>NW_026060858.1:612857-1225714 GCF_929443795.1 Astur gentilis
CTCCGCAGTACTTTTGCTATACCCACCGGTACTCCTGGATTTTACCGGAACCCTTACTGGTGCGCCGGGGTACACCTGCTGACCCTACGTGCGCGCCGCTTTAGACCCACAATTCCTACCTGACCCGCCGGGGTAGGCCTGGTATACCTACCCGATGTTTCGAGGTAGAACCGGTTCCCCCACCGGTACACTGGGGTTGGAACGGAACCCTTTGTGATGCGCCAGAGAACACCAGCTGTCCCTTCGTGCGCGCTGGACTAGACCCGGCCTCCCTACCGGACCCCACAGGTTAGACCCGGTATCCCTACCTGATGCTCCGCATTAGGCTTGGCACCCATACCCGATGTTCTGGGGTAGTAGCGGTACCCCCACCGTTACTCTGCGGTAGTATCGGTACACCCACCGGTACTCCGGGGTAGTACGTGAACTCTTACTGGTTCACTGGGGTACACCTGCTGACGTTACGGGCACGCGGTATAGACCAGACATTCCTACCTGACCCTCCATTTTAGGCCCGGTATCCCTACCTGATGCTCCGTTGTTGGCTTGGCACCCCTACCCGATATGCTGGGGTAGTACCGGTACCCCCACTGGTACTCTGCGGTAGTATTGGTACACCCACCGGTACTCCAGGGCAGTACCTGAACACTTACTGGTTCGCTGGGGTACACCTGCTGACCTTACGGGCGTGCTCTGTAGACCAGACATTCCTACGTGACCCTCCAGGCTAGGCCCGGTATCCCTACCTGATGCTCTGCGGTAGGCCTGGCCCCCTACCCGACAATCTGGGGTAGTATCGGTACACCCACAGGTACTCCGCAGTACTTTTGCTATACCCACCGGTACTCCTGGATTGTACCGGAACCCTTACTGGTGCGCCGGGGTACACCTGCTGACCCTACGGGCACACTGCTTTGGACCCACCCTTCCTACCTGACCCGCCGGGGTAGGCCTGGTATACCTACCCGATGTTTCGAGGTAGAACTGGTTCCCCCACCGGTACTCTGGGGTTGGAACGGAACACTTTGTGATGCGCCAGAGAACACCAGCTGTCCCGTCGTGCGCGTTGGACTAGACCCGGCCTCCCTACCGGACCCCACAGGTTACACCCGCTATCCCTACCTGATGCTCCGTATTAGGCTTGGCACCCATACCCGATGTTCTGGGGTAGTAGCGGTACCCCCACCGTTACTCTGCGGTAGTATCAGTACTCCCACCGGTAGTCCGGGGTAGTACGTGAACCCTTACTGGTTCACTGGGGTACACCTCATGACGTTACTGGCGCGCGGTGTAGACCAGACATTCCTACCTGACCCTCCGTGTTAGTCCCGGTATCCCTACCTGATGCTCCGTTGTTGGCCTGGCACCCCTACCCGATATGCTGGGGTAGTACCGGTACCCCCACCGGTACCCTGCGGTAGTATTGGTACACCCAACGGTACTCCAGGGTAGTACCTGAACACTTACTGGTTCGCTGGGGTACACCTGCTGACCTTACGGGCGTGCTGTGTAGACCAGACATTCCTACCTTACCCTCCAGGCTAGGCCCGGTATTCCTACCTGATGCTCTGCGGTAGGCCTGGCCCCCTACCCGACAATCTGGGGTAGTACCGGTACACCCACCGGTATTCCGCGGTAGTTTTGCTATACCCACCGGTACTCCTGGATTGAACTGGAATCCTTACTGGTGCGCCGGGGTACACCTGCTGACCCTACGGGCGCGTCGCTTTACGATCACCCTTCCTACCTGACCCGCCGGGGTAGGCCTGGTATACCTACCCGATGTTTCGAGGTAGAACCGGTTCCCCCACCGGTACTCTGGGGTTGGAACGGAACCCTTTGTGATGCGCCAGAGAACACCAGCTGTCCCGTCGTGCGCGCTGGACTAGACCTGGCCTCCCTACCGGACCCCACAGGTTAGACCCGCTATCCCTACCTAATGCTCCGCATTAGGATTGGCACCCATACTCGATGTTCTGGGGTAGTAGCGCTACCCCCACCGTTACTCTGCGGTAGTATCGGTACACCCACCGGTACTCCGGGGTAGTACGTGAACCCTTACTGGTTCACTGGGGTACACCTGATGACGTTACAGGCACGCGGTATAGAACAGACATTCTTCCTGACCCTCCGTGTTAGTCCAGGTATCCCTACCTGATGCTCCGTTGTTGGCCTGGCACCCCTACCCGATATGCTGGGGTAGTACCGGTACCCCCACCGGTACTCTGCGGTACTATTGGTACACCCACCGGTACTCCAGGGTAGTACCTGAACCCTTACTGGTTCGCTGGGGTACACCTGCTGACCTTACGGGCGTGCTCTGTAGACCAGACATTCCTACCTGACCCTCCAGGCTAGGCCCGGTATCCCTACCTGATGCTCTGCGGTAGGCCTGGCCCCCTATCCGACAATCTGGGGTACTACCGGTACACCCACAGGTACTCCGCGGTAGTTTTGCTATACCCACCGGTACTCCTGGATTGTACCGGAACCCTTACTGGTGCGCCGGGTTACACCTGCTGACCCTACGGGCACTCTGCTTTGGACCCACCCTTCCTATGTGACCCTCCGGGGTAGGCCTGGTATACCTACCGGATGTTTCGAGGTAGAACCGGTTCCCCCACCGGTACTCTGGGGTTGGAACGGAACTCTTTGTGATGCGCCAGAGAACACCAGCTGTCCCTTCGTGCGCGCTGGACTAGACCCGGCCTCCCTACCGGACCCCACAGGTTAGACCCGGTATCCCTACCTGATGCTCCGCATTAGGCTTGGCACCCATACCCAATGTTCTAGGGTAGTAGCGGTACCCCCACCATTACTCTGCGGTAGTATCAGTACACCCACCGGTACTCTGGGGTAGTACGTGAACCCTTACTGGTTCACTGGGGTACACCTGATGACGTTACAGGCACGCGGTATAGAATAGACATTCTTCCTGACCCTCCGTGTTAGTCCCGGTATCCCTACCTGATGCTCCGTTGTTGGCCTGGCACCCCTACCCGATATGCTGGGGTAGTACCGGTACCCCCACCGGTACTCTGCGGTAGTATTGGTACACCCACCGGTACTCCAGGGCAGTACCTGAACCCTTACTGGTTCGCTGGGGTACACCTGCTGACCTTACGGGCGTGCTGTGTAGACCAGACATTCCTACCTGACCCTCCAGGCTAGGCCCGGTATCCCTACCTGATGCTCTGCGGTAGGCCTGGCCCCCTACCCGACAATCTGGGGTAGTACCGGTACACCCACAGGTACTCCGCAGTACTTTTGCTATACCCACCGGTACTCCTGGATTGTACCGGAACCCTTACTGGTGCGCCGGGGTACACCTGCTGACCCTACGTGCGCGCCGCTTTAGACCCACCCTTCCTACCTGACCCGCCGGGGTAGGCCTGGTATACCTACCCGATGTTTCGAGGTAGAACCGGTTCCCCCACCGGTACACTGGGGTTGGAACGGAACCCTTTGTGATGCGCCAGAGAACACCAGCTGTCCCTTCGTGCGCGCTGGACTAGACCCGGCCTCCCTACCGGACCCCACAGGTTAGACCCGCTATCCCTACCTGATGCTCCGCATTAGGCCTGGCACTCATACCCGATGTTCTGGGGTAGTAGCGGTACCCCCACCGTTACTCTGCGGTAGTATCGGTACACCCACCGGTACTCCGGGGTAGTACGTGAACCCTTACTGGTTCACTGGGGTACACCTGCTGACGTTACGGGCACGCGGTATAGACCAGACATTCCTACCTGACACTCCATTTTAGGCCCGGTATCCCTACCTGATGCTCCGTTGTTGGCTTGGAACCCCTACCTGATATGCTGGGGTAGTACCGGTACCCCCACCGGTGCTCTGTGGTAGTATTGGTACACCCACCGGTACTCCAGGGTAGTACCTGAACCCTTACTGGTTCGCTGGGGTACACCTGCTGACCTTACGGGCGTGCTCTGTAGACCAGACATTCCTACCTGACCCTCCAGGCTAGGCCCGGTATCCCTACCTGATGCTCTGCGGTAGACCTGGCCCCCTACCCGACAATCTGGGGTAGTACCGGTACACCCACAGGTACTCCGCGGTACTTTTGCTATACCCACCGGTACTCCTGGATTGTACCGGAACCCTTACTGGTGCGCCGGGTTACACCTGCTGACCCTACGGGCACACTGCTTTAGACCCACCCTTCCTACCTGACCCGCCGGGGTAGGCCTGGTATACCTACCCGATGTTTCGAGGTAGAACCGCTTCCCCCACCGGTACTCTGGGGTTGGAACGGAACCCTTTGTGATGCGCCAGAGAACACCAGCTGTCCCTTCGTGCGCGCTGGACTAGACCCCGCCTCCCTGCCGGACCCCACATGTTACACCCGGTATCCCTACCTGATGATCCGCATTAGGCTTGGCACCCATACCCGATGTTCTGGGGTAGTAGCGGTACCCCCACCGTTACTCTGCGGTAGTATCGGTACACCCACCGGTACTCCGGGGTAGTACGTGAACCCTTACTGGTTCACTTGGGTACACCAGCTGACGTTACTGGCGCGCGGTGTAGACCAGACATTCCTACCTGACCGTCCAGGCTAGGCCCGGTATCCCTACCTGATGCTCTGCGGTAGGCCTGGCCCCCTACCCGACAATCTGGGGTAGTATCGGTACACCCACAGGTACTCCGCGGTACTTTTGCTATACCCACCGGTACTCCTGGATTGTACCGGAACCCTTACTGGTGCACCGGGGTACACCTGCTGACCCTACGGGCACAGTGCTTTGGACCCACCCTTCCTACCTGACCCGCCGGGGTAGGCCTGGTATACCTACCCGATGTTTCGAGGTAGAACTGGTTCCCCCACCGGTACTCTGGGGTTGGAACGGAACGCTTTGTGATGCGCCAGAGAACACCAGCTGTCCCGTCGTGCGCGTTGGACTAGACCCGGCCTCCCTACCGGACCCCACAGGTTACACCCGCTATCCCTACCTGATGCTCCGCATTAGGCTTGGCACCCATACCCGATGTTCTGGGGTAGTAGCTGTACCCCCACCGTTACTCTGCGGTAGTATCAGTACTCCCACCGGTAGTCCGGGGTAGTACGTGAACCCTTACTGGTTCACTGGGGTACACCTGATGACGTTACTGGCGCGCGGTGTAGACCAGACATTCCTACCTGACCCTCCGTGTTAGTCCCGGTATCCCTACCTGATGCTCCGTTGTTGGCCTGGCACCCCTACCCGATATGCTGGGGTAGTACCGGTACCCCCACCGGTACTCTGCGGTAGTATTGGTACACCCACCGGTACTCCAGGGTAGTACCTGAATCCTTACTGGTTCGCTGGGGTACACCTGCTGACCTTAAGGGCGTGCTCTGTAGACCAGACATTCCTACCTGACCCTCCGTTTTAGGCCCGGTATCCCTACCTGATGCTCTGCGGTAGGCCTGGCCCCCTACCCGACAATCTGGGGTAGTATCGGTACACAGAGAGGTATTCCGCGGTAGTTTTGCTATACCCACCGGTACTCCTGGATTTTACCGGAACCCTTACTGGTGCGCCGGGGTACACCTGCTGACCCTACGGGCACTCTGCTTTGGACCAACCCTTCCTATGTGACCCTCCGGGGTAGGCCTGGTATACCTACCCGATGTTTCGAGGTAGAACCGGTTCCCCCACCGGTACTCTGGGGTTGGAACGGAACCCTTTGTGATGCGCCAGAGAACACCAGCTGTCCCTTCGTGCGCGCTGGACTAGACCCGGACTCCCTACCGGACCCCACAGGTTAGACCCGCTACCCCTACCTGATGCTCCGCATTAGGCTTGGCACCCATACCCAATGTTCTGGGGTAGTAGCGGTACCCCCACCGTTACTCTGCGGTAGTATCGGTACACCCACCGGTACTCCGGGGTAGTACGTGAACCCTTACTGGTTCACTGGGGTACACCTGATGACGTTACAGGCACGCGGTATAGAACAGACATTCTTCCTGACCCTCCGTGTTAGTCCCGGTATCCCTACCTGATGCTCCGTTGTTGGCCTGGCACCCCTACCCGATATGCTGGGGTAGTACCGGTACCCCCACCGGTACTCTGCGGTAGTATTGGTACACCCACCGGTACTCCAGGGTAGTACCTGAACCCTTACTGGTTCGCTGGGGTACACCTGCTGACCTTACGGGCGTGCTGTGTAGACCAGACATTCCTACCTGACCCTCCAGGCTAGGCCCGGTATCCCTACCTGATGCTCTGCGGTAGGCCTGGCCCCCTACCCGACAATCTGGGGTAGTACCGGTACACCCACAGGTACTCCGCGGTACTTTTGCTATACCCACCGGTACTCCTGGATTGTACCGGAACCCTTACTGGTGCGCCGGGGTACACCTGCTGACCCTACGGGCACACTGCTTTGGACCCACCCTTCCTACCTGACCCGCCGGGGTAGGCCTGGTATACCTACCCGATGTTTCGAGGTAGAACCGGTTCCCCCACCGGTACTCTGGGGTTGGAACGGAACCCTTTGTGATGCGCCAGAGAACACCAGCTGTCCCTTCGTGCGCGCTGGACTAGACCCGGCCTCCCTACCGCACCCCACAGGTTAGACCCGCTATCCCTACCTGATGCTCCGCATTAGGCTTGGCACCCATACCCGATGTTCTGGGGTAGTAGCGGTACCCCCACCGTTACTCTGCGGTAGTATCGGTACACCCACCGGTACTCCGGGGTAGTACGTGAACCCTTACTGGTTCACTTGGGTACACCAGCTGACGTTACTGGCGCGCGGTGTAGACCAGACATTCCTACCTGACCGTCCAGGCTAGGCCCGGTATCCCTACCTGATGCTCTGCGGTAGGCCTGGCCCCCTACCCGACAATCTGGGGTAGTATCGGTACACCCACAGGTACTCCGCGGTACTTTTGCTATACCCACCGGTACTCCTGGATTGTACCGGAACCCTTACTGGTGCACCGGGGTACACCTGCTGACCCTACGGGCACAGTGCTTTGGACCCACCCTTCCTACCTGACCCGCCGGGGTAGGCCTGGTATACCTACCCGATGTTTCGAGGTAGAACCGGTTCCCCCACCGGTACTCTGGGGTTGGAACGGAACCCTTTGTGATGCGCCAGAGAACACCAGCTGTCCCTTCGTGCGCGCTGGACTAGACCCGGACTCCCTACCTGACCCCACAGGTTAGACCCGCTATCCCTACCTGATGCTCCGCATTAGGCTTGGCACCCATACCCGATGTTCTGGGGTAGTAGCGGTACCCCCACCGTTACTCTGCGGTAGTATCGGTACACCCACCGGTACTCCGGGGTAGTACGTGAACCCTTACTGGTTCACTGGGGTACACCTGCTGACGTTACAGGCACGCGGTATAGAACAGACATTCTTCCTGACCCTCCGTGTTAGTCCCGGTATCCCTACCTGATGCTCCGTTGTTGGCCTGGCACCCCTACCCGATATGCTGGGGTAGTACCGGTACCCCCACCGGTACTCTGCGGTAGTATTGGTACACCCACCGGTACTCCAGGGTAGTACCTGAACCCTTACTGGTTCGCTGGGGTACACCTGCTGACCTTACGGGCGTGCTGTGTAGACCAGACATTCCTACCTGACCCTCCAGGCTAGGCCCGGTATCCCTACCTGATGCTCTGCGGTAGGCCTAGCCCCCTACCCGACAATCTGGGGTAGTATCGGTACACACAGAGGTACTCCGCGGTACTTTTGCTATACCTACCGGTACTCCTGGATTGTACCGGAACCCTTACTGGTGCGCCGGGGTACACCTGCTGACCCTACGGGCGCGTCGCTTTACGCCCACCCTTCCTACCTGACCCGCCGGGGTAGGCCTGGTATACCTACCCGATGTTTCGAGGTAGAACCGGTTCCCCCACAGGTACTCTGGGGTTGGAACGGAACCCTTTGTGATGCGCCAGAGAACACCAGCAGTCCCGTCGTGCGCGCTGGACTAGACCCGGCCTCCCTACCGGACCCCACAGGTTAGACCCGCTATCCCTACCTAATGCTCCGCATTAGGCTTGGCACCCATACTCGATGTTCTGGGGTAGTAGCACTACCCCCACCGTTACTCTGCGGTAGTATCGGTACACCCACCGGTACTCCAGGGTAGTACCTGAACCCTTACTGGTTCGCTGGGGTACACCTGCTGACCTTACGGGCGTGCTCTGTAGACCAGACATTCCTACCTGACCCTCCAGGCTAGGCCCGGTATCCCTACCTGATGCTCTGCGGTAGGCCTGGCCCACTCCCCGACAATCTGGGGTAGTATCGGTACACACAGAGGTATTCCGCGGTAGTTATGCTATACCCACCGGTACTCCTGGATTTTACCGGAACCCTTACTGGTGCGCCGGGGTACACCTGCTGACCCTACGGGCACTCTGCTTTGGACCAACCCTTCCTATGTGACCCTCCGGGGTAGGCCTGGTATACCTACCCGATGTTTCGAGGTAGAACCGCTTCCCCCACCGGTACTCTGGGGTTGGAACGGAACCCTTTGTGATGCGCCAGAGAACACCAGCTGTCCCTTCGTGCGTGCTGGACTAGACCTGGCCTCCCTACCGGACCCCACAGGTTAGACCCGCTATCCCTACCTGATTCTCCGCATCAGGCTTGGCACGCATACCCGATGTTCTGGGGTAGTAGCGGTACCCCCACCGTTACTCTGCGGTAGTATCGGTACACCCACCGGTACTCCGGGTTAGTACATGAACCCTTACTGGTTCAATGGGGTACACCTCATGGCATTACTGGTGCGCGGTGTAGACCAGACATTCCTCCCTGACCCTCCGCTTTAGGCCCGGTATCCCTACCTGATGCTCCGTGTTTGGCCTGGCACCCCTACCCGATATGCTGGGGTAGTACCGGTACCCCCACCGGTACTCTGCGGTACTATTGGTACACCCACCGGTACTCCAGGGCAGTACCTGAACCCTTACTGGTTCGCTGGGGTACACCTGCTGACCTTACGGGCGTGCTGTGTAGACCAGACATTCCTACCTGACCCTCCAGGCTAGGCCCGGTACCCCTACCTGATGCTCTGCGGTAGACCTGGCCCCCTACCCGACAATCTGGGGTAGTACCGGTACACCCACAGGTACTCCGCGGTACTTTTGCTATACCCACCGGTACTCCTGGATTGTACCGGAACCCTTACTGGTGCGCCGCGGTACACCTGCTGACACTACGGGCACACTGCTTTGGACCCACCCTTCCTACCTGACCCGCCGGGGTAGGCCTGGTATACCTACCCGATGTTTCGAGGTAGAACCGGTTCCCCCACCGGTACTCTGGGGTTGGAACGGAACCCTTTGTGATGCGCCAGAGAACACCAGCTGTCCCTTCGTGCGCGCTGGACTAGACCTGGTCTCCCTACCGGACCCCACAGGTTAGACCCGGTATCCCTACCTGATGCTCCGCATTAGGCTTGGCACCCATACCCAATGTTCTGGGGTAGTAGCAGTACCCCCACCGTTACACTGCGGTAGTATCAGTACACCCACCGGTACTCTGGGGTAGTACGTGAACCCTTACTGGTTCACTGGGGTACACCTTATGACGTTACAGGCACGCGGTATAGAATAGACATTCTTCCTAACCCTCCGTGTTAGTCCCGGTATCCCTACCTGATGCTCCGTTGTTGGCCTGGCACCCCTACCCGATATGCTGGGGTAGTACCGGTACCCCCACCGGTACTCTGCGGTAGTATTGGTACACCCACCGGTACTCCAGGGTAGTACCTGAACCCTTACTGGTTCGCTGGGGTACACCTGCTGACCTTACGGGCGTGCTGTGTAGACCAGACATTCCTACCTGACCCTCCAGGCTAGGCCCGGTATCCCTACCTGATGCTCTGCGGTAGGCCTGGCCCCCTACCCGACAATCTGGGGTAGTACCGGTAAACCCACAGGTACTCCAAGGTACTTTTGCTATACCCACCGGTACTCCTGGATTGTACCGGAACCCTTACTGGTGCGCCGGGGTACACCTGCTGACCCTACGGGCACACTGCTTTGGACCCACCCTTCCTACCTGACCCGCCGGGGTAGGCCTGGTATACCTACCCGATGTTTCGAGGTAGAACCGGTTCCCCCACCGGTACTCTGGGGTTGGAACGGAACCCTTTGTGATGCGCCAGAGAACACCAGCTGTCCCTTCGTGCGCGCTGGACTAGACCCGGCCTCCCTAACGGACCCCACAGGTTAAACCCGGTATCCCTACCTGATGCTCCGCATTAGGCTTGGCACCCATACCCGATGTTCTGGGGTACTAGCGGTACCCCCACCGTTACTCTGCGGTAGTATCGGTACACCCACCGGTACTCCGGGGTAGTACGTGAACCCTTACTGGTTCACTTGGGTACACCAGCTGACGTTACTGGCGCGCGGTGTAGACCAGACATTCCTACCTGACCGTCCAGGCTAGGCCCGGTATCCCTACCTGATGCTCTGCGGTAGGCCTGGCCCCCTACCCGACAATCTGGGGTAGTATCGGTACACCCACAGGTACTCCGCGGTACTTTTGCTATACCCACCGGTACTCCTGGATTGTACCGGAACCCTTACTGGTGCACCGGGGTACACCTGCTGACCCTACGGGCACAGTGCTTTGGACCCACCCTTCCTACCTGACCCGCCGGGGTAGGCCTGGTATACCTACCCGATGTTTCGAGGTAGAACCGGTTCCCCCACCGGTACTCTGGGGTTGGAACGGAACCCTTTGTGATGCGCCAGAGAACACCAGCTGTCCCTTCGTGCGCGCTGGACTAGACCCGGACTCCCTACCTGACCCCACAGGTTAGACCCGCTATCCCTACCTGATGCTCCGCATTAGGCTTGGCACCCATACCCGATGTTCTGGGGTAGTAGCGGTACCCCCACCGTTACTCTGCGGTAGTATCGGTACACCCACCGGTACTCCGGGGTAGTACGTGAACCCTTACTGGTTCACTGGGGTACACCTGCTGACGTTACAGGCACGCGGTATAGAACAGACATTCTTCCTGACCCTCCGTGTTAGTCCCGGTATCCCTACCTGATGCTCCGTTGTTGGCCTGGCACCCCTACCCGATATGCTGGGGTAGTACCGCTACCCCCACCGGTACTCTGCGGTAGTATTGGTACACCCACCGGTACTCCAGGGTAGTACCTGAACCCTTACTGGTTCGCTGGGGTACACCTGCTGACCTTACGGGCGTGCTGTGTAGACCAGACATTCCTACCTGACCCTCCAGGCTAGGCCCGGTATCCCTACCTGATGCTCTGCGGTAGGCCTAGCCCCCTACCCGACAATCTGGGGTAGTATCGGTACACACAGAGGTACTCCGCGGTACTTTTGCTATACCTACCGGTACTCCTGGATTGTACCGGAACCCTTACTGGTGCGCCGGGGTACACCTGCTGACCCTACGGGCGCGTCGCTTTACGCCCACCCTTCCTACCTGACCCGCCGGGGTAGGCCTGGTATACCTACCCGATGTTTCGAGGTAGAACCGGTTCCCCCACAGGTACTCTGGGGTTGGAACGGAACCCTTTGTGATGCGCCAGAGAACACCAGCAGTCCCGTCGTGCGCGCTGGACTAGACCCGGCCTCCCTACCGGACCCCACAGGTTAGACCCGCTATCCCTGCCTAATGCTCCGCATTAGGCTTGGCACCCATACTCGATGTTCTGGGGTAGTAGCACTACCCCCACCGTTACTCTGCGGTAGTATCGGTACACCCACCGGTACTCCAGGGTAGTACCTGAACCCTTACTGGTTCGCTGGGGTACACCTGCTGACCTTACGGGCGTGCTCTGTAGACCAGACATTCCTACCTGACCCTCCAGGCTAGGCCCGGTATCCCTACCTGATGCTCTGCGGTAGGCCTGGCCCACTCCCCGACAATCTGGGGTAGTATCGGTACACACAGAGGTATTCCGCGGTAGTTATGCTATACCCACCGGTACTCCTGGATTTTACCGGAACCCTTACTGGTGCGCCGGGGTACACCTGCTGACCCTACGGGCACTCTGCTTTGGACCAACCCTTCCTATGTGACCCTCCGGGGTAGGCCTGGTATACCTACCCGATGTTTCGAGGTAGAACCGCTTCCCCCACCGGTACTCTGGGGTTGGAACGGAACCCTTTGTGATGCGCCAGAGAACACCAGCTGTCCCTTCGTGCGCGCTGGACTAGACCCGGCCTCCCTACCGGACCCCACAGGTTAGACCCGCTATCCCTACCTGATTCTCCGCATCAGGCTTGGCACGCATACCCGATGTTCTGGGGTAGTAGCGGTACCCCCACCGTTACTCTGCGGTAGTATCGGTACACCCACCGGTACTCCGGGTTAGTACATGAACCCTTACTGGTTCAATGGGGTACACCTCATGGCATTACTGGTGCGCGGTGTAGACCAGACATTCCTCCCTGACCCTCCGCTTTAGGCCCGGTATCCCTACCTGATGCTCCGTGTTTGGCCTGGCACCCCTACCCGATATGCTGGGGTAGTACCGGTACCCCCACCGGTACTCTGCGGTACTATTGGTACACCCACCGGTACTCCAGGGCAGTACCTGAACCCTTACTGGTTCGCTGGGGTACACCTGCTGACCTTACGGGCGTGCTGTGTAGACCAGACATTCCTACCTGACCCTCCAGGCTAGGCCCGGTACCCCTACCTGATGCTCTGCGGTAGACCTGGCCCCCTACCCGACAATCTGGGGTAGTACCGGTACACCCACAGGTACTCCGCGGTACTTTTGCTATACCCACCGGTACTCCTGGATTGTACCGGAACCCTTACTGGTGCGCCGCGGTACACCTGCTGACACTACGGGCACACTGCTTTGGACCCACCCTTCCTACCTGACCCGCCGGGGTAGGCCTGGTATACCTACCCGATGTTTCGAGGTAGAACCGGTTCCCCCACCGGTACTCTGGGGTTGGAACGGAACCCTTTGTGATGCGCCAGAGAACACCAGCTGTCCCTTCGTGCGCGCTGGACTAGACCTGGTCTCCCTACCGGACCCCACAGGTTAGACCCGGTATCCCTACCTGATGCTCCGCATTAGGCTTGGCACCCATACCCAATGTTCTGGGGTAGTAGCAGTACCCCCACCGTTACACTGCGGTAGTATCAGTACACCCACCGGTACTCTGGGGTAGTACGTGAACCCTTACTGGTTCACTGGGGTACACCTTATGACGTTACAGGCACGCGGTATAGAATAGACATTCTTCCTAACCCTCCGTGTTAGTCCCGGTATCCCTACCTGATGCTCCGTTGTTGGCCTGGCACCCCTACCCGATATGCTGGGGTAGTACCGGTACCCCCACCGGTACTCTGCGGTAGTATTGGTACACCCACCGGTACTCCAGGGTAGTACCTGAACCCTTACTGGTTCGCTGGGGTACACCTGCTGACCTTACGGGCGTGCTGTGTAGACCAGACATTCCTACCTGACCCTCCAGGCTAGGCCCGGTATCCCTACCTGATGCTCTGCGGTAGGCCTGGCCCCCTACCCGACAATCTGGGGTAGTACCGGTAAACCCACAGGTACTCCAAGGTACTTTTGCTATACCCACCGGTACTCCTGGATTGTACCGGAACCCTTACTGGTGCGCCGGGGTACACCTGCTGACCCTACGGGCACACTGCTTTGGACCCACCCTTCCTACCTGACCCGCCGGGGTAGGCCTGGTATACCTACCCGATGTTTCGAGGTAGAACCGGTTCCCCCACCGGTACTCTGGGGTTGGAACGGAACCCTTTGTGATGCGCCAGAGAACACCAGCTGTCCCTTCGTGCGCGCTGGACTAGACCCGGCCTCCCTACAGGACCCCACAGGTTAAACCCGGTATCCCTACCTGATGCTCCGCATTAGGCTTGGCACCCATACCCGATGTTCTGGGGTACTAGCGGTACCCCCACCGTTACTCTGCGGTAGTATCGGTACACCCACCGGTACTCCGGGGTAGTACGTGAACCCTTACTGGTTCACTGGGGTACACCTCATGACGTTACTGGCGCGCGGTGTAGACCAGACATTCCTACCTGACCCTCCGTGTTAGTCCCGGTATCCCTACCTGATGCTCCGTTGTTGGCCTGGCACCCCTACCCGATATGCTGGGGTAGTACCGGTACCCCCACCGGTACTCTGCGGTAGTATTGGTACACCCACCGGTACTCCAGGGTAGTACCTGAACCCTTACTGGTTCGCTGGGGTACACCTGCTGACCTTACGGGCGTGCTGTGTAGACCAGACATTCCTACCTGACCCTCCAGGCTAGGCCCGGTATCCCTACCTGATGCTCTGCGGTAGGCCTAGCCCCCTACCCGACAATCTGGGGTAGTATCGGTACACACAGAGGTACTCCGCGGTACTTTTGCTATACCTACCGGTACTCCTGGATTGTACCGGAACCCTTACTGGTGCGCCGGGGTACACCTGCTGACCCTACGGGCGCGTCGCTTTACGCCCACCCTTCCTACCTGACCCGCCGGGGTAGGCCTGGTATACCTACCCGATGTTTCGAGGTAGAACCGGTTCCCCCACAGGTACTCTGGGGTTGGAACGGAACCCTTTGTGATGCGCCAGAGAACACCAGCAGTCCCGTCGTGCGCGCTGGACTAGACCCGGCCTCCCTACCGGACCCCACAGGTTAGACCCGCTATCCCTACCTAATGCTCCGCATTAGGCTTGGCACCCATACTCGATGTTCTGGGGTAGTAGCACTACCCCCACCGTTACTCTGCGGTAGTATCGGTACACCCACCGGTACTCCAGGGTAGTACCTGAACCCTTACTGGTTCGCTGGGGTACACCTGCTGACCTTACGGGCGTGCTCTGTAGACCAGACATTCCTACCTGACCCTCCAGGCTAGGCCCGGTATCCCTACCTGATGCTCTGCGGTAGGCCTGGCCCACTCCCCGACAATCTGGGGTAGTATCGGTACACACAGAGGTATTCCGCGGTAGTTTTGCTATACCCACCGGTACTCCTGGATTGTACCGGAACCCTTACTGGTGCGCCGGGGTACACCTGCTGACCCTACGGGCACTCTGCTTTGGACCAACCCTTCCTATGTGACCCTCCGGGGTAGGCCTGGTATACCTACCCGATGTTTCGAGGTAGAACCGCTTCCCCCACCGGTACTCTGGGGTTGGAACGGAACCCTTTGTGATGCGCCAGAGAACACCAGCTGTCCCTTCGTGCGTGCTGGACTAGACCCGGCCTCCCTACCGGACCCCACAGGTTAGACCCGCTATCCCTACCTGATTCTCCGCATCAGGCTTGGCACGCATACCCGATGTTCTGGGGTAGTAGCGGTACCCCCACCGTTACTCTGCGGTAGTATCGGTACACCCACCGGTACTCCGGGTTAGTACGTGAACCCTTACTGGTTCACTGGGGTACACCTCATGACATTACTGGTGCGCGGTGTAGACCAGACATTCCTCCCTGACCCTCCGCTTTAGGCCCTGTATCCCTACCTGATGCTCCGTGTTTGGCCTGGCACCCCTACCCGATATGCTGGGGTAGTACCGGTACCCCCACCGGTACTCTGCGGTACTATTGGTACACCCACCGGTACTCCAGGGCAGTACCTGAACCCTTACTGGTTCGCTGGGGTACACCTGCTGACCTTACGGGCGTGCTGTGTAGACCAGACATTCCTACCTGACCCTCCAGGCTAGGCCAGGTACCCCTACCTGATGCTCTGCGGTAGACCTGGCCCCCTACCCGACAATCTGGGGTAGTACCGGTACACCCACAGGTACTCCGCGGTACTTTTGCTATACCCACCGGTACTCCTGGATTGTACCGGAACCCTTACTGGTGCGCCGCGGTACACCTGCTGACACTACGGGCACACTGCTTTGGACCCACCCTTCCTACCTGACCCGCCGGGGTAGGCCTGGTATACCTACCCGATGTTTCGAGGTAGAACCGGTTCCCCCACCGGTACTCTGGGGTTGGAACGGAACCCTTTGTGATGCGCCAGAGAACACCAGCTGTCCCTTCGTGCGCGCTGGACTAGACCTGGTCTCCCTACCGGACCCCACAGGTTAGACCCGGTATCCCTACCTGATGCTCCGCATTAGGCTTGGCACCCATACCCAATGTTCTGGGGTAGTAGCAGTACCCCCACCGTTACACTGCGGTAGTATCAGTACACCCACCGGTACTCTGGGGTAGTACGTGAACCCTTACTGGTTCACTGGGGTACACCTTATGACGTTACAGGCACGCGGTATAGAATAGACATTCTTCCTAACCCTCCGTGTTAGTCCCGGTATCCCTACCTGATGCTCCGTTGTTGGCCTGGCACCCCTACCCGATATGCTGGGGTAGTACCGGTACCCCCACCGGTACTCTGCGGTAGTATTGGTACACCCACCGGTACTCCAGGGTAGTACCTGAACCCTTACTGGTTCGCTGGGGTACACCTGCTGACCTTACGGGCGTGCTGTGTAGACCAGACATTCCTACCTGACCCTCCAGGCTAGGCCCGGTATCCCTACCTGATGCTCTGCGGTAGGCCTGGCCCCCTACCCGACAATCTGGGGTAGTACCGGTAAACCCACAGGTACTCCAAGGTACTTTTGCTATACCCACCGGTACTCCTGGATTGTACCGGAACCCTTACTGGTGCGCCGGGGTACACCTGCTGACCCTACGGGCACACTGCTTTGGACCCACCCTTCCTACCTGACCCGCCGGGGTAGGCCTGGTATACCTACCCGATGTTTCGAGGTAGAACCGGTTCCCCCACCGGTACTCTGGGGTTGGAACGGAACCCTTTGTGATGCGCCAGAGAACACCAGCTGTCCCTTCGTGCGCGCTGGACTAGACCCGGCCTCCCTAACGGACCCCACAGGTTAAACCCGGTATCCCTACCTGATGCTCCGCATTAGGCTTGGCACCCATACCCGATGTTCTGGGGTACTAGCGGTACCCCCACCGTTACTCTGCGGTAGTATCGGTACACCCACCGGTACTCCGGGGTAGTACGTGAACCCTTACTGGTTCACTGGGGTACACCTCATGACGTTACTGGCGCGCGGTGTAGACCAGACATTCCTACCTGACCCTCCGTGTTAGTCCCGGTATCCCTACCTGATGCTCCGTTGTTGGCCTGGCACCCCTACCCGATATGCTGGGGTAGTACCGGTACCCCCACCGGTACTCTGCGGTAGTATTGGTACACCCACCGGTACTCCAGGGCAGTACCTGAACACTTACTTGTTCGCTGGGGTACACCTTCTGACCTTACGGGCGTGCTGTGTAGACCAGACATTCCTACCTGACCCTCCAGGCTAGGCCCGGTATCCCTACCTGATGCTCTGCGGTAGGCCTGGCCCCCTACCCGACAATCTGGGGTAGTACCGGTACACCCACAGGTACTCCGCGGTACTTTTGCTATACCCACCGGTACTCCTGGATTGTACCGGAACCCTTACTGGTGCGCCGGGGTACACCTGCTGACCCTACGGGCACATTGCTTTTGACCCACCCTTCCTACGTGACCCTCCGGGGTAGGCCTGGTATACCTACCCGATGTTTCGAGGTAGAACCGGTTCCCCCACCGGTACTCTGGGGTTGGAACGGAACCCTTTGTGATGCGCCAGAGAACACCAGCTGTCCCGTCGTGCGCGCTGTACTAGACCCGGCCTCCCTACCGGACCCCACAGGTTAGACCCACTATCCCTACCTGATTCTCCGCATCAGGCTTGGCACCCATACCCGATGTTCTGGGGTACTAGCGGTACCCCCACCGTTACCCTGCGGTAGTATCGGTACACCCACCGGTACTCCGGGGTAGTACGTGAACCCTTACTGGTTCACTGGGGTACACCTCATGACGTTACTGGTGCGCGGTGTAGACCAGACATTCGTCCCTGACCCTCCGCTTTAGGCCCGGTATCCCTACCTGATGCTCCGTTGTTGGCCTGGCACCCCTACCCGATATGCTGGGGTAGTACCGGTACCCCCACCGGTACTCTGCGGTAGTATTGGTACACCCACCGGTACTCCAGGGCAGTACCTGAACCCTTACTTGTTCGCTGGGGTACACCTTCTGACCTTACGGGCGTGCTGTGTAGACCAGACATTCCTACCTGACCCTCCAGGCTAGGCCCGGTATCCCTACCTGATGCTCTGCGGTAGGCCTGGCCCCCTACCCGACAATCTGGGGTAGTACCGGTACACCCACAGGTACTCCGCGGTACTTTTGCTATACCCACCGGTACTCCTGGATTGTGCCGGAACCCTTACTGGTGCGCCGGGGTACACCTGCTGACCCTACGGGCACATTGCTTTGGACCCACCCTTCCTACGTGACCCTCCGGGGTAGGCCTGGTATACCTAACCGATGTTTCGAGGTAGAACCGGTTCCCCCACCGGTACTCTGGGGTTGGAACGGAACCCTTTGTGATGCGCCAGAGAACACCAGCTGTCCCGTCGTGCGCGCTGGACTAGACCCGGCCTCCCTACCGGACCCCACAGGTTAGACCCACTATCCCTACCTGATTCTCCGCATCAGGCTTGGCACCCATACCCGATGTTCTGGGGTACTAGCGGTACCCCCACCGTTACCCTGCGGTAGTATCGGTACACCCACCGGTACTCCGGGGTAGTACGTGAACCCTTACTGGTTCACTGGGGTACACCTCATGACGTTACTGGTGCGCGGTGTAGACCAGACATTCCTCCCTGACCCTCCGCTTTAGGCCCGGTATCCCTACCTGATGCTCCGTTGTTGGCCTGGCACCCCTACCCGATATGCTGGGGTAGTACCGGTACCCCCACCGGTACTCTGCGGTAGTATTGGTACACCCACCGGTACTCCAGGGCAGTACCTGAACCCTTACTGGTTCGCTGGGGTACACCTGCTGACCTTACGGGCGTGCTCTGTAGACCAGACATTCCTACCTGACCCTATAGGCTAGGCCCGGTATCCCTACCTGATGCTCCGCGGTAGGCCTGGCCCCCTATCCGACAATCTGGGGTACTACCGGTACACCCACCGGTATTCCGCGGTACTTGTGCTATACCCACCGGTACTCCTGGATTATGCCGGAACCCTTACTGGTGCGCAGGGGTACACCTGCTGACCCTACGGGCTCTCTGCTTTGGACCCACCCTTCCTATGTGACCCTCCGGGGTAGGCCTGGTATACCTACCCGATGTTTCGAGGTAGAACCGGTTCCCCCACCGGTACTCTGGGGTTGGAACGGAACCCTTTGTGATGCGCCAGAGAACACCAGCTGTCCCTTCGTGCGTGCTGGACTAGACCGGCCTCCCTACCGGACCCCACAGGTTAGACCCGCTATCCCTACCTGATTCTCCGCATCAGGCTTGGCACCCATACCCGATGTTCTGGGGTAGTAGCGGTACCCGCACCGTTACTCTGCGGTAGTATCGGTACACCCTCCGGTACTCCGGGGTAGTACATGAACACTTACTGGTTCACTGGGGTACACCTCATGACGTTACTGGTGCGCGGTGTAGACCAGACATTCCTCCCTGACCCTCCGCTTTAGGCCCGGTATCCCTACCTGATGCTCCGTTTTTGGCCTGGCACCCCTACCCGATATGCTGGGGTAGTACCGGTACCCCCACCGGTACTCTGCGGTAGTATTGGTACACCCACCGGTACTCCAGGGTAGTACCTGAACCCTTACTGGTTCGCTGGGGTACACCTGCTGACCTTACGGGCGTGCTCTGTAGACCAGACATTCCTACCTGACCCTCCGTTTTAGGCCCGGTATCCCTACCTGATGCTCTGCGGTAGGCCTGGCCCCCTACCCGACAATCTGGGGTAGTACCTGTACACCCACCGGTATTCCGCGGTAGTTTTGCTATACCCACCGGTACTCCTGGATTTTACCGGAACCCTTACTGGTGCGCCGGGGTACACCTGCTGACCCTACGGGCGCGCCGCTTTACGCCCACCCTTCCTACCTGACCCTCCGGGGTAGGCCTGGTATACCTACCCGATGTTTCGAGGTAGAACCGGTTCCCCCACCGGTACTCTGGGGTTGGAACGGAACCCTTTGTGATGCGCCAGAGAACACCAGCTGTCCCTTCGTGCGCGCTGGACTAGACCTGGTCTCCCTACCGGACCCCACAGGTTAGACCCGCTATCCCTACCTGATGCTCCGCATTAGGCTTGGCACCCATACCCGATGTTCTGGGGTAGTAGCGGTACCCCCACCGTTACTCTGCGGTAGTATCGGTATACCCACCGGTACTCCGAGGTAGTACGTGAACCCTTACTGGTTCACTGGGGTACACCTGCTGACGTTACGGGAACGCGGTATAGACCAGACATTCCTACCTGACCCTCCGTGTTAGACCCGGTATCCCTACCTGATGCTCCGTTGTTGGCCTGGCACCCCTACCCGATATGCTGGGGTAGTACCGGTACCCCCACCGGTACTCTGCGGTAGTATTGGTACACCCACCGGTACTCCAGGGCAGTACCTGAACCCTTACTGGTTCGCTGGGGTACACCTGCTGACCTTACGGGCGTGCTGTGTAGACCAGACATTCCTACCTGACCCTCCAGGCTAGGCCCGGTATCCCTACCTGATGCTCTGCGGTAGGCCTGGCCCCCTACCCGACAATCTGGGGTAGTACCGGTACACCCACCGGTATTCCGCGGTAGTTTTGCTATACCCACCGGTACTCCTGGATTGTACCGGAACCCTTACTGGTGCGCCGGAGTACACCTGCTGACCCTACGGGCTCGCCGCTTTACGCCCACCCTTCCTACCTGACCCTCCGGCGTAGGCCTGGTATACCTACCCGATGTTTCGAGGTAGAACCGGTTCCCCCACCGGTACTCTGGGGTTGGAACGGAACCCTTTGTGATGCGCCAGAGAACACCAGCTGTCCCTTCGTGCGCGCTGGACTAGACCCGGCCTCCCTACCGGACCCCACAGGTTAGACCCGCTATCCCTACCTGATGCTCCACATTAGGCTTGGCACCCATACCCGATGTTCTGGGGTAGTAGCGGTACCCCCACCGTTACTCTGCGGTTGTATCGGTACACCCACCGGTACTCCGGGGTAGTACGTGAACACTTACTGGTTCACTGGGGTACCCCTGGTGACGTTACTGGCGCGAGGTGTAGACCGGATATTCCTACCTGACCCTCCGCTTTAGGCCCGGTATCCCTACCTGATGCTCCGTTGTTGGCCTGGCACCCCTACCCGATATGCTGGGGTAGTACCGGTACCCCCACCGCTACTCTGCGGTAGTATTGGTACACCCACCGGTACTCCAGGGCAGTACCTGAACCCTTACTGGTTCGCTGGGGTACACCTGCTGACCTTACGGGCGTGCTGTGTAGACCAGACATTCCTACCTGACCCTCCAGGCTAGGCCCGGTATCCCTACCTGATGCTCTGCGGTAGGCCTGGCCCCCTACCCGACAATCTGGGGTACTATAGGTACACACAGACGTACTGCGTGGTACTTTTGCTATACCCACCGGTACTCCTGGATTGTACCGGAACCCTTACTGGTGCGCCGGGGTACACCTGCTGACACTACGGGCGTGCCGCTTTACGCCCACCCTTCCTACCTGACCCGCCGGGGTAGGCCTGGTATACCTAACCGATGTTTCGAGGTAGAACCGGTTCCCCCACCGGTACTCTGGGGTTGGAACGGAACCCTTTGTGATGCGCCAGAGAACACCAGCTGTCCCGTCGTGCGCGCTGGACTAGACCCGGCCTCCCTACCGGACCCCACAGGTTAGACCCGGTATCCCTACCTGATGCTCCGCATTAGGCTTGGCACCCATACCCGATCTTCTGCGGTAGTAGCGGTACCCCCACCGTTACTCTGCAGTAGTATCAGTACACCCACCGGTACTCCGGGGTAGTACGTGAACCCTTACTGGTTCACTGGGGTACACCTGATGACGTTACAGGCACACGGTGTAGACCAGACATTCCTACCTGACCCTCCGTTTTAGGCACGGTATCCCTACCTGATGCTCCGTTGTTGGCCTGGCACCCCTACCCGATATGCTGGGGTAGTACCGGTACCCCCACCAGTACTCTGCGGTAGTATTGGTACACCCACCGGTACTCCAGGGCAGTACCTGAACACTTACTGGTTCGCTGTGGTACACCTGCTGACCTTACGGGCGTGCTGTGTAGACCAGACATTCCTACCTGACCCTCCAGGCTAGGCCCGGTATCCCTACCTGATGCTCTGCGGTAGGCCTGGCCCCCTTCCTGACAATCTGGGGTAGTACCGGTACACCCACTGGTACTCCGCGGTACATTTGCTATACCCACCGGTACTCCTGGATTGTACCGGAACCCGTACTGGTGCGCCGGGGTACACCTGCTGACCCTACGGGCACACTGCTTTGGACCCACCCTTCCTACGTGACCCTCCGGGGTAGGCCTGGTATACCTCCCCGATGTTTCGAGGTAGAACCGGTTCCCCCACCGGTACTCTGGGGTTGGAACGGAACCCTTTGTGATGCGCCAGAGAACACCAGCTGTCCCGTCGTGCGCGCTGGACTAGACCCGGCCTCCCTACCGGACCCCACAGGTTACACCCGGTATCCCTACCTGATGCACCGCATTAGGCTTGGCACCCATACCCGATGTTCTGGGGTAGTAGCGGTACCCCCACCGTTACTCTGCGGTTGTATCAGTACACCCACCGGTACTCCGGGGTAGTACGTGAACCCTTACTGGTTCACTGGGGTACAACTGATACGCTACAGGCACACGGTATAGAACAGACATTCTTCCTGACCCTCCGTGTTAGTCCCGGTATCCCTACCTGATGCTCCGTTGTTGGCCTGGCACCCCTACCCGATATGCTGGGGTAGTACCGGTACCCCCACCGGTACTCTGCGGTAGTATTGGTACACCCACCGGTACTCCAGGGCAGTACCTGAACCCTTACTGGTTCGCTGGGGTACACCTGCTGACCTTACGGGCGTGCTGTGTAGACCAGACATTCCTACCTGACACTCCAGGCTAGGCACGGTATCCCTACCTGATGCTCTGCGGTAGGCCTGGCCCCCTACCCGACAATCTGGGGTAGTACCAGTACACCCACCGGTACTCCGCGGTACTTTTGCTATACCCACCGGTACTCCTGGATTGTACCGGAACCCTTACTGGTGCGCCGGGGTACACCTGCTGACCCTACGGGCACAGTGCTTTGGACCCACCCTTCCTACGTGACCCTCCGGGGTAGGCCTGGTATACCCACCCGATGTTTCGAGGTAGAACCGGTTCCCCCACCGGTACTCTGGGGTTGGAACGGAACCCTTTGTGATGCGCCAGAGAACACCAGCTGTCCCGTCGTGCGCGCTGGACTAGACCCGGCCTCCCTACCGGACCCCACAGGTTAGACCCGCTATCCCTACCTGATTCTCCGCATCAGGCTTGGCACCCATACCCGATGTTCTGGGGTACTAGCGGTACCCCCACCGTTATCCTGCGGTAGTATCGGTACACCCACCGGTACTCCGGGGTAGTACGTGAACCCTTACTGGTTCACTGGGGTACACCTCATGACGTTACTGGTGCGCGGTATAGACCAGACATTCCTCCCTGACCCTCCGCTTTAGGCCCGGTATCCCTACCTGATGCTCCGTTGTTGGCCTGGCACCCCTACCCGATATGCTGGGGTAGTACCGGTACCCCCACCGGTACTCTGCGGTAGTATTGGTACACCCACCGGTACTCCAGGGCAGTACCTGAACACTTACTGGTTCGCTGGGGTACACCTGCTGACCTTACGGGCGTGCTGTGTAGACCAGACATTCCTACCTGACCCTCCAGGCTAGGCCCGGTATCCCTACCTGATCCTCTGCGGTAGACCTGGCCCCCTACCCGACAATCTGGGGTAGTACCGGTACACCCACAGGTACTCCGCGGTACTTTTGCTATACCCACCGGTACTCCTGGATTTTACCGGAACCCTTACTGGTGCGCCGCGGTACACCTGCTGACACTACGGGCACACTGCTTTGGACCCACCGTTCCTACCTGACCCGCCGGGGTAGGCCTGGTATACCTACCCGATGTTTCGAGGTAGAACCGGTTCCCCCACCGGTACTCTGGGGTTGGAACGGAACCCTTTGTGATGCGCCAGAGAACACCAGCTGTCCCTTCGTGCGCGCTGGACTAGACCCGGCCTCCCTACCGGACCCCACAGGTTAGACCCGGTATCCCTACCTGATGCTCCGCATTAGGCTTGGCACCCATACCCAATGTTCTGGGGTAGTAGCAGTACCCCCACCGTTACACTGCGGTAGTATCAGTACACCCACCGGTACTCTGGGGTAGTACGTGAACCCTTACTGGTTCACTGGGGTACACCTTATGACGTTACAGGCACGCGGTATAGAATAGACATTCTTCCTAACCCTCCGTGTTAGTCCCGGTATCCCTACCTGATGCTCCGTTGTTGGCCTGGCACCCCTACCCGATATGCTGGGGTAGTACCGGTACCCCCACCGGTACTCTGCGGTAGTATCGGTACACCCACCGGTACTCCGGGGTAGTACGTGAACCCTTACTGGTTCACTGGGGTACACCTCATGACGTTACTGGCGCGCGGTGTAGACCAGACATTCCTACCTGACCCTCCGTGTTAGTCCCGGTATCCCTACCTGATGCTCCGTTGTTGGCCTGGCACCCCTACCCGATATGCTGGGGTATTACCGGTACCCCCACCGGTACTCTGCGGTAGTATTGGTACACCCACCGGTACTCCAGGGCAGTACCTGAACACTTACTTGTTCGCTGGGGTACACCTGCTGACCTTACGGGCGTGCTGTGTAGACCAGACATTCCTACCTGACCCTCCAGGCTAGGCCCGGTATCCCTACCTGATGCTCTGCGGTAGGCCTGGCCCCCTACCCGACAATCTGGGGTAGTACCGGTACACCCACAGGTACTCCGCGGTACTTTTGCTATACCCACCGGTACTCCTGGATTGTACCGGAACCCTTACTGGTGCGCCGGGGTACACCTGCTGACCCTACGGGCACATTGCTTTTGACCCACCCTTCCTACGTGACCCTCCGGGGTAGGCCTGGTATACCTACCCGATGTTTCGAGGTAGAACCGGTTCCCCCACCGGTACTCTGGGGTTGGAACGGAACCCTTTGTGATGCGCCAGAGAACACCAGCTGTCCCGTCGTGCGCGCTGGACTAGACCCGGCCTCCCTACCGGACCCCACAGGTTAGACCCACTATCCCTACCTGATTCTCCGCATCAGGCTTGGCACCCATACCCGATGTTCTGGGGTACTAGCGGTACCCCCACCGTTACCCTGCGGTAGTATCGGTACACCCACCGGTACTCCGGGGTAGTACGTGAACCCTTACTGGTTCACTGGGGTACACCTCATGACGTTACTGGTGCGCGGTGTAGACCAGACATTCCTCCCTGACCCTCCGCTTTAGGCCCGGTATCCCTACCTGATGCTCCGTTGTTGGCCTGGCACCCCTACCCGATATGCTGGGGTAGTACCGGTACCCCCACCGGTACTCTGCGGTAGTATTGGTACACCCACCGGTACTCCAGGGCAGTACCTGAACCCTTACTGGTTCGCTGGGGTACACCTGCTGACCTTACGGGCGTGCTCTGTAGACCAGACATTCCTACCTGACCCTCCAGGCTAGGCCCGGTATCCCTACCTGATGCTCTGCGGTAGGCCTGGCCCACTACCCGACAATCTGGCGTAGTACCGGTACACCCACAGGTACTCCGCGGTACTTTTGCTATACCCACCGGTACTCCTGGATTGTACCGGAACCCTTACTGGTGCGCCGGGGTACACCTGCTGGCCCTACGGGCGCGCCGCATTACGCCCACCCTTCCTACCTGACCCACCGGGGTAGGCCTGGTATACCTACCCGATGTTTCGAGGTAGAACCGGTTCCCCCACCGGTACTCTGGGGTTGGAACGGAACCCTTTGTGATGCGCCAGAGAACACCAGCTGTCCCTTCGTGCGCGCTGGACTAGACCCGGCCTCCCTACCGGACCCCACAGGTAAGACCCGCTATCCCTACGTGATTCTCCGCATTAGGCTTGGCACCCATACCCGATGTTCTGGGGTAGTAGCGGTACCCCCACCGTTACTCTGCGGTAGTATCGGTACACCCACCGGTACTCCGGTGAAGTACGTGAACCCTTACTGGTTCACTGGGGTACACCTGCTGACGTTACTGGCGCGCGGTGTAGACCAGACATTCCTACCTGACCCTCCGCTTTAGGCCCGGTATCCCTACCTGATGCTCCGTTGTTGGCCTGGCACCCCTACCCGATATGCTGGGGTAGTACCGGTACCCCCACCGGTACTCTGCGGTAGTATTGGTATACCCACCGGTACTCCAGGGCAGTACCTGAACCCTTACTGGTTCGCTGGGGTACACCTGCTGACCTTACGGGCGTGCTGTGTAGACGAGACATTCCTACCTGACCCTCCAAGCTAGGCCCGGTATTCCTACCTGATGCTCTGCGGTAGGCCTGGCCCCCTACCCGACAATCTGGGGTACTATCGGTACACACAGAGGTACTCCGCGGTGGTTTTGCTATACCCACATGTATTCCTGGATTGTACCGGAACCCTTACTGGTGCGCCGGGGTACACCTGCTGACCCAACGGGCGTGCCGCTTTACGCCCACCCTTCCTACCTGACCCGCCGGGGTAGGCCTGGTATACCTAACCGATGTTTCGAGGTAGAACCGGTTCCCCCACCGGTACTCTGGGGTTGGAACGGAACCCTTTGTGATGCGCCAGAGAACACCAGCTGTCCCTTCGTGCTTGCTGGACTAGACCTGGCCTCCCTACCGGACCCCACAGGTTACACCTGGTATCCCTACCTGATGCTCCGCATTAGGCTTGGCACCCATACCCGATGTTCTGGGGTAGTAGCGCTACCCCCACCGCTACTCTGCGGTAGTATCGGTACACCCACCGGTACTCCGGGGTAGTACGTGAACCCTTACTGGTTCACTGGGGTACCCCTGGTGACGTTACTGGCGCGAGGTGTAGACCGGATATTCCTACCTGACCCTCCGTTTTAGGCCCGGTATCCCTACCTGATGCTCCATTGTTGGCCTGGCACCCCTACCCGATATGCTGGGGTAGTACCGGTACCCCCACCGGTACTCTGCGGTAGTATTGGTACACCCACCGGTACTCCAGGGCAGTACCTGAACCCTTACTGGTTCGCTGGGGTACACCTGCTGACCTTACGGGCGTGCTGTGTAGACCAGACATTCCTACCTGACCCTGCAGGCTAGGCCCGGTATCCCTACCTGATGCTCTGCGGTAGGCCTGGCCCCCTACCCGACAATCTGGGGTAGTACCGGTACACCCACCGGTATTCCACGGTAGTTTTGCTATACCCACATGTATTCCTGGATTGTACCGGAACCCTTACTGGTGCGCCGGGGTACACCTGCTGGCCCTACGGGCGCGCCGCTTTACGCCCACCCTTCCTACCTGACCCACCGGGGTAGGCCTGGTATACCTACCCGATGTTTCGAGGTAGAACCGGTTCCCCCACCGGTACTCTGGGGTTGGAGCGGAACCCTTTGTGATGCGCCAGAGAACACCAGCTGTCCCTTCGTGCGCGCTGGACTAGACCCGGCCTCCCTACCGGACCCCACAGGTTACACCCGGTATCCCTACCTGATGCTCCGCATTAGGCTTGGCACCCATACCCGATGTTCTGGGGTAGTAGCGGTACCCCCACCGTTACTCTGCGGTAGTATCGGTACACCCACCGGTACTCCGGTGAAGTACGTGAACCCTTACTGGTTCACTGGGGTACACCTGCTGACGTTACTGGCGCACGGTGTAGACCAGACATTCCTACCTGACCCTCCGCTTTAGGCCCGGTATCCCTACCTGATGCTCCGTTGTTGGCCTGGCACCCCTACCCGATATGCTGGGGTAGTACCGGTACCCCCACCGGTACTCTGCGGTAGTATTGGTATACCCACCGGTACTCCAGGGCAGTACCTGAACCCTTACTGGTTCGCTGGGGTACACCTGCTGACCTTACGGGCGTGCTGTGTAGACGAGACATTCCTACCTGACCCTCCAAGCTAGGCCCGGTATTCCTACCTGATGCTCTGCGGTAGGCCTGGCCCCCTACCCGACAATCTGGGGTACTATCGGTACACACAGAGGTACTCCGCGGTGGTTTTGCTATACCCACATGTATTCCTGGATTGTACCGGAACCCTTACTGGTGCGCCGGGGTACACCTGCTGACCCAACGGGCGTGCCGCTTTACGCCCACCCTTCCTACCTGACCCGCCGGGGTAGGCCTGGTATACCTAACCGATGTTTCGAGGTAGAACCGGTTCCCCCACCGGTACTCTGGGGTTGGAACGGAACCCTTTGTGATGCGCCAGAGAACACCAGCTGTCCCTTCGTGCTTGCTGGACTAGACCTGGCCTCCCTACCGGACCCCACAGGTTACACCTGGTATCCCTACCTGATGCTCCGCATTAGGCTTGGCACCCATACCCGATGTTCTGGGGTAGTAGCGCTACCCCCACCGCTACTCTGCGGTAGTATCGGTACACCCACCGGTACTCCGGGGTAGTACGTGAACCCTTACTGGTTCACTGGGGTACCCCTGGTGACGTTACTGGCGCGAGGTGTAGACCGGATATTCCTACCTGACCCTCCGTTTTAGGCCCGGTATCCCTACCTGATGCTCCGTTGTTGGCCTGGCACCCCTACCCGATATGCTGGGGTAGTACTGGTACCCCCACCGGTACTCTGCGGTAGTATTGGTACACCCACCGGTACTCCAGGGCAGTACCTGAACCCTTACTGGTTCGCTGGGGTACACCTGCTGACCTTACGGGCGTGCTGTGTAGACCAGACATTCCTACCTGACCCTCCAGGCTAGGCCCGGTATCCCTACCTGATGCTCTGCGGTAGGCCTGGCCCCCTACCCGACAATCTGGGGTAGTACCGGTACACCCACCGGTATTCCACGGTAGTTTTGCTATACCCACATGTATTCCTGGATTGTACCGGAACCCTTACTGGTGCGCCGGGGTACACCTGCTGGCCCTACGGGCGCGCCGCATTACGCCCACCCTTCCTACCTGACCCACCGGGGTAGGCCTGGTATACCTACCCGATGTTTCGAGGTAGAACCGGTTCCCCCACCGGTACTCTGGGGTTGGAACGGAACCCTTTGTGATGCGCCAGAGAACACCAGCTGTCCCTTCGTGCGCGCTGGACTAGACCCGGCCTCCCTACCGGACCCCACAGGTAAGACCCGCTATCCCTACGTGATTCTCCGCATTAGGCTTGGCACCCATACCCGATGTTCTGGGGTAGTAGCGGTACCCCCACCGTTACTCTGCGGTAGTATCGGTACACCCACCGGTACTCCGGTGAAGTACGTGAACCCTTACTGGTTCACTGGGGTACACCTGATGACGTTACTGGCGCACGGTGTAGACCAGACATTCCTACCTGACCCTCCGCTTTAGGCCCGGTATCCCTACCTGATGCTCCGTTGTTGGCCTGGCACCCCTACCCGATATGCTGGGGTAGTACCGGTACCCCCACCGGTACTCTGCGGTAGTATTGGTATACCCACCGGTACTCCAGGGCAGTACCTGAACCCTTACTGGTTCGCTGGGGTACACATGCTGACCTTACGGGCGTGCTGTGTAGACGAGACATTCCTACCTGACCCTCCAAGCTAGGCCCGGTATCCCTACCTGATGCTCTGCGGTAGGCCTGGCCCCCTACCCGACAATCTGGGGTACTATCGGTACACACAGAGGTACTCCGCGGTGGTTTTGCTATACCCACCGGTACTCCTGGATTGTACCGGAACCCTTACTGGTGCGCCGGGGTACACCTGCTGACCCAACGGGCGTGCCGCTTTACGCCCACCCTTCCTACCTGACCCGCCGGGGTAGGCCTGGTATACCTAACCGATGTTTCGAGGTAGAACCGGTTCCCCCACCGGTACTCTGGGGTTGGAACGGAACCCTTTGTGATGCGCCAGAGAACACCAGCTGTCCCTTCGTGCGCGCTGGACTAGACCTGGCCTCCCTACCGGACCCCACAGGTTACACCTGGTATCCCTACCTGATGCTCCGCATTAGGCTTGGCACCCATACCCGATGTTCTGGGGTAGTAGCGGTACCCCCACCGTTACTCTGCGGTAGTATCGGTACACCCACCAGTACTCCGGGGTAGTACGTGAACGCTTACTGGTTCACTGGGGTACACCTGATGACGTTACAGGCACACGGTATAGAACAGACATTCTTCCTGACCCTCCGTGTTAGTCCCGGTATCCCTACCTGATGCTCCGTTGTTGGCCTGGCACCCCTACCCGATATGCTGGGGTAGTACCGGAACCCCAACCGGTACTCTGCGGTAGTATTGGTACACCCACCGGTACTCCAGGGCAGTACCTGAACACTTACTGGTTCGCTGGGGTACACCTGCTGACCTTACGGGCGTGCTGTGTAGACCAGACATTCCTACCTGACCCTCCAGGCTAGGCCCAGTATCCCTACCTGATGCTCTGCGGTAGGCCTGGCCCCCTACCCGACAATCTGGGGTAGTACCGGTACACCCACTTGTACTCCGCGGTACTTTTGCTATACCCACCGGTACTCCTGGATTATACCGGAACCCGTACTGGTGCGCCGGGGTACACCTGCTGACCCTACGGGCACACTGCTTTGGACCCACCCTTCCTACGTGACCCTCCGGGGTAGGCCTGGTATATCTACCCGATGTTTCGAGGTAGAACCGTTTCCCCACCGGTACTCTGGGGTTGGAACGGAACCCTTTGTGATGCGCCAGAGAACACCAGCTGTCCCGTCGTGCGCGCTGGACTAGACCCGGCCTCCCTACCGGACCCCACAGGTTAGACCCGCTATCCCTACCTGATGCTCCGCATTAGGCTTTGCACCCATACCCGATGTTCTGGGGTACTAGCGGTACCCCCACCGTTACTCTGCGGTAGTATCGGTACACCCACCGGTACTCCGGGGTAGTACGTGAACCCTTACTGGTTCACTGGGGTACCCCTGGTGACGTTACTGGCGCGAGGTGTAGACCGGATATTCCTACCTGACCCTCCGTTTTAGGCCCGGTATCCCTACCTGATGCTCCGTTGTTGGCCTGGCACCCCTACCCGATATGCTGGGGTAGTACCGGTACCCCCACCGGTACTCTGCGGTAGTATTGGTACACCCACCGGTACTCCAGGGCAGTACCTGAACCCTTACTGGTTCGCTGGGGTACACCTGCTGACCTTACGGGCGTGCTGTGTAGACCAGACATTCCTACCTGACCCTCCAGGCTAGGCCCGGTATCCCTACCTGATGCTCTGCGGTAGGCCTGGCCCCCTACCCGACAATCTGGGGTAGTACCGGTACACCCACCGGTATTCCACGGTAGTTTTGCTATACCCACATGTATTCCTGGATTGTACCGGAACCCTTACTGGTGCTCCGGTGTACACCTGCTGGCCCTACGGGCGCGCCGCTTTACGCCCACCCTTCCTACCTGACCCACCGGGGTAGGCCTGGTATACCTACCCGATGTTTCGAGGTAGAACCGGTTCCCCCACCGGTACTCTGGGGTTGGAGCGGAACCCTTTGTGATGCGCCAGAGAACACCAGCTGTCCCTTCGTGCGCGCTGGACTAGACCCGGCCTCCCTACCGGACCCCACAGGTTACACCCGGTATCCCTACCTGATGCTCCGCATTAGGCTTGGCACCCATACCCGATCTTCTGCGGTAGTAGCGGTACCCCCACCGTTACTCTGCGGTAGTATCGGTACACCCACCGGTACTCCGGGGTAGTACGTGAACCCTTACTGGTTCACTGGGGTACACCTGCTGACGTTACTGGCGCGCGGTGTAGACCAGACATTCCTACCTGACCCTCCGTTTTAGGCCCGGTATCCCTACCTGATTTTCCGTTGTTGGCCTGGCACCCCTACCCGATATGCTGGGGTAGTACCGGTATCCCCACCGGTACTCTGCGGTAGTATTGGTACACCCACCGGTACTCCAGGGCAGTACCTGAACCCTTACTGGTTCGCTGGGGTACACCTGCTGACCTTACAGGCGTGCCGTGTATACCAGACATTCCTACCTGACACTCCAGGCTAGGCCCGGTATCCCTACCTGATGCTCTGCGGTAGGCCTGGCCCCCTACCCGACAATCTGGGGTAGTACCGGTACACCCACCGGTATTCCACGGTAGTTTTGCTATACCCACATGTATTCCTGGATTGTACCGGAACCCTTACTGGTGCGCCGGGGTACACCTGCTGGCCCTACGGGCGCGCCGCATTACGCCCACCCTTCCTACCTGACCCACCGGTGTAGGCCTGGTATACCTACCCGATGTTTCGAGGTAGAACCGGTTCCCCCACCGGTACTCTGGGGTTGGAACGGAACCCTTTGTGATGCGCCAGAGAACACCAGCTGTCCCTTCGTGCGCGCTGGACTAGACCCGGCCTCCCTACCGGACCCCACAGGTAAGACCCGCTATCCCTACGTGATTCTCCGCATTAGGCTTGGCACCCATACCCGATGTTCTGGGGTAGTAGCGGTACCCCCACCGTTACTCTGCGGTAGTATCGGTACACCCACCGGTACTCCGGTGAAGTACGTGAACCCTTACTGGTTCACTGGGGTACACCTGATGACGTTACTGGCGCACGGTGTAGACCAGACATTCCTACCTGACCCTCCGCTTTAGGCCCGGTATCCCTACCTGATGCTCCGTTGTTGGCCTGGCACCCCTACCCGATATGCTGGGGTAGTACCGGTACCCCCACCGGTACTCTGCGGTAGTATTGGTATACCCACCGGTACTCCAGGGCAGTACCTGAACCCTTACTGGTTCGCTGGGGTACACCTGCTGACCTTACGGGCGTGCTGTGTAGACGAGACATTCCTACCTGACCCTCCAAGCTAGGCCCGGTATTCCTACCTGATGCTCTGCGGTAGGCCTGGCCCCCTACCCGACAATCTGGGGTACTATCGGTACACACAGAGGTACTCCGCGGTGGTTTTGCTATACCCACCGGTACTCCTGGATTGTACCGGAACCCTTACTGGTGCGCCGGGGTACACCTGCTGACCCTACGGGCGTGCCGCTTTACGCCCACCCTTCCTACCTGACCCGCCGGGGTAGGCCTGGTATACCTAACCGATGTTTCGAGGTAGAACCGGTTCCCCCACCGGTACTCTGGGGTTGGAACGGAACCCTTTGTGATGCGCCAGAGAACACCAGCTGTCCCTTCGTGCGCGCTGGACTAGACCTGGCCTCCCTACCGGACCCCACAGGTTACACCTGGTATCCCTACCTGATGCTCCGCATTAGGCTTGGCACCCATACCCGATGTTCTGGGGTAGTAGCGGTACCCCCACCGTTACTCTGCGGTAGTATCGGTACACCCACCAGTACTCCGGGGTAGTACGTGAACGCTTACTGGTTCACTGGGGTACACCTGATGACGTTACAGGCACACGGTATAGAACAGACATTCTTCCTGACCCTCCGTGTTAGTCCCGGTATCCCTACCTGATGCTCCGTTGTTGGCCTGGCACCCCTACCCGATATGCTGGGGTAGTACCGGAACCCCAACCGGTACTCTGCGGTAGTATTGGTACACCCACCGGTACTCCAGGGCAGTACCTGAACACTTACTGGTTCGCTGGGGTACACCTGCTGACCTTACGGGCGTGCTGTGTAGACCAGACATTCCTACCTGACCCTCCAGGCTAGGCCCAGTATCCCTACCTGATGCTCTGCGGTAGGCCTGGCCCCCTACCCGACAATCTGGGGTAGTACCGGTACACCCACTTGTACTCCGCGGTACTTTTGCTATACCCACCGGTACTCCTGGATTGTACCGGAACCCGTACTGGTGCGCCGGGGTACACCTGCTGACCCTACGGGCACACTGCTTTGGACCCACCCTTCCTACGTGACCCTCCGGGGTAGGCCTGGTATATCTACCCGATGTTTCGAGGTAGAACCGTTTCCGCACCGGTACTCTGGGGTTGGAACGGAACCCTTTGTGATGCGCCAGAGAACACCAGCTGTCCCGTCGTGCGCGCTGGACTAGACCCGGCCTCCCTACCGGACCCCACAGGTTAGACCCGCTATCCCTACCTGATGCTCCGCATTAGGCTTGGCACCCATACCCGATGTTCTGGGGTACTAGCGGTACCCCCACCGTTACTCTGCGGTAGTATCGGTACACCCACCGGTACTCCGGGGTAGTACGTGAACCCTTACTGGTTCACTGGGGTACCCCTGGTGACGTTACTGGCGCGAGGTGTAGACCGGATATTCCTACCTGACCCTCCGTTTTAGGCCCGGTATCCCTACCTGATGCTCCGTTGTTGGCCTGGCACCCCTACCCGATATGCTGGGGTAGTACCGGTACCCCCACCGCTACTCTGCGGTAGTATTGGTACACCCACCGGTACTCCAGGGCAGTACCTGAACCCTTACTGGTTCGCTGGGGTACACCTGCTGACCTTACGGGCGTGCTGTGTAGACCAGACATTCCTACCTGACCCTCCGTTTTAGGCCCGGTATCCCTACCTGATGCTCTGCGGTAGGCCTGGCCCCCTACCCGACAATCTGGGGTAGTATCGGTACACACGGATGTATTCCGCGGTAGTTTTGCTATACCCACCGGTACTCCTGGATTGTACCGGAACCCTTACTGGTGCGCCGGGGTACACCTGCTGACCCTATGGGCTCGCCGCTTTACGCCCACCCTTCCTACCTGACCCGCCGGGGTAGGCCTGGTATACCTACCCGATGTTTCGAGGTAGAAACCGCTTCCCCCACCGGTACTCTGGGGTTGGAGCGGAACCCTTTGTGATGCGCCAGAGAACACCAGCTGTCCCGTCGTGCGCGCTGGACTAGACCCGGCCTCCCTACCGGACCCCACAGGTTAGACCCGCTATCCCTACCTGATGCTCCGCATTAGGCTTGGCACCCATACCCGATGTTCTGGGGTAGTACCGGTACCCCCACCGTTACTCTGCGGTAGTATCGGTACACCCACCGGTACTCCGGGGTAGTACGTGAACCCTTACTGGTTCACTGTGGTACCCCTGGTGACGTTACTGGCGCGAGGTGTAGACCGGACATTCCTACCTGACCCTCCGTTTTAGGCCCGGTATCCCTACCTGATGCTCCGTTGTTGGCCTGGCACCCCTACCCTATATGCTGGGGTAGTACCGGTACCCCCACCGGTACTCTGCGGTAGTATTGGTACACCCACCGGTACTCCAGGGCAGTACCTGAACCCTTACTGGTTCGCTGGGGTACACCTGCTGACCTTACGGGCGTGCTGTGTAGACCAGACATTCCTACCTGACCCTCCAGGCTAGGCCCGGTATCCCTACCTGATGCTCTGCGGTAGGCCTGGCCCCCTACCCGACAATCTGGGGTAGTACCGGTACACCCACCGGTATTCCACGGTAGTTTTGCTATACCCACATGTATTCCTGGATTGTACCGGAACCCTTACTGGTGCGCCGGTGTACACCTGCTGGCCCTACGGGCGCGCCGCTTTACGCCCACCCTTCCTACCTGACCCACCGGGGTAGGCCTGGTATACCTACCCGATGTTTCGAGGTAGAACCGGTTCCCCCACCGGTACTCTGGGGTTGGAGCGGAACCCTTTGTGATGCGCCAGAGAACACCAGCTGTCCCTTCGTGCGCGCTGGACTAGACCCGGCCTCCCTACCGGACCCCACAGGTTACACCCGGTATCCCTACCTGATTCTCCGCATTAGGCTTGGCACCCATACCAGATGTTCTGGGGTAGTAGCGGTACCCCCACCGTTACTCTGCGGTAGTATCGGTACACCCACCGGTACTCCGGGGTAGTACGTGAACCCTTACTGGTTCACTGGGGTACACCTGATGACGTTACAGGCACGCGGTGTAGACCAGACATTCCTACCTGACCCTCCGTTTTAGGCCCGGTATCCCTACCTGATGCTCCGTTGTTGGCCTGGCACCCCTACCCGATATGCTGGGGTAGTACTGGTACCCCCACCGGTACTCTGCGGTAGTATTGGTACACCCACCGGTACTCCAGGGCAGTACCTGAACCCTTACTTGTTCGCTGGGGTACACCTGCTGACCTTATGGGCGTGCTGTGTAGACCAGACATTCCTACCTGACCCTCCAGGCTAGGCCCGGTATCCCTACCTGATGCTCTGCGGTAGGCCTGGCCCCCTACCCGACAATCTGGGGTAGTACCGGTACACCCACCGGTATTCCACGGTAGTTTTGCTATACCCACATGTATTCCTGGATTGTACCGGAACCCTTACTGGTGCGCCGGGGTACACCTGCTGGCCCTACGGGCGCGCCGCATTACGCCCACCCTTCCTACCTGACCCACCGGGGTAGGCCTGGTATACCTACCCGATGTTTCGAGGTAGAACCGGTTCCCCCACCGGTACTCTGGGGTTGGAACGGAACCCTTTGTGATGCGCCAGAGAACACCAGCTGTCCCTTCGTGCGCGCTGGACTAGACCCGGCCTCCCTACCGGACCCCACAGGTAAGACCCGCTATCCCTACGTGATTCTCCGCATTAGGCTTGGCACCCATACCCGATGTTCTGGGGTAGTAGCGGTACCCCCACCGTTACTCTGCGGTAGTATCGGTACACCCACCGGTACTCCGGTGAAGTACGTGAACCCTTACTGGTTCACTGGGGTACACCTGATGACGTTACTGGCGCACGGTGTAGACCAGACATTCCTACCTGACCCTCCGCTTTAGGCCCGGTATCCCTACCTGATGCTCCGTTGTTGGCCTGGCACCCCTACCCGATATGCTGGGGTAGTACCGGTACCCCCACCGGTACTCTGCGGTAGTATTGGTATACCCACCGGTACTCCAGGGCAGTACCTGAACCCTTACTGGTTCGCTGGGGTACACATGCTGACCTTACGGGCGTGCTGTGTAGACGAGACATTCCTACCTGACCCTCCAAGCTAGGCCCGGTATCCCTACCTGATGCTCTGCGGTAGGCCTGGCCCCCTACCCGACAATCTGGGGTACTATCGGTACACACAGAGGTACTCCGCGGTGGTTTTGCTATACCCACCGGTACTCCTGGATTGTACCGGAACCCTTACTGGTGCGCCGGGGTACACCTGCTGACCCAACGGGCGTGCCGCTTTACGCCCACCCTTCCTACCTGACCCGCCGGGGTAGGCCTGGTATACCTAACCGATGTTTCGAGGTAGAACCGGTTCCCCCACCGGTACTCTGGGGTTGGAACGGAACCCTTTGTGATGCGCCAGAGAACACCAGCTGTCCCTTCGTGCGCGCTGGACTAGACCTGGCCTCCCTACCGGACCCCACAGGTTACACCTGGTATCCCTACCTGATGCTCCGCATTAGGCTTGGCACCCATACCCGATGTTCTGGGGTAGTAGCGGTACCCCCACCGTTACTCTGCGGTAGTATCGGTACACCCACCAGTACTCCGGGGTAGTACGTGAACGCTTACTGGTTCACTGGGGTACACCTGATGACGTTACAGGCACACGGTATAGAACAGACATTCTTCCTGACCCTCCGTGTTAGTCCCGGTATCCCTACCTGATGCTCCGTTGTTGGCCTGGCACCCCTACCCGATATGCTGGGGTAGTACCGGAACCCCAACCGGTACTCTGCGGTAGTATTGGTACACCCACCGGTACTCCAGGGCAGTACCTGAACACTTACTGGTTCGCTGGGGTACACCTGCTGACCTTACGGGCGTGCTGTGTAGACCAGACATTCCTACCTGACCCTCCAGGCTAGGCCCAGTATCCCTACCTGATGCTCTGCGGTAGGCCTGGCCCCCTACCCGACAATCTGGGGTAGTACCGGTACACCCACTTGTACTCCGCGGTACTTTTGCTATACCCACCGGTACTCCTGGATTATACCGGAACCCGTACTGGTGCGCCGGGGTACACCTGCTGACCCTACGGGCACACTGCTTTGGACCCACCCTTCCTACGTGACCCTCCGGGGTAGGCCTGGTATATCTACCCGATGTTTCGAGGTAGAACCGTTTCCCCACCGGTACTCTGGGGTTGGAACGGAACCCTTTGTGATGCGCCAGAGAACACCAGCTGTCCCGTCGTGCGCGCTGGACTAGACCCGGCCTCCCTACCGGACCCCACAGGTTAGACCCGCTATCCCTACCTGATGCTCCGCATTAGGCTTGGCACCCATACCCGATGTTCTGGGGTACTAGCGGTACCCCCACCGTTACTCTGCGGTAGTATCGGTACACCCACCGGTACTCCGGGGTAGTACGTGAACCCTTACTGGTTCACTGGGGTACCCCTGGTGACGTTACTGGCGCGAGGTGTAGACCGGATATTCCTACCTGACCCTCCGTTTTAGGCCCGGTATCCCTACCTGATGCTCCGTTGTTGGCCTGGCACCCCTACCCGATCTGCTGGGGTAGTACCGGTACCCCCACCGGTACTCTGCGGTAGTATTGGTACACCCACCGGTACTCCAGGGCAGTACCTGAACCCTTACTGGTTCGCTGGGGTACACCTGCTGACCTTACGGGCGTGCTGTGTAGACCAGACATTCCTACCTGACCCTCCAGGCTAGGCCCGGTATCCCTACCTGATGCTCTGCGGTAGGCCTGGCCCCCTACCCGACAATCTGGGGTAGTACCGGTACACCCACCGGTATTCCACGGTAGTTTTGCTATACCCACATGTATTCCTGGATTGTACCGGAACCCTTACTGGTGCTCCGGTGTACACCTGCTGGCCCTACGGGCGCGCCGCTTTACGCCCACCCTTCCTACCTGACCCACCGGGGTAGGCCTGGTATACCTACCCGATGTTTCGAGGTAGAACCGGTTCCCCCACCGGTACTCTGGGGTTGGAGCGGAACCCTTTGTGATGCGCCAGAGAACACCAGCTGTCCCTTCGTGCGCGCTGGACTAGACCCGGCCTCCCTACCGGACCCCACAGGTTACACCCGGTATCCCTACCTGATGCTCCGCATTAGGCTTGGCACCCATACCCGATCTTCTGCGGTAGTAGCGGTACCCCCACCGTTACTCTGCGGTAGTATCGGTACACCCACCGGTACTCCGGGGTAGTACGTGAACCCTTACTGGTTCACTGGGGTACACCTGCTGACGTTACTGGCGCGCGGTGTAGACCAGACATTCCTACCTGACCCTCCGTTTTAGGCCCGGTATCCCTACCTGATTTTCCGTTGTTGGCCTGGCACCCCTACCCGATATGCTGGGGTAGTACCGGTATCCCCACCGGTACTCTGCGGTAGTATTGGTACACCCACCGGTACTCCAGGGCAGTACCTGAACCCTTACTGGTTCGCTGGGGTACACCTGCTGACCTTACAGGCGTGCCGTGTATACCAGACATTCCTACCTGACACTCCAGGCTAGGCCCGGTATCCCTACCTGATGCTCTGCGGTAGGCCTGGCCCCCTACCCGACAATCTGGGGTAGTACCGGTACACCCACCGGTATTCCACGGTAGTTTTGCTATACCCACATGTATTCCTGGATTGTACCGGAACCCTTACTGGTGCGCCGGGGTACACCTGCTGGCCCTACGGGCGCGCCGCATTACGCCCACCCTTCCTACCTGACCCACCGGTGTAGGCGTGGTATACCTACCCGATGTTTCGAGGTAGAACCGGTTCCCCCACCGGTACTCTGGGGTTGGAACGGAACCCTTTGTGATGCGCCAGAGAACACCAGCTGTCCCTTCGTGCGCGCTGGACTAGACCCGGCCTCCCTACCGGACCCCACAGGTAAGACCCGCTATCCCTACGTGATTCTCCGCATTAGGCTTGGCACCCATACCCGATGTTCTGGGGTAGTAGCGGTACCCCCACCGTTACTCTGCGGTAGTATCGGTACACCCACCGGTACTCCGGTGAAGTACGTGAACCCTTACTGGTTCACTGGGGTACACCTGATGACGTTACTGGCGCACGGTGTAGACCAGACATTCCTACCTGACCCTCCGCTTTAGGCCCGGTATCCCTACCTGATGCTCCGTTGTTGGCCTGGCACCCCTACCCGATATGCTGGTGTAGTACCGGTACCCCCACCGGTACTCTGCGGTAGTATTGGTATACCCACCGGTACTCCAGGGCAGTACCTGAACCCTTACTGGTTCGCTGGGGTACACCTGCTGACCTTACGGGCGTGCTGTGTAGACGAGACATTCCTACCTGACCCTCCAAGCTAGGCCCGGTATTCCTACCTGATGCTCTGCGGTAGGCCTGGCCCCCTACCCGACAATCTGGGGTACTATCGGTACACACAGAGGTACTCCGCGGTGGTTTTGCTATACCCACCGGTACTCCTGGATTGTACCGGAACCCTTACTGGTGCGCCGGGGTACACCTGCTGACCCTACGGGCGTGCCGCTTTACGCCCACCCTTCCTACCTGACCCGCCGGGGTAGGCCTGGTATACCTAACCGATGTTTCGAGGTAGAACCGGTTCCCCCACCGGTACTCTGGGGTTGGAACGGAACCCTTTGTGATGCGCCAGAGAACACCAGCTGTCCCTTCGTGCGCGCTGGACTAGACCTGGCCTCCCTACCGGACCCCACAGGTTACACCTGGTATCCCTACCTGATGCTCCGCATTAGGCTTGGCACCCATACCCGATGTTCTGGGGTAGTAGCGGTACCCCCACCGTTACTCTGCGGTAGTATCGGTACACCCACCAGTACTCCGGGGTAGTACGTGAACGCTTACTGGTTCACTGGGGTACACCTGATGACGTTACAGGCACACGGTATAGAACAGACATTCTTCCTGACCCTCCGTGTTAGTCCCGGTATCCCTACCTGATGCTCCGTTGTTGGCCTGGCACCCCTACCCGATATGCTGGGGTAGTACCGGAACCCCAACCGGTACTCTGCGGTAGTATTGGTACACCCACCGGTACTCCAGGGCAGTACCTGAACACTTACTGGTTCGCTGGGGTACACCTGCTGACCTTACGGGCGTGCTGTGTAGACCAGACATTCCTACCTGACCCTCCAGGCTAGGCCCAGTATCCCTACCTGATGCTCTGCGGTAGGCCTGGCCCCCTACCCGACAATCTGGGGTAGTACCGGTACACCCACTTGTACTCCGCGGTACTTTTGCTATACCCACCGGTACTCCTGGATTGTACCGGAACCCGTACTGGTGCGCCGGGGTACACCTGCTGACCCTACGGGCACACTGCTTTGGACCCACCCTTCCTACGTGACCCTCCGGGGTAGGCCTGGTATATCTACCCGATGTTTCGAGGTAGAACCGTTTCCGCACCGGTACTCTGGGGTTGGAACGGAACCCTTTGTGATGCGCCAGAGAACACCAGCTGTCCCGTCGTGCGCGCTGGACTAGACCCGGCCTCCCTACCGGACCCCACAGGTTAGACCCGCTATCCCTACCTGATGCTCCGCATTAGGCTTGGCACCCATACCCGATGTTCTGGGGTACTAGCGGTACCCCCACCGTTACTCTGCGGTAGTATCGGTACACCCACCGGTACTCCGGGGTAGTACGTGAACCCTTACTGGTTCACTGGGGTACCCCTGGTGACGTTACTGGCGCGAGGTGTAGACCGGATATTCCTACCTGACCCTCCGTTTTAGGCCCGGTATCCCTACCTGATGCTCCGTTGTTGGCCTGGCACCCCTACCCGATATGCTGGGGTAGTACCGGTACCCCCACCGCTACTCTGCGGTAGTATTGGTACACCCACCGGTACTCCAGGGCAGTACCTGAACCCTTACTGGTTCGCTGGGGTACACCTGCTGACCTTACGGGCGTGCTGTGTAGACCAGACATTCCTACCTGACCCTCCGTTTTAGGCCCGGTATCCCTACCTGATGCTCTGCGGTAGGCCTGGCCCCCTACCCGACAATCTGGGGTAGTATCGGTACACACGGATGTATTCCGCGGTAGTTTTGCTATACCCACCGGTACTCCTGGATTGTACCGGAACCCTTACTGGTGCGCCGGGGTACACCTGCTGACCCTATGGGCTCGCCGCTTTACGCCCACCCTTCCTACCTGACCCGCCGGGGTAGGCCTGGTATACCTACCCGATGTTTCGAGGTAGAAACCGCTTCCCCCACCGGTACTCTGGGGTTGGAGCGGAACCCTTTGTGATGCGCCAGAGAACACCAGCTGTCCCGTCGTGCGCGCTGGACTAGACCCGGCCTCCCTACCGGACCCCACAGGTTAGACCCGCTATCCCTACCTGATGCTCCGCATTAGGCTTGGCACCCATACCCGATGTTCTGGGGTAGTACCGGTACCCCCACCGTTACTCTGCGGTAGTATCGGTACACCCACCGGTACTCCGGGGTAGTACGTGAACCCTTACTGGTTCACTGTGGTACCCCTGGTGACGTTACTGGCGCGAGGTGTAGACCGGACATTCCTACCTGACCCTCCGTTTTAGGCCCGGTATCCCTACCTGATGCTCCGTTGTTGGCCTGGCACCCCTACCCTATATGCTGGGGTAGTACCGGTACCCCCACCGGTACTCTGCGGTAGTATTGGTACACCCACCGGTACTCCAGGGCAGTACCTGAACCCTTACTGGTTCGCTGGGGTACACCTGCTGACCTTACGGGCGTGCTGTGTAGACCAGACATTCCTACCTGACCCTCCAGGCTAGGCCCGGTATCCCTACCTGATGCTCTGCGGTAGGCCTGGCCCCCTACCCGACAATCTGGGGTAGTACCGGTACACCCACCGGTATTCCACGGTAGTTTTGCTATACCCACATGTATTCCTGGATTGTACCGGAACCCTTACTGGTGCGCCGGTGTACACCTGCTGGCCCTACGGGCGCGCCGCTTTACGCCCACCCTTCCTACCTGACCCACCGGGGTAGGCCTGGTATACCTACCCGATGTTTCGAGGTAGAACCGGTTCCCCCACCGGTACTCTGGGGTTGGAGCGGAACCCTTTGTGATGCGCCAGAGAACACCAGCTGTCCCTTCGTGCGCGCTGGACTAGACCCGGCCTCCCTACCGGACCCCACAGGTTACACCCGGTATCCCTACCTGATTCTCCGCATTAGGCTTGGCACCCATACCAGATGTTCTGGGGTAGTAGCGGTACCCCCACCGTTACTCTGCGGTAGTATCGGTACACCCACCGGTACTCCGGGGTAGTACGTGAACCCTTACTGGTTCACTGGGGTACACCTGATGACGTTACAGGCACGCGGTGTAGACCAGACATTCCTACCTGACCCTCCGTTTTAGGCCCGGTATCCCTACCTGATGCTCCGTTGTTGGCCTGGCACCCCTACCCGATATGCTGGGGTAGTACTGGTACCCCCACCGGTACTCTGCGGTAGTATTGGTACACCCACCGGTACTCCAGGGCAGTACCTGAACCCTTACTTGTTCGCTGGGGTACACCTGCTGACCTTATGGGCGTGCTGTGTAGACCAGACATTCCTACCTGACCCTCCAGGCTAGGCCCGGTATCCCTACCTGATGCTCTGCGGTAGGCCTGGCCCCCTACCCGACAATCTGGGGTAGTACCGGTACACCCACCGGTATTCCGCGGTAGTTTTGCTATACCCACCGGTACTCCTGGATTGTACCGGAACCCTTACTGCTGCGCCGGAGTACACCTGCTGACCCTACGGGCTCGCCGCTTTACGCCCACTCTTCCTACCTGACCCTCCGGGGTAGGCCTGGTATACCTACCCGATGTTTCGAGGTAGAACCGGTTCCCTCACCGGTACTCTGGGGTTGGAACGGAACCCTTTGTGATGCGCCAGAGAACACCAGCTGTCCCTTCGTGCGCGCTGGACTAGACCCGGCCTCCCTACCGGACCCCACAGGTTAGACCCGCTATCCCTACCTGATGCTCCGCATTAGGCTTGGCACCCATACCCGATGTTCTGGGGTACTAGCGGTACCCCCACCGTTACTCTGCGGTAGTATCGGTACACCCACCGGTACTCCGGGGTAGTACGTGAACCCTTACTGGTTCACTGGGGTACCCCTGGTGACGTTACTGGCGCGAGGTGTAGACCGGATATTCGTACCTGACCCTCCGTTTTAGGCCCGGTATCCCTACCTGATGCTCCGTTGTTGGCCTGGCACCCCTACCCGATATGCTGGGGTAGTACCGGTACCCCCACCGCTACTCTGCGGTAGTATTGGTACACCCACCGGTACTCCAGGGCAGTACCTGAACACTTACTGGTTCGCTGGGGTACACCTGCTGACCTTACGGGCGTGCTGTGTAGACCAGACATTCCTACCTGACCCTCCAGGCTAGGCCCGGTATCCCTACCTGATGCTATGCGGTAGGCCTGGCCCCCTACCCGACAATCTGGGGTAGTATCGGTACACACGGATGTATTCCGCGGTAGTTTTGCTATACCCACAGGTACTCCTGGATTGTACCGGAACCCTTACTGGTGCGCCGGGGTACACCTGCTGACCCTATGGGCTCGCCGCTTTACGCCCACCCTTCCTACCTGACCCGCCGGGGTAGGCCTGGTATACCTACCCGATGTTTCGAGGTAGAACCGGTTCCCCCACCGGTACTCTGGGGTTGGAACGGAACCCTTTGTGATGCGCCAGAGAACACCAGCTGTCCCGTCGTGCGCGCTGGACTAGACCCGGCCTCCCTACCGGACCCCACAGGTTAGACCCGCTATCCCTACCTGATGCTCCGCATTAGGCTTGGCACCCATACCCGATGTTCTGGGGTAGTACCGGTACCCCCACCGTTACTCTGCGGTAGTATCGGTACACCCACCGGTACTCCGGGGTAGTACGTGAACCCTTACTGGTTCACTGGGGTACACCTGATGACGTTACAGGCACGCGGTGTAGACCAGACATTCCTACCTGACCCTCCGTTTTAGGCCCGGTATCCCTACCTGATGCTCCGTTGTTGGCCTGGCACCCCTACCCGATATGCTGGGGTAGTACCGGTATCCCCACCGGTACTCTGCGGTAGTATTGGTACACCCACCGGTACTCCAGGGCAGTACCTGAACCCTTACTGGTTCGCTGGGGTACACCTGCTGACCTTACAGGCGTGCCGTGTATACCAGACATTCCTACCTGACACTCCAGGCTAGGCCCGGTATCCCTACCTGATGCTCTGCGGTAGGCCTGGCCCCCTACCCGACAATCTGGGGTAGTACCGGTACACCCACCGGTATTCCACGGTAGTTTTGCTATACCCATATGTATTCCTGGATTGTACCGGAACCCTTACTGGTGCGCCGGGGTACACCTGCTGACCCAACGGGCGTGCCGCTTTACGCCCACCCTTCCTACCTTACCCGCCGGGGTAGGCCTGGTATACCTAACCGATGTTTCGAGGTAGAACCGGTTCCCCCACCGGTACTCTGGGGTTGGAACGGAACCCTTTGTGATGCGCCAGAGAACACCAGCTGTCCCTTCGTGCGCGCTGGACTAGACCTGGCCTCCCTACCGGACCCCACAGGTTACACCTGGTATCCCTACCTGATGCTCCGCATTAGGCTTGGCACCCATACCCGATGTTCTGGGGTAGTAGCGGTACCCCCACCGTTACTCTGCGGTAGTATCGGTACACCCACCAGTACTCCGGGGTAGTACGTGAACGCTTACTGGTTCACTGGGGTACACCTCATGACGTTACAGGCACACGGTATAGAACAGACATTCTTCCTGACCCTCCGTGTTAGTCCCGGTATCCCTACCTGATGCTCCGTTGTTGGCCTGGCACCCCTACCCGATATGCTGGGGTAGTACCGGAACCCCAACCGGTACTCTGCGGTAGTATTGGTACACCCACCGGTACTCCAGGGCAGTACCTGAACACTTACTGGTTCGCTGGGGTACACCTGCTGACCTTACGGGCGTGCTGTGTAGACCAGACATTCCTACCTGACCCTCCAGGCTAGGCCCAGTATCCCTACCTGATGCTCTGCGGTAGGCCTGGCCCCCTACCCGACAATCTGGGGTAGTACCGGTACACCCACTTGTACTCCGCGGTACTTTTGCTATACCCACCGGTACTCCTGGATTGTACCGGAACCCGTACTGGTGCGCCGGGGTACACCTGCTGACCCTACGGGCACACTGCTTTGGACCCACCCTTCCTACGTGACCCTCCGGGGTAGGCCTGGTATATCTACCCGATGTTTCGAGGTAGAACCGTTTCCCCACCGGTACTCTGGGGTTGGAACGGAACCCTTTGTGATGCGCCAGAGAACACCAGCTGTCCCGTCGTGCGCGATGGACTACACCCGGCCTCCCTACCGGACCCCACAGGTTAGACCCGCTATCCCTACCTGATGCTCCGCATTAGGCTTGGCACCCATACCCGATGTTCTGGGGTACTAGCGGTACCCCCACCGTTACTCTGCGGTAGTATCGGTACACCCACCGGTACTCCGGGGTAGTACGTGAACCCTTACTGGTTCACTGGGGTACACCTGCTGACGTTACTGGCGCGAGGTGTAGACCGGATATTCCTACCTGACCCTCCGTTTTAGGCCCGGTATCCCTACCTGATGCTCCGTTGTTGGCCTGGCACCCCTACCCGATATGCTGGGGTAGTACCGGTACCCCCACCGGTACTCTGCGGTAGTATGGGTACACCCACCGGTACTCCAGGGCAGTACCTGAACCCTTACTGGTTCGCTGGGGTACACCTGCTGACCTTACGGGCGTGCTGTGTAGACCAGACATTCCTACCTGACCCTCCAGGCTAGGCCCGGTATCCCTACCTGATGCTCTGCGGTAGGCCTGGCCCCCTACCCGACAATCTGGGGTAGTACCGGTACACCCACCGGTATTCCACGGTAGTTTTGCTATACCCACATGTATTCCTGGATTGTACCGGAACCCTTACTGGTGCGCCGGTGTACACCTGCTGGCCCTACGGGCGCGCCGCTTTACGCCCACCCTTCCTACCTGACCCACCGGGGTAGGCCTGGTATACCTACCCGATGTTTCGAGGTAGAACCGGTTCCCCCACCGGTACTCTGGGGTTGGAGCGGAACCCTTTGTGATGCGCCAGAGAACACCAGCTGTCCCTTCGTGCGCGCTGGACTAGACCCGGCCTCCCTACCGGACCCCACAGGTTACACCCGGTATCCCTACCTGATGCTCCGCATTAGGCTTGGCACCCATACCCGATCTTCTGCGGTAGTAGCGGTACCCCCACCGTTACTCTGCGGTAGTATCGGTACACCCACCGGTACTCCGGGGTAGTACGTGAACCCTTACTGGTTCACTGGGGTACACCTGCTGACGTTACTGGCGCGCGGTGTAGACCAGACATTCCTACCTGACCCTCCGTTTTAGGCCCGGTATCCCTACCTGATGCTCCGTTGTTGGCCTGGCACCCCTACCCGATATGCTGGGGTAGTACCGGTATCCCCACCGGTACTCTGCGGTAGTATTGGTACACCCACCGGTACTCCAGGGCAGTACCTGAACCCTTACTGGTTCGCTGGGGTACACCTGCTGACCTTACAGGCGTGCCGTGTATACCAGACATTCCTACCTGACACTCCAGGCTAGGCCCGGTATCCCTACCTGATGCTCTGCGGTAGGCCTGGCCCCCTACCCGACAATCTGGGGTAGTACCGGTACACCCACCGGTATTCCACGGTAGTTTTGCTATACCCACATGTATTCCTGGATTGTACCGGAACCCTTACTGGTGCGCCGGGGTACACCTGCTGGCCCTACGGGCGCGCCGCATTACGCCCACCCTTCCTACCTGACCCACCGGGGTAGGCCTGGTATACCTACCCGATGTTTCGAGGTAGAACCGGTTCCCCCACCGGTACTCTGGGGTTGGAACGGAACCCTTTGTGATGCGCCAGAGAACACCAGCTGTCCCTTCGTGCGCGCTGGACTAGACCCGGCCTCCCTACCGGACCCCACAGGTAAGACCCGCTATCCCTACGTGATTCTCCGCATTAGGCTTGGCACCCATACCCGATGTTCTGGGGTAGTAGCGGTACCCCCACCGTTACTCTGCGGTAGTATCGGTACACCCACCGGTACTCCGGTGAAGTACGTGAACCCTTACTGGTTCACTGGGGTACACCTGATGACGTTACTGGCGCACGGTGTAGACCAGACATTCCTACCTGACCCTCCGCTTTAGGCCCGGTATCCCTACCTGATGCTCCGTTGTTGGCCTGGCACCCCTACCCGATATGCTGGGGTAGTACCGGTACCCCCACCGGTACTCTGCGGTAGTATTGGTATACCCACCGGTACTCCAGGGCAGTACCTGAACCCTTACTGGTTCGCTGGGGTACACCTGCTGACCTTACGGGCGTGCTGTGTAGACGAGACATTCCTACCTGACCCTCCAAGCTAGGCCCGGTATTCCTACCTGATGCTCTGCGGTAGGCCTGGCCCCCTACCCGACAATCTGGGGTACTATCGGTACACACAGAGGTACTCCGCGGTGGTTTTGCTATACCCACCGGTACTCCTGGATTGTACCGGAACCCTTACTGGTGCGCCGGGGTACACCTGCTGACCCAACGGGCGTGCCGCTTTACGCCCACCCTTCCTACCTGACCCTCCGGGGTAGGCCTGGTATACCTAACCGATGTTTCGAGGTAGAACCGGTTCCCCCACCGGTACTCTGGGGTTGGAACGGAACCCTTTGTGATGCGCCAGAGAACACCAGCTGTCCCTTCGTGCGCGCTGGACTAGACCTGGCCTCCCTACCGGACCCCACAGGTTACACCTGGTATCCCTACCTGATGCTCCGCATTAGGCTTGGCACCCATACCCGATGTTCTGGGGTAGTAGCGGTACCCCCACCGTTACTCTGCGGTAGTATCGGTACACCCACCAGTACTCCGGGGTAGTACGTGAACGCTTACTGGTTCACTGGGGTACACCTGATGACGTTACAGGCACACGGTATAGAACAGACATTCTTCCTGACCCTCCGTGTTAGTCCCGGTATCCCTACCTGATGCTCCGTTGTTGGCCTGGCACCCCTACCCGATATGCTGGGGTAGTACCGGAACCCCAACCGGTACTCTGCGGTAGTATTGGTACACCCACCGGTACTCCAGGGCAGTACCTGAACACTTACTGGTTCGCTGGGGTACACCTGCTGACCTTACGGGCGTGCTGTGTAGACCAGACATTCCTACCTGACCCTCCAGGCTAGGCCCAGTATCCCTACCTGATGCTCTGCGGTAGGCCTGGCCCCCTACCCGACAATCTGGGGTAGTACCGGTACACCCACTTGTACTCCGCGGTACTTTTGCTATACCCACCGGTACTCCTGGATTGTACCGGAACCCGTACTGGTGCGCCGGGGTACACCTGCTGACCCTACGGGCACACTGCTTTGGACCCACCCTTCCTACGTGACCCTCCGGGGTAGGCCTGGTATATCTACCCGATGTTTCGAGGTAGAACCGTTTCCCCACCGGTACTCTGGGGTTGGAACGGAACCCTTTGTGATGCGCCAGAGAACACCAGCTGTCCCGTCGTGCGCGATGGACTACACCCGGCCTCCCTACCGGACCCCACAGGTTAGACCCGCTATCCCTACCTGATGCTCCGCATTAGGCTTGGCACCCATACCCGATGTTCTGGGGTAGTAGCGGTACCCCCACCGTTACTCTGCGGTAGTATCGGTACACCCACCGGTACTCCGGGGTAGTACGTGAACCCTTACTGGTTCACTGGGGTACCCCTGGTGACGTTACTGGCGCGAGGTGTAGACCGGATATTCCTACCTGACCCTCCGTTTTAGGCCCGGTATCCCTACCTGATGCTCCGTTGTTGGCCTGGCACCCCTACCCGATATGCTGGGGTAGTACCGGTACCCCCACCGGTACTCTGCGGTAGTATGGGTACACCCACCGGTACTCCAGGGCAGTACCTGAACCCTTACTGGTTCGCTGGGGTACACCTGCTGACCTTACGGGCGTGCTGTGTAGACCAGACATTCCTACCTGACCCTCCAGGCTAGGCCCGGTATCCCTACCTGATGCTCTGCGGTAGGCCTGGCCCCCTACCCGACAATCTGGGGTAGTACCGGTACACCCACCGGTATTCCACGGTAGTTTTGCTATACCCACATGTATTCCTGGATTGTACCGGAACCCTTACTGGTGCGCCGGTGTACACCTGCTGGCCCTACGGGCGCGCCGCTTTACGCCCACCCTTCCTACCTGACCCTCCGGGGTAGGCCTGGTATACCTACCCGATGTTTCGAGGTAGAACCGGTTCCCCCACCGGTACTCTGGGGTTGGAGCGGAACCCTTTGTGATGCGCCAGAGAACACCAGCTGTCCCTTCGTGCGCGCTGGACTAGACCCGGCCTCCCTACCGGACCCCACAGGTTACACCCGGTATCCCTACCTGATGCTCCGCATTAGGCTTGGCACCCATACCCGATCTTCTGCGGTAGTAGCGGTACCCCCACCGTTACTCTGCGGTAGTATCGGTACACCCACCGGTACTCCGGGGTAGTACGTGAACCCTTACTGGTTCACTGGGGTACACCTGCTGACGTTACTGGCGCGCGGTGTAGACCAGACATTCCTACCTGACCCTCCGTTTTAGGCCCGGTATCCCTACCTGATGCTCCGTTGTTGGCCTGGCACCCCTACCCGATATGCTGGGGTAGTACCGGTATCCCCACCGGTACTCTGCGGTAGTATTGGTACACCCACCGGTACTCCAGGGCAGTACCTGAACCCTTACTGGTTCGCTGGGGTACACCTGCTGACCTTACAGGCGTGCCGTGTATACCAGACATTCCTACCTGACACTCCAGGCTAGGCCCGGTATCCCTACCTGATGCTCTGCGGTAGGCCTGGCCCCCTACCCGACAATCTGGGGTAGTACCGGTACACCCACCGGTATTCCACGGTAGTTTTGCTATACCCACATGTATTCCTGGATTGTACCGGAACCCTTACTGGTGCGCCGGGGTACACCTGCTGGCCCTACGGGCGCGCCGCATTACGCCCACCCTTCCTACCTGACCCGCCGGGGTAGGCCTGGTATACCTACCCGATGTTTCGAGGTAGAACCGGTTCCCCCACCGGTACTCTGGGGTTGGAACGGAACCCTTTGTGATGCGCCAGAGAACACCAGCTGTCCCTGCGTGCGCGCTGGACTAGACCCGGCCTCCCTACCGGACCCCACAGGTAAGACCCGCTATCCCTACGTGATTCTCCGCATTAGGCTTGGCACCCATACCCGATGTTCTGGGGTAGTAGCGGTACCCCCACCGTTACTCTGCGGTAGTATCGGTACACCCACCGGTACTCCGGTGAAGTACGTGAACCCTTACTGGTTCACTGGGGTACACCTGATGACGTTACTGGCGCACGGTGTAGACCAGACATTCCTACCTGACCCTCCGCTTTAGGCCCGGTATCCCTACCTGATGCTCCGTTGTTGGCCTGGCACCCCTACCCGATATGCTGGGGTAGTACCGGTACCCCCACCGGTACTCTGCGGTAGTATTGGTATACCCACCGGTACTCCAGGGCAGTACCTGAACCCTTACTGGTTCGCTGGGGTACACCTGCTGACCTTACGGGCGTGCTGTGTAGACGAGACATTCCTACCTGACCCTCCAAGCTAGGCCCGGTATTCCTACCTGATGCTCTGCGGTAGGCCTGGCCCCCTACCCGACAATCTGGGGTACTATCGGTACACACAGAGGTACTCCGCGGTGGTTTTGCTATACCCACCGGTACTCCTGGATTGTACCGGAACCCTTACTGGTGCGCCGGGGTACACCTGCTGACCCAACGGGCGTGCCGCTTTACGCCCACCCTTCCTACCTGACCCTCCGGGGTAGGCCTGGTATACCTAACCGATGTTTCGAGGTAGAACCGGTTCCCCCACCGGTACTCTGGGGTTGGAACGGAACCCTTTGTGATGCGCCAGAGAACACCAGCTGTCCCTTCGTGCGCGCTGGACTAGACCTGGCCTCCCTACCGGACCCCACAGGTTACACCTGGTATCCCTACCTGATGCTCCGCATTAGGCTTGGCACCCATACCCGATGTTCTGGGGTAGTAGCGGTACCCCCACCGTTACTCTGCGGTAGTATCGGTACACCCACCAGTACTCCGGGGTAGTACGTGAACGCTTACTGGTTCACTGGGGTACACCTGATGACGTTACAGGCACACGGTATAGAACAGACATTCTTCCTGACCCTCCGTGTTAGTCCCGGTATCCCTACCTGATGCTCCGTTGTTGGCCTGGCACCCCTACCCGATATGCTGGGGTAGTACCGGAACCCCAACCGGTACTCTGCGGTAGTATTGGTACACCCACCGGTACTCCAGGGCAGTACCTGAACACTTACTGGTTCGCTGGGGTACACCTGCTGACCTTACGGGCGTGCTGTGTAGACCAGACATTCCTACCTGACCCTCCAGGCTAGGCCCAGTATCCCTACCTGATGCTCTGCGGTAGGCCTGGCCCCCTACCCGACAATCTGGGGTAGTACCGGTACACCCACTTGTACTCCGCGGTACTTTTGCTATACCCACCGGTACTCGTGGATTGTACCGGAACCCGTACTGGTGCGCCGGGGTACACCTGCTGACCCTACGGGCACACTGCTTTGGACCCACCCTTCCTACGTGACCCTCCGGGGTAGGCCTGGTATATCTACCCGATGTTTCGAGGTAGAACCGTTTCCCCACCGGTACTCTGGGGTTGGAACGGAACCCTTTGTGATGCGCCAGAGAACACCAGCTGTCCCTTCGTGCGCGCTGGACTAGACCCGGCCTCCCTACCGGACCCCACAGGTTAGACCCGCTATCCCTACCTGATGCTCCGCATTAGGCTTGGCACCCATACCCGATGTTCTGGGGTAGTAGCGCTACCCCCACCGCTACTCTGCGGTAGTATCGGTACACCCACCGGTACTCCGGGGTAGTACGTGAACCCTTACTGGTTCACTGGGGTACACCTGGTGACGTTACTGGCGCGAGGTGTAGACCAGACATTCCTCCCTGACCCTCCGCTTTAGGCCCGGTATCACTACCTGATGCTCCGTGTTTGGCCTGGCACCCCTACCCGATATGCTGGGGTAGTACCGGTACCCCCACCGGTACTCTGCGGTAGTATTGGTACACCCACCGGTACTCCAGGGCAGTACCTGAACCCTTACTGGTTCGCTGGGGTACACCTGCTGACCTTACGGGCGTGCTGTGTAGACCAGACATTCCTACCTGACCCTCCAGGCTAGGCCCGGTATCCCTACCTGATGCTCTGCGGTAGGCCTGGCCCCCTACCCGACAATCTGGGGTACTATCGGTACACCCACCGGTACTCCGCGGTACTTTTGCTATACCCACCGGTACTCCTGGATTGTACCGGAACCCTTACTGGTGCGCCGGGGTACACCTGCTGACCCTACGGGCACACTGCTTTGGACCCACCCTTCCTACCTGACCCGCCGGGGTAGGCCTGGTATACCTACCCGATGTTTCGAGGTAGAACCGGTTCCCCCACTGGTACTCTGGGGTTGGAACGGAACCCTTTGTGATGCGCAAGAGAACACCAGCTGTCCCTTCGTGCGCGCTGGACTAGACCCGGCCTCCCTACCGGACCCCACAGGTTAGACCCGCTATCCCTACCTGATGCTCCGCATTAGGCTTGGCACCCATACCCGATCTTCTGCGGTAGTAGCGGTACCCCCACCGTTACTCTGCGGTAGTATCGGTACACCCACCGGTGCTCCGGGGTAGTACGTGAACCCTTACTGGTTCACTGGGGTACACCTGCTGACGTTACTGGCGCGCGGTGTAGACCAGACATTCCTACCTGACCCTCCGTTTTAGGCCCGGTATCCCTACCTGATGCTCCGTTGTTGGCCTGGCACCCCTACACGACATGCTGGGGTAGTACCGGTACCCCCACCGGTAATCTGCGGTAGTATTGGTACACCCACCGGTACTCCAGGGTAGTACCTGAACCCTTACTGGTTCGCTGGGGTACACCTGCTGACCTTACGGGCGTGCTCTGTAGACCAGACATTCCTACCTGACCCTCCAGGCTAGGCCCGGTATCCCTACCTGATGCTCTGCGGTAGGCCTGGCCCCCTACGCGACAATCTGGGGTAGTACCGGTACACCCACCGGTGTTCCGCTGTAGTTTTGCTATACCCACCGGTACTCCTGGATTGTACCGGAACCCTTACTGGTGCGCCGCGGTACACCTGCTGACACTACGGGCGCGCCGCTTTACGCCCACCCTTCCTACCTGACCCTCCGGGGTAGGCCTGGTATACCTACCCGATGTTTCGAGGTAGAACCGGTTCCCCCACCGGTACTCTGGGCTTGGAACGGAACCCTTTGTGATGCGCCAGAGAACACCAGCTGTCCCTTCAGGCGCGCAGGACTAGACCCGGCCTCCCTACCGGACCCCACAGGTTACACCCGGTATTCCTACCTGATGCTCCGCATTTGGCTTGCCACCCATACCCGATCTTCTGCGGTAGTAGCGGTACCCCCACCGTTACTCTGCAGTAGTATCAGTACACCCACCGGTACTCCGGGGTAGTACGTGAACCCTTACTGGTTCACTGGGGTACACCTGATGACGTTACAGGCACACGGTATAGAACAGACATTCTTCCTGACCCTCCGTGTTAGTCCCGGTATCCCTACCTGATGCTCCGTTGTTGGCCTGGCACCCCTACCCGATATGCTGGGGTAGTACCGGTACCCCCACCGGTACTCTGCGGTAGTATTGGTACACCCACCGGTACTCCAGGGCAGTACCTGAACACTTACTGGTTCGCTGGGGTACACCTGCTGACCTTACGGGCGTGCTGTGTAGACCAGACATTCCTACCTGACCCTCCAGGCTAGGCCCGGTATCCCTACCTGATGCTCTGCGGTAGGCCTGGCCCCCTACCCGACAATCTGGGGTAGTACCGGTACACCCACTGGTACTCCGCGGTACTTTTGCTATACCCACCGGTACTCCTGGATTGTACTGGAACCCGTACTGGTGCGCCGGGGTACACCTGCTGACCCTAGGGGCACACTGCTTTGGACCCACCCTTCCTACGTGACCCTCCGGGGTAGGCCTGGTATACCTACCCGATGTTTCGAGGTAGAACCGTTTCCCCACCGGTACTCTGGGGTTGGAACGGAACCCTTTGTGATGCGCCAGAGAACACCAGCTGTCCCTTCGTGCGCGCTGGACTAGACCCGGCCTCCCTACCGGACCCCACAGGTTACACCCGGTATCCCTACCTGATGCTCCGCATTAGGCTTGGCACCCATACCCGATGTTCTGGGGTAGTAGCGGTACCCCCACCGTTACTCTGCGGTAGTATCGGTACACCCACCGGTACTCCGGTGTAGTACGTGAACACTTACTGGTTCACTGGGGTACACCTGCTGACGTTACTGGCGCGCGGTGTAGACCAGACATTCCTACCTGACCCTCCGTTTTAGGCCCGGTATCCCTACCTGATGCTCTGTTCTTGGCCTGGCACCCATACCCGATATGCTGGGGTAGTACCGGTATCCCCACCGGTACTCTGCGGTAGTATTGGTACACCCACCGGTACTCCAGGGCAGTACCTGAACCCTTACTGGTTCACTGGGGTACACCTGCTGACCTTACAGGCGTGCCGTGTATACCAGACATTCCTACCTGACACTCCAGGCTAGGCCCGGTATCCCTACCTGATGCTCTGCGGTAGGCCTGGCCCCCTACGCGACAATCTGGGGTAGTACCGGTACACCCACCGGTATTCCACGGTAGTTTTGCTATACCCACATGTATTCCTGGATTGTACCGGAACCCTTACTGGTGCGCCGGTGTACACCTGCTGGCCCTACGGGCGCGCCGCTTTACGCCCACCCTTCCTACCTGACCCACCGGGGTAGGCCTGGTATACCTACCCGATGTTTCGAGGTAGAACCGGTTCCCCCACCGGTACTCTGGGGTTGGAACGGAACCCTTTGTGATGCGCCAGAGAACACCAGCTGTCCCGTCGTGCGCGCTGGACTAGACCCGGCCTCCCTACCGGACCCCACAGGTTAGACCCGCTATCCCTACCTGATGCTCCGCATTAGGCTTGGCACCCATACCCAATCTTCTGCGGTAGTAGCGGTACCCCCACCGTTACTCTGCAGTAGTATCAGTACACCCACCGGTACTCCGGGGTAGTACGTGAAACCTTACTGGTTCACTGGGGTACACCTGATGACGTTACAGGCACACGGTATAGAACAGACATTCTTCCTGACCCTCTGTGTTAGACCCGCTATCCCTACCTGATGCTCCGTTGTTGGCCTGGCACCCCTACCCGATATGCTGGGGTAGTACCGGTACCCCCACCGGTACTCTGCGGTAGTATTGGTACACCCACCGGTACTCCAGGGCAGTACCTGAACCCTTACTGGTTCGCTGGGGTACACCTGCTGACCTTACGGGCGTGCTGTGTAGACCAGACATTCCTACCTGACCCTCCAGGCTAGGCCCGGTATCCCTACCTGATGCTCTGCGGTAGGCCTGGCCCCCTACCCGACAATCTGGGGTAGTACCGGTACACCCACTTGTACTCCGCGGTACTTTTGCTATACCCACCGGTACTCCTGGATTGTACCGGAACCCGTACTGGTGCGCCGGGGTACACCTGCTGACCCTACGGGCACACTGCTTTGGACCCACCCTTCCTACGTGACCCTCCGGGGTAGGCCTGGTATATCTACCCGATGTTTCGAGGTAGAACCGTTTCCCCACCGGTACTCTGGGGTTGGAACGGAACCCTTTGTGATGCGCCAGAGAACACCAGCTGTCCCGTCGTGCGCGCTGGACTAGACCCGGCCTCCCTACCGGACCCCACAGGTTAGACCCGCTATCCCTACCTGATGCTCCGCATTAGGCTTGGCACCCATACCCGATGTTCTGGGGTACTAGCGGTACCCCCACCGTTACTCTGCGGTAGTATCGGTACACCCACCGGTACTCCGGTGTAGTACGTGAACACTTACTGGTTCACTGGGGTACACCTGATGACGTTACTGGTGCGCGGTGTAGACCAGACATTACTACCTGACCCTCCGTTTTAGGCCCGGTATCCCTACCTGATGCTCCGTTGTTGGCCTGGCACCCCTACCCGATATGCTGGGGTAGTACTGGTACCCCCACCGGTACTCTGCGGTAGTATTGGTACACCCACCGGTACTCCAGGGCAGTACCTGAACCCTTACTTGTTCGCTGGGGTACACCTGCTGACCTTACGGGCGTGCTCTGTAGACCAGACATTCCTACCTGACCCTCCAGGCTAGGCCCGGTATCCCTACCTGATGCTCTGCGGTAGGCCTGGCCCCCTACCCGACAATCTGGGGTAGTACCGGTACACCCAGCGGTATTCCGCGGTAGTTTTGCTATACCCACCGGTACTCCTGGATTGTACCGGAACCCTTACTGGTGCGCCGGAGTACACCTGCTGACCCTACGGGCTCGCCGCTTTACGCCCACTCTTCCTACCTGACCCTCCGGGGTAGGCCTGGTATACCTACCCGATGTTTCGAGGTAGAACCGGTTCCCTCACCGGTACTCTGGGGTTGGAACGGAACCCTTTGTGATGCGCCAGAGAACACCAGCTGTCCCTTCGTGCGCGCTGGACTAGACCCGGCCTCCCTACCGGACCCCACAGGTTAGACCCGCTATCCCTACCTGATGCTCCGCATTAGGCTTGGCACCCATACCCGATGTTCTGGGGTACTAGCGGTACCCCCACCGTTACTCTGCGGTAGTATCGGTACACCCACCGGTACTCCGGGGTAGTACGTGAACCCTTACTGGTTCACTGGGGTACCCCTGGTGACGTTACTGGCGCGAGGTGTAGACCGGATATTCGTACCTGACCCTCCGTTTTAGGCCCGGTATCCCTACCTGATGCTCCGTTGTTGGCCTGGCACCCCTACCCGATATGCTGGGGTAGTACCGGTACCCCCACCGCTACTCTGCGGTAGTATTGGTACACCCACCGGTACTCCAGGGCAGTACCTGAACACTTACTGGTTCGCTGGGGTACACCTGCTGACCTTACGGGCGTGCTGTGTAGACCAGACATTCCTACCTGACCCTCCAGGCTAGGCCCGGTATCCCTACCTGATGCTATGCGGTAGGCCTGGCCCCCTACCCGACAATCTGGGGTAGTATCGGTACACACGGATGTATTCCGCGGTAGTTTTGCTATACCCACCGGTACTCCTGGATTGTACCGGAACCCTTACTGGTGCGCCGGGGTACACCTGCTGACCCTATGGGCGCGCCGCTTTACGCCCACCCTTCCTACCTGACCCGCCGGGGTAGGCCTGGTATACCTACCCGATGTTTCGAGGTAGAACCGCTTCCCCCACCGGTACTCTGGGGTTGGAACGGAACCCTTTGTGATGCGCCAGAGAACACCAGCTGTCCCGTCGTGCGCGCTGGACTAGACCCGGCCTCCCTACCGGACCCCACAGGTTAGACCCGCTATCCCTACCTGATGCTCCGCATTAGGCTTGGCACCCATACCCGATGTTCTGGGGTAGTACCGGTACCCCCACCGTTACTCTGCGGTAGTATCGGTACACCCACCGGTACTCCGGGGTAGTACGTGAACCCTTACTGGTTCACTGGGGTACCCCTGGTGACGTTACTGGCACGAGGTGTAGACCGGACATTCCTACCTGACCCTCCGTTTTAGGCCCGGTATCCCTACCTGATGCTCCGTTGTTGGCCTGGCACCCCTACCCGATATGGTGGGGTAGTACCGGTACCCCCACCGGTACTCTGCGGTAGTATTGGTACACCCACCGGTACTCCAGGGCAGTACCTGAACCCTTACTGGTTCCCTGGGTTACCCCTGCTGACCTTACGGGCGTGCTGTGTAGACCAGACATTCCTACCTGACCCTCCAGGCTAGGCCCGGTATCCCTACCTGATGCTCTGCGGTAGGCCTGGCCCCCTACCCGACAATCTGGGGTACTATCGGTACACACAGAGGTACTCCGCGGTACTTTTGCTATACCCACCGGTACTCGTGGATTGTACCGGAACCCGTACTGGTGCGCCGGGGTACACCTGCTGACCCTACGGGCACACTGCTTTGGACCCACCCTTCCTACGTGACCCTCCGGGGTAGGCCTGGTATATCTACCCGATGTTTCGAGGTAGAACCGTTTCCCCACCGGTACTCTGGGGTTGGAACGGAACCCTTTGTGATGCGCCAGAGAACACCAGCTGTCCCGTCGTGCGCGCTGGACTAGACCCGGCCTCCCTACCGGACCCCACAGGTTAGACCCGCTATCCCTACCTGATGCTCCGCATTAGGCTTGGCACCCATACCCGATGTTCTGGGGTACTAGCGGTACCCCCACCGTTACTCTGCGGTAGTATCGGTACACCCACCGGTACTCCGGTGTAGTACGTGAACACTTACTGGTTCACTGGGGTACACCTGATGACGTTACTGGTGCGCGGTGTAGACCAGACATTACTACCTGACCCTCCGTTTTAGGCCCGGTATCCCTACCTGATGCTCCGTTGTTGGCCTGGCACCCCTACCCGATATGCTGGGGTAGTACTGGTACCCCCACCGGTACTCTGCGGTAGTATTGGTACACCCACCGGTACTCCAGGGCAGTACCTGAACCCTTACTTGTTCGCTGGGGTACACCTGCTGACCTTACGGCGTGCTCTGTAGACCAGACATTCCTACCTGACCCTCCAGGCTAGGCCCGGTATCCCTACCTGATGCTCTGCGGTAGGCCTGGCCCCCTACCCGACAATCTGGCGTAGTACCGGTACACCCACCGGTATTCCGCGGTAGTTTTGCTATACCCACCGGTACTCCTGGATTGTACCGGAACCCTTACTGGTGCGCCGGAGTACACCTGCTGACCCTACGGGCTCGCCGCTTTACGCCCACTCTTCCTACCTGACCCTCCGGGGTAGGCCTGGTATACCTACCCGATGTTTCGAGGTAGAACCGGTTCCCTCACCGGTACTCTGGGGTTGGAACGGAACCCTTTGTGATGCGCCAGAGAACACCAGCTGTCCCTTCGTGCGCGCTGGACTAGACCCGGCCTCCCTACCGGACCCCACAGGTTAGACCCGCTATCCCTACCTGATGCTCCGCATTAGGCTTGGCACCCATACCCGATGTTCTGGGGTACTAGCGGTACCCCCACCGTTACTCTGCGGTAGTATCGGTACACCCACCGGTACTCCGGGGTAGTACGTGAACCCTTACTGGTTCACTGGGGTACCCCTGGTGACGTTACTGGCGCGAGGTGTAGACCGGATATTCGTACCTGACCCTCCGTTTTAGGCCCGGTATCCCTACCTGATGCTCCGTTGTTGGCCTGGCACCCCTACCCGATATGCTGGGGTAGTACCGGTACCCCCACCGCTACTCTGCGGTAGTATTGGTACACCCACCGGTACTCCAGGGCAGTACCTGAACACTTACTGGTTCGCTGGGGTACACCTGCTGACCTTACGGGCGTGCTGTGTAGACCAGACATTCCTACCTGACCCTCCAGGCTAGGCCCGGTATCCCTACCTGATGCTATGCGGTAGGCCTGGCCCCCTACCCGACAATCTGGGGTAGTATCGGTACACACGGATGTATTCCGCGGTAGTTTTGCTATACCCACCGGTACTCCTGGATTGTACCGGAACCCTTACTGGTGCGCCGGGGTACACCTGCTGACCCTATGGGCTCGCCGCTTTACGCCCACCCTTCCTACCTGACCCGCCGGGGTAGGCCTGGTATACCTAACCGATGTTTCGAGGTAGAACCGGTTCCCCCACCGGTACTCTGGGGTTGGAACGGAACCCTTTGTGATGCGCCAGAGAACACCAGCTGTCCCGTCGTGCGCGCTGGACTAGACCCGGCCTCCCTACCGGACCCCAGAGGTTAGACCCGGTATCCCTACCTGATGCTCCGCATTAGGCTTGGCACCCATACCCGATCTTCTGCGGTAGTAGCGGTACCCCCACCGTTACTCTGCAGTAGTATCAGTACACCCACCGGTACTCCGGGGTAGTACGTGAACCCTTACTGGTTCACTGGGGTACACCTGATGACGTTACAGGCACACGGTATAGACCAGACATTCCTACCTGACCCTCCGTTTTAGGCACGGTATCCCTACCTGATGCTCCGTTGTTGGCCTGGCACCCCTATCCGATATGCTGGGGTAGTACCGGTACCCCCACCAGTACTCTGCGGTAGTATTGGTACACCCACCGGTACTCCAGGGCAGTACCTGAACACTTACTGGTTCGCTGGGGTACACCTGCTGACCTTACGGGCGTGCTGTGTAGACCAGACATTCCTACCTGACCCTCCAGGCTTGGCCCGGTATCCCTACCTGATGCTCTGCGGTAGGCCTGGCCCCCTACCCGACAATCTGGGGTAGTACCGGTACACCCACTGGTACTCCGAGGTACTTTTGCTATACCCACCGGTACTCCTGGATTGTACCGGAACCCGTACTGGTGCGCCGGGGTACATCTGCTGACCCTACGGGCACACTGCTTTGGACCCACCCTTCCTACGTGACCCTCCGGGGTAGGCCTGGTATACCTACCCGATGTTTCGAGGTAGAACCGTTTCCCCACCGGTACTCTGGGGTTGGAGCGGAACCCTTTGTGATGCGCCAGAGAACACCAGCTGTCCCTTCGTGCGCGCTGGACTAGACCCGGCCTCCCTACCGGACCCCACAGGTTACACCCGGTATCCCTACCTGATTCTCCGCATTAGGCTTGGCACCCATACCAGATGTTCTGGGGTAGTAGCGGTACCCCCACCGTTACTCTGCGGTAGTATCGGTACACCCACCGGTACTCCGGGGTAGTACGTGAACCCTTACTGGTTCACTGGGGTACACCTGCTGACGTTACTGGCGCGCGGTGTAGACCAGACATTCCTACCTGACCCTCCGTTTTAGGCACGGTATCCCTACCTGATGCTCCGTTGTTGGCCTGGCACCCCTACCCGATATGCTGGGGTAGTACCGGTACCCCCACCAGTACTCTGCGGTAGTATTGGTACACCCACTGGTACTCCAGGGCAGTACCTGAACACTTACTGGTTCGCTGGGGTACACCTGCTGACCTTACGGGCGTGCTGTGTAGACCAGACATTCCTACCTGACCCTCCAGGCTAGGCCCGGTATCCCTACCTGATGCTCTGCGGTAGGCCTGGCCCCCTACCCGACAATCTGGGGTAGTACCGGTACACCCACCTGTATTCCACGGTAGTTTTGCTATACCCACATGTATTCCTGGATTGTACCGGAACCCTTACTGGTGCGCCGGTGTACACCTGCTGGCCCTACGGGCGCGCCGCTTTACGCCCACCCTTCCTACCTGACCCACCGGGGTAGGCCTGGTATACCTACCCGATGTTTCGAGGTAGAACCGGTTCCCCCACCGGTACTCTGGGGTTGGAACGGAACCCTTTGTGATGCGCCAGAGAACACCAGCTGTCCCTTCGTGCGCGCTGGACTAGACCCGGCCTCCCTACCGGACCCCACAGGTTAGACCCGCTATCCCTACCTGATGCTCCGCATTAGGCTTGGCACCCATACCCGATGTTCTGGGGTAGTACCGGTACCCCCACCGGTACTCTGCGGTAGTATTGGTACACCCACCGGTACTCCAGGGCAGTACCTGAACCCTTACTGGTTCGCTGGGGTACTCCTGCTGACCTTACGGGCGTGCTGTGTAGACGAGACATTCCTACCTGACCCTCCAAGCTAGGCCCGGTATCCCTACCTGATGCTCTGCGGTAGGCCTGGCCCCCTACCCGACAATCTGGGGTACTATCGGTACACACAGAGGTACTCCGCGGTGGTTTTGCTATACCCACCGGTACTCCTGGATTGTACCGGAACCCTTACTGGTGCGCCGGGGTACACCTGCTGACCCTATGGGCGTGCCGCTTTACGCCCACCCTTCCTACCTGACCCGCCGGGGTAGGCCTGGTATACCTAACCGATGTTTCGAGGTAGAACCGGTTCCCCCACCGGTACTCTGGGCTTGGAACGGAACCCTTTGTGATGCACCAGAGAACACCAGCTGTCCCGTCGTGCGCGCTGGACTAGACCCGGCCTCCCTACCGGACCCCACAGGTTAGACCCGCTATCCCTACCTGATGCTCCGCATTAGGCTTGGCACCCATACCCGATCTTCTGCGGTAGTAGCGGTACCCCCACCGTTACTCTGCAGTAGTATCAGTACACCCACCGGTACTCCGGGGTAGTACGTGAACCCTTACTGGTTCACTGGGGTACACCTGATGACGTTACTGGCGCGCGGTGTAGACCAGACATTCCTACCTGACCCTCCGTTTTAGGCCCGGTATCCCTACCTGATGCTCCGTTGTTGGCCTGGCACCCCTACACGACATGCTGGGGTAGTACCGGTACCCCCACCGGTACTCTGCGGTAGTATTGGTACACCCACCGGTACTCCAGGGTAGTACCTGAACCCTTACTGGTTCGCTGGGGTACACCTGCTGACCTTACGGGCGTGCTCTGTAGACCAGACATTCCTACCTGACCCTCCAGGCTAGGCCCGGTATCCCTACCTGATGCTCTGCGGTAGGCCTGGCCCCCTACCCGACAATCTGGGGTACTATCGGTACACCCACCGGTACTCCGCGGTACTTTTGCTATACCCACCGGTACTCCTGGATTGTACCGGAACCCTTACTGGTGCGCCGGGGTACACCTGCTGACCCTACGGGCACACTGCTTTGGACCCACCCTTCCTACGTGACCCTCCGGGGTAGGCCTGGTATACCTACCTGATGTTTCGAGGTAGAACCGGTTCCCCCACCGGTACTCTGGGGTTGGAACGGAACCCTTTGTGATGCGCCAGAGAACACCAGCTGTCCCTTCAGGCGCGCAGGACTAGACCCGGCCTCCCTACCGGACCCCACAGGTTACACCCGGTATTCCTACCTGATGCTCCGCATTAGGCTTGGCACCCATACCCGATCTTCTGCGGTAGTAGCGGTACCCCCACCGTTACTCTGCCGTAGTATCGGTACACCCACCGGTGCTCCGGGGTAGTACGTGAACCCTTACTGGTTCACTGGGGTACACCTGCTGACGTTACTGGCGCGCGGTGTAGACCAGACATTCCTACCTGACCCTCCGTTTTAGGCCCGGTATCCCTACCTGATGCTCCGTTGTTGGCCTGGCACCCCTACACGACATGCTGGGGTAGTACCGGTACCCCCACCGGTAATCTGCGGTAGTATTGGTACACCCACCGGTACTCCAGGGTAGTACCTGAACCCTTACTGGTTCGCTGGGGTACACCTGCTGACCTTACGGGCGTGCTCTGTAGACCAGACATTCCTACCTGACCCTCCAGGCTAGGCCCGGTATCCCTACCTGATGCTCTGCGGTAGGCCTGGCCCCCTACCCGACAATCTGGGGTAGTACCGGTACACCCACCGGTGTTCCGCTGTAGTTTTGCTATACCCACCGGTACTCCTGGATTGTACCGGAACCCTTACTGGTGCGCCGGGGTACACCTGCTGACACTACGGGCGCGCCGCTTTACGCCCACCCTTCCTACCTGACCCTCCGGGGTAGGCCTGGTATACCTACCCGATGTTTCGAGGTAGAACCGGTTCCCCCACCGGTACTCTGGGGTTGGAACGGAACCCTTTGTGATGCGCCAGAGAACACCAGCTGTCCCTTCAGGCGCGCAGGACTAGACCCGGCCTCCCTACCGGACCCCACAGGTTACACCCGGTATTCCTACCTCCGGTGTAGTACGTGAACACTTACTGGTTCACTGGGGTACACCTGCTGACGTTACTGGCGCGCGGTGTAGACCAGACATTCCTACCTGACCCTCCGTTTTAGGCCCGGTATCCCTACCTGATGCTCTGTTCTTGGCCTGGCACCCATACCCGATATGCTGGGGTAGTACTGGTACCCCCACCGGTACTCTGCGGTAGTATTGGTACACCCACCGGTACTCCAGGGCAGTACCTGAACACTTACTGGTTCGCTGGGGTACACCTGCTGACCTTACGGGCGTGCCGTGTATACCAGACATTCCTACCTGACTCTCCAGGCTAGGCCCAGTATCCCTACCTGATGCTCTGCGGTAGGCCTGGCCCCCTACCCGACAATCTGGGGTAGTACCGGTACACCCACCGGTATTCCGCGGTAGTTTTGCTATACCCACATGTATTCCTGGATTGTACGGGAACCCTTACTGGTGCGCCGGGGTACACCTGCTGGCCCTACGGGCGTGCCGCTTTACGCCCACCCTTCCTACCTGACCCGCCGGGGTAGGCCTGGTATACCTACCCGATGTTTCGAGGTAGAACCGGTTCCCCCACCGGTACTCTGGGGTTGGAACGGAACCCTTTGTGATGCGCCAGAGAACACCAGCTGTCCCTGCGTGCGCGCTGGACTAGACCCGGCCTCCCTACCGGACCCCACAGGTAAGACCCGCTATCCCTACGTGATTCTCCGCATTAGGCTTGGCACCCATACCCGATGTTCTGGGGTAGTAGCGGTACCCCCACCGTTACTCTGCGGTAGTATCGGTACACCCACCGGTACTCCGGTGAAGTACGTGAACCCTTACTGGTTCACTGGGGTACACCTGATGACGTTACTGGCGCACGGTGTAGACCAGACATTCCTACCTGACCCTCCGCTTTAGGCCCGGTATCCCTACCTGATGCTCCGTTGTTGGCCTGGCACCCCTACCCGATATGCTGGGGTAGTACCGGTACCCCCACCGGTACTCTGCGGTAGTATTGGTATACCCACCGGTACTCCAGGGCAGTACCTGAACCCTTACTGGTTCGCTGGGGTACACATGCTGACCTTACGGGCGTGCTGTGTAGACGAGACATTCCTACCTGACCCTCCAAGCTAGGCCCGGTATTCCTACCTGATGCTCTGCGGTAGGCCTGGCCCCCTACCCGACAATCTGGGGTACTATCGGTACACACAGAGGTACTCCGCGGTGGTTTTGCTATACCCACCGGTACTCCTGGATTGTACCGGAACCCTTACTGGTGCGCCGGGGTACACCTGCTGACCCAACGGGCGTGCCGCTTTACGCCCACCCTTCCTACCTGACCCGCCGGGGTAGGCCTGGTATACCTAACCGATGTTTCGAGGTAGAACCGGTTCCCCCACCGGTACTCTGGGGTTGGAACGGAACCCTTTGTGATGCGCCAGAGAACACCAGCTGTCCCTTCGTGCGCGCTGGACTAGACCTGGCCTCCCTACCGGACCCCACAGGTTAGACCCGCTATCACTACCTGATGCTCCGCATATTGGCTTGGCACCCATACCCGATGTTCTGGGGTAGTAGCGGTACCCCCACCGTTACTCTGCGGTAGTATCGGTACACCCACCAGTACTCCGGGGTAGTACGTGAACGCTTACTGGTTCACTGGGGTACACCTGATGACGTTACAGGCACACGGTATAGAACAGACATTCTTCCTGACCCTCCGTGTTAGTCCCGGTATCCCTACCTGATGCTCCGTTGTTGGCCTGGCACCCCTACCCGATATGCTGGGGTAGTACCGGAACCCCAACCGGTACTCTGCGGTAGTATTGGTACACCCACCGGTACTCCAGGGCAGTACCTGAACACTTACTGGTTCGCTGGGGTACACCTGCTGACCTTACGGGCGTGCTGTGTAGACCAGACATTCCTACCTGACCCTCCAGGCTAGGCCCAGTATCCCTACCTGATGCTCTGCGGTAGGCCTGGCCCCCTACCCGACAATCTGGGGTAGTACCGGTACACCCACTTGTACTCCGCGGTACTTTTGCTATACCCACCGGTACTCCTGGATTGTACCGGAACCCGTACTGGTGCGCCGGGGTACACCTGCTGACCCTACGGGCACACTGCTTTGGACCCACCCTTCCTACGTGACCCTCCGGGGTAGGCCTGGTATATCTACCCGATGTTTCGAGGTAGAACCGTTTCCCCACCGGTACTCTGGGGTTGGAACGGAACCCTTTGTGATGCGCCAGAGAACACCAGCTGTCCCGTCGTGCGCGCTGGACTAGACCCGGCCTCCCTACCGGACCCCACAGGTTAGACCCGCTATCCCTACCTGATGCTCCGCATTAGGCTTGGCACCCATACCCGATGTTCTGGGGTAGTAGCGCTACCCCCACCGCTACTCTGCGGTAGTATCGGTACACCCACCGGTACTCCGGGGTAGTACGTGAACCCTTACTGGTTCACTGGGGTACACCTGGTGACGTTACTGGCGCGAGGTGTAGACCAGACATTCCTCCCTGACCCTCCGCTTTAGGCCCGGTATCACTACCTGATGCTCCGTGTTTGGCCTGGCACCCCTACCCGATATGCTGGGGTAGTACCGGTACCCCCACCGCTACTCTGTGGTAGTATTGGTACACCCACCGGTACTCCAGGGCAGTACCTGAACCCTTACTGGTTCGCTGGGGTACACCTGCTGACCTTACGGGCGTGCTGTGTAGACCAGACATTCCTACCTGACCCTCCAGGCTAGGCCCGGTATCCCTACCTGATGCTCTGCGGTAGGCCTGGCCCCCTACCCGACAATCTGGGGTACTATCGGTACACCCACCGGTACTCCGCGGTACTTTTGCTATACCCACCGGTACTCCTGGATTGTACCGGAACCCTTACTGGTGCGCCGGGGTACACCTGCTGACCCTACGGGCACACTGCTTTGGACCCACCCTTCCTACCTGACCCGCCGGGGTAGGCCTGGTATACCTACCCGATGTTTCGAGGTAGAACCGGTTCCCCCACTGGTACTCTGGGGTTGGAACGGAACCCTTTGTGATGCGCAAGAGAACACCAGCTGTCCCTTCGTGCGCGCTGGACTAGACCCGGCCTCCCTACCGGACCCCACAGGTTAGACCCGCTATCCCTACCTGATGCTCCGCATTAGGCTTGGCACCCATACCCGATCTTCTGCGGTAGTAGCGGTACCCCCACCGTTACTCTGCGGTAGTATCGGTACACCCACCGGTGCTCCGGGGTAGTACGTGAACCCTTACTGGTTCACTGGGGTACACCTGCTGACGTTACTGGCGCGCGGTGTAGACCAGACATTCCTACCTGACCCTCCGTTTTAGGCCCGGTATCCCTACCTGATGCTCCGTTGTTGGCCTGGCACCCCTACACGACATGCTGGGGTAGTACCGGTACCCCCACCGGTAATCTGCGGTAGTATTGGTACACCCACCGGTACTCCAGGGTAGTACCTGAACCCTTACTGGTTCGCTGGGGTACACCTGCTGACCTTACGGGCGTGCTCTGTAGACCAGACATTCCTACCTGACCCTCCAGGCTAGGCCCGGTATCCCTACCTGATGCTCTGCGGTAGGCCTGGCCCCCTACGCGACAATCTGGGGTAGTACCGGTACACCCACCGGTGTTCCGCTGTAGTTTTGCTATACCCACCGGTACTCCTGGATTGTACCGGAACCCTTACTGGTGCGCCGGGGTACACCTGCTGACACTACGGGCGCGCCGCTTTACGCCCACCCTTCCTACCTGACCCTCCGGGGTAGGCCTGGTATACCTACCCGATGTTTCGAGGTAGAACCGGTTCCCCCACCGGTACTCTGGGGTTGGAACGGAACCCTTTGTGATGCGCCAGAGAACACCAGCTGTCCCTTCAGGCGCGCAGGACTAGACCCGGCCTCCCTACCGGACCCCACAGGTTACACCCGGTATTCCTACCTGATGCTCCGCATTTGGCTTGCCACCCATACCCGATCTTCTGCGGTAGTAGCGGTACCCCCACCGTTACTCTGCAGTAGTATCAGTACACCCACCGGTACTCCGGGGTAGTACGTGAACCCTTACTGGTTCACTGGGGTACACCTGATGACGTTACAGGCACACGGTATAGAACAGACATTCTTCCTGACCCTCCGTGTTAGTCCCGGTATCCCTACCTGATGCTCCGTTGTTGGCCTGGCACCCCTACCCGATATGCTGGGGTAGTACCGGTACCCCCACCGGTACTCTGCGGTAGTATTGGTACACCCACCGGTACTCCAGGGCAGTACCTGAACACTTACTGGTTCGCTGGGGTACACCTGCTGACCTTACGGGCGTGCTGTGTAGACCAGACATTCCTACCTGACCCTCCAGGCTAGGCCCGGTATCCCTACCTGATGCTCTGCGGTAGGCCTGGCCCCCTACCCGACAATCTGGGGTAGTACCGGTACACCCACTGGTACTCCGCGGTACTTTTGCTATACCCACCGGTACTCCTGGATTGTACTGGAACCCGTACTGGTGCGCCGGGGTACACCTGCTGACCCTAGGGGCACACTGCTTTGGACCCACCCTTCCTACGTGACCCTCCGGGGTAGGCCTGGTATACCTACCCGATGTTTCGAGGTAGAACCGTTTCCCCACCGGTACTCTGGGATTGGAACGTAACCCTTTGTGATGCGCCAGAGAACACCAGCTGTCCCTTCGTGCGCGCTGGACTAGACCCGGCCTCCCTACCGGACCCCACAGGTTACACCCGGTATCCCTACCTGATGCTCCGCATTAGGCTTGGCACCCATACCCGATGTTCTGGGGTAGTAGCGGTACCCCCACCGTTACTCTGCGGTAGTATCGGTACACCCACCGGTACTCCGGTGTAGTACGTGAACACTTACTGGTTCACTGGGGTACACCTGCTGACGTTACTGGCGCGCGGTGTAGACCAGACATTCCTACCTGACCCTCCGTTTTAGGCCCGGTATCCCTACCTGATGCTCTGTTCTTGGCCTGGCACCCATACCCGATATGCTGGGGTAGTACCGGTATCCCCACCGGTACTCTGCGGTAGTATTGGTACACCCACCGGTACTCCAGGGCAGTACCTGAACCCTTACTGGTTCACTGGGGTACACCTGCTGACCTTACAGGCGTGCCGTGTATACCAGACATTCCTACCTGACACTCCAGGCTAGGCCCGGTATCCCTACCTGATGCTCTGCGGTAGGCCTGGCCCCCTACGCGACAATCTGGGGTAGTACCGGTACACCCACAGGTACTCCGCGGTAATTTTGCTATACCCACCGGTACTCCTGGATTGTACCGGAACCCTTACTGGTGCGCCGGTGTACACCTGCTGACCCTACGAGCGCGCCGCTTTACGCCCACCCTTCCTACCTGACCCACCGGGGTAGGCCTGGTATACCTACCCGATGTTTCGAGGTAGAACCGGTTCCCCCACCGGTACTCTGGGGTTGGAACGGAACCCTTTGTGATGCGCCAGAGAACACCAGCTGTCCCGTCGTGCGCGCTGGACTAGACCCGGCCTCCCTACCGGACCCCACAGGTTAGACCCGCTATCCCTACCTGATGCTCCGCATTAGGCTTGTCACCCATACCCAATCTTCTGCGGTAGTAGCGGTACCCCCACCGTTACTCTGCAGTAGTATCAGTACACCCACCGGTACTCCGGGGTAGTACGTGAAACCTTACTGGTTCACTGGGGTACACCTGATGACGTTACAGGCACACGGTATAGAACAGACATTCTTCCTGACCCTCTGTGTTAGTCCCGGTATCCCTACCTGATGCTCCGTTGTTGGCCTGGCACCCCTACCCGATATGCTGGGGTAGTACCGGTACCCCCACCGGTACTCTGCGGTAGTATTGGTACACCCACCGGTACTCCAGGGCAGTACCTGAACCCTTACTGGTTCGCTGGGGTACACCTGCTGACCTTACGGGCGTGCTGTGTAGACCAGACATTCCTACCTGACCCTCCAGGCTAGGCCCGGTATCCCTACCTGATGCTCTGCGGTAGGCCTGGCCCCCTACCCGACAATCTGGGGTAGTACCGGTACACCCACTTGTACTCCGCGGTACTTTTGCTATACCCACCGGTACTCCTGGATTGTACCGGAACCCGTACTGGTGCGCCGGGGTACACCTGCTGACCCTAGGGGCACACTGCTTTGGACCCACCCTTCCTACGTGACCCTCCGGGGTAGGCCTGGTATACCTACCCGATGTTTCGAGGTAGAACCGTTTCCCCACCGGTACTCTGGGGTTGGAACGGAACCCTTTGTGATGCGCCAGAGAACACCAGCTGTCCCTTCGTGCGCGCTGGACTAGACCCGGCCTCCCTACCGGACCCCACAGGTTACACCCGGTATCCCTACCTGATGCTCCGCATTAGGCTTGGCACCCATACCCGATGTTCTGGGGTAGTAGCGGTACCCCCACCGTTACTCTGCGGTAGTATCGGTACACCCACCGGTACTCCGGTGTAGTACGTGAACACTTACTGGTTCACTGGGGTACACCTGCTGACGTTACTGGCGCACGGTGTAGACCAGACATTCCTACCTGACCCTCCGTTTTAGGCCCGGTATCCCTACCTGATGCTCTGTTCTTGGCCTGGCACCCATACCCGATATGCTGGGGTAGTACCGGTATCCCCACCGGTACTCTGCGGTAGTATTGGTACACCCACCGGTACTCCAGGGCAGTACCTGAACCCTTACTGGTTCACTGGGGTACACCTGCTGACCTTACAGGCGTGCCGTGTATACCAGACATTCCTACCTGACACTCCAGGCTAGGCCCGGTATCCCTACCTGATGCTCTGCGGTAGGCCTGGCCCCCTACGCGACAATCTGGGGTAGTACCGGTACACCCACAGGTACTCCGCGGTAATTTTGCTATACCCACCGGTACTCCTGGATTGTACCGGAACCCTTACTGGTGCGCCGGTGTACACCTGCTGACCCTACGGGCGCGCCGCTTTACGCCCACCCTTCCTACCTGACCCACCGGGGTAGGCCTGGTATACCTACCCGATGTTTCGAGGTAGAACCGGTTCCCCCACCGGTACTCTGGGGTTGGAACGGAACCCTTTGTGATGCGCCAGAGAACACCAGCTGTCCCGTCGTGCGCGCTGGACTAGACCCGGCCTCCCTACCGGACCCCACAGGTTAGACCCGCTATCCCTACCTGATGCTCCGCATTAGGCTTGTCACCCATACCCAATCTTCTGCGGTAGTAGCGGTACCCCCACCGTTACTCTGCAGTAGTATCAGTACACCCACCGGTACTCCGGGGTAGTACGTGAACCCTTACTGGTTCACTGGGGTACACCTGCTGACGTTACTTGCACGCGGTATAGAACAGACATTCTTCCTGACCCTCTGTGTTAGTCCCGGTATCCCTACCTGATGCTCCGTTGTTGGCCTGGCACCCCTACCCGATATGCTGGGGTAGTACCGGTACCCCCACCGGTACTCTGCGGTAGTATTGGTACACCCACCGGTACTCCAGGGCAGTACCTGAACCCTTACTGGTTCGCTGGGGTACACCTGCTGACCTTACGGGCGTGCTGTGTAGACCAGACATTCCTACCTGACCCTCCAGGCTAGGCCCGGTATCCCTACCTGATGCTCTGCGGTAGGCCTGGCCCCCTACCCGACAATCTGGGGTAGTACCGGTACACCCACTTGTACTCCGCGGTACTTTTGCTATACCCACCGGTACTCCTGGATTGTACCGGAACCCGTACTGGTGCGCCGGGGTACACCTGCTGACCCTACGGGCACACTGCTTTGGACCCACCCTTCCTACGTGACCCTCCGGGGTAGGCCTGGTATATCTACCCGATGTTTCGAGGTAGAACCGTTTCCCCACCGGTACTCTGGGGTTGGAACGGAACCCTTTGTGATGCGCCAGAGAACACCAGCTGTCCCGTCGTGCGCGCTGGACTAGACCCGGCCTCCCTACCGGACCCCACAGGTTAGACCCGCTATCCCTACCTGATGCTCCGCATTAGGCTTGGCACCCATACCCGATGTTCTGGGGTACTAGCGGTACCCCCACCGTTACTCTGCGGTAGTATCGGTACACCCACCGGTACTCCGGTGTAGTACGTGAACACTTACTGGTTCACTGGGGTACACCTGATGACGTTACTGGTGCGCGGTGTAGACCAGACATTACTACCTGACCCTCCGTTTTAGGCCCGGTATCCCTACCTGATGCTCCGTTGTTGGCCTGGCACCCCTACCCGATATGCTGGGGTAGTACTGGTACCCCCACCGGTACTCTGCGGTAGTATTGGTACACCCACCGGTACTCCAGGGCAGTACCTGAACCCTTACTTGTTCGCTGGGGTACACCTGCTGACCTTACGGGCGTGCTCTGTAGACCAGACATTCCTACCTGACCCTCCAGGCTAGGCCCGGTATCCCTACCTGATGCTCTGCGGTAGGCCTGGCCACCTACCCGACAATCTGGGGTAGTACCGGTACACCCACCGGTATTCCGCGGTAGTTTTGCTATACCCACCGGTACTCCTGGATTGTACCGGAACCCTTACTGGTGCGCCGGAGTACACCTGCTGACCCTACGGGCTCGCCGCTTTACGCCCACTCTTCCTACCTGACCCTCCGGGGTAGGCCTGGTATACCTACCCGATGTTTCGAGGTAGAACCGGTTCCCTCACCGGTACTCTGGGGTTGGAACGGAACCCTTTGTGATGCGCCAGAGAACACCAGCTGTCCCTTCGTGCGCGCTGGACTAGACCCGGCCTCCCTACCGGACCCCACAGGTTAGACCCGCTATCCCTACCTGATGCTCCGCATTAGGCTTGGCACCCATACCCGATGTTCTGGGGTACTAGCGGTACCCCCACCGTTACTCTGCGGTAGTATCGGTACACCCACCGGTACTCCGGGGTAGTACGTGAACCCTTACTGGTTCACTGGGGTACCCCTGGTGACGTTACTGGCACGAGGTGTAGACCGGACATTCCTACCTGACCCTCCGTTTTAGGCCCGGTATCCCTACCTGATGCTCCGTTGTTGGCCTGGCACCCCTACCCGATATGGTGGGGTAGTACCGGTACCCCCACCGGTACTCTGCGGTAGTATTGGTACACCCACCGGTACTCCAGGGCAGTACCTGAACCCTTACTGGTTCCCTGGGTTACCCCTGCTGACCTTACGGGCGTGCTGTGTAGACCAGACATTCCTACCTGACCCTCCAGGCTAGGCCCGGTATCCCTACCTGATGCTCTGCGGTAGGCCTGGCCCCCTACCCGACAATCTGGGGTACTATCGGTACACACAGAGGTACTCCGCGGTACTTTTGCTATACCCACCGGTACTCCTGGATTGTACCGGAACCCGTACTGGTGCGCCGGGGTACACCTGCTGACCCTACGGGCACACTGCTTTGGACCCACCCTTCCTACGTGACCCTCCGGGGTAGGCCTGGTATATCTACCCGATGTTTCGAGGTAGAACCGTTTCCCCACCGGTACTCTGGGGTTGGAACGGAAACCTTTGTGATGCGCCAGAGAACACCAGCTGTCCCGTCGTGCGCGCTGGACTAGACCCGGCCTCCCTACCGGACCCCACAGGTTAGACCCGCTATCCCTACCTGATGCTCCGCATTAGGCTTGGCACCCATACCCGATGTTCTGGGGTACTAGCGGTACCCCCACCGTTACTCTGCGGTAGTATCGGTACACCCACCGGTACTCCGGTGTAGTACGTGAACACTTACTGGTTCACTGGGGTACACCTGATGACGTTACTGGTGCGCGGTGTAGACCAGACATTACTACCTGACCCTCCGTTTTAGGCCCGGTATCCCTACCTGATGCTCCGTTGTTGGCCTGGCACCCCTACCCGATATGCTGGGGTAGTACTGGTACCCCCACCGGTACTCTGCGGTAGTATTGGTACACCCACCGGTACTCCAGGGCAGTACCTGAACCCTTACTTGTTCGCTGGGGTACACCTGCTGACCTTACGGCGTGCTCTGTAGACCAGACATTCCTACCTGACCCTCCAGGCTAGGCCCGGTATCCCTACCTGATGCTCTGCGGTAGGCCTGGCCCCCTACCCGACAATCTGGCGTAGTACCGGTACACCCACCGGTATTCCGCGGTAGTTTTGCTATACCCACCGGTACTCCTGGATTGTACCGGAACCCTTACTGGTGCGCCGGAGTACACCTGCTGACCCTACGGGCTCGCCGCTTTACGCCCACTCTTCCTACCTGACCCTCCGGGGTAGGCCTGGTATACCTACCCGATGTTTCGAGGTAGAACCGGTTCCCTCACCGGTACTCTGGGGTTGGAACGGAACCCTTTGTGATGCGCCAGAGAACACCAGCTGTCCCTTCGTGCGCGCTGGACTAGACCCGGCCTCCCTACCGGACCCCACAGGTTAGACCCGCTATCCCTACCTGATGCTCCGCATTAGGCTTGGCACCCATACCCGATGTTCTGGGGTAGTACCGGTACCCCCACCGTTACTCTGCGGTAGTATCGGTACACCCACCGGTACTCCGGGGTAGTACGTGAACCCTTACTGGTTCACTGGGGTACCCCTGGTGACGTTACTGGCGCGAGGTGTAGACCGGATATTCGTACCTGACCCTCCGTTTTAGGCCCAGTATCCCTACCTGATGCTCCGTTGTTGGCCTGGCACCCCTACCCGATATGCTGGGGTAGTACCGGTACCCCCACCGCTACTCTGCGGTAGTATTGGTACACCCACCGGTACTCCAGGGCAGTACCTGAACACTTACTGGTTCGCTGGGGTACACCTGCTGACCTTACGGGCGTGCTGTGTAGACCAGACATTCCTACCTGACCCTCCAGGCTAGGCCCGGTATCCCTACCTGATGCTATGCGGTAGGCCTGGCCCCCTACCCGACAATCTGGGGTAGTACCGGTACACACGGATGTATTCCGCGGTAGTTTTGCTATACCCACCGGTACTCCTGGATTGTACCGGAACCCTTACTGGTGCGCCGGGGTACACCTGCTGACCCTATGGGCTCGCCGCTTTACGCCCACCCTTCCTACCTGACCCGCCGGGGTAGGCCTGGTATACCTAACCGATGTTTCGAGGTAGAACCGGTTCCCCCACCGGTACTCTGGGGTTGGAACGGAACCCTTTGTGATGCGCCAGAGAACACCAGCTGTCCCGTCGTGCGCGCTGGACTAGACCCGGCCTCCCTACCGGACCCCAGAGGTTAGACCCGGTATCCCTACCTGATGCTCCGCATTAGGCTTGGCACCCATACCCGATCTTCTGCGGTAGTAGCGGTACCCCCACCGTTACTCTGCAGTAGTATCAGTACACCCACCGGTACTCCGGGGTAGTACGTGAACCCTTACTGGTTCACTGGGGTACACCTGATGACGTTACAGGCACACGGTATAGACCAGACATTCCTACCTGACCCTCCGTTTTAGGCACGGTATCCCTACCTGATGCTCCGTTGTTGGCCTGGCACCCCTATCCGATATGCTGGGGTAGTACCGGTACCCCCACCAGTAATCTGCGGTAGTATTGGTACACCCACCGGTACTCCAGGGCAGTACCTGAACACTTACTGGTTCGCTGGGGTACACCTGCTGACCTTACGGGCGTGCTGTGTAGACCAGACATTCCTACCTGACCCTCCAGGCTAGGCCCGGTATCCCTACCTGATGCTCTGCGGTAGGCCTGGCCCCCTACCCGACAATCTGGGGTAGTACCGGTACACCCACTGGTACTCCGAGGTACTTTTGCTATACCCACCGGTACTCCTGGATTGTACCGGAACCCGTACTGGTGCGCTGGGGTACATCTGCTGACCCTACGGGCACACTGCTTTGGACCCACCCTTCCTACGTGACCCTCCGGGGTAGGCCTGGTATACCTACCCGATGTTTCGAGGTAGAACCGTTTCCCCACCGGTACTCTGGGGTTGGAGCGGAACCCTTTGTGATGCGCCAGAGAACACCAGCTGTCCCTTCGTGCGCGCTGGACTAGACCCGGCCTCCCTACCGGACCCCACAGGTTACACCCGGTATCCCTACCTGATTCTCCGAATTAGGCTTGGCACCCATACCAGATGTTCTGGGGTAGTAGCGGTACCCCCACCGTTACTCTGCGGTAGTATCGGTACACCCACCGGTACTCCGGGGTAGTACGTGAACCCTTACTGGTTCACTGGGGTACACCTGCTGACGTTACTGGCGCGCGGTGTAGACCAGACATTCCTACCTGACCCTCCGTTTTAGGCACGGTATCCCTACCTGATGCTCCGTTGTTGGCCTGGCCCCCTACCCGACAATCTGGGGTAGTACCGGTACACCCACCTGTATTCCACGGTAGTTTTGCTATACCCACATGTATTCCTGGATTGTACCGGAACCCTTACTGGTGCGCCGGTGTACACCTGCTGGCCCTACGGGCGCGCCGCTTTACGCCCACCCTTCCTACCTGACCCACCGGGGTAGGCCTGGTATACCTACCCGATGTTTCGAGGTAGAACCGGTTCCCCCACCGGTACTCTGGGGTTGGAGCGGAACCCTTTGTGATGCGCCAGAGAACACCAGCTGTCCCTTCGTGCGCGCTGGACTAGACCCGGCCTCCCTACCGGACCCCACAGGTAAGACCCGCTATCCCTACGTGATTGTCCGCATTAGGCTTGGCACCCATACCCGATGTTCTGGGGTAGTACCGGTACCCCCACCGGTACTCTGCGGTAGTATTGGTACACCCACCGGTACTCCAGGGCAGTACCTGAACCCTTACTGGTTCGCTGGGGTACTCCTGCTGACCTTACGGGCGTGCTGTGTAGACGAGACATTCCTACCTGACCCTCCAAGCTAGGCCCGGTATCCCTACCTGATGCTCTGCTGTAGGACTGGCCCCCTACCCGACAATCTGGGGTAGTACCGGTACACCCACCAGTACTCCGCGGTAGTTTTGCTATACCCACCGGTACTCCTGGATTGTACCGGAACCCTTACTGGTGCGCCGGGGTACACCTGCTGACCCTATGGGCGTGCCGCTTTACGCCCACCCTTCCTACCTGACCCGCCGGGGTAGGCCTGGTATACCTAACCGATGTTTCGAGGTAGAACCGGTTCCCCCACCGGTACTCTGGGCTTGGAACGGAACCCTTTGTGATGCACCAGAGAACACCAGCTGTCCCGTCGTGCGCGCTGGACTAGACCCGGCCTCCCTACCGGACCCCACAGGTTAGACCCGCTATCCCTACCTGATGCTCCGCATTAGGCTTGGCACCCATACCCGATCTTCTGCGGTAGTAGCGGTACCCCCACCGTTACTCTGCAGTAGTATCAGTACACCCACCGGTACTCCGGGGTAGTACGTGAACCCTTACTGGTTCACTGGGGTACACCTGATGACGTTACTGGCGCGCGGTGTAGACCAGACATTCCTACCTGACCCTCCGTTTTAGGCCCGGTATCCCTACCTGATGCTCCGTTGTTGGCCTGGCACCCCTACACGACATGCTGGGGTAGTACCGGTACCCCCACCGGTACTCTGCGGTAGTATTGGTACACCCACCGGTACTCCAGGGTAGTACCTGAACCCTTACTGGTTCGCTGGGGTACACCTGCTGACCTTACGGGCGTGCTCTGTAGACCAGACATTCCTACCTGACCCTCCAGGCTAGGCCCGGTATCCCTACCTGATGCTCTGCGGTAGGCCTGGCCCACTACCCGACAATCTGGCGTAGTACCGGTACACCCACCGGTATTCCGCGGTAGTTTTGCTATACCCACCGCTACTCCTGGATTGTACCGGCACCCTTACTGGTGCGCCGGAGTACACCTGTTGACCCTACGGGCTCGCCGCTTTACGCCCACCCTTCCTACCTGACCCTCCGGGTTAGGCCTGGTATACCTACCCGATGTTTCGAGGTAGAACCGGTTCCCCCACCGGTACTCTGGGGTTGGAACGGAACCCTTTGTGATGCGCCAGAGAACACCAGCTGTCCCTTCGTGCGCGCTGGACTAGACCCGGCCTCCCTACCGGACCCCACAGGTTAGACCCGCTATCCCTACCTGATGCTCCGCATTAGGCTTGGCACCCATACCCGATGTTCTGGGGTAGTAGCGCTACCCCCACCGTTACTCTGCGGTAGTATCGGTACACCCACCGGTACTCCGGGGTAGTACGTGAACCCTTACTGGTTCACTGGGGTACACCTGGTGACGTTACTGGCGCGAGGTGTAGACCAGACATTCCTCCCTGACCCTCCGCTTTAGGCCCGGTATCACTACCTGATGCTCCGTGTTTGGCCTGGCACCCCTACCCGATATGCTGGGGTAGTACCGGTACCCCCACCGCTACTCTGCGGTAGTATTGGTACACCCACCGGTACTCCAGGGCAGTACCTGAACCCTTACTGGTTCGCTGGGGTACACCTGCTGACCTTACGGGCGTGCTGTGTAGACCAGACATTCCTACCTGACCCTCCAGGCTAGGCCCGGTATCCCTACCTGATGCTCTGCGGTAGGCCTGGCCCCCTACCCGACAATCTGGGGTACTATCGGTACACCCACCGGTACTCCGCGGTACTTTTGCTATACCCACCGGTACTCCTGGATTGTACCGGAACCCTTACTGGTGCGCCGGGGTACACCTGCTGACCCTACGGGCACACTGCTTTGGACCCACCCTTCCTACGTGACCCTCCGGGGTAGGCCTGGTATACCTACCTGATGTTTCGAGGTAGAACCGGTTCCCCACCGGTACTCTGGGGTTGGAACGGAACCCTTTGTGATGCGCCAGAGAACACCAGCTGTCCCTTCAGGCGCGCAGGACTAGACCCGGCCTCCCTACCGGACCCCACAGGTTACACCCGGTATTCCTACCTGATGCTCCGCATTAGGCTTGGCACCCATACCCGATCTTCTGCGGTAGTAGCGGTACCCCCACCGTTACTCTGCCGTAGTATCGGTACACCCACCGGTGCTCCGGGGTAGTACGTGAACCCTTACTGGTTCACTGGGGTACACCTGCTGACGTTACTGGCGCGCGGTGTAGACCAGACATTCCTACCTGACCCTCCGTTTTAGGCCCGGTATCCCTACCTGATGCTCCGTTGTTGGCCTGGCACCCCTACACGACATGCTGGGGTAGTACCGGTACCCCCACCGGTAATCTGCGGTAGTATTGGTACACCCACCGGTACTCCAGGGTAGTACCTGAACCCTTACTGGTTCGCTGGGGTACACCTGCTGACCTTACGGGCGTGCTCTGTAGACCAGACATTCCTACCTGACCCTCCAGGCTAGGCCCGGTATCCCTACCTGATGCTCTGCGGTAGGCCTGGCCCCCTACCCGACAATCTGGGGTAGTACCGGTACACCCACCGGTGTTCCGCTGTAGTTTTGCTATACCCACCGGTACTCCTGGATTGTACCGGAACCCTTACTGGTGCGCCGGGGTACACCTGCTGACACTACGGGCGCGCCGCTTTACGCCCACCCTTCCTACCTGACCCACCGGGGTAGGCCTGGTATACCTACCCGATGTTTCGAGGTAGAACCGGTTCCCCCACCGGTACTCTGGGGTTGGAGCGGAACCCTTTGTGATGCGCCAGAGAACACCAGCTGTCCCTTCAGGCGCGCAGGACTAGACCCGGCCTCCCTACCGGACCCCACAGGTTACACCCGGTATTCCTACCTCCGGTGTAGTACGTGAACCCTTACTGGTTCACTGGGGTACACCTGCTGACGTTACTGGCGCGCGGTGTAGACCAGACATTCCTACCTGACCCTCCGTTTTAGGCCCGGTATCCCTACCTGATGCTCCGTTGTTGGCCTGGCACCCCTACACGACATGCTGAGGTAGTACAGGTACCCCCACCGTTACTCTGCGGTAGTATTGGTACACCCACCGGTACTCCAGGGTAGTACCTGAACCCTTACTGGTTCGCTGGGGTACACCTGCTGACCTTACGGGCGTGCTCTGTAGACCAGACATTCCTACCTGACCCTCCAGGCTAGGCCCGGTATCCCTACCTGATGCTCTGCGGTAGGCCTGGCCCCCTACCCGACAATCTGGGGTAGTACCGGTACACCCACCGGTGTTCCGCGGTAGTTTTGCTATACCCACCGGTACTCCTGGATTGTACCGGAACCCTTACTGGTGCACCGGGGTACACCTGCTGACCCTACGGGCACACTGCTTTGGACCCACCCTTCCTACGTGACCCTCCGGGGTAGGCCTGGTATACCTACCCGATGTTTCGAGGTAGAACCGTTTCCCCACCGGTACTCTGGGGTTGGAACGGAACCATTTGTGATGCCCCAGAGAACACCAGCTGTCCCTTCGTGCGCGCTGGACTAGACCCGGCCTCCCTACCGGACCCCACAGGTTAGACCCGCTATCCCTACCTGATTCTCCTCATTAGACTTGGCACCCATACCCGATGTTCTGGGGTAGTAGCGGTACCCCCACCGTTACTCTGCGGTAGTATCGGTACACCCACCGGTACTCCGGTGTAGTACGTGAACACTTACTGGTTCACTGGGGTACACCTGATGACGTTACTGGTGCGCGGTGTAGACCAGACATTCCTACCTGACCCTCCGTTTTAGGCCCGGTATCCCTACCTGATGCTCTGTTCTTGGCCTGGCACTCATACCCGATATGCTGGGGTAGTACTGGTACCCCCACCGGTACTCTGCGGTAGTATTGGTACACCCACCGGTACTCCAGGGCAGTACCTGAACACTTACTGGTTCGCTGGGGTACACCTGCTGACCTTACGGGCGTGCCGTGTATACCAGACATTCCTACCTGACACTCCAGGCTAGGCCCGGTATCCCTACCTGATGCTCTGCGGTAGGCCTGGCCCCCTACCCGACAATCTGGGGTAGTACCGGTACACCCACCGGTATTCCGCGGTAGTTTTGCTATACCCACATGTATTCCTGGATTGTACCGGAACCCTTACTGGTGCGCCGGGGTACACCTGCTGGCCCTACGGGCGCGCCGCTTTACGCCCACCCTTCCTACCTGACCCACCGGGGTAGGCCTGGTATACCTACCCGATGTTTCGAGGTAGAACCGGTTCCCCCACCAGTACTCTGGGGTTGGAGCGGAACCCTTTGTGATGCGCCAGAGAACACCAGCTGTCCCTTCGTGCGCGCTGGACTAGACCCGGCCTCCCTACCGGACCCCACAGGTAAGACCCGCTATCCCTACGTGATTCTCCGCATTAGGCTTGGCACCCATACCCGATGTTCTGGGGTAGTAGCGGTACCCCCACCGTTACTCTGCGGTAGTATCGGTACACCGACCGGTACTCCGGGGTAGTACGTGAACCCTTACTGGTTCACTGGGGTACACCTGATGACTTTACTGGCGCGCGGTGTAGACCAGACATTCTTACCTGACCATCCGTTTTAGGCCCGGTATCCCTACCTGATGCTCTGCGGTAGGCCTGGCCCCCTACCCGACAATCTGGGGTACTATCGGTACACACAGAGGTACTCCGCGGTGGTTTTGCTATACCCACCGGTACTCCTGGATTGTACCGGAACCCTTACTGGTGCGCCGGGGTACACCTGCTGACCCTACGGGCGCGCCGCTTTACGCCCACTCTTCCTACCTGACCCGCCGGGGTAGGCCTGGTATACCTACCCGATGTTACGAGGTAGAACCGGTTCCCCCACCGGTACTCTGGGGTTGGAACGGAACCCTTTGTGATGCGCCAGAGAACTCCAGCTGTCCCGTCGTGCGCGCTGGACTAGACCCGGCCTCCCTACCGGACCCCACAGGTTAGACCCGCTATCCCTACCTGATGCTCCGCATTAGGCTTGGCACCCATACCCGATCTTCTGCGGTAGTAGCGGTACCCCCACCGTTACTCTGCAGTAGTATCAGTACACCCACCGGTACTCCGGGGTAGTACGTGAACCCTTACTGGATCACTGGGGTACACCTGATGACGTTACAGGCACACGGTATAGAACAGACATTCTTCCTGACCCTCCGTGTTAGGCCCGGTATCCCTACCTGATGCTCCGTTGTTTGCCTGGCACCCCTACCCGATATGCTGGGGTAGTACCGGTACCCCCACCGGTACTCTGCGGTAGTATTGGTACACCCACCGGTACTCCAGGGCAGTACCTGAACACTTACTGGTTCGCTGGGGTACACCTGCTGACCTTACGGGCGTGCTGTGTAGACCAGACATTCCTACCTGACCCTCCAGGCTAGGCCCGGTATCCCTACCTGATGCTCTGCGGTAAGCCTGGCCCCCTACCCGACAATCTGGGGTACTATCGGTACACCCACAGGTACTCCGCGGTACTTTTGCTATACCCACCGGTACTCCTGGATTGTACCGGAACCCTTACTGGTGCGCCGGGGTACACCTGCTGACAATACGGGCGTGCCGCTTTACGCCCACCCTTCCTACCTGACCCGCCGGGGTAGGCCTGGTATACCTAACCGATGTTTCGAGGTAGAACCGGTTCCCCCACCGGTACTCTGGGGTTGGAACGGAACCCTTTGTGATGCGCCAGAGAACACCAGCTGTCCCTTCGTGCGCGCTGGACTAGACCCGGCCTCCCTACCGGACCCCACAGGTTAGACCCGCTATCCCTACCTGATGCTCCGCATTAGGCTTGGCACCCATACCCGATTTTCTGGGGTAGTAGCGGTACCCCCACCGTTACTCTGCGGTAGTATCGGTACACCCACCGGTACTCCGGGGTAGTACGTGAACACTTACTGGTTCACTGGGGTACACCTGATGACGTTACTGGTGCGCGGTGTAGACCAGACATTCCTACCTGAGCCTCCGTTTTAGGCCCGGTATCCCTACCTGATGCTCTGTTCTTGGCCTGGCACCCATAGCCGATATGCTGGGGTAGTACTGGTACCCCCACCGGTACTCTGCGGTAGTATTGGTACACCCACCGGTACTCCAGGGCAGTACCTGAACACTTACTGGTTCGCTGGGGTACACCTGCTGACCTTACGGGCGTGCCGTGTATACCAGACATTCCTACCTGACACTCCAGGCTAGGCCCGGTATCCCTACCTGATGCTCTGCGGTAGGCCTGGCCCCCTACCCGACAATCTGGGGTAGTACCGGTACACCCAGAGCTACTCCGCGGTGGTATTGCTATACCCACCGGTACTCCTGGATTGTACCGGAACCCTTACTGGTGCGCCGGGGTACACCTGCTGACCCTACGGGCGTGCCGCTTTACGCCCACTCTTCCTACCTGACCCGCCGGGGTAGGCCTGGTATACCTACCCGATGTTTCGAGGTAGAACCGGTTCCCCCACCGGTACTCTGGGGTTGGAACGGAACCCTTTGTGATGCGCCAGAGAACACCAGCTGTCCCGTCGTGCGCGCTGGACTAGACCCGGCCTCCCTACCGGACCCCACAGGTTAGACCCGCTATCCCTACCTGATGCTCCGCATTAGGCTTGGCACCCATACCCGATCTTCTGCGGTAGTAGCGGTACCCCCACCGTTACTCTGCAGTAGTATCAGTACACCCACCGGTACTCCGGGGTAGTACGTGAACCCTTACTGGATCACTGGGGTACACCTGATGACGTTACAGGCACACGGTATAGAACAGACATTCTTCCTGACCCTCCGTGTTAGGCCCGGTATCCCTACCTGATGCTCCGTTGTTTGCCTGGCACCCCTACCCGATATGCTGGGGTAGTACCGGTACCCCCACCGGTACTCTGCGGTAGTATTGGTACACCCACCGGTACTCCAGGGCAGTACCTGAACACTTACTGGTTCGCTGGGGTACACCTGCTGACCTTACGGGCGTGCTGTGTAGACCAGACATTCCTACCTGACCCTCCAGGCTAGGCCCGGTATCCCTACCTGATGCTCTGCGGTAAGCCTGGCCCCCTACCCGACAATCTGGGGTACTATCGGTACACCCACAGGTACTCCGCGGTACTTTTGCTATACCCACCGGTACTCCTGGATTGTACCGGAACCCTTACTGGTGCGCCGGGGTACACCTGCTGACACTACGGGCGTGCCGCTTTACGCCCACCCTTCCTACCTGACCCGCCGGGGTAGGCCTGGTATACCTAACCGATGTTTCGAGGTAGAACCGGTTCCCCCACCGGTACTCTGGGGTTGGAACGGAACCCTTTGTGATGCACCAGAGAACACCAGCTGTCCCGTCGTGCGCGCTGGACTAGACCCGGCCACCCTACCGGACCCCACAGGTTATACCCGCTATCCCTACCTGATGCTCCGCATTAGGCTTGGCACCCATACCCGATGTTCTGGGGTAGTAGCGGTACCCCCACCGTTACTCTGCGGTAGTATCGGTACACCCACCGGTACTCCGGGGTAGTACGTGAACACTTACTGGTTCACTGGAGTACACCTGATGACGTTACTGGTGCGCGGTGTAGACCAGACATTCCTACCTGAGCCTCCGTTTTAGGCCCGGTATCCCTACCTGATGCTCTGTTCTTGGACTGGCACCCATACCCGATATGCTGGGGTAGTACTGGTACCCCCACCTGTACTCTGCGGTAGTATTGGTACACCCACCGGTACTCCAGGGCAGTACCTGAACACTTACTGGTTCGCTGGGGTACACCTGCTGACCTTACGGGCGTGCCGTGTATACCAGACATTCCTACCTGACACTCCAGGCTAGGCCCGGTATCCCTACCTGATGCTCTGCGGTAGGCCTGGCCCCCTACCCGACAATCTGGGGTACTATCGGTACACACAGAGGTACTCCGCGGTAGTTTTGCTATACCCACTGGTACTCCTGGATTGTATCGGAACCCTTACTGGTGCGCCGGGGTACACATGCTGACACTACGGGCGTGCCGCTTTACGCCCACGCTTCCTACCTGACCCGCCGGGGTAGGCCTGGTATACCTAACCGATGTTTCGAGGTAGAACCGGTTCCCCCACCGGTACTCTGGGGTTGGAACGGAACCCTTTGTGATGCGCCAGAGAACACCAGCTGTCCCGTCGTGCGCGCTGGACTACACCCATATCCCTACCGGACCCCACAGGTTAGACCCGGTATCCCTACCTGATGCTCCGCATTAGGCTTGGCACCCATACCCGATGTTCTGGGGTAGTAGCGGTACCCCCACCGTTACTCTGCGGTACTATCAGTACACCCACCGGTACTCCGGGGTAGTACGTGAACCCTTACTGGTTCACTGGGGTACACCTGCTGACGTTACTGGCGCACGGTGTTGACCAGACATTCCTACCTGACACTCCAGGCTAGGCCCGGTATCCCTACCTGATGCTCTGCGCTACGCCTGGCACCCTACCCGACAATCTGGGGTAGTACCGGTACACCCACCGGTACTCCGCGGTAGTTTTGCTATACCCACCGGTACTCCTGGATTGTACCAGAACCCTTACTGCTGCGCCGGGGTACACCTGCTGACCCTATGGGCTCGCCGCTTTACGCCCACCCTTCCTACCTGACCCTCCGGGGTAGGCCTGGTATACCTACCCGATGTTTCGGCGTAGAAGCGGTTCCCCCACCGGTAATCTGGGGTTGGAACGGAACCCTTTGTGATGCGCCAGAGAACACCAGCTGTCCCTTCGTGCGCGCTGGACTAGACCCGGCCTCCCTACCGGACCCCACAGGTTAGATCTGCTATCCCTACCTGATGCTCCGCATTAGGCTTGGCACCCATACCCGATGTTCTGGGGTAGTAGCGGTACCCCCACCGTTACTCTGCGGTAGTATCGGTACACCCACCGGTACTCCGGTGAAGTACGTGAACCCTTACTGGTTCACTGGGGTACACCTGATGACGTTACTGGCGCGCGGTGTAGACCCGACATTCCTACCTGACCCTCCGTTTTAGGCCCGGTATCCCTACCTGATGCTCCGTTGTTGGCCTGGCACCCCTACACGACATGCTGAGGTAGTACTGGTACCCCCACCGTTACTCTGCGGTAGTATTGGTACACCCACCGGTACTCCAGGGTAGTACCTGAACCCTTACTGGTTCGCTGGGGTACACCTGCTGACCTTACGGGCGTGCTGTGTAGACCAGACATTCCTACCTGACCCTCCAGGCTAGGCCCGGTATCCCTACCTGATGCTCTGCGGTAGGCCTGGCCCCCTACCCGACAATCTGGGGTAGTACCGGTACACCCAGAGGTACTCCGCGGTACTTTTGCTATACCCACCGGTACTCCTGGATTGTACCGGAACCCTTACTGGAGCGCAGGGGTACACCTGCTGACCCTACGGGCACACTGCTTTGGACCCACCCTTCCTACGTGACCCTCCGGGGTAGGCCTGGTATACCTACCCGATGTTTCGAGGTAGAACCGTTTCCCCACCGGTACTCTGGGGTTGGAACGGAACCATTTGTGATGCGCCAGAGAACACCAGCTGTCCCTTCGTGCGCGCTGGACTAGACCCGGCCTCCCTACCGGACCCCACAGGTTAGACCCGCTATCCCTACCTGATTCTCCTCATTAGACTTGGCACCCATACCCGATGTTCTGGGGTAGTAGCGGTACCCCCACCGTTACTCTGCGGTAGTATCGGTACACCCACCGGTACTCCGGTGTAGTACGTGAACACATATTGGTTCACTGGGGTACACCTGATGACGTTACTGGTGCGCGGTGTAGACCAGACATTCCTACCTGACCCTCCGTTTTAGGCCCGGTATCCCTACCTGATGCTCTGTTCTTGGCCTGGCACCCATACCCGATATGCTGGGGTAGTACTGGTACCCCCACCGGTACTCTGCGGTAGTATTGGTACACCCACCGGTACTCCAGGGCAGTACCTGAACACTTACTGGTTCGCTGGGGTACACCTGCTGACCTTACGGGCGTGCCATGTATACCAGACATTCCTACCTGACACTCCAGGCTAGGCCCGGTATCCCTACCTGATGCTCTGCGGTAGGCCTGGCCCCCTACCCGACAATCTGGGGTAGTACCGGTACACCCACCGGTATTCCGCGGTAGTTTTGCTATACCCACATGTATTCCTGGATTGTACCGGAAACCTTACTGGTGCGCCGGGGTACACCTGCTGGCCCTACGGGCGCGCCGCTTTACGCCCACCCTTCCTACCTGACCCACCGGGGTAGGCCTGGTATACCTACCCGATGTTTCGAGGTAGAACCGGTTCCCCCACCAGTACTCTGGGGTTGGAGCGGAACCCTTTGTGATGCGCCAGAGAAGACCAGCTGTCCCTTCGTGCGCGCTGGACTAGACCCGGCCTCACTACCTGACCCCTCAGGTAAGACCCGCTATCCCTACGTGATTCTCCGCATTAGGCTTGGCACCCATACCCGATGTTCTGGGGTAGTAGCGGTACCCCCACCGTTACTCTGCGGTAGTATCGGTACACCCACCGGTACTCCGGTGAAGTACGTGAACCCTTACTGGTTCACTGGGGTACACCTGATGATGTTACTGGAGCACGGTGTAGACCAGACATTCCTACCTGACCCTCCGTTTTAGGCCCGGTATCCCTACCTGATGCTCCGTTGTTGGCCTGGCACCCCTACACGACATGCTCGGGTAGTACCGGTACCCCCACCGGTACTCTGCGGTAGAATTGGTACACCCACCGGTACTCCAGGGCAGTACCTGAACACTTACTGGTTCGCTGGGGTACACCTGCTGACCTTACGGGCGTGCCGTGTATACCAGACATTCCTACCTGACACTCCAGGCTAAACCCGGTATCCCTACCTGATGCTCTGCGGTAGGCCTGGCCCACTACCCGACAATCTGGGGTAGTTCCGGTACACCCACCGGTATTCCGCGGTAGTTTTGCTATACCCACATGTATTCCTGGATTGTACCGGAACCATTACTGGTGCGCCAGGGTACACCTGCAGGCCCTACGGGCGCGCCGCTTTACGCCCACCCTTCCTACGTGACCCACCGGGGTAGGCCTGGTATACCTACCCGATGTTTCGAGGTAGAACCGGTTCCCCCAGCGGTACTCTGGGGTTGGAGCGGAACCCTTTGTGATGCGCCAGAGAACACCAGCTGTCCCTTCGTGCGCGCTGGACTAGACCCGGCCTCCCTACCGGACCCCACAGGTAAGACCCGCTATCCCTACGTGATTCTCCGCATTAGGCTTGGCACCCATACCCGATGTTCTGGGGTAGTAGCGGTACCCCCACCGTTACTCTGCGGTAGTATCGGTACACCCACCGGTACTCCGGGGTAGTACGTGGACCCTTACTGGTTCGCTGGGGTACACCTGCTGACCTTACGGGCGTGCTGTGTAGACCAGACATTCCTACCTGACCCTCCAGGCTAGGCCCGGTATCCCTACCTGATGCTCTGCGGTAGGCCTGGCCCCCTACCCGACAATCTGGGGTAGTACCGGTACACCCACTGGTACTCCGCAGTACTTTTGCTATACCCACCGGTACTCCTGGATTGTACCGGAACCCGTACTGGTGCGCCGGGGTACACCTGCTGACCCTACGGGCACACTGCTTTGGACCCACCCTTCCTACGTGACCCTCCGGGGTAGGCCTGGTATACCTACCCGATGTTTCGAGGTAGAACCGGTTCCCCCACCGGTACTCTGGGGTTGGAGCGGAACCCTTTGTGATGCGCCAGAGAACACCAGCTGTCCCTTCGTGCGCGCTGGACTAGACCCGGCCTCCCTACCGGACCCCACAGGTAAGACCCGCTATCCCTACGTGATTCTCCGCATTAGGCTTGGCACCCATACCCGATGTTCTGGGGTAGTAGCGGTACCCCCACCGTTACTCTGCGGTAGTATCGGTACACCCACCGGTACTCCGGTGAAGTACGTGAACACTTACTGGTTCACTGGGGTACACCTGATGACGTTACTGGCGCACGGTGTAGACCAGACATTCCTACCTGACCCTCCGTTTTAGGCCCGGTGTCCCTACCTGATGCTCCGTTGTTGGCCTGGCACCCCTACCCGATATGCTGGGGTAGTACCGGTACCCCCACCGGTACTCTGCGGTACTATCAGTACACCCACCGGTACTCCAGGGTAGTACTTGAACCCTTACTGGTTCGCTGGGGTACACCTGCTGACCTTACGGGCGTGCTGTGTAGACCAGACATTCCTACCTGACCCTCCAGGCTAGGCCCGGTATCCCTACCTGATGCTCTGCGGTAGGCCTGGCCCCCTACCCGACAATCTGGGGTAGTACCGGTACACCCACCGGTGTTCCGCGGTAGTTTTGCTATACCCACCGGTACTCCTGGATTGTACCGGAACCCGTACTGGTGCACCGGGGTACACCTGCTGACCCTACGGGCACACTGCTTTGGACCCACCCTTCCTACGTGACCCTCCGGGGTAGGCCTGGTATACCTACCCGATGTTTCGAGGTAGAACCGTTTCCCCACCGGTACTCTGGGGTTGGAACGGAACCCTTTGTGATGCGCCAGAGAACACCAGCTGTCCCTTCGTGCGCGCTGGACTAGACCCGGCCTCCCTACCGGACCCCACAGGTAAGACCCGCTATCCCTACGTGATTCTCCGCATTAGGCTTGGCACCCATACCCGATGTTCTGGGGTAGTAGCGGTACCCCCACCGTTACTCTGCGGTAGTATCGGTACACCCACCGGTACTCCGGTGAAGTACGTGAACACTTACTGGTTCACTGGGGTACACCTGATGACGTTACTGGCGCACGGTGTAGACCAGACATTCCTACCTGACCCTCCGTTTTAGGCCCGGTGTCCCTACCTGATGCTCCGTTGTTGGCCTGGCACCCCTACCCGATATGCTGGGGTAGTACCGGTACCCCCACCGGTACTCTGCGGTACTATCAGTACACCCACCGGTACTCCAGGGTAGTACTTGAACCCTTACTGGTTCGCTGGGGTACACCTGCTGACCTTACGGGCGTGCTGTGTAGACCAGACATTCCTACCTGACCCTCCAGGCTAGGCCCGGTATCCCTACCTGATGCTCTGCGGTAGGCCTGGCCCCCTACCCGACAATCTGGGGTAGTACCGGTACACCCACCGGTGTTCCGCGGTAGTTTTGCTATACCCACCGGTACTCCTGGATTGTACCGGAACCCGTACTGGTGCACCGGGGTACACCTGCTGACCCTACGGGCACACTGCTTTGGACCCACCCTTCCTACGTGACCCTCCGGGGTAGGCCTGGTATACCTACCCGATGTTTCGAGGTAGAACCGTTTCCCCACCGGTACTCTGGGGTTGGAACGGAACCCTTTGTGATGCGCCAGAGAACACCAGCTGTCCCTTCGTGCGCGCTGGACTAGACCCGGCCTCCCTACCGGACCCCACAGGTTAGACCCGCTATCCCTACCTGATTCTCCGCATTAGGCTTGGCACCCATACCCGATGTTCTGGGGTAGTAGCGGTACCCCCACCGGTACTCTGCGGTAGTATTGGTACACCCACCGGTACTCCAGGGCAGTACCTGAACTCGTACTGCTTCGCTGGGGTACACCTGCTGACCTTACGGGCGTGCCGTGTATACCAGACATTCCTACCTGACACTCCAGGCTAAACCCGGTATCCCTACCTGATGCTCTGCGGTAGGCCTGGCCCCCTACCCGATAATCTGGGGTAGTACCGGTACACCCACCGGTATTCCGCGGTAGTTTTGCTATACCCACATGTATTCCTGGATTGTACCGGAACCCTTACTGGTGCGCCGGGGTACACCTGCTGGCCCTACGGGCGCGCCGCTTTACGCCCACCCTTCCTACCTGACCCACCGGGGTAGGCCTGGTATACCTACCCGATGTTTCGAGGTAGAACCGGTTCCCCCACCGGTACTCTGGGGTTGGAGCGGAACCCTTTGTGATGCGCCAGAGAACACCAGCTGTCCCTTCGTGCGCGCTGGACTAGACCCGGCCTCCCTACCGGACCCAACAGTTAAGACCCGCTATCCCTACGTGATTCTCCGCATTAGGCTTGGCACCCATACCCGATGTTCTGGGGTAGTAGCGGTACCCCCACCGTTACTCTGCGGTAGTATCGGTACACCCACCGGTACTCCGGTGAAGTACGTGAACACTTACTGGTTCACTGGGGTACACCTGATGACGTTACTGGCGCACGGTGTAGACCAGACATTCCTACCTGACCCTCCGTTTTAGGCCCGGTATCCCTACCTGATGCTCCGTTGTTGGCCTGGCACCCCTACCCGATATGCTGGGGTAGTACCGGTACCCCCACCGGTACTCTGCGGTACTATCATTACACCCACCGTTACTCCAGGGTAGTACTTGAACCCTTACTGGTTCGCTGGGGTACACCTGCTGACCTTACGGGCGTGTTGTGTAGACCAGACATTCCTACCTGACCCTCCAGGCTAGGCCCGGTATCCCTACCTGATGCTCTGCGGTAGGCCTGGCCCCCTACCCGACAATCTGGGGTAGTACCGGTACACCCACCGGTGTTCCGCGGTAGTTTTGCTATACCCACCGGTACTCCTGGATTGTACCGGAACCCGTACTGGTGCACCGGGGTACACCTGCTGACCCTACGGGCACACTGCTTTGGACCCACCCTTCCTACGTTACCCTCCGGGGTAGGCCTGGTATACCTACCCGGTGTTTCGAGGTAGAACCGTTTCCCCACCGGTACTCTGGGGTTGGAACGGAACCCTTTGTGATGCGCCAGAGAACACCAGCTGTCCCGTCGTGCGCGCTGGACTACACCCATATCCCTACCGGACCCCACAGGTTAGACCCGGTATCCCTACCTGATGCTCCGCATTAGGCTTGGCACCCATACCCGATGTTCTGGGGTAGTAGCGGTACCCCCACCGTTACTCTGCGGTACTATCAGTACACCCACCGGTACTCCGGGGTAGTACGTGAACCCTTACTGGTTCACTGGGGTACACCTGCTGACGTTACTGGCGCACGGTGTTGACCAGACATTCCTACCTGACCCTCCAGGCTAGGCCCGGTATCCCTACCTGATGCTCTGCGCTACGCCTGGCCCCCTACCCGACAATCTGGGGTAGTACCGGTACACCCACCGGTACTCCGCTGTAGTTTTGCTATACCCACCGGTACTCCTGGATTGTACCAGAACCCTTACTGCTGCGCCGGGGTACACCTGCTGACCCTATGGGCTCGCCGCTTTACGCCCACCCTTCCTACCTGACCCTCCGGGGTAGGCCTGGTATACCTACCCGATGTTTCGGCGTAGAACCGGTTCTCCCACCGGTACTCTGGGGTTGGAACGGAACCCTTTGTGATGCGCCAGAGAACACCAGCTGTCCCTTCGTGCGCGCTGGACTAGACCCGGCCTCCCTACCGGACCCCACAGGTAAGACCCGCTATCCCTACGTGATTCTCCGCATTAGGCTTGGCACCCATACCCGATGTTCTGGGGTAGTAGCGGTACCCCCACCTTTACTCTGCGGTAGTATCGGTACACCCACCGGTACTCCGGTGTAGTACGTGAACACTTACTGGTTCACTGGGGTACACCTGATGACGTTACTGGTGCGCGGTGTAGACCAGACATTCCTACCTGACCCTCCGTTTTAGGCCCGATATCCCTACCTGATGCTCTGTTCTTTGCCTGGCACCCATACCCGATATGCTGGGGTAGTACTGGTACCCCCACCGGTACTCTGCGGTAGTATTGGTACACCCACCGGTACTCCAGGGCAGTACCTGAACACTTACTGGTTCGCTGGGGTACACCTGCTGAACTTACGGGCGTGCCGTGTATACCAGACATTCCTACCTGACACTCCAGGCTAGGCCCGGTATCCCTACCTGATGCTCTGCGGTAGGCCTGGCCCCCTACCCGACAATCTGGGGTAGTACCGGTACACCCACCGGTATTCCGCGGTAGTTTTGCTATACCCACATGTATTCCTGGATTGTACCGGAAACCTTACTGGTGCGCCGGGGTACACCTGCTGGCCCTACGGGCGCGCCGCTTTACGCCCACCCTTCCTACCTGACCCACCGGGGTAGGCCTGGTATACCTACCCGATGTTTCGAGGTAGAACCGGTTCCCCCACCAGTACTCTGGGGTTGGAGCGGAACCCTTTGTGTTGTGCCAGAGAACACCAGCTGTCCCTTCGTGCGCGCTGGACTAGACCCGGCCTCCCTACCGGACCCCACAGGTAAGACCCGCTATCCCTACGTGATTCTCCGCATTAGGCTTGGCACCCATACCCGATGTTCTGGGGTAGTAGCGGTACCCCCACCGTTACTCTGCGGTAGTATCGGTACACCCACCGGTACTCCGGTGAAGTACGTGAACCCTTACTGGTTCACTGGGGTACACCTGATGACGTTACTGGCGCACGGTGTAGACCAGACATTCCTACCTGACCCTCCGTTTTAGGCCCGGTATCCCTACCTGATGCTCCGTTGTTGGCCTAGCACCCCTACCCGATATGCTGGGGTAGTACCGGTACCCCCACCGGTACTCTGCGGTAGTATTGGTACACCCACCGGTACTCCAGAGCAGTACCTGAACCCTTACTGGTTCGCTGGGGTACACCTGCTGACCTTACGGGCGTGCTGTGTAGACCAGACATTCCTACCTGACCCTCCAGGCTAGGCCCGGTATCCCTACCTGATGCTCTGCGGTAGGCCTGGCCCCCTACCCGACAATCTGGGGTACTATCGGTACACCCACCGGTATTCCGCGGTAGTTTTGCTATACCCACCGGTACTCCTGGATTGTACCGGAACCCTTACTGGTGCGCCGGGGTACACCTGCTGACACTACGGGCGTGCCGCTTTACGCCCACCCTTCCTACCTGACCCGCCGGGGTAGGCCTTGTATACCTAACCGATGTTTCGAGGTAGAACCGGTTCCCCCACCGGTACTCTGGGGTTGGAACGGAACCCTTAGTGATGCGCCAGAGAACACCAGCTGTCCCGTCGTGCGCGCTGGACTACACCCATATCCCTACCGGACCCCACAGGTTAGACCCGGTATCCCTACCTGATGCTCCGCATTAGGCTTGGCACCCATACCCGATGTTCTGGGGTAGTAGCGGTACCCCCACCGTTACTCTGCGGTACTATCAGTACACCCACCGGTACTCCGGGGTAGTACGTGAACCCTTACTGGTTCACTGGGGTACACCTGCTGACGTTACTGGCGCACGGTGTTGACCAGACATTCCTACCTGACCCTCCAGGCTAGGCCCGGTATCCCTACCTGATGCTCTGCGCTACGCCTGGCCCCCTACCCGACAATCTGGGGTAGTACCGGTACACCCACCGGTACTCCGCGGTAGTTTTGCTATACCCACCGGTACTCCTGGATTGTACCAGAACCCTTACTGCTGCGCCGGGGTACACCTGCTGACCCTATGGGCTCGCCGCTTTACGCCCACCCTTCCTACCTGACCCTCCGGGGTAGGCCTGGTATACCTACCCGATGTTTCGGCGTAGAACCGGTTCCCCCACCGGTACTCTGGGGTTGGAACGGAACCCTTTGTGATGCGCCAGAGAACACCAGCTGTCCCTTCGTGCGCGCTGGACTAGACCCGGCCTCCCTACCGGACCCCACAGGTAAGACCCGCTATCCCTACGTGATTCTCCGCATTAGGCTTGGCACCCATACCCGATGTTCTGGGGTAGTAGCGGTACCCCCACCGTTACTCTGCGGTAGTATCGGTACACCCACCGGTACTCCGGGGTAGTACGTGAACACTTACTGGTTCACTGGGGTACACCTGATGACGTTACTGGTGCGCGGTGTAGACCAGACATTCCTACCTGACCCTCCGTTTTAGGCCCGGTATCCCTACCTGATGCTCTGTTCTTGGCCTGGCACCCATACCCGATATGCTGGGGTAGTACTGGTACCCCCACCGGTACTCTGCGGTAGTATTGGTACACCCACCGGTACTCCAGGGCAGTACCTGAACACTTACTGGTTCGCTGGGGTACACCTGCTGAACTTACGGGCGTGCCGTGTATACCAGACATTCCTACCTGACACTCCAGGCTAGGCCCGGTATCTCTACCTGATGCTCTGCGGTAGGCCTGGCCCCCTACCCGACAATCTGGGGTAGTACCGGTACACCCACCGGTATTCCGCGGTAGTTTTGCTATACCCACATGTATTCCTGGATTGTACCGGAAACCTTACTGGTGCGCCGGGGTACACCTGCTGGCCCTACGGGCGCGCCGCTTTACGCCCACCCTTCCTACCTGACCCACCGGGGTAGGCCTGGTATACCTACCCGATGTTTCGAGGTAGAACCGGTTCCCCCACCAGTACTCTGGGGTTGGAGCGGAACCCTTTGTGTTGCGCCAGAGAACACCAGCTGTCCCTTCGTGCGCGCTGGACTAGACCCGGCCTCCCTACCGGACCCCACAGGTAAGACCCGCTATCCCTACGTGATTCTCCGCATTAGGCTTGGCACCCATACCCGATGTTCTGGGGTAGTAGCGGTACCCCCACCGTTACTCTGCGGTAGTATCGGTACACCCACCGGTACTCCGGTGAAGTACGTGAACCCTTAGTGGTTCACTGGGGTACACCTGATGACGTTACTGGCGCACGGTGTAGACCAGACATTCCTACCTGACCCTCCGTTTTAGGCCCGGTATCCCTACCTGATGCTCCGTTGTTGGCCTGGCACCCCTACCCGATATGCTGGGGTAGTACCGGTACCCCCACCGGTACTCTGCGGTAGTATTGGTACACCCACCGGTACTCCAGAGCAGTACCTGAACCCTTACTGGTTCGCTGGGGTACACCTGCTGACCTTACGGGCGTGCTGTGTAGACCAGACATTCCTACCTGACCCTCCAGGCTAGGCCCGGTATCCCTACCTGATGCTCTGCAGTAGGCCTGGCCCCCTACCCGACAATCTGGGGTACTATCGGTACACCCACCGGTATTCCGCGGTAGTTTTGCTATACCCACCGGTACTCCTGGATTGTACCGGAACCCTTACTGGTGCGCCGGGGTACACCTGCTGACACTACGGGCGTGCCGCTTTACGCCCACCCTTCCTACCTGACCCGCCGGGGTAGGCCTGGTATACCTAACCGATGTTTCGAGGTAGAACCGGTTCCCCCACCGGTACTCTGGGGTTGGAACGGAACCCTTTGTGATGCGCCAGAGAACACCAGCTGTCCCGTCGTGCGCGCTGGACTACACCCATATCCCTACCGGACCCCACAGGTTAGACCCGGTATCCCTACCTGATGCTCCGCATTAGGCTTGGCACCCATACCCGATGTTCTGGGGTAGTAGCGGTACCCCCACCGTTACTCTGCGGTACTATCAGTACACCCACCGGTACTCCGGGGTAGTACGTGAACCCTTACTGGTTCACTGGGGTACACCTGCTGACGTTACTGGCGTGCGGTGTTGACCAGACATTCCTACCTGACCCTCCAGGCTAGGCCCGGTATCCCTACCTGATGCTCTGCGCTACGCCTGGCACCCTACCCGACAATCTGGGGTAGTACCGGTACACCCACCGGTACTCCGCTGTAGTTTTGCTATACCCACCGGTACTCCTGGATTGTACCAGAACCCTTACTGCTGCGCCGGGGTACACCTGCTGACCCTATGGGCTCGCCGCTTTACGCCCACCCTTCCTACCTGACCCTCCGGGGTAGGCCTGGTATACCTACCCGATGTTTCGGCGTAGAACCGGTTCCCCCACCGGTACTCTGGGGTTGGAACGGAACCCTTTGTGATGCGCCAGAGAACACCAGCTGTCCCTTCGTGCGCGCTGGACTAGACCCGGCCTCCCTACCGGACCCCACAGGTAAGACCCGCTATCCCTACGTGATTCTCCGCATTAGGCTTGGCACCCATACCCGATGTTCTGGGGTAGTAGCGGTACCCCCACCGTTACTCTGCGGTAGTATCGGTACACCCACCGGTACTCCGGTGTAGTACGTGAACACTTACTGGTTCACTGGGGTACACCTGATGACGTTACTGGTGCGCGGTGTAGACCAGACATTCCTACCTGACCCTCCGTTTTAGGCCCGGTATCCCTACCTGATGCTCTGTTCTTGGCCTGGCACCCTTACCCGATATGCTGGGGTAGTACTGGTACCCCCACCGGTACTCTGCGGTAGTATTGGTACACCCACCGGTACTCCAGGGCAGTACCTGAACACTTACTGGTTCGCTGGGGTACACCTGCTGAACTTACGGGCGTGCCGTGTATACCAGACATTCCTACCTGACACTCCAGGCTAGGCCCGGTATCCCTACCTGATGCTCTGCGGTAGGCCTGGCCCCCTACCCGACAATCTGGGGTAGTACCGGTACACCCACCGGTATTCCGCGGTAGTTTTGCTATACCCACATGTATTCCTGGATTGTACCGGAAACCTTACTGGTGCGCCGGGGTACACCTGCTGGCCCTACGGGCGCGCCGCTTTACGCCCACCCTTCCTACCTGACCCACCGGGGTAGGCCTGGTATACCTACCCGATGTTTCGAGGTAGATCCGGTTCCCCCACCGGTAGTCTGGGGTTGGAGCGGAACACTTTGTGTTGCGCCAGAGAACACCAGCTGTCCCTTCGTGCGCGCTGGACTAGACCCGGCCTCCCTACCGGACCCCACAGGTAAGACCCGCTATCCCTACGTGATTCTCCGCATTAGGCTTGGCACCCATACCCGATGTTCTGGGGTAGTAGCGGTACCCCCACCGTTACTCTGCGGTAGTATCGGTACACCCACCGGTACTCCGGTGAAGTACGTGAACCCTTACTGGTTCACTGGGGTACACCTGATGACGTTACTGGCGCACGGTGTAGACCAGACATTCCTACCTGACCCTCCGTTTTAGGCCCGGTATCCCTACCTGATGCTCCGTTGTTGGCCTGGCACCCCTACCCGATATGCTGGGGTAGTACCGGTACCCCCACCGGTACTCTGCGGTAGTATTGGTACACCCACCGGTACTCCAGAGCAGTACCTGAACACTTACTGGTTCGCTGGGGTACACCTGCTGACCTTACGGGCGTGCTATGTAGACCAGACATTCCTACCTGACCCTCCGTTTTAGGCCCGGTATCCCTACCTGATGCTCTGCGGTAGGCCTGGCCCCCTACCCGACAATCTGGGGTACTATCGGTACACCCACCGGTATTCCGCGGTAGTTTTGCTATACCCACCGGTACTCCTGGATTGTACCGGAACCCTTACTGGTGCGCCGGGGTACACCTGCTGACACTACGGGCGTGCCGCTTTACGCCCACCCTTCCTACCTGACCCTCCGGGGTAGGCCTGGTATACCTAACCGATGTTTCGAGGTAGAACCGGTTCCCCCACCGGTACTCTGGGGTTGGAACGGAACCCTTTGTGATGCGCCAGAGAACACCAGCTGTCCCGTCGTGCGGGCTGGACTACACCCATATCCCTACCGGACCCCACAGGTTAGACCCGGTATCCCTACCTGATGCTCCGCATTAGGCTTGGCACCCATACCCGATGTTCTGGGGTAGTAGCGGTACCCCCACCGTTACTCTGCGGTACTATCAGTACACCCACCGGTACTCCGGGGTAGTACGTGAACCCTTACTGGTTCACTGGGGTACACCTGCTGACGTTACTGGCGCACGGTGTTGACCAGACATTCCTACCTGACCCTCCAGGCTAGGCCCGGTATCCCTACCTGATGCTCCGTTGTAGGCCTGGCACCCATACCCGATATGCTGGGGTAGTACCGGTACACCCACCGGTACTCCGCGGTAGTTTTGCTATACCCACCGGTACTCCTGGATTGTACCAGAACACTTACTGCTGCGCCGGGGTACACCTGCTGACCCTATGGGCTCGCCGCTTTACGCCCACCCTTCCTACCTGACCCTCCGGGGTAGGCCTGGTATACCTACCCGATGTTTCGGCGTAGAACCGGTTCCCCCACCGGTACTCTGGGGTTGGAACGGAACCCTTTGTGATGCGCCAGAGAACACCAGCTGTCCCTTCGTGCGCGCTGGACTAGACCCGGCCTCCCTACCGGACCCCACAGGTAAGACCCGCTATCCCTACGTGATTCTCCGCATTAGGCTTGGCACCCATACCCGATGTTCTGGGGTAGTAGCGGTACCCCCACCGTTACTCTGCGGTAGTATCGGTACACCCACCGGTACTCCGGGGTAGTACGTGAACGCTTACTGGTTCACTGGGGTACACCTGATGACTTTACTGGCGCGCGGTGTAGACCAGACATTCCTACCTGACCCTCCGTTTTAGGCCCGGTATCCCTACCTGATGCTCCATTGTTGGCCTGGCACCCCTTCCCGATATACTGGGGTAGTACCGGTACCCCCACCGGTACTCTGCGGTAGTATTGGTACACCCACCGGTACTCCAGGGTAGTACCTGAACCCTTACTGGTTCGCTGGGGTACACCTGCTGACCTTACGGGCGTGCTGTGTAGACCAGACATTCCTACATGACCCTCCAGGCTAGGCCCGGTATCCCTACCTGATGCTCTGCGGTAGGCCTGGCCCCCTATCCGACAATCTGGGGTAGTACCGGTACACCCATCGGTATTCCGCGGTAGTTTTGCTATACCCACAGGTATTCCTGGATTGTACCGGAACCCTTACTGGTGCGCCGGGGTACACCTGCTGGCCCTACGGGCGCGCCGCTTTACGCCCACCCTTCCTACCTGACCCGCCGGGGTAGGCCTGGTATACCTACCCGATGTTTCAAGGTAGAACCGGTTCCCCCACCGGTACTCTGGGGTTGGAACGGAACCCTTTGTGATGCGCCACAGAACACCAGCTGTCCCATCGTGCGCGCTGGACAACACCCATCTCCCTACCGGACCCCACAGGTTAGACCCGGTATCCCTACCTGATGCTCCGCATTAGGCTTGGCACCCATACCCGATGTTCTGGGGTAGTAGCGGTACCCCCACCGTTACTCTGCGGTAGTATCGGTACACCCACCGGTACTCCGGGGTAGTATATGAACCCTTACTGGTTCACTGGAGTACACCTGATGACGTTACTGGTGCGCGGTGTAGACCAGACATTCCTCCCTGACCCTCCGCTTTAGGCCCGGTATCACTACCTGATTCTCCGTGTTTGGCCTGGCACCCCTACCCGATATGCTGGGGTAGTACCGGTACCCCCACCGGTACTCTGCGGTAGTATTGGTACACCCACTGGTACTCCAGAGCAGTACCTGAACCCTTACTGGTTCGCTGGGGTACACCTGCTGACCTTACGGGCGTGCTCTGTACACCAGACATTCCTACCTGACCCTCCAGGCTAGGCCCGGTATCCCTACCTGATGCTCTGCGGTAGGCCTGGCCCCCTATCCGACAATTGGGGTAGTACCGGTACACCCACAGGTACTCCGCGGTACTTTTGCTATACCCACCGGTACTCCTGGATTGTACCGGAACCCTTACTGGTGCGCCGGGGTACACCTGCTGACCCTACGGGCACACTGCTTTGGACCCACCCTTCCTACGTGACCCTCCGGGGTAGGCCTGGTATACCTACCCGATGTTTCGAGGTAGAACCGGTTCCCCCACCGGTACTCTGGGGTTGGAACGGAACCCTTTCTGATGCGCCAGAGAACACCAGCTGCCCCTTCGTGCGCGCTGGACTAGACCCGGCCTCCCTGCTGGACCCCACATGTTACACCCGGTATCCCTACCTGATGCTCCGCATTAGGCTTGGCACCCTTACCCTATGTTCTGGGGTAGTAGCGGTACCCCCACCGTTACTGTGCTGTAGTATCGGTACACCCACCGGTACTCCGGGGTAGTACGTGAACCCTTACTGGTTCACTGGGGTACACCTGAAGACGTTACGCGCACGCGGTATAGACCAGACATTCCTACCTGACCCTCCGTGTTAGTCCCGGTATCCCTACCTGATGCTCCGTTGTTGGCCTGGCACCCCTACCCGATATGCTGGGGTAGTACCGGTACCCCCACCGGTACTCTGCGGTAGTATTGGTACACCCACCGGTACCCCAGGGCAGTACCTGAACACTTACTGGTTCGCTGGGGTACCCCTGCTGACCTTACGGGCCTGCTGTGTAGACCAGACATTCCTACCTGACCCTCCAGGCTAGGCCGGGTATCCCTACCTGATGCTCTGCGGTAGGCCTGGCCCCCTACCCGACAATCTGGGGTAGTACCGGTACACCCACCGGTATTCCGCGGTAGTTTTGCTATACCCACCGGTACTCCTGGATTGTACCGGAACCCTTACTGGTGCGCCGTGGTACACCTGCTGACCCTACGGGCGCGCCGCTTTACGCCCACCCTTCCTACCTGACCCTCCGGGGTAGGCCTGGTATACCTACCCGATGTTTCGAGGTAGAACCGGTTCCCCCAGCGGTACTCTGGGGTTGGAACGGAACCCTTTGTGATGCGCCAGAGAACACCAGCTGTCCCTTCGTGCGCGCTGGACTAGACCCGGCCTCCCTACCGGACCCCACAGGTTACACCCGGTATCCCTACTTGATTCTCCGCATCAGGATTGGCACGCATACCCGATGTTCTGGGGTAGTAGCGGTACCCCCACCGTTACTCTGCGGTAGTATCGATACACCCACCGGTACTCCGGGGTAGTACGTGAACCCTTACTGGTTCACTGGGGTACACCTGCTGACGTTACTGGCGCGCGGTGTAGACCAGACATTCCTAGCTGACCCTCCGTGTTAGGCCCGGTATCCCTACCTGATGCTCCGTTGTTGGCCTGGCACCCCGACCCGATATGCTAGGGTAGTACCGGTACCCCCACCGTTACTCTGCCGTAGTATCGGTACACCCACCGGTACTCCAGGGCAGTACCTGAACCCTTACTGGTTCGCTGGGGTACACCTGCTGACCTTATGGGCGTGCTGTGTAGACCAGACATTCCTACCTGACCCTCCAGGCTAGGCCCGGTATCCCTACCTGATGCTCTGCGGTAGGCCTGGCCCCCTACCCGACAATCTGGGGTAGTACCGGTACACCCACAGGTACTCCGCGGTAATTTTGCTATACCCACCGGTACTCCTGGATTGTACCGGAACCCTTACTGGTGCACCGGGGTACACCTGCTGACCCTACGGGCACACTGCTTTGGACCCACCCTTCCTACCTGACCCGCCGGGGTAGGCCTGGTATACCTACCCGATGTTTCGAGGTAGAACCGGTTCCCCCACCGGTACTCTGGGGTTGGAACGGAAACGTTTGTGATGCGCCAGAGAACACCAGCTGTCCCTTCGTGCGCGCTGGACTAGACCCGGCCTCCCTACCGGACCCCACAGCTTAGACCCGCTATCCCTACCTGATGCTCCGCATTAGGCTTGGCACCCTTACCCTATGTTCTGGGGTAGTAGCGGTACCCCCACCGTTACTGTGCTGTAGTATCGGTACACCCACCGGTACTCCGGGGTAGTACGTGAACCCTTACTGGTTCACTGGGGTACACCTGATGACGTTACGCGCACGCGGTATAGACAAGACATTCCTACCTGACCCTCCGTGTTAGTCCCGGTATCCCTACCTGATGCTCCGTTGTTGGCCTGGCACCCCTACCCGATATGCTGGGGTAGTACCGGTACCCCCACCGGTACTCTGCGGTAGTATTGGTACACCCACCGGTACTCCAGGGTAGTACCTGAACCCTTACTGGTTCGCTGGGGTACACCTGCTGACCTTACGGGCGTGCTGTGTAGACCAGACATTCCTACCTGACCCTCCAGGCTAGGCCCGGTATCCCTACCTGATGCTCTGCGGTAGGCCTGGCCCCCTACCCGACAATCTGGGGTAGTACCGGTACACCCAGAGGTACTCCGCGGTAATTTTGATATACCCGCCGATACTCCTGGTTTGTACCGGAACCCTTACTGGTGCGCCGGGGTACACCTGCTGACCCTAAGGGCTCGCCGCTTTGGACCCACCCTTCCTACCTGACCCGCCGGGGTAGGCCTGGTATACCTACCCGATGTTTCGAGGTAGAACCGGTTCCCCCACCGGTACTCTGGGGTTGGAACGGAACCCTTTGTGATGCGCAAGAGAACACCAGCTGTCGCTTCGTGCGCGCAGGACTAGACCCGGCCTCCCTACCGGACCCCACAGGTTACACCCGGTATCCCTACCTGATGCTCCGCATTAGGCTTGGCACCCATACCCGATGTTCTGGGGTACTAGCGGTACCCCCACCGTTACTCTGCGGTAGTATCGGTACACCCACCGGTACTCCGGGGTAGTACGTGAACCCTTACTGGTTCACTGGGGTACACCTGATGACGTTACAGGCACGCGCGATAGAACAGACATTCTTCCTGACCCTCCGTGTTAGTCCCGGTATCCCTACCTGATGCTCCGTTGTTGGACTGGCACCCCTACCCGATATGCTGGGGTAGTACCGGTACCCCCACCGGTACTCTGCGGTAGTATTGGTACACCCACCGGTACTCCAGGGCAGTACCTGAACCCTTACTGGTTCGCTGGGGTACACCTGCTGACCTTACGGGCGTGCTGTGTGGACCAGAAAGTCCTACCTGACCCTCCAGGCTAGGCCCGGTATCCCTACCTGATGCTCTGCGGTACGCCTGCCCCCCCACCCGACAATCTGGGGTAGTATCGGTACACACAGAGGTACTCCGCGGTAATTTTGCTATACCCGCCAGTAATCCTGGATTGTACCGGAACCCTTACTGGTGCGCCGGGGTACACATGCTGACCCTATGGGCTCGCCGCTTTACGCCCACCCTTCCTACCTGACCCTCCGGGGAAGGCCTGGTATACCTACCCGATGTTTCGAGGTAGAACCGGTTCCCCCACCGGTACTCTGGGGTTGGAACGGAACCCTTTGTGATGCGCCAGAGAACACCAGCTGTCCCTTCGTGCGTGCTGGACTAGACCCGGCCTCCCTACCGGACCCCACAGGTTAGACCCGGTATCCCTACCTGATTCTCCGCATCAGGATTGGCACGCATACCCGATGTTCTGGGGTAGTAGCGGTACCCCCACCGTTACTCTGCGGTAGTATCGATACACCCACCGGTACTCCGGGGTAGTACGTGAACCCTTACTGGTTCACTGGGGTACACCTCATGACGTTACTGGTGCGCGGTGTAGACCAGACATTCCTCCCTGACCCTCCGCTTTAGGCCCGGTATCACTACCTGATTCTCCGTGTTTGGCCTGGCACCCCTACCCGATATGCTGGGGTAGTACCGGTACCCCCACCGGTACTCTGCGGTAGTATTGGTACACCCACCGGTACTCCGGGGTAGTACGTGAACCCTTACTGGTTCACTGGGGTACACCTGATGACGTTACTGGTGCGCGGTGTAGACCAGACATTCCTACCTGACCCTCCGTTTTAGGCCGGGTATCCCTACCTGATGCTCCGTTGTTGGCCTGGCACCCCTACCCGATATGCAGGGGTAGTACCGGTACCCCCACCGGTACTCTGCGGTAGTATTGGTACACCCACCGGTACTCCAGGGCAGTACCTGAACACTTACTGTGTCGCTGGGGTACCCCTGCTGACCTTACGGGCCTGCTGTGTAGACCAGACATTCCTACCTGACCCTCCAGGCTAGGCCGGGTATCCCTACCTGATGCTCTGCGGTAGGCCTGGCCCCCTACCCGACAATCTGGGGTAGTACCGGTGCACCCACCGGTATTCCGCGGTAGTTTTGCTATACCCACCGGTACTCCTGGATTGTACCGGAACCCTTACTGGTGTGCCGGGGTACACCTGCTGACCCTACGGGCGCGCCGCTTTACGCCCACCCTTCCTACCTGACCCGCCGGAGTAGGCACAGTATATATACCCGATGTTTCGAGGTAGAACCTGTTCCCCCACCAGTACTCTGGGGTTGGAACGGAACCCTTTGTGATGCGCCAGAGAACACCAGCTGTACCTTCCTGCGCGCTGGAAGAGACACGGCCTCCCTACCGGACCCCACAGGTTAGACCCGCTATCCCTACCTGATGCTCCGCATTAGGCTTGGCACCCATACCCGATGTTCTGGGGTAGTAGCGGTACCCCCACCGTTACTCTGCGGAAGTATCAGTACACCCACCGGTACTCCGGGTTAGTACGTGAACCCTTACTGGTTCACTGGGGTACACCTGATGACATTACAGGCACGCGGTATAGAACAGACATTCTTCCTGACCCTCCGTGTTAGTCCCGTTATCCCTACCTGATGCTCCGTTGTTGGCATGGCACCCCTACCCGATATGCTGGGGTAGTCGCGGTACCCCCACCGTTACTCTGCGGTAGTATTGGTACACCCACCGGTACTCCGGGGTCGTACGTGAACCCTTACTGGTTCACTGGGGTACACATGATGACGTTACTTGTGCGCGGTGTAGACCAGACATTCCTAACTGAAACTCCGTTTTAGGCCCGGTATCCCTACCTGATGCTCCGTTGTTGGCCTGGCACCCCTACCCGATATGCTGGGGTAGTACCGGTACCCCCACCGTTACTCTGCGGTAGTATCGATACACCCACCGGTACTCCGGGGTAGTACGTGAACCCTTACTGGTTCACTGGGGTACACCTGCTGACGTTACTGGCGCGCGGTGTAGACCAGACATTCCTAGCTGACCCTCCGTGTTAGGCCCGGTATCCCTACCTGATGCTCCGTTGTTGGCCTGGCACCCCGACCCGATATGCTAGGGTAGTACCGGTACCCCCACCGTTACTCTGCCGTAGTATCGGTACACCCACCGGTACTCCAGGGCAGTACCTGAACCCTTACTGGTTCGCTGGGGTACACCTGCTGACCTTATGGGCGTGCTGTGTAGACCAGACATTCCTACCTGACCCTCCAGGCTAGGCCCGGTATCCCTACCTGATGCTCTGCGGTAGGCCTGGCCCCCTACCCGACAATCTGGGGTAGTACCGGTACACCCACAGGTACTCCGCGGTAATTTTGCTATACCCACCGGTACTCCTGGATTGTACCGGAACCCTTACTGGTGCACCGGGGTACACCTGCTGACCCTACGGGCACACTGCTTTGGACCCACCCTTCCTACCTGACCCGCCGGGGTAGGCCTGGTATACCTACCCGATGTTTCGAGGTAGAACCGGTTCCCCCACCGGTACTCTGGGGTTGGAACGGAAACGTTTGTGATGCGCCAGAGAACACCAGCTGTCGCTTCGTGCGCGCAGGACTAGACCCGGCCTCCCTACCGGACCCCACAGGTTACACCCGGTATCCCTACCTGATGCTCCGCATTAGGCTTGGCACCCATACCCGATGTTCTGGGGTACTAGCGGTACCCCCACCGTTACTCTGCGGTAGTATCGGTACACCCACCGGTACTCCGGGGTAGTACGTGAACCCTTACTGGTTCACTGGGGTACACCTGATGACGTTACAGGCACGCGCGATAGAACAGACATTCTTCCTGACCCTCCGTGTTAGTCCCGGTATCCCTACCTGATGCTCCGTTGTTGGACTGGCACCCCTACCCGATATGCTGGGGTAGTACCGGTACCCCCACCGGTACTCTGCGGTAGTATTGGTACACCCACCGGTACTCCAGGGCAGTACCTGAACCCTTACTGGTTCGCTGGGGTACACCTGCTGACCTTACGGGCGTGCTGTGTGGACCAGAAAGTCCTACCTGACCCTCCAGGCTAGGCCCGGTATCCCTACCTGATGCTCTGCGGTACGCCTGCCCCCCCACCCGACAATCTGGGGTAGTATCGGTACACACAGAGGTACTCCGCGGTAATTTTGCTATACCCGCCAGTAATCCTGGATTGTACCGGAACCCTTACTGGTGCGCCGGGGTACACATGCTGACCCTATGGGCTCGCCGCTTTACGCCCACCCTTCCTACCTGACCCTCCGGGGAAGGCCTGGTATACCTACCCGATGTTTCGAGGTAGAACCGGTTCCCCCACCGGTAATCTGGGGTTGGAACGGAACCCTTTGTGATGTGCCAGAGAACACCACCTGTCCCTTCGTGCGTGCTGGACTAGACCCGGCCTCCCTACCGGACCCCACATGTTAGACCCGGTATCCCTACCTGATTCTCCGCATCAGGATTGGCACGCATACCCGATGTTCTGGGGTAGTAGCGGTACCCCCACCGTTACTCTGCGGTAGTATCGATACACCCACCGGTACTCCGGGGTAGTACGTGAACCCTTACTGGTTCACTGGGGTACACCTCATGACGTTACTGGTGCGCGGTGTAGACCAGACATTCCTACCTGACCCTCCGCTTTAGGCCCGGTATCACTACCTGATTCTCCGTGTTTGGCCTGGCACCCCTACCCGATATGCTGGGGTAGTACCGGTACCCCCACCGGTACTCTGCGGTAGTATTGGTACACCCACCGGTACTCCGGGGTAGTACGTGAACCCTTACTGGTTCACTGGGGTACACCTGATGACGTTACTTGTGCGCGGTGTAGACCAGACATTCCTACCTGAAACTCCGTTTTAGGCCGTGTATCCCTACCTGATGCTCCGTTGTTGGCCTGGCACCCCTACCCGATATGCAGGGGTAGTACCGGTACCCCCACCGGTACTCTGCGGTAGTATTGGTACACCCACAGGTACTCCAGGGCAGTACCTGAACACTTACTGTGTCGCTGGGGTACCCCTGCTGACCTTACGGGCCTGCTGTGTAGACCAGACATTCCTACCTGACCCTCCAGGCTAGGCCGGGTATCCCTACCTGATGCTCTGCGGTAGGCCTGGCCCCCTACCCGACAATCTGGGGTAGTACCGGTGCACCCACCGGTATTCCGCGGTAGTTTTGCTATACCCACCGGTACTCCTGGATTGTACCGGAACCCTTACTGGTGTGCCGGGGTACACCTGCTGACCCTACGGGCGCGCCGCTTTACGCCCACACTTCCTACTTGACCCGCCGGAGTAGACCCGGTATTCCTACCCGATGTTTCGAGGTAGAACCTGTTCCCCCACCAGTACTCTGGGGTTGGAACGGAACCCTTTGTGATGCGCCAGAGAACACCAGCTGTACCTTCCTGCGCGCTGGAAGAGACACGGCCTCCCTACCGGACCCCACAGGTTAGACCCGCTATCCCTACCTGATGCTCCGCATTAGGCTTGGCATCCATACCCGATGTTCTGGGGTACTAGCGGTACCCCCACCGTTACTCTGCGGTAGTATCGGTACACCCACCGGTACTCCGGGGTAGTACGTGAACCCTTACTGGTTCACTGGGGTACACCTGATGACGTTACAGGCACGCGGTATAGAACAGACATTCTTCCTGACCCTCCGTGTTAGTCCCGGAATCCCTACCTGATGCTCCGATGTTGGCCTGGCACCCCTACCCGATATGCTGGGGTAGTACCGGTACCCCCACTGGTACTTTGCGGTAGTATTGGTACACCCACCGGTACTCCAGGGTAGTACCTGAACCCTTACTGGTTCGCTGGGGTACACCTGCTGACCTTACGGGCGTGCTGTGTAGACCAGACATTCCTACCTGACCCTCCAGGCTAGGCCCGGTATCCCTACCTGATGCTCTGCGGTAGGCCTGGCCCCCTACCCGACAATCTGGGGTAGTACCGGTACACCCACAGGTACTCCGCGGTACATTTGCTATACCCAACGGTACTCCTGGATTGTACCGGAACCCTTACTGGTGCGCCGGGGTACACCTGCTGACCCTACAGGCACACTGCTTTGGACCCACCCTTCCTACCTGACCCTCCGGGGAAGGCCTGGTATACCTACCCGATGTTTCGAGGTAGAACCGGTTCCCCCACCGGTACTCTGGGGTTGGAACGGAACCCTTTGTGATGCGCCAGAGAACAGCAGCTGTCCCTTCGTGCGCGCTGGACTAGACCCGGCCTCCCTACCGGACCCCACAGGTTAGACCCGGTATCCCTACCTGATGCTCCGCATTAGGCTTGGCACCCATACCCGATGTTCTGGGGTAGTAGCGGTACCCCCACCGTTACTCTGCGGAAGTATCAGTACACCCACCGGTACTCCGGGTTAGTACGTGAACCCTTACTGGTTCACTGGGGTACACCTGATGACATTACAGGCACGCGGTATAGAACAGACATTCTTCCTGACCCTCCGTGTTAGTCCCGTTATCCCTACCTGATGCTCCGTTGTTGGCATGGCACCCCTACCCGATATGCTGGGGTAGTCGCGGTACCCCCACCGTTACTCTGCGGTAGTATTGGTACACCCACCGGTACTCCGGGGTCGTACGTGAACCCTTACTGGTTCACTGGGGTACACATGATGACGTTACTTGTGCGCGGTGTAGACCAGACATTCCTAACTGAAACTCCGTTTTAGGCCCGGTATCCCTACCTGATGCTCCGTTGTTGGCCTGGCACCCCTACCCGATATGCTGGGGTAGTACCGGTACCCCCACCGGTACTCTGCGGTAGTATTGGTACACCCACCGGTACTCCAGGGCAGTACCTGAACACTTACTGGTTCGCTGGGGTACACCTGCTGACCTTACGGGCCTGCTGTGTAGACCAGACATTCCTACCTGACCCTCCAGGCTAGGCCCGGTATCCCTACCTGATGCTCTGCGGTAGGCCTGGCCCCCTACCCGACAATCTGGGGTAGTACCGGTACACCCACAGGTACTCCGCGGTACTTTTGCTATACCCACCGGTACTCCTGGATTGTACCGGAACCCTTACTGGTGCGCCGGGGTACACCTGCTGACCCTACGGGCGCGACGCTTTACGCCCACCCTTCCTACCTGACCCGCCGGGTTAGGCCCGGTATCCCTACCTGATGCTCTGCGGTAGGCCTGGCCCCCTACCCGACAATCTGGGTTAGTACCGGTACACCCACTGGTACTCCGCGGTAGTTTTGCTATACCCACCGGTACTCCTGGATTGTACCGGAACACTTACTGCTGCGCCGGGGTACACCTGCTGATCCTACGGGCGCCCTGCTTTACGCCCACCCTTCCTATGTGACGCGCCGGAGTAGGCACAGTATACGTACCCGATGTTTCGAGGTAGAACCCGTTCCCCCACCAGTACTCTGGGGTTGGAACGGAACCCTTTGTGATGCGCCAGAGAACACCAATTGTCCCTTCGTGCGCGCTGGACTAGACCCGGCCTCCCTACCGGACCCCACAGGTTAGACCCGGTAACCCTACCTGATGCTCCGCATTAGGTTTGGCACCCATACCCGATCTTCTGCAGTAGTAGCGGTACCCCCACCGTTACTCTGCGGTAGTATCGGTACACCCACCGGTACTCCGAGGTAGTACGTGAACCATTAACTGGTTCACTGGGGTACACCTGCTGACATTACTGGCGCGCGGTGTAGACCAGACATTCCTACCTGACCCTCCGTGTTAGGCCCGGTATCCCTACCTGATGCTCCATTGTTGGCCAGGCACCCCTACCCGATATGCTGGGGTAGTACCGGTACCCCCACCGGTACTCTGCAGTAGTATCGGTACACCCACCGGTACTCCAGGGTAGTACCTGAACCCTTACTGGTTCGCTGCGGTACACCTGCTGAACTTACGGGCCCGCGGTATAGACCAGACATTCCTACCTGACCCTCCAGGCTAGGCCCGGTATCCCTACCTGATGCTCTGCGGTAGGCTTGGCCCCCTATTCAACAACCTGGGGTAGTACCGGTACACCCACTGGTACTCCGCGGTAGGTTTGCTATACCCTCCGGTACTCCTGGATTGTACCGGAACCCTTACTGGTGCGCCGGGGTACACCTGCTGACCCTACGGGCGCGCCGCTTTACACCCACCCTTCCTACCTGACCCGCCGGACAGGGCCCGGTATCCCTATCCTATGTTTCGATGTAGAACCGGTTCCCCCACCAGTACTCTGGTGTTGGAACGGAAACCTCTGTGATGCGCCAGAGAACACCAGCTGTCCCATCGTGCGCGCTGGACTAGACCCGGCCTCCCTACCGGACCCCACAGGTTAGACCCGCTATCCCTACCTGATGCTCCGCATTAGGCTTGGCACCCTTACCCTATGTTCTGGGGTAGTAGCGGTACCCCCACCGTTACTGTGCTGTAGTATCGGTACACCCACCGGTACTCCGGGGTAGTACGTGAACCCTTACTGGTTCACTGGGGTACACCTGATGACGTTACGCGCACGCGTTATAGACCAGACATTCCTACCTGACCCTCCGTTTTAGTCCCGGTATCCCTACCTGATGCTCCGTTGTTGGCCTGGCGCCCCTACCCTATATGCTGGGGTAGTACCGGTACCCCCACCGGTACTGTGAGGTAGTATCGGTACACCCACCGGTACTCCGGGGTAGTACGTGAACCCTTACTGGTTCACTGGGGTACACCTGATGACGTTACAGGCACGCGCGATAGAACAGACATTCTTCCTGACCCTCCGTGTTAGTCCCGGTATCCCTACCTGATGCTCCGTTGTTGGACTGGCACCCCTACCCGATATGCTGGGGTAGTACCGGTACCCCCACCGGTACTCTGCGGTAGTATTGGTACACCCAACGGTACTCCAGGGCAGTACCTGAACCCTTACTGGTTCGCTGGGGTACACCTGCTGACCTTACGGGCGTGCTGTGTGGACCAGACATTCCTACCTGACCCTCCAGGCTAGGCCCGGTATCCCTACCTGATGCTCTGCGGTAGGCCTGCCCCCCTACCCGACAATCTGGGGTAGTATCGGTACACACAGAGGTACTCCGCAGTACTTTTGCTATACCCGCCAGTAATCCTGGAATGTACCGGAACCCTTACTGGTGCGCCGGGGTACACATGCTGACCCTATGGGCTCGCCGCTTTACGCCCACCCTTCCTACCTGACCCTCCGGGGTAGGCCTGGTATACCTACCCGATGTTTCGAGGTAGAACCGGTTCCCCCTCCGGTACTCTGGGGTTGGAACGGAACCCTTTGTGATGCGCCAGAGAACACCAGCTGTCCCTTCGTGCGTGCTGGACTAGACCCGGCCTCCCTACCGGACCCCACAGGTTAGACCCGGTATCCCTACTTGATTCTCCGCATCAGGATTGGCACGCATACCCGATGTTCTGGGGTAGTAGCGGTACCCCCACCGTTACTCTGCGGTAGTATCGATACACCCACCGGTACTCCGGGGTAGTACGTGAACCCTTACTGGTTCACTGGGGTACACCTGCTGACGTTACTGGCGCGCGGTGTAGACCAGACATTCCTAGCTGACCCTCCGTGTTAGGCCCGGTATCCCTACCTGATGCTCCGTTGTTGGCCTGGCACCCCGACCCGATATGCTAGGGTAGTACCGGTACCCCCACTGTTACTCTGCCGTAGTATCGGTACACCCACCGGTACTCCAGGGCAGTACCTGAACCCTTACTGGTTCGCTGGGGTACACCTGCTGACCTTATGGGCGTGCTGTGTAGACCAGACATTCCTACCTGACCCTCCAGGCTAGGCCCGGTATCCCTACCTGATGCTCTGCGGTAGGCCTGGCCCCCTACCCGACAATCTGGGGTAGTACCGGTACACCCACAGGTACTCCGCGGTAATTTTGCTATACCCACAGGTACTCCTGGATTGTACCGGAACCCTTACTGGTGCACCGGGGTACACCTGCTGACCCTACGGGCACACTGCTTTGGACCCACCCTTCCTACCTGACCCGCCGGGGTAGGCCTGGTATACCTACCCGATGTTTCGAGGTAGAACCGGTTCCCCCACCGGTACTCTGGGGTTGGAACGGAAACCTTTGTGATGCGCCAGAGAACACCAGCTGTCCCTTCGTGCGCGCTGGACTAGACCCGGCCTCCCTACCGGACCCCACAGCTTAGACCCGCTATCCCTACCTGATGCTCCGCATTAGGCTTGGCACCCTTACCCTATGTTCTGGGGTAGTAGCGGTACCCCCACCGTTACTGTGCTGTAGTATCGGTACACCCACCGGTACTCCGGGGTAGTACGTGAACCCTTACTGGTTCACTGGGGTACACCTGATGACGTTACGCGCACGCGGTATAGACAAGACATTCCTACCTGACCCTCCGTGTTAGTCCCGGTATCCCTACCTGATGCTCCGTTGTTGGCCTGGCACCCCTACCCGATATGCTGGGGTAGTACCGGTACCCCCACCGGTACTCTGCGGTAGTATTGGTACACCCACCGGTACTCCAGGGTAGTACCTGAACCCTTACTGGTTCGCTGGGGTACACCTGCTGACCTTACCGGCGTGCTCTGTAGAGCAGACATTCCTACCTGACCCTTCAGGCTAGGCCCGGTATCCCTACCTGATGCTCTGCGGTAGGCCTGGCCCCCTACCCGACAATCTGGGGTAGTACCGGTACACCCAGAGGTACTCCGCGGTAATTTTGATATACCCGCCGATACTCCTGGTTTGTACCGGAACCCTTACTGGTGCGCCGGGGTACACCTGCTGACCCTAAGGGCTCGCCGCTTTGGACCCACCCTTCCTACCTGACCCGCCGGGGTAGGCCTGGTATACCTACCCGATGTTTCGAGGTAGAACCGGTTCCCCCACCGGTACTCTGGGGTTGGAACGGAACCCTTTGTGATGCGCAAGAGAACACCAGCTGTCGCTTCGTGCGCGCAGGACTAGACCCGGCCTCCCTACCGGACCCCACAGGTTACACCCGGTATCCCTACCTGATGCTCCGCATTAGGCTTGGCACCCATACCCGATGTTCTGGGGTACTAGCGGTACCCCCACCGTTACTCTGCGGTAGTATCGGTACACCCACCGGTACTCCGGGGTAGTACGTGAACCCTTACTGGTTCACTGGGGTACACCTGATGACGTTACAGGCACGCGCGATAGAACAGACATTCTTCCTGACCCTCCGTGTTAGTCCCGGTATACCTACCTGATGCTCCGTTGTTGGACTGGCACCCCTACCCGATATGCTGGGGTAGTACCGGTACCCCCACCGGTACTCTGCGGTAGTATTGGTACACCCACCGGTACTCCAGGGCAGTACCTGAACCCTTACTGGTTCGCTGGGGTACACCTGCTGACCTTACGGGCGTGCTGTGTGGACCAGAAAGTCCTACCTGACCCTCCAGGCTAGGCCCGGTATCCCTACCTGATGCTCTGCGGTACGCCTGCCCCCCCACCCGACAATCTGGGGTAGTATTGGTACACACAGAGGTACTCCGCGGTAATTTTGCTATACCCGCCAGTAATCCTGGATTGTACCGGAACCCTTACTGGTGCGCCGGGGTACACATGCTGACCCTATGGGCTCGCCGCTTTACGCCCACCCTTCCTACCTGACCCTCCGGGGAAGGCCTGGTATACCTACCCGATGTTTCGAGGTAGAACCGGTTCCCCCACCGGTACTCTGGGGTTGGAACGGAACCCTTTGTGATGCGCCAGAGAACACCAGCTGTCCCTTCGTGCGTGCTGGACTAGACCCGGCCTCCCTACCGGACCCCACAGGTTAGACCCGGTATCCCTACCTGATTCTCCGCATCAGGATTGGCACGCATACCCGATGTTCTGGGGTAGTAGCGGTACCCCCACCGTTACTCTGCGGTAGTATCGATACACCCACCGGTACTCCGGGGTAGTACGTGAACCCTTACTGGTTCACTGGGGTACACCTCATGAGGTTACTGGTGCGCGGTGTAGACCAGACATTCCTCCCTGACCCTCCGCTTTAGGCCCGGTATCACTACCTGATTCTCCGTGTTTGGCCTGGCACCCCTACCCGATATGCTGGGGTAGTACCGGTACCCCCACCGTTACTCTGCGGTAGTATCGGTACACCCACCGGTACTCCGGGGTAGTACGTGAACCCTTACTGGTTCACTGGGGTACACCTGATGACGTTACTGGTGCGCGGTGTAGACCAGACATTCCTACCTGACCCTCCGTTTTAGGCCCGGTATCCCTACCTGATGCTCCGTTGTTGGCCTGGCACCCATACCCGATATGCTGGGGTAGTACCGGTACCCCCACCGGTACTCTGTGGTAGTATTGGTACACCCACCGGTACTCCAGGGCAGTACCTGAACCCTTACTGGTTCGCTGGGGTACACCTGCTGACCTTACGGGCATGCTGTGTAGACCAGACATTCCTACCTGACCCTCCAGGCTAGGCCCGGTATCCCTACCTGATGCTCTGCGGTAGGCCTGGCCCCCTACCCGACAATCTGGGGTAGTACCGGTACACCCACCGGTATTCCGCGGTAGTTTTGCTATACCCACCGGTACTCCTGGATTGTACCGGAACCCTTACTGGTGCGCCGGGGTACACCTGCTGACCCTACAGGCACACTGCTTTGGACCCACCCTTCCTACGTGACCCTCCGGGGTAGGCCTGGTATACCTACCCGATGTTTCGAGGTAGAACCGGTTCCCCCTCCGGTACTCTGGGGTTGGAACGGAACCCTTTGTGATGCGCCAGAGAACACCAGCTGTCCCTTCGTGCGTGCTGGACTAGACCCGGCCTCCCTACCGGACCCCACAGGTTAGACCCGCTATCCCTACCTGATGCTCCGCATCAGGATTGGCACGCATACCCGATGTTCTGGGGTAGTAGCGGTACCCCCACCGTTACTCTGCGGTAGTATCGGTACACCCACTGGTACTCCGAGGTAGTACGTGAACCCTTAGTGGTTCACTGGGGTACACCTGATGACATTACTGGCGCGCGGTGTAAACCAGACTTTCCTACCTGACCCTCTGTGTTAGGCCCGGTATCCCTACCTGATGCTTGTTGTTGGCCTGGCACCCATACCTGATATGCTGGGGTAGTACCGGTACCCCACCGGTACTCTGCGGTAGTATCGGTACACCCACCGGTACTCCAGAGTAGTACCTGAACCCTTACTGGCTCTCTACGGTACACCTGCTGAACTTTACGGGCCCGTGGTATAGACTAGACATTGCTACCTGACCCTCCGTGTTAGGCCCGGTATCCCTACCTGATGCTCTGCGGTAGGCCAGGCCCCCTACCCGACAATCTGGGGTAGTACCGGTACACCCACCGGTACCCCGCGGTACTTTTGCTATACCCACCGGTACTCCTGGATTGTACCGGAACCCTTACTGGTGCGCCGGGGTACACCTGCTGAACTTACGAGCGCGCGGTATAGACGAGACATTCCTACCTGACCCTCCAGGCTAGGCCCAGTTTCCCTACCTATTGCTCTGCGGTAGGCCTGGCCCCCTACCCGACAATCTGGGGTAGTACCGGTACACCCACCGGTACCCCGCGGTACTTTTGCTATACCCGCCGGTACTCCTGGATTGTACCGGAACCCTTACTGGTGCGCCGGGGTACACCTGCTGACACTACGGGCGCGCCGATTTACGCCCACCCTTCCTACCTGACCCTCCGGGTAGGCCTGGTATACCTACCCGATGTTTCAAGGTAGAACCGGTTGCCCCACCGGTACTCTGGGGTTGGAACGGAACCCTTTGTGATGCGCCAGAGAACACCAGCTGTCCCATCGTGCGCGCTGGACTAGACCTGGCCTCCCTACCGGACCCCACAGGTTACACCCGCTATCACTACCTGATGCTCCGCATATAGGCTTGGCACTCATACCCGATGTTCTGGGGTAGTAGCGGTACCCCCACCGTTACTCTGCGGTAGTATCGGTACACCCACCGGTACTCCTGGGTAGTACGTGAACCCTTACTGGTTCACTGGGGTACACCTGCTGACGTTACTGGCGCGCGGTGTAGACCAGACATTCCTACCTGACCCTCCGTTTTAGGCCCGGTATCCCTACCTGATGCTCCGTTGTTGGCCTGGCACACCTACCCGATATGCTGGGGTAGTACCAGTACCCCCACCGGTACTCTGCGGTAGTATTGGTACACCCACCGGTACTCCAGGGTAGTACCTGAACCCTTACTGGTTCGCTGGGGTACACCTGCTGACCTTACGGGAGTGCTCTGTAGACCAGACATTCCTACCTGACCCTCCAGGCTAGGCCCGGTATCCCTACCTGATGCTCTGCGGAAGGCCTGGCCCCCTACCCGACAATCTGGGGTAGTACCGGTACACCCACCGGTAGTCCGCGGTTGTTTTGCTATACCCACCGGTACTCCTGGATTGTACCGGAACCCTTACTGGTGCGCCGGGGTACACCTGCTGACCCTACGGGCGCGCCGCTTTACGCCCACCCTTCTTACCTTACCCGCCGGGGTAGGCCTGGTATACCTACCAGATGTTTTGAGTTAGAACCGGTTCCCCCACCGGTACTCTTTGCTTGGAACGGAAACCTTTGTGATGCGCCAGAGAACACCAGCTGTCCCTTCGTGCGCGCTGGACTAGACCTGGCCTCCCTACCGGACCCCACAGGTTAGACCCGCTATAACTACCTGATGCTCCGCATATAGGCTTGGCACCCATACCCGATGTTCTGGGGTAGTAGCGGTACCCCCACCGTTACTCTGCGGTAGTATCGGTACACCCACGGGTACTCCGGGGTAGTACGTGAACCCTTAATGGTTCACTGGGGTACACCTGCTGACGTTACTGGCGCGCGGTGTAGACCAGACATTCCTACCTGACCCTCCGTTTTAGGCCCGGTATCCCTACCTGATGCTCCGTTGTTGGCCTGGCACCCCTACCCGATATGCTGGGGTAGTAGCGGTACCCCCACCTGTACTCTGCGGTAGTATTGGTACACCCACCGGTACTCCAGGGTAGTACCTGAACCCTTACTGGTTCGCTGGGGTACACCTGCTGACCTTACGGGCGTGCTGTGTAGACCAGACATTCCTACCTGACCCTCCAGGCTAGGCCCGGTATCCCTACCTGATGCTCTGCGGTAGGCCTGGCCCCCTACCCGACAATCTGGGTTAGTACCGGTACACCCACCGGTACCCCGCGGTACTTTTGCTATACCCACCGGTACTCCTGGATTGTACCGGAACCCTTACTGGTGCGCCGGGGTACACCTGCTGACCCTACGGGCGCGCCGCTTTGGACCCACCCTTCCTACCTGACCCTCCGGGTAGGCCTGGTATACCTACCCGATGTTTCAAGGTAGAACCGGTTGCCCCACCGGTACTCTGGGGTTGGAACGGAACCCTTTGTGATGCGCCAGAGAACACCAGTTGTCCCTTCGTGCGCGCTGGACTAGACCTGGCCTCCCTACCGGACCCCACAGGTTAGACCCGCTATCCCTACCTGATGCTCCGCATTAGGCTTGGCACCCATACCCGATGTTCTGGGGTAGTAGCGGTACCCCCACCGTTACTCTGCGGTAGTATCGGTACACCCACCGGTACTCCGGGGTAGTACGTGAACCCTTACTGGTTCACTGGGTTACACCTGCTGACGTTACTGGCGCACGGTGTAGACCAGACATTCCTACCTGACCCTCCGTTTTAGGCCCGGTATCCCTACCTGATGCTCCGTTGTTGGCCTGGCACCCCTACCCGACATGCTGGGGTAGTAGCGGTACCCCCACCGGTACTCTGCGGTAGTATTGGTACACCCACCGGTACTCCAGGGTAGTACCTGAACCCTTACTGGTTCGCTGGGGTACACCTGCTGACCTTACGGGCGTGCTGTGTAGACCAGACATTCCTACCTGACCCTCCAGGCTAGGCCCGGTATCCCTACCTGATGCTCTGCGGTAGGCCTGGCCCCCTACCCGACAATCTGGGGTAGTACCGGTACACCCACCGGTACTCCGCGGTACTTTTGCTATACCCACCGGTACTCCTGGATTGTACCGGAACCCTTACTGGTGCGCCGGGGTACACCTGCTGACCCTACGGGCGCGCCGCTTTACGCCCACCCTTCTTACCTTACCCGCCGGGGTAGGCCTGGTATACCTACCAGATGTTTTGAGTTAGAACCGGTTCCCCCACCGGTACTCTGGGCTTGGAACGGAACCCTTTGTGATGCGCCAGAGAACACCAGCTGTCCCATCGTGCGCGCTGGACTAGACCTGGCCTCCCTACCGGACCCCACAGGTTACACCCGCTATCACTACCTGATGCTCCGCATATAGGCTTGGCACTCATACCCGATGTTCTGGGGTAGTAGCGGTACCCCCACTGTTACTCTGCGGTAGTATCGGTACACCCACCGGTACTCCGGGGTAGTACGTGAACCCTTACTGGTTCACTGGGTTACACCTGCTGACGTTACTGGCGCACGGTGTAGACCAGACATTCCTACCTGACCCTCCGTTTTAGGCCCGGTATCCCTACCTGATGCTCCGTTGTTGGCCTGGCACCCCTACCCGACATGCTGGGGTAGTAGCGGTACCCCCACCGGTACTCTGCGGTAGTATTGGTACACCCACCGGTACTCCAGGGTAGTACCTGAACCCTTACTGGTTCGCTGGGGTACACCTGCTGACCTTACGGGCGTGCTGTGTAGACCAGACATTCCTACCTGAACCTCCAGGCTAGGCCCGGTATCTCTACCTGATGCTCTGCGGTAGGCCTGGCCCCCTACCCGACAATCTGGGGTAGTACCGGTACACCCACCGGTACTCCGCGGTACTTTTGCTATACCCACCGGTACTCCTGGATTGTACCGGAACCCTTACTGGTGCGCCGGGGTACACCTGCTGACCCTACGGGCGCGCCGCTTTACGCCCACCCTTCTTACCTTACCCGCCGGGGTAGGCCTGGTATACCTACCAGATGTTTTGAGTTAGAACCGGTTCCCCCACCAGTACTCTGGGCTTGGAACGGAACCCTTTGTGATGCGCCAGAGAACACCAGCTGTCCCATCGTGCGCGCTGGACTAGACCTGGCCTCCCTACCGGACCCCACAGGTTACACCCGCTATCACTACCTGATGCTCCGCATATAGGCTTGGCACTCATACCCGATGTTCTGGGGTAGTAGCGGTACCCCCACTGTTACTCTGCGGTAGTATCGGTACACCCACCGGTACTCTGGGGTAGTACGTGAACCCTTACTGGTTCACTGGGGTACACCTGCTGACGTTACTGGCGCGCGGTGTAGACCAGACATTCCTACCTGACCCTCCGTTTTAGGCCCGGTATCCCTACCTGATGCTCCCTTGTTGGCCTGGCACCCCTACCCGACATGCTGGGGTAGTACCGGTACCCCCACCGGTACTCTGCGGTAGTATTGGTACACCCACCGGTACTCCGGGGTAGTACCTGAACCCTTACTGGTTCGCTGGGCTACACCTGCTGACCTTACGGGCGTGTTCTGTAGACCAGACATTCCTACCTGACCCTCCGTTTTAGGCCCGGTATCCCTACCTGATGCTCCGTTGTTGGCCTGGCACCCCTACCCGACATGCTGGGGTAGTACCGGTACCCGCACCGGTACTCTGCGGTAGTATTGGTACACCCACCGGTACTCCAGGGCAGTACCTGAACCCTTACTGGTTCGCTGGGGTACACCTGCTGACCTTACGGGCGTGCCGTGTATACCAGACATTCCTACCTGACACTCCAGGCTAGGCCCGGTATCCCTACCTGATGCTCTGCGGTAGGCCTGGCCCCCTACCCGACAATCTGGGGTAGTACGGGTACACCCAGAAGTACTCCGCGGTACTTTTGCTATACCCACCGGTACTCCTGGATTGTACCGGAAAGCTTACTGGTGCGCCGGGGTACACCTGCTGACCCTACGGGCGCGCCGCTTTACGCCCACCCTTCTTACCTTACCCGCCGGGGTAGGCCTGGTATACCTACCATATGTTTTGAGTTAGAACCGGTTCCCCCACCGGTACTCTGGGCTTGGAACGGAAACCTTTGTGATGCGCCAGAGAACACCAGCTGTCCCTTCGTGCGCGCTGGACTAGACCTGGCCTCCCTACCGGACCCCACAGGTTACAACCGCTATCACTACCTGATGCTCCGCATATAGGCTTGGCACCCATACCCGATGTTCTGGGGTAGTAGCGGTACCCCCACCGTTACTCTGCGGTACTATCGGTACACGCACCGGTACTCCGGGGTAGTACGTGAACCCTTACTGGTTCACTGGGGTACACCTGCTGACGTTACTGGCGCGCGGTGTAGACCAGACATTCCTACCTGACCCTCCGTTTTAGGCCCGGTATCCCTACCTGATGCTCCGTTGTTGGCCTGGCACCCCTACCCGATATGCTGGGGTAGTACCGGTACCCCCACCGGTACTCTGCGGTAGTATTGGTACACCCACCGGTACTCCAGGGTAGTACCTGAACCCTTACTGGTTCGCTGGGGTACACCTGCTGACCTTACGGGCGTGCTCTGTAGACCAGACATTCCTACCTGACCCTCCAGGCTAGGCCCGGTATCCCTACCTGATGCTCTGCGGTAGGCCTGGCCCCCTACCCGACAATCTGGGGTAGTACCGGTACACCCACCGGTACTCCGCGGTAGTTTTGCTATACCCACCGGTACTCCTGGATTGAACCGGAACCCTTACTGGTGTGCCGGGGTACACCTGCTGACACTACGGGCGCGCCGATTTACGCCCACCCTTCCTACCTGACCCTCCGGGTAGGCCTGGTATATCTACCCGATGTTTCAAGGTAGAACCGGTTGCCCCACCGGTACTCTGGGGTTGGAACGGAACCCTTTGTGATGCGCCAGAGAACACCAGCTGTCCCTTCGTGCGCGCTGGACTAGACCTGGCCTCCCTACCGGACCCCACAGGTTAGACCCGCTATCCCTACCTGATTCCCCGCATTAGGCTTGGCACCCATACCCGATGTTCTGGGGTAGTAGCGGTACCCCCACCGTTACTCTGCGGTAGTATCGGTACACCCACCGGTACTCCGGGGTAGTACGTGAACCCTTACTGGTTCACTGGGTTACACCTGCTGACGTTACTGGCGCACGGTGTAGACCAGACATTCCTACCTGACCCTCCGTTTTAGGCCCGGTATCCCTACCTGATGCTCCGTTGTTGGCCTGGCACCCCTACCCGACATGCTGGGGTAGTAGCGGTACCCCCACCGGTACTCTGCGGTAGTATTGGTACACCCACCGGTACTCCAGGGTAGTACCTGAACCCTTACTGGTTCGCTGGGGTACACCTGCTGACCTTACGGGCGTGCTGTGTAGACCAGACATTCCTACCTGAACCTCCAGGCTAGGCCCGGTATCCCTACCTGATGCTCTGCGGTAGGCCTGGCCCCCTACCCGACAATCTGGGGTAGTACCGGTACACCCACCGGTAAACCGCGGTACTTTTGCTATACCCACCGGTACTCCTGGATTGTACCGGAACCCTTACTGGTGCGCCGGGGTACACCTGCTGACCCTACGGGCGCGCCGCTTTACGCCCACCCTTCTTACCTTACCCGCCGGGGTAGGCCTGGTATACCTACCAGATGTTTTGAGTTAGAACCGGTTCCCCCACCGGTACTCTGGGCTTGGAACGGAAACCTTTGTGATGCGCCAGAGAACACCAGCTGTCCCTTCGTGCGCGCTGGACTAGACCTGGCCTCCCTACCGGACCCCACAGGTTACACCCGCTATCACTACCTGATGCTCCGCATATAGGCTTGACACTCATACCCGATGTTCTGGGGTAGTAGCGGTACCCCCACTGTTACTCTGCGGTAGTATCGGTACACCCACCGGTACTCTGGGGTAGTACGTGAACCCTTACTGGTTCACTGGGGTACACCTGCTGACGTTACTGGCGCGCGGTGTAGACCAGACATTCCTACCTGACCCTCCGTTTTAGGCCCGGTATCCCTACCTGATGCTCCGTTGTTGGCCTGGCACCCCTACCCGATATGCTGGGGTAGTACCGGTACCCCCACCGGTACTCTGCGGTAGTATTGGTACACCCACCGGTACTCCAGGGTAGTACCTGAACCCTTACTGGTTCGCTGGGCTACACCTGCTGACCTTACGGGCGTGTTCTGTAGACCAGACATTCCTACCTGACCCTCCGTTTTAGGCCCGGTATCCCTACCTGATGCTCCGTTGTTGGCCTGGCACCCCTACCCGACATGCTGGGGTAGTACCGGTACCCCCACCGGTACTCTGCGGTAGTATTGGTACACCCACCGGTACTCCAGGGTAGTACCTGAAACCTTACTGGTTCACTGGGGTACACCTGCTGACCTTACGGGCGTGCTGTGTAGACCAGACATTCCTACCTGACCCTCCAGGCTAGGCCCGGTATCCCTACCTGATGCTCTGCGGTAGGCCTGGCCCCCTACCCGACAATCTGGGGTAGTACGGGTACACCCAGAAGTACTCCGCGGTACTTTTGCTATACCCACCGGTACTCCTGGATTGTACCGGAAAGCTTACTGGTGCACCGGGGTACACCTGCTGACCCTACAGGCGCGCCGATTTACGCCCACCCTTCCTACCTGACCCTCCGGGTAGGCCTGGTATACCTACCCGATGTTTCGAGGTAGAACCGGTTCCCCCACCGGTACTCTGGGGTTGGAACGGAACCCTTTGTGATGCGCCAGAGAACACCAGCTGTCCCTTCGTGCGCGCTGGACTAGACCTGGCCTCCGTACCGGACTCCACAGGTTACACCCGCTATCACTACCTGATGCTCCGCATATAGGCTTGACACTCATACCCGATGTTCTGGGGTAGTAGCGGTACCCCCACTGTTACTCTGCGGTAGTATCGGTACACCCACCGGTACTCTGGGGTAGTACGTGAACCCTTACTGGTTCACTGGGGTACACCTGCTGACGTTACTGGCGCGCGGTGTAGACCAGACATTCCTACCTGACCCTCCGTTTTAGGCCCGGTATCCCTACCTGATGCTCCGTTGTTGGCCTGGCACCCCTACCCGATATGCTGGGGTAGTACCGGTACCCCCACCGGTACTCTGCGGTAGTATTGGTACACCCACCGGTACTCCAGGGTAGTACCTGAACCCTTACTGGTTCGCTGGTCTACACCTGCTGACCTTACGGGCGTGTTCTGTAGACCAGACATTCCTACCTGACCCTCCGTTTTAGGCCCGGTATCCCTACCTGATGCTCCGTTGTTGGCCTGGCACCCCTACCCGACATGCTGGGGTAGTACCGGTACCCCCACCGGTACTCTGCGGTAGTATTGGTACACCCACCGGTACTCCAGGGTAGTACCTGAAACCTTACTGGTTCGCTGGGGTACACCTGCTGACCTTACGGGCGTGCTGTGTAGACCAGACATTCCTACCTGACCCTCCAGGCTAGGCCCGGTATCCCTACCTGATGCTCTGCGGTAGGCCTGGCCCCCTACCCGACAATCTGGGGTAGTACGGGTACACCCAGAAGTACTCCGCGGTACTTTTGCTATACCCACCGGTACTCCTGGATTGTACCGGAAAGCTTACTGGTGCGCCGGGGTACACCTGCTGACCCTACGGGCGCGCCGCTTTACGCCCACCCTTCTTACCTTACCCGCCGGGGTAGGCCTGGTATACCTACCAGATGTTTTGAGTTAGAACCGGTTCCCCCACCGGTACTCTGGGCTTGGAACGGAACCCTTTGTGATGCGCCAGAGAACACCAGCTGTCCCTTCGTGCGCGCTGGACTAGACCTGGCCTCCCTACCGGACCCCACAGGTTACACCCGCTATCACTACCTGATGCTCCGCATATAGGCTTGGCACCCATACCCGATGTTCTGGGGTAGTAGCGGTACCCCCACCGTTACTCTGCGGTACTATCGGTACACGCACCGGTACTCCGGGGTAGTACGTGAACCCTTACTGGTTCACTGGGGTACACCTGCTGACGTTACTGGCGCGCGGTGTAGACCAGACATTCCTATCTGACCCTCCGTTTTAGGCCCGGTATCCCTACCTGATGCTCCGTTGTTGGCCTGGCACCCCTACCCGATATGCTGGGGTAGTAGCGGTACCCCCACCGGTACTCTGCGGTAGTATTGGTACACCCACCGGTACTCCAGGGTAGTACCTGAACCCTTACTGGTTCGCTGGGGTACACCTGCTGACCTTACGGGCGTGCTCTGTAGACCAGACATTCCTACCTGACCCTCCAGGCTAGGCCCGGTATCCCTACCTGATGCTCTGCGGTAGGCCTGGCCCCCTACCCGACAATCTGGGGTAGTACCGGTACACCCACCGGTACTCCGCGGTAGTTTTGCTATACCCACCGGTACTCCTGGATTGTACCGGAACCCTTACTGGTGCGCCGGGGTACACCTGCTGACCCTACGGGCGCGCCGCTTTACGCCCACCCTTCTTACCTTACCCGCCGGGGTAGGCCTGGTATACCTACCAGATGTTTTGAGTTAGAACCGGTTCCCCCACCGGTACTCTGGGCTTGGAACGGAAACCTTTGTGATGCGCCAGAGAACACCAGCTGTCCCTTCGTGCGCGCTGGACTAGACCTGGCCTCCCTACCGGACCCCACAGGTTACACCCGCTATCACTACCTGATGCTCCGCATATAGGCTTGGCACCCATACCCGATGTTCTGGGGTAGTAGCGGTACCCCCACCGTTACTCTGCGGTAGTATCGGTACACCCACCGGTACTCCGGGGTAGTACGTGAACCCTTACTGGTTCACTGGGTTACACCTGCTGACGTTACTGGCGCACGGTGTAGACCAGACATTCCTACCTGACCCTCCGTTTTAGGCCCGGTATCCCTACCTGATGCTCCGTTGTTGGCCTGGCACCCCTACCCGACATGCTGGGGTAGTAGCGGTACCCCCACCGGTACTCTGCGGTAGTATTGGTACACCCACCGGTACTCCAGGGTAGTACCTGAACCCTTACTGGTTCGCTGGGGTACACCTGCTGACCTTACGGGCGTGCTGTGTAGACCAGACATTCCTACCTGAACCTCCAGGCTAGGCCCGGTATCCCTACCTGATGCTCTGCGGTAGGCCTGGCCCCCTACCCGACAATCTGGGGTAGTACCGGTACACCCACCGGTAAACCGCGGTACTTTTGCTATACCCACCGGTACTCCTGGATTGTACCGGAACCCTTACTGGTGCGCCGGGGTACACCTGCTGACCCTACGGGCGCGCCGCTTTACGCCCACCCTTCTTACCTTACCCGCCGGGGTAGGCCTGGTATACCTACCAGATGTTTTGAGTTAGAACCGGTTCCCCCACCGGTACTCTGGGCTTGGAACGGAAACCTTTGTGATGCGCCAGAGAACACCAGCTGTCCCTTCGTGCGCGCTGGACTAGACCTGGCCTCCCTACCGGACCCCACAGGTTACACCCGCTATCACTACCTGATGCTCCGCATATAGGCTTGACACTCATACCCGATGTTCTGGGGTAGTAGCGGTACCCCCACTGTTACTCTGCGGTAGTATCGGTACACCCACCGGTACTCTGGGGTAGTACGTGAACCCTTACTGGTTCACTGGGGTACACCTGCTGACGTTACTGGCGCGCGGTGTAGACCAGACATTCCTACCTGACCCTCCGTTTTAGGCCCGGTATCCCTACCTGATGCTCCGTTGTTGGCCTGGCACCCCTACCCGATATGCTGGGGTAGTACCGGTACCCCCACCGGTACTCTGCGGTAGTATTGGTACACCCACCGGTACTCCAGGGTAGTACCTGAACCCTTACTGGTTCGCTGGGCTACACCTGCTGACCTTACGGGCGTGTTCTGTAGACCAGACATTCCTACCTGACCCTCCGTTTTAGGCCCGGTATCCCTACCTGATGCTCCGTTGTTGGCCTGGCACCCCTACCCGACATGCTGGGGTAGTACCGGTACCCCCACCGGTACTCTGCGGTAGTATTGGTACACCCACCGGTACTCCAGGGTAGTACCTGAAACCTTACTGGTTCACTGGGGTACACCTGCTGACCTTACGGGCGTGCTGTGTAGACCAGACATTCCTACCTGACCCTCCAGGCTAGGCCCGGTATCCCTACCTGATGCTCTGCGGTAGGCCTGGCCCCCTACCCGACAATCTGGGGTAGTACGGGTACACCCAGAAGTACTCCGCGGTACTTTTGCTATACCCACCGGTACTCCTGGATTGTACCGGAAAGCTTACTGGTGCACCGGGGTACACCTGCTGACCCTACGGGCGCGCCGATTTACGCCCACCCTTCCTACCTGACCCTCCGGGTAGGCCTGGTATACCTACCCGATGTTTCGAGGTAGAACCGGTTCCCCCACCGGTACTCTGGGGTTGGAACGGAACCCTTTGTGATGCGCCAGAGAACACCAGCTGTCCCTTCGTGCGCGCTGGACTAGACCTGGCCTCCGTACCGGACCCCACAGGTTACACCCGCTATCACTACCTGATGCTCCGCATATAGGCTTGACACTCATACCCGATGTTCTGGGGTAGTAGCGGTACCCCCACTGTTACTCTGCGGTAGTATCGGTACACCCACCGGTACTCTGGGGTAGTACGTGAACCCTTACTGGTTCACTGGGGTACACCTGCTGACGTTACTGGCGCGCGGTGTAGACCAGACATTCCTACCTGACCCTCCGTTTTAGGCCCGGTATCCCTACCTGATGCTCCGTTGTTGGCCTGGCACCCCTACCCGATATGCTGGGGTAGTACCGGTACCCCCACCGGTACTCTGCGGTAGTATTGGTACACCCACCGGTACTCCAGGGTAGTACCTGAACCCTTACTGGTTCGCTGGGCTACACCTGCTGACCTTACGGGCGTGTTCTGTAGACCACACATTCCTACCTGACCCTCCGTTTTAGGCCCGGTATCCCTACCTGATGCTCCGTTGTTGGCCTGGCACCCCTACCCGACATGCTGGGGTAGTACCGGTACCCCCACCGGTACTCTGCGGTAGTATTGGTACACCCACCGGTACTCCAGGGTAGTACCTGAAACCTTACTGGTTCGCTGGGGTACACCTGCTGACCTTACGGGCGTGCTGTGTAGACCAGACATTCCTACCTGACCCTCCAGGCTAGGCCCGGTATCCCTACCTGATGCTCTGCGGTAGGCCTGGCCCCCTACCCGACAATCTGGGGTAGTACGGGTACACCCAGAAGTACTCCGCGGTACTTTTGCTATACCCACCGGTACTCCTGGATTGTACCGGAAAGCTTACTGGTGCGCCGGGGTACACCTGCTGACCCTACGGGCGCGCCGCTTTACGCCCACCCTTCTTACCTTACCCGCCGGGGTAGGCCTGGTATACCTACCAGATGTTTTGAGTTAGAACCGGTTCCCCCACCGGTACTCTGGGCTTGGAACGGAACCCTTTGTGATGCGCCAGAGAACACCAGCTGTCCCTTCGTGCGCGCTGGACTAGACCTGGCCTCCCTACCGGACCCCACAGGTTACACCCGCTATCACTACCTGATGCTCCGCATATAGGCTTGGCACCCATACCCGATGTTCTGGGGTAGTAGCGGTACCCCCACCGTTACTCTGCGGTACTATCGGTACACGCACCGGTACTCCGGGGTAGTACGTGAACCCTTACTGGTTCACTGGGGTACACCTGCTGACGTTACTGGCGCGCGGTGTAGACAAGACATTCCTATCTGACCCTCCGTTTTAGGCCCGGTATCCCTACCTGATGCTCCGTTGTTGGCCTGGCACCCCTACCCGATATGCTGGGGTAGTAGCGGTACCCCCACCGGTACTCTGCGGTAGTATTGGTACACCCACCGGTACTCCAGGGTAGTACCTGAACCCTTACTGGTTCGCTGGGGTACACCTGCTGACCTTACGGGCGTGCTCTGTAGACCAGACATTCCTACCTGACCCTCCAGGCTAGGCCCGGTATCCCTACCTGATGCTCTGCGGTAGGCCTGGCCCCCTACCCGACAATCTGGGGTAGTACCGGTACACCCACCGGTACTCCGCGGTAGTTTTGCTATACCCACCGGTACTCCTGGATTGTACCGGAACCCTTACTGGTGCGCCGGGGTACACCTGCTGACCCTACGGGCGCGCCGCTTTACGCCCACCCTTCTTACCTTACCCGCCGGGGTAGGCCTGGTATACCTACCAGATGTTTTGAGTTAGAACCGGTTCCCCCACCGGTACTCTGGGCTTGGAACGGAAACCTTTGTGATGCGCCAGAGAACACCAGCTGTCCCTTCGTGCGCGCTGGACTAGACCTGGCCTCCCTACCGGACCCCACAGGTTACACCCGCTATCACTACCTGATGCTCCGCATATAGGCTTGGCACCCATACCCGATGTTCTGGGGTAGTAGCGGTACCCCCACCGTTACTCTGCGGTAGTATCGGTACACCCAGCGGTACTCCGGGGTAGTACGTGAACCCTTACTGGTTCACTGGGGTACACCTGCTGACGTTACTGGCGCGCGGTGTAGACCAGACATTCCTACCTGACCCTCCGTTTTAGGCCCGGCATCCCTACCTGATGCTCCGTTGTTGGCCTGGCACCCCTACCCGATATGCTGGGGTAGTACCGGTACCCCCACCGGTACTCTGTGGTAATATTGGTACACCCACCGGTACTCCAGGGTAGTACCTGAACACTTACTGGTTCGCTGGGGTACACCTCCTGACCTTACGGGCGTGCTGCTGTAGACCAGACATTCCTACCTGACCCTCCAGGCTAGGCCCGGTATCCCTACCTGATGCTCTGCGGTATGCCTGGCCCCATACCCGACAATCTGGGGTAGTACCGGTACACCCACCGGTACTCCACGGTAGTTTTGCTATACCCACCGGTACTCCTGGATTGAACCGGAACCCTTACTGGTGTGCCGGGGTACACCTGCTGACACTACGGGCGCGCCGATTTACGCCCACCCTTCCTACCTGACCCTCCGGGTAGGCCTGGTATACCTACCCGATGTTTCAAGGTAGAACCGGTTGCCCCACCGGTACTCTGGGGTTGGAACGGAACCCTTTGTGATGCGCCAGAGAACACCAGCTGTCCCTTCGTGCGCGCTGGACTAGACCTGGCCTCCCTACCCGACCCCACAGGTTAGACCCGCTATCCCTACCTGATTCCCCGCATTAGGCTTGGCACCCATACCCGATGTTCTGGGGTAGTAGCGGTACCCCCACCGTTACTCTGCGGTAGTATCGGTACACCCACCGGTACTCCGGGGTAGTACGTGAACCCTTACTGGTTCACTGGGTTACACCTGCTGACGTTACTGGCGCACGGTGTAGACCAGACATTCCTACCTGACCCTCCGTTTTAGGCCCGGTATCCCTACCTGATGCTCCGTTGTTGGCCTGGCACCCCTACCCGACATGCTGGGGTAGTAGCGGTACCCCCACCGGTACTCTGCGGTAGTATTGGTACACCCACCGGTACTCCAGGGTAGTACCTGAACCCTTACTGGTTCGCTGGGGTACACCTGCTGACCTTACGGGCGTGCTGTGTAGACCAGACATTCCTACCTGACCCTCCAGGCTAGGCCCGGTATCCCTACCTGATGCTCTGCGGTAGGCCTGGCCCCCTACCCGACAATCTGGGGTAGTACAGGTACACCCAGAAGTACTCCGCGGTACTTTTGCTATACCCACCGGTACTCCTGGATTGTACCGGAAAGCTTACTGGTGCGCCGGGGTACACCTGCTGACCCTACGGGCGCGCCGCTTTACGCCCACCCTTCTTACCTTACCCGCCGGGGTAGGCCTGGTATACCTACCATATGTTTTGAGTTAGAACCGGTTCCCCCACCGGTACTCTGGGCTTGGAACGGAAACCTTTGTGATGCGCCAGAGAACACCAGCTGTCCCTTCGTGCGCGCTGGACTAGACCTGGCCTCCCTACCGGACCCCACAGGTTACACCCGCTATCACTACCTGATGCTCCGCATATAGGCTTGGCACCCATACCCGATGTTCTGGGGTAGTAGCGGTACCCCCACCGTTACTCTGCGGTACTATCGGTACACGCACCGGTACTCCGGGGTAGTACGTGAACCCTTACTGGTTCACTGGGGTACACCTGCTGACGTTACTGGCGCGCGGTGTAGACCAGACATTCCTACCTGACCCTCCGTTTTAGGCCCGGTATCCCTACCTGATGCTCCGTTGTTGGCCTGGCACCCCTACCCGATATGCTGGGGTAGTACCGGTACCCCCACCGGTACTCTGCGGTAGTATTGGTACACCCACCGGTACTCCAGGGTAGTACCTGAACCCTTACTGGTTCGCTGGGGTACACCTGCTGACCTTACGGGCGTGCTCTGTAGACCAGACATTCCTACCTGACCCTCCAGGCTAGGCCCGGTATCCCTACCTGATGCTCTGCGGTAGGCCTGGCCCCCTACCCGACAATCTGGGGTAGTACGGGTACACCCAGAAGTACTCCGCGGTACTTTTGCTATACCCACCGGTACTCCTGGATTGTACCGGAACCCTTACTGGTGCGCCGGGGTACACCTGCTGACACTACGGGCGCGCCTATTTACGCCCACCCTTCCTACCTGACCCTCCGGGTAGGCCTGGTATACCTACCCGATGTTTCAAGGTAGAACCGGTTGCCCCACCGGTACTCTGGGGTTGGAACGGAACCCTTTGTGATGCGCCAGAGAACACCAGCTGTCCCTTCGTGCGCGCTGGACTAGACCTGGCCTCCCTACCGGACCCCACAGGTTAGACCCGCTATCCCTACCTGATTCCCCGCATTAGGCTTGGCACCCATACCCGATGTTCTGGGGTAGTAGCGGTACCCCCACCGTTACTCTGCGGTAGTATCGGTACACCCACCGGTACTCCGGGGTAGTACGTGAACCCTTACTGGTTCACTGGGGTACACCTGCTGACGTTACTGGCGCGCGGTGTAGACCAGACATTCCTACCTGACCCTCCGTTTTAGGCCCGGCATCCCTACCTGATGCTCCGTTGTTGGCCTGGCACCCCTACCCGATATGCTGGGGTAGTACCGGTACCCCCACCGGTACTCTGTGGTAATATTGGTACACCCACCGGTACTCCAGGGTAGTACCTGAACACTTACTGGTTCGCTGGGGTACACCTCCTGACCTTACGGGCGTGCTGCTGTAGACCAGACATTCCTACCTGACCCTCCAGGCTAGGCCCGGTATCCCTACCTGATGCTCTGCGGTATGCCTGGCCCCATACCCGACAATCTGGGGTAGTACCGGTACACCCACCGGTACTCCACGGTAGTTTTGCTATACCCACCGGTACTCCTGGATTGTACCGGAAAGCTTACTGGTGCGCCGGGGTACACCTGCTGACCCTACGGGCGCGCCGCTTTACGCCCACCCTTCTTACCTTACCCGCCGGGGTAGGCCTGGTATACCTACCAGATGTTTTGAGTTAGAACCGGTTCCCCCACCGGTACTCTGGGCTTGGAACGGAAACCTTTGTGATGCGCCAGAGAACACCAGCTGTCCCTTCGTGCGCGCTGGACTAGACCTGGCCTCCCTACCGGACCCCACAGGTTACACCCGCTATCACTACCTGATGCTCCGCATATAGGCTTGGCACCCATACCCGATGTTCTGGGGTACTACCGGTACCCCCACCGTTACTCTGCGGTAGTATCGGTACACCCACCGGTACTCCGGGGTAGTACGTGAACCCTTACTGGTTCACTGGGGTACACCTGCTGACGTTACTGGCGCGCGGTGTAGACCAGACATTCCTACCTGACCCTCCGTTTTAGGCCCGGTATCCCTACCTGATGCTCCGTTGTTGGCCTGGCACCCCTACCCGATATGCTGGGGTAGTACCGGTACCCCCACCGGTACTCTGCGGTAGTATTGGTACACCCACCGGTACTCCAGGGTAGTACCTGAACCCTTACTGGTTCGCTGGGGTACACCTGCTGACCTTACGGGCGTGCTCTGTAGACCAGACATTCCTACCTGACCCTCCAGGCTAGGCCCGGTATCCCTACCTGATGCTCTGCGGTAGGCCTGGCCCCCTACCCGACAATCTGGGGTAGTACGGGTACACCCAGAAGTACTCCGCGGTACTTTTGCTATACCCACCGGTACTCCTGGATTGTACCGGAACCCTTACTGGTGCGCCGGGGTACACCTGCTGACACTACGGGCGCGCCTATTTACGCCCACCCTTCCTACCTGACCCTCCGGGTAGGCCTGGTATACCTACCCGATGTTTCAAGGTAGAACCGGTTGCCCCACCGGTACTCTGGGGTTGGAACGGAACCCTTTGTGATGCGCCAGAGAACACCAGCTGTCCCTTCGTGCGCGCTGGACTAGACCTGGCCTCCCTACCGGACCCCACAGGTTAGACCCGCTATCCCTACCTGATTCCCCGCATTAGGCTTGGCACCCATACCCGATGTTCTGGGGTAGTAGCGGTACCCCCACCGTTACTCTGCGGTAGTATTGGTACACCCACCGGTACTCCGGGGTAGTACGTGAACCCTTACTGGTTCGCTGGGGTACACCTGCTGACGTTACTGGCGCGCGGTGTAGACCAGACATTCCTACCTGACCCTCCGTTTTAGGCCCGGCATCCCTACCTGATGCTCCGTTGTTGGCCTGGCACCCCTACCCGATATGCTGGGGTAGTACCGGTACCCCCACCGGTACTCTGTGGTAATATTGGTACACCCACCGGTACTCCAGGGTAGTACCTGAAACCTTACTGGTTCGCTGGGGTACACCTGCTGACCTTACGGGCGTGCTGTGTAGACCAGACATTCCTACCTGACCCTCCAGGCTAGGCCCGGTATCCCTACCTGATGCTCTGCGGTAGGCCTGGCCCCCTACCCGACAATCTGGGGTAGTACGGGTACACCCAGAAGTACTCCGCGGTACTTTTGCTATACCCACCGGTACTCCTGGATTGTACCGGAAAGCTTACTGGTGCGCCGGGGTACACCTGCTGACCCTACGGGCGCGCCGCTTTACGCCCACCCTTCTTACCTTACCCGCCGGGGTAGGCCTGGTATACCTACCAGATGTTTTGAGTTAGAACCGGTTCCCCCACCGGTACTCTGGGCTTGGAACGGAAACCTTTCTGATGCGCCAGAGAACACCAGCTGTCCCTTCGTGCGCGCTGGACTAGACCTGGCCTCCCTACCGGACCCCACAGGTTACACCCGCTATCACTACCTGATGCTCCGCATATAGGCTTGGCACCCATACCCGATGTTCTGGGGTAGTAGCGGTACCCCCACCGTTACTCTGCGGTACTATCGGTACACGCACCGGTACTCCGGGGTAGTACGTGAACCCTTACTGGTTCACTGGGGTACACCTCCTGACGTTACTGGCGCGCGGTGTAGACCAGACATTCCTACCTGACCCTCCGTTTTAGGCCCGGTATCCCTACCTGATGCTCCGTTGTTGGCCTGGCACCCCTACCCGATATGCTGGGGTAGTACCGGTACCCCCACCGGTACTCTGCGGTAGTATTGGTACACCCACCGGTACTCCAGGGTAGTACCTGAACCCTTACTGGTTCGCTGGGGTACACCTGCTGACCTTACGGGCGTGCTCTGTAGACCAGACATTCCTACCTGACCCTCCAGGCTAGGCCCGGTATCCCTACCTGATGCTCTGCGGTAGGCCTGGCCCCCTACCCGACAATCTGGGGTAGTACCGGTACACCCACCGGTACTCCGCGGTAGTTTTGCTATACCCACCGGTACTCCTGGATTGTACCGGAACCCTTACTGGTGCGCCGGGGTACACCTGCTGACCCTACGGGCGCGCCGCTTTACGCCCACCCTTCTTACCTTACCCGCCGGGGTAGGCCTGGTATACCTACCATATGTTTTGAGTTAGAACCGGTTCCCCCACCGGTACTCTGGGCTTGGAACGGAACCCTTTCTGATGCGCCAGAGAACACCAGCTGTCCCTTCGTGCACGCTGGACTAGACCTGGCCTCCCTACCGGACCCCACAGGTTACACCCGCTATCACTACCTGATGCTCCGCATATAGGCTTGGCACCCATACCCGATGTTCTGGGGTACTACCGGTACCCCCACCGTTACTCTGCGGTAGTATCGGTACACCCACCGGTACTCCGGGGTAGTACGTGAACCCTTACTGGTTCACTGGGGTACACCTGCTGACGTTACTGGCGCGCGGTGTAGACCAGACATTCCTACCTGACCCTCCGTTTTAGGCCCGGTATCCCTACCTGATGCTCCCTTGTTGGCCTGGCACCCCTACCCGACATGCTGGGGTAGTACCGGTACCCCCACCGGTACTCTGCGGTAGTATTGGTACACCCACCGGTACTCCAGGGTAGTACCTGAACCCTTACTGGTTCGCTGGGGTACACCTGCTGACCTTACGGGCGTGCTCTGTAGACCAGACATTCCTACCTGACCCTCCAGGCTAGGCCCGGTATCCCTACCTGATGCTCTGCGGTAGGCCTGGCCCCCTACCCGACAATCTGGGGTAGTACGGGTACACCCAGAAGTACTCCGCGGTACTTTTGCTATACCCACCGGTACTCCTGGATTGTACCGGAACCCTTACTGGTGCGCCGGGGTACACCTGCTGACACTACGGGCGCGCCTATTTACGCCCACCCTTCCTACCTGACCCTCCGGGTAGGCCTGGTATACCTACCCGATGTTTCAAGGTAGAACCGGTTGCCCCACCGGTACTCTGGGGTTGGAACGGAACCCTTTGTGATGCGCCAGAGAACACCAGCTGTCCCTTCGTGCGCGCTGGACTAGACCTGGCCTCCCTACCGGACCCCACAGGTTAGACCCGCTATCCCTACCTGATTCCCCGCATTAGGCTTGGCACCCATACCCGATGTTCTGGGGTAGTAGCGGTACCCCCACCGTTACTCTGCGGTAGTATCGGTACACCCACCGGTACTCCGGGGTAGTACGTGAACCCTTACTGGTTCACCGGGGTACACCTGCTGACGTTACTGGCGCGCGGTGTAGACCAGACATTCCTACCTGACCCTCCGTTTTAGGCCCGGTATCCCTACCTGATGCTCCGTTGTTGGCCTGGCACCCCTACCCGACATGCTGGGGTAGTAGCGGTACCCCCACCGGTACTCTGCGGTAGTATTGGTACACCCACCGGTACTCCAGGGTAGTACCTGAACCCTTACTGGTTCGCTGGGGTACACCTGCTGACCTTACCGGCATGCTGTGTAGACCAGACATTCCTACCTGACCCTCCAGGCTAGGCCCGGTATCTCTACCTGATGCTCTGCGGTAGGCCTGGCCCCCTACCCGACAATCTGGGGTAGTACCGGTACACCCACCGGTACTCCGCGGTACTTTTGCTATACCCACCGGTACTCCTGGATTGTACCGGAACCCTTACTGGTGCGCCGGGGTACATCTGCTGACCCTACGGGCGCGCCGCTTTACGCCCACCCTTCTTACCTTACCCGCCGGGGTAGGCCTGGTATACCTACCAGATGTTTTGAGTTAGAACCGGTTCCCCCACCGGTACTCTGGGGTTGGAACGGAACCCTTTGTGATGCGCCAGAGAACACCAGCTGTCCCTTCGTGCGCGCTGGACTAGACCTGGCCTCCCTACCGGACCCCACAGGTTACACCCGCTATCACTACCTGATGCTCCGCATATAGGCTTGACACTCATACCCGATGTTCTGGGGTAGTAGCGGTACCCCCACTGTTACTCTGTGGTAGTATCGGTACACCCACCGGTACTCCGGGGTAGTACGTGAACCCTTACTGGTTTACTGGGGTACACCTGCTGACGTTACTGGCGCGCGGTGTAGACCAGACATTCCTACCTGACCCTCCGTTTTAGGCCCGGTATCCCTACCTGATGCTCCCTTGTTGGCCTGGCACCCCTACCCGATATGCTGGGGTAGTACCGGTACCCCTACCGGTACTCTGCGGTAGTATTGGTACACCCACCGGTACTCCAGGGTAGTACCTGAACCCTTACTGGTTCGCTGGGCTACACCTGCTGACCTTACGGGCGTGTTCTGTAGACCAGACATTCCTACCTCACCCTCCGTTTTAGGCCCGGTATCCCTACCTGATGCTCCGTTGTTGGCCTGGCACCCCTACCCGACATGCTGGGGTAGTACCGGTACCCCCACCGGTACTCTGCGGTAGTATTGGTACACCCACCGGTACTCCAGGGTAGTACCTGAAACCTTACTGGTTCGCTGGGGTACACCTGCTGACCTTACGGGCGTGCTGTGTAGACCAGATATTCCTACCTGACCCTCCAGGCTAGGCCCGGTATCCCTACCTGATGCTCTGCGGTAGGCCTGGCCCCCTACCTGACAATCTGGGGTAGTACGGGTACACCCAGAAGTACTCCGCGGTACTTTTGCTATACCCACCGGTACTCCTGGATTGTACCGGAAAGCTTACTGGTGCGCCGGGGTACACCTGCTGACCCTACGGGTGCGCCGCTTTACGCCCACCCTTCTTACCTTACCCGCCGGGGTAGGCCTGGTATACCTACCCGATGTTTTGAGTTAGAACCGGTTCCCCCACCGGTACTCTGGGGTTGGAACGGAACCCTTTGTGATGCGCCAGAGAACACCAGCTGTCCCTTCGTGCGCGCTGGACTAGACCTGGCCTCCCTACCGGACCCCACAGGTTACACCCGCTATCACTACCTGATGCTCCGCATATAGGCTTGGCACCCATACCCGATGTTCTGGGGTACTAGCGGTACCCCCACCGTTACTCTGCGGTAGTATCGGTACACCCACCGGTACTCCAGGGTAGTACCTGAACCCTTACTGGTTCACTGGGGTACACCTGCTGACGTTACTGGCGCGCGGTGTAGACCAGACATTCCTACCTGACCCTCCGTTTTAGGCCCGGTATCCCTACCTGATGCTCCGTTGTTGGCCTGGCACCCCTACCCGATATGCTGGGGTAGTACCGGTACCCCCACCGGTACTCTGCGGTAGTATTGGTACACCCACCGGTACTCCAGGGTAGTACCTGAACCCTTACTGGTTCGCTGGGGTACACCTGCTGACCTTACGGGCGTGCTCTGTAGACCAGACATTCCTACCTGACCCTCCAGGCTAGGCCCGGTATCCCTACCTGATGCTCTGCGGTAGGCCTGGCCCCCTACCCGACAATCTGGGGTAGTACCGGTACACCCACCGGTACCCCGCGGTACTTTTGCTATACCCACCGGTACTCCTGGATTGTACCGGAACCCTTACTGGTGCGCCGGGGTACACCTGCTGACACTACGGGCGCGCCGATTTACGCCCACCCTTCCTACCTGACCCTCCGGGTAGGCCTGGTATACCTACCCGATGTTTCGAGGTAGAACCGGTTCCCCCACCGGTACTCTGGGATTGGAACGGAACCCTTTGTGATGCGCCAGAGAACACCAGCTGTCCCATCGTGCGCGCTGGACTAGACCTGGCCTCCCTACCGGACCCCACAGGTTAGACCCGCTATCACTACCTGATTCTCCGCATTAGGCTTGGCACCCATACCCGATGATCTGGGGTAGTAGCGGTACCCCCACCGTTACTCTGCGGTAGTATCGGTACACCCACCAGTACTCCGGGGTAGTATGTGAACCCTTACTGGTTCACTGGGGTACACCTGCTGACGTTACTGGCGCATGGTGTAGACCAGACATTCCTACCTCACCCTCCGTTTTAGGCCCGGTATCCCTACCTGATGCTCCCTTGTTGGCCTGGCACCCCTACCCGACATGCTGGGGTAGTACCGGTACCCCCACCGGTACTCTGCGGTAGTATTGGTACACCCACCGGTACTCCAGGGTAGTACCTGAACCCTTACTGGTTCACTGCGGTACACCTGCTGACCTTACGGGCGTGTTCTGTAGACCAGACATTCCTACCTGACCCTCCGTTTTAGGCCCGGTATCCCTACCTGATGCTCCGTTGTTGGCCTGGCACCCCTACCCGACATGCTGGGGTAGTACCGGTACCCCCACCGGTACTCTGCGGTAGTATTGGTACACCCACCGGTACTCCAGGGTAGTACCTGAAACCTTACTGGTTCGCTGGGGTACACCTGCTGACCTTACGGGCGTGCTGTGTAGACCAGACATTCCTACCTGACCCTCCAGGCTAGGCCCGGTATTCCTACCTGATGCTCTGCGGTAGGCCTGGCCCCCTACCCGACAATCTGGGGTAGTACGGGCACACCCAGAAGTACTCCGCGGTACTTTTGCTATACCCACCGGTACTCCTGGATTGTACCGGAAAGCTTACTGGTGCGCCGGGGTACACCTGCTGACCCTACGGGTGCGCCGCTTTACGCCCAGCCTTCTTACCTTACCCGCCGGGGTAGGCCTGGTATACCTACCATATGTTTTGAGTTAGAACCGGTTCCCCCACCGGTACTCTGGGCTTGGAACGGAAACCTTTGTGATGCGCCAGAGAACACCAGCTGTCCCTTCGTGCGCGCTGGACTAGACCTGGCCTCCCTACCGGACCCCACAGGTTACACCCGCTATCACTACCTGATGCTCCGCATATAGGCTTGGCACCCATACCCGATGTTCTGGGGTACTACCGGTACCCCCACCGTTACTCTGCGGTAGTATCGGTACACCCACCGGTACTCCGGGGTAGTACGTGAACCCTTACTGGTTCACTGGGGTACACCTGCTGACGTTACTGGCGCGCGGTGTAGACCAGACATTCCTAACTGACCCTCCGTTTTAGGCCCGGTATCCCTACCTGATGCTCCGTTGTTGGCCTGGCACCCCTACCCGATATGCTGGGGTAGTACCGGTACCCCCACCGGTACTCTGCGGTAGTATTGGTACACCCACCGGTACTCCAGGGTAGTACCTGAACCCTTACTGGTTCGCTGGGGTACACCTGCTGACCTTACGGGCGTGCTCTGTAGACCAGACATTCCTACCTGACCCTCCAGGCTAGGCCCGGTATCCCTACCTGATGCTCTGCGGTAGGCCTGGCCCCCTACCCGACAATCTGGGGTAGTACCGGTACACCCACCGGTACTCCGCGGTAGTTTTGCTATACCCACCGGTACTCCTGGATTGTACCGGAACCCTTACTGGTGCGCCGGGGTACACCTGCTGACCCTACGGGCGCGCCGTTTTACGCCCACCCTTCTTACCTTACCCGCCGGGGTAGGCCTGGTATACCTACCATATGTTTTGAGTTAGAACCGGTTCCCCCACCGGTACTCTGGGCTTGGAACGGAAACCTTTGTGATGCGCCAGAGAACACCAGCTGTCCCTTCGTGCGCGCTGGACTAGACCTGGCCTCCCTACCGGACCCCACAGGTTACACCCGCTATCACTACCTGATGCTCCGCATATAGGCTTGGCACCCATACCCGATGTTCTGGGGTAGTAGCGGTACCCCCACCGTTACTCTGCGGTAGTATCGGTACACCCACCGGTACTCCGGGGTAGTACGTGAACCCTTACTGGTTCACTGGGGTACACCTGCTGACGTTACTGGCGCGCGGTGTAGACCAGACATTCCTACCTGACCCTCCGTTTTAGGCCCGGTATCCCTACCTGATGCTCCGTTGTTGGCCTGGCACCCCTACCCGACATGCTGGGGTAGTACCGGTACCCCCACCGGTACTCTGCGGTAGTATTGGTACACCCACCGGTACTCCAGGGTAGTACCTGAACCCTTACTGGTTCGCTGGGGTACACCTGCTGACCTTACGGGCGTGCTCTGTAGACCAGACATTCCTACCTGACCCTCCAGGCTAGGCCCGGTATCCCTACCTGATGCTCTGCGGTAGGCCTGGCCCCCTACCCGACAATCTGGGGTAGTACGGGTACACCCAGAAGTACTCCGCGGTACTTTTGCTATACCCACCGGTACTCCTGGATTGTACCGGAACCCTTACTGGTGCGCCGGGGTACACCTGCTGACACTACGGGCGCGCCTATTTACGCCCACCCTTCCTACCTGACCCTCCGGGTAGGCCTGGTATACCTACCCGATGTTTCAAGGTAGAACCGGTTGCCCCACCGGTACTCTGGGGTTGGAACGGAACCCTTTGTGATGCGCCAGAGAACACCAGCTGTCCCTTCGTGCGCGCTGGACTAGACCTGGCCTCCCTACCGGACCCCACAGGTTAGACCCGCTATCCCTACCTGATTCCCCGCATTAGGCTTGGCACCCATACCCGATGTTCTGGGGTAGTAGCGGTACCCCCACCGTTACTCTGCGGTAGTATCGGTACACCCACCGGTACTCCGGGGTAGTACGTGAACCCTTACTGGTTCACTGGGGTACACCTGCTGACGTTACTGGCGCGCGGTGTAGACCAGACATTCCTACCTGACCCTCCGTTTTAGGCCCGGTATCCCTACCTGATGCTCCGTTGTTGGCCTGGCACCCCTACCCGACATGCTGGGGTAGTACCGGTACCCCCACCGGTACTCTGCGGTAGTATTGGTACACCCACCGGTACTCCAGGGTAGTACCTGAACCCTTACTGGTTCGCTGGGGTACACCTGCTGACCTTACGGGCGTGCTGTGTAGACCAGACATTCCTACCTGACCCTCCAGGCTAGGCCCGGTATCTCTACCTGATGCTCTGCGGTAGGCCTGGCCCCCTACCCGACAATCTGGGGTAGTACCGGTACACCCACCGGTACTCCGCGGTACTTTTGCTATACCCACCGGTACTCCTGGATTGTACCGGAACCCTTACTGGTGCGCCGGGGTACACCTGCTGACCCTACGGGCGCGCCGCTTTACGCCCACCCTTCTTACCTTACCCGCCGGGGTAGGCCTGGTATACCTACCAGATGTTTTGAGTTAGAACCGGTTCCCCCACCGGTACTCTGGGGTTGGAACGGAACCCTTTGTGATGCGCCAGAGAACACCAGCTGTCCCTTCGTGCGCGCTGGACTAGACCTGGCCTCCCTACCGGACCCCACAGGTTACACCCGCTATCACTACCTGATGCTCCGCATATAGGCTTGACACTCATACCCGATGTTCTGGGGTAGTAGCGGTACCCCCACTGTTACTCTGTGGTAGTATCGGTACACCCACCGGTACTCCGGGGTAGTACGTGAACCCTTACTGGTTCACTGGGGTACACCTGCTGACGTTACTGGCGCGCGGTGTAGACCAGACATTCCTACCTGACCCTCCGTTTTAGGCCCGGTATCCCTACCTGATGCTCCCTTGTTGGCCTGGCACCCCTACCCGATATGCTGGGGTAGTACCGGTACCCCCACCGGTACTCTGCGGTAGTATTGGTACACCCACCGGTACTCCAGGGTAGTACCTGAACCCTTACTGGTTCGCTGGGCTACACCTGCTGACCTTACGGGCGTGTTCTGTAGACCAGACATTCCTACCTCACCCTCCGTTTTAGGCCCGGTATCCCTACCTGATGCTCCGTTGTTGGCCTGGCACCCCTACCCGACATGCTGGGGTAGTACCGGTACCCCCACCGGTACTCTGCGGTAGTATTGGTACACCCACCGGTACTCCAGTGTAGTACCTGAAACCTTACTGGTTCGCTGGGGTACACCTGCTGACCTTACGGGCGTGCTGTGTAGACCAGATATTCCTACCTGACCCTCCAGGCTAGGCCCGGTATCCCTACCTGATGCTCTGCGGTAGGCCTGGCCCCCTATCTGACAATCTGGGGTAGTACGGGTACACCCAGAAGTACTCCGCGGTACTTTTGCTATACCCACCGGTACTCCTGGATTGTACCGGAACCCTTACTGGTGCGCCGGGGTACACCTGCTGACACTACGGGCGCGCCGATTTACGCCCACCCTTCCTACCTGACCCTCCGGGTAGGCCTGGTATACCTACCCGATGTTTCGAGGTAGAACCGGTTCCCCCACCGGTACTCTGGGATTGGAACGGAACACTTTGTGATGCGCCAGAGAACACCAGTTGTCCCATCGTGCGCGCTGCACTAGACCTGGCCTCCCTACCGGACCCCACAGGTTACACCCGCTATCACTACCTGATTCTCCGCATTAGGCTTGGCACCCATACCCGATGATCTGGGGTAGTAGCGGTACCCCCACCGTTACTCTGCGGTAGTATCGCTACACCCACCAGTACTCCGGGGTAGTATGTGAACCCTTACTGGTTCACTGGGGTACACCTGCTGACGTTACTGGCGCATGGTGTAGACCAGACATTCCTACCTCACCCTCCGTTTTAGGCCCGGTATCCCTACCTGATGCTCCCTTGTTGGCCTGGCACCCCTACCCGACATGCTGGGGTAGTACCGGTACCCCCACCGGTACTCTGCGGTAGTATTGGTACACCCACCGGTACTCCAGGGTAGTACCTGAACCCTTACTGGTTCACTGCGGTACACCTGCTAACCTTACGGGCGTGTTCTGTAGACCAGACATTCCTACCTGACCCTCCGTTTTAGGCCCGGTATCCCTACCTGATGCTCCGTTGTTGGCCTGGCACCCCTACCCGACAATCTGGGGTAGTACCGGTACCCCCACCGGTACTCTGCGGTAGTATTGGTACACCCACCGGTACTCCAGGGTAGTTCCTGAAACCTTACTGGTTCGCTGGGGTACACCTGCTGACCTTACGGGCGTGCTGTGTAGACCAGACATTCCTACCTGACCCTCCAGGCTAGGCCCGGTATTCCTACCTGATGCTCTGCGGTAGGCCTGGCCCCCTACCCGACAATCTGGGGTAGTACGGGCACACCCAGAAGTACTCCGCGGTACTTTTGCTATACCCACCGGTACTCCTGGATTGTACCGGAAAGCTTACTGGTGCGCCGGGGTACATCTGCTGACCCTACGGGTGCGCCGCTTTACGCCCAGCCTTCTTACCTTACCCGCCGGGGTAGGCCTGGTATACCTACCATATGTTTTGAGTTAGAACCGGTTCCCCCACCGGTACTCTGGGCTTGGAACGGAAACCTTTGTGATGCGCCAGAGAACACCAGCTGTCCCTTCGTGCGCGCTGGACTAGACCTGGCCTCCCTACCGGACCCCACAGGTTACACCCGCTATCACTACCTGATGCTCCGCATATAGGCTTGGCACCCATACCCGATGTTCTGGGGTAGTAGCGGTACCCCCACCGTTACTCTGCGGTACTATCGGTACACGCACCGGTACTCCGGGGTAGTACGTGAACCCTTACTGGTTCACTGGGGTACACCTGCTGACGTTACTGGCGCGCGGTGTAGACCAGACATTCCTACCTGACCCTCCGTTTTAGGCCCGGTATCCCTACCTGATGCTCCGTTGTTGGCCTGGCACCCCTACCCGACATGCTGGGGTAGTAGCGGTACCCCCACCGGTACTCTGCGGTAGTATTGGTACACCCACCGGTACTCCAGGGTAGTACCTGAAACCTTACTGGTTCGCTGGGGTACACCTGCTGACCTTACGGGCGTGCTCTGTAGACCAGACATTCCTACCTGACCCTCCAGGCTAGGCCCGGTATCTCTACCTGATGCTCTGCGGTAGGCCTGGCCCCCTACTCGACAATCTGGGGTAGTACCGGTACACCCACCGGTACTCCGCGGTACTTTTGCTATACCCACCGGTACTCCTGGATTGTACCGGAACCCTTACTGGTGCGCCGGGGTACACCTGCTGACCCTACGGACGCGCCGCTTTACGCCCACCCTTCTTACCTTACCCGCCGGGGTAGGCCTGGTATACCTACCAGATGTTTTGAGTTAGAACCGGTTCCCCCACCGGTACTCTGGGCTTGGAACGGAAACCTTTGTGATGCGCCAGAGAACACCAGCTGTCCCTTCGTGCGCGCTGGACTAGACCTGGCCTCCCTACCGGACCCCACAGGTTACACCCGCTATCACTACCTGATGCTCCGCATATAGGCTTGGCACCCATACCCGATGTTCTGGGGTACTACCGGTACCCCCACCGTTACTCTGCGGTAGTATCGGTACACCCACCGGTACTCCGGGGTAGTACGTGAACCCTTACTGGTTCACTGGGGTACACCTGCTGACGTTACTGGCGCGCGGTGTAGACCAGACATTCCTACCTGACCCTCCGTTTTAGGCCCGGTATCCCTACCTGATGCTCCCTTGTTGGCCTGGCACCCCTACCCGACATGCTGGGGTAGTACCGGTACCCCCACCGGTACTCTGCGGTAGTATTGGTACACCCACCGGTACTCCAGGGTAGTACCTGAACCCTTACTGGTTCGCTGGGGTACACCTGCTGACCTTACGGGCGTGCTCTGTAGACCAGACATTCCTACCTGACCCTCCAGGCTAGGCCCGGTATCCCTACCTGATGCTCTGCGGTAGGCCTGGCCCCCTACCCGACAATCTGGGGTAGTACGGGTACACCCAGAAGTACTCCGCGGTACTTTTGCTATACCCACCGGTACTCCTGGATTGTACCGGAACCCTTACTGGTGCGCCGGGGTACACCTGCTGACCCTACGGGCGCGCCTATTTACGCCCACCCTTCCTACCTGACCCTCCGGGTAGGCCTGGTATACCTACCCGATGTTTCAAGGTAGAACCGGTTGCCCCACCGGTACTCTGGGGTTGGAACGGAACCCTTTGTGATGCGCCAGAGAACACCAGCTGTCCCTTCGTGCGCGCTGGACTAGACCTGGCCTCCCTACCGGACCCCACAGGTTACACTCGCTATCACTACCTGATGCTCCGCATATAGGCTTGGCACCCATACCCGATGTTCTGGGGTAGTAGCGGTACCCCCACCGTTACTCTGCGGTACTATCGGTACACGCACCGGTACTCCGGGGTAGTACGTGAACCCTTATTGGTTCACTGGGGTACACCTGCTGACGTTACTGGCGCGCGGTGTAGACCAGACATTCCTACCTGACCCTCCGTTTTAGGCCCGGTATCCCTACCTGATGCTCCGTTGTTGGCCTGGCACCCCTACCCGATATGCTGGGGTAGTACCGGTACCCCCACCGGTACTCTGCGGTAGTATTGGTACACCCACCGGTACTCCAGGGTAGTACCTGAACCCTTACTGGTTCGCTGGGGTACACCTGCTGACCTTACGGGCGTGCTCTGTAGACCAGACATTCCTACCTGACCCTCCAGGCTAGGCCCGGTATCCCTACCTGATGCTCTGCGGTAGGCCTGGCCCCCTACCCGACAATCTGGGGTAGTACCGGTACACCCACCGGTACTCCGCGGTAGTTTTGCTATACCCACCGGTACTCCTGGATTGTACCGGAACCCTTACTGGTGCGCCGGGGTACACCTGCTGACCCTACGGGCGCGCCGCTTTACGCCCACCCTTCTTACCTTACCCGCCGGGGTAGGCCTGGTATACCTACCATATGTTTTGAGTTAGAACCGGTTCCCCCTCCGGTACTCTGGGATTGGAACGGAAACCTTTGTGATGCGCCAGAGAACACCAGCTGTCCCTTCGTGCGCGCTGGACTAGACCTGGCCTCCCTACCGGACCCCACAGGTTACACCCGCTATCACTACCTGATGCTCCGCATATAGGCTTGGCACCCATACCCGATGTTCTGGGGTACTACCGGTACCCCCACCGTTACTCTGCGGTAGTATCGGTACACCCACCGGTACTCCGGGGTAGTACGTGAACCCTTACTGGTTCACTGGGGTACACCCGCTGACGTTACTGGCGCGCGGTGTAGACCAGACATTCCTACCTGACCCTCCGTTTTAGGCCCGGTATCCCTACCTGATGCTCCCTTGTTGGCCTGGCACCCCTACCCGACATGCTGGGGTAGTAGCGGTACCCCCACCGGTACTCTGCGGTAGTATTGGTACACCCACCGGTACTCCAGGGTAGTACCTGAACCCTTACTGGTTCGCTGGGGTACACCTGCTGACCTTACGGGCGTGCTCTGTAGACCAGACATTCCTACCTGACCCTCCAGGCTAGGCCCGGTATCCCTACCTGATGCTCTGCGGTAGGCCTGGCCCCCTACCCGACAATCTGGGGTAGTACGGGTACACCCAGAAGTACTCCGCGGTACTTTTGCTATACCCACCGGTACTCCTGGATTGTACCGGAACCCTTACTGGTGCGCCGGGGTACACCTGCTGACACTACGGGCGCGCCTATTTTTCCCACCCTTCCTACCTGACCCTCCGGGTAGGCCTGGTATACCTACCCGATGTTTCAAGGTAGAACCGGTTGCCCCACCGGTACTCTGGGGTTGGAACGGAACCCTTTGTGATGCGCCAGAGAACACCAGCTGTCCCTTCGTGCGCGCTGGACTAGACCTGGCCTCCCTACCGGACCCCACAGGTTAGACCCGCTATCCCTACCTGATTCCCCGCATTAGGCTTGGCACCCATACCCGATGTTCTGGGGTAGTAGCGGTACCCCCACCGTTACTCTGCGGTAGTATCGGTACACCCACCGGTACTCCGGGGTAGTACGTGAACCCTTACTGGTTCACTGGGGTACACCTGCTGACGTTACTGGCGCGCGGTGTAGACCAGACATTCCTACCTGACCCTCCGTTTTAGGCCCGGTATCCCTACCTGATGCTCCGTTGTTGGCCTGGCACCCCTACCCGACATGCTGGGGTAGTAGCGGTACCCCCACCGGTACTCTGCGGTAGTATTGGTACACCCACCGGTACTCCAGGGTAGTACCTGAACCCTTACTGGTTCGCTGGGGTACACCTGCTGACCTTACGGGCGTGCTCTGTAGACCAGACATTCCTACCTGACCCTCCAGGCTAGGCCCGGTATCTCTACCTGATGCTCTGCGGTAGGCCTGGCCCCCTACCCGACAATCTGGGGTAGTACCGGTACACCCACCGGTACTCCGCGGTAGTTTTGCTATACCCACCGGTACTCCTGGATTGTACCGGAACCCTTACTGGTGCGCCGGGGTACACCTGCTGACCCTACGGGCGCGCCGCTTTACGCCCACCCTTCTTACCTTACCCGCCGGGGTAGGCCTGGTATACCTACCAGATGTTTTGAGTTAGAACCGGTTCCCCCACCGGTACTCTGGGGTTGGAACGGAACCCTTTGTGATGCGCCAGAGAACACCAGCTGTCCCTTCGTGCGCGCTGGACTAGACCTGGCCTCCCTACCGGACCCCACAGGTTACACCCGCTATCACTACCTGATGCTCCGCATATAGGCTTGACACTCATACCCGATGTTCTGGGGTAGTAGCGGTACCCCCACTGTTACTCTGCGGTAGTATCGGTACACCCACCGGTACTCCGGGGTAGTACGTGAACCCTTACTGGTTCACTTGGGTACACCTGCTGACGTTACTGGCGCGCGGTGTAGACCAGACATTCCTACCTCACCCTCCGTTTTAGGCCCGGTATCCCTACCTGATGCTCCGTTGTTGGCCTGGCACCCCTACCCGATATGCTGGGGTAGTACCGGTACCCCCACCGGTACTCTGCAGTAGTATTGGTACACCCACCGGTACTCCAGGGTAGTACCTGAACCCTTACTGGTTCGCTGGGCTACACCTGCTGACCTTACGGGCGTGTTCTGTAGACCAGACATTCCTACCTGACCCTCCGTTTTAGGCCCGGTATCCCTACCTGATGCTCCGTTGTTGGCCTGGCACCCCTACCCGACATGCTGGGGTAGTACCGGTACCCCCACCGGTACTCTGCGGTAGTATTGGTACACCCACCGGTACTCCAGGGTAGTACCTGAAACCTTACTGGTTCGCTGGGGTACACCTGCTGACCTTACGGGCGTGCTGTGTAGACCAGACATTCCTACCTGACCCTCCAGGCTAGGCCCGGTATCCCTACCTGATGCTCTGCGGTAGGCCTGGCCCCCTACGCGACAATCTGGGGTAGTACGGGTACACCCAGAAGTACTCCGCGGTACTTTTGCTATACCCACCGGTACTCCTGGATTGTACCGGAAAGCTTACTGGTGCGCCGGGGTACTCCTGCTGACCCTACGATTGCGCCGCTTTACGCCCACCCTTCTTACCTTACCCGCCGGGGTAGGCCTGGTATACCTACCAGATGTTTTGAGTTAGAACCGGTTCCCCCACCGGTACTCTGGGCTTGGAACGGAAACCTTTGTGATGCGCCAGAGAACACCAGCTGTCCCTTCGTGCGCGCTGGACTAGACCTGGCCTCCCTACCGGACCCCACAGGTTACACCCGCTATCACTACCTGATGCTCCGCATATAGGCTTGGCACCCATACCCGATGTTCTGGGGTAGTAGCGGTACCCCCACCGTTACTCTGCGGTAGTATCGGTACACCCACCGGTACTCCGGGGTAGTACGTGAACCCTTACTGGTTCACTGGGGTACACCTGCTGACGTTACTGGCGCGCGGTGTAGACCAGACATTCCTACCTGACCCTCCGTTTTAGGCCCGGTATCCCTACCTGATGCTCCGTTGTTGGCCTGGCACCCCTACCCGACATGCTGGGGTAGTAGCGGTACCCCCACCGGTACTCTGCGGTAGTATTGGTACACCCACCGGTACTCCAGGGTAGTACCTGAACCCTTACTGGTTCGCTGGGCTACACCTGCTGACCTTACGGGCGTGCTGTGTAGACCAGACATTCCTACCTGACCCTCCGTTTTAGGCCCGGTATCCCTACCTGATGCTCCGTTGTTGGCCTGGCACCCCTACCCGATATGCTGGGGTAGTACCGCTACCCCCACCGGTACTCTGCGGTAGTATTGGTACACCCACCGGTACTCCAGGGTAGTACCTGAACCCTTACTGGTTCGCTGGGGTACACCTGCTGACCTTACGGGCGTGCTCTGTAGACCAGACATTCCTACCTGACCCTCCAGGCTAGGCCCGGTATCCCTACCTGATGCTCTGCGGTAGGCCTGGCCCCCTACCCGACAATCTGGGGTAGTACCGGTACACACACCGGTACTCCGCGGTACTTTTGCTATACCCACCGGTACTCCTGGATTGTACCGGAACCCTTACTGGTGCGCCGGGGTACACCTGCTGACCCTACGGGCGCGCCGCTTTACGCCCACCCTTCTTACCTTACCCGCCGGGGTAGGCCTGGTATACCTACCAGATGTTTTGAGTTAGAACCGGTTCCCCCACCGGTACTCTGGGCTTGGAACGGAACCCTTTGTGATGCGCCAGAGAACACCAGCTGTCCCTTCGTGCGCGCTGGACTAGACCTGGCCTCCCTACCGGACCCCACAGGTTACACCCGCTATCACTACCTGATGCTCCGCATATAGGCTTGGCACCCATACCCGATGTTCTGGGGTACTACCGGTACCCCCACCGTTACTCTGCGGTAGTATCGGTACACCCACCGGTACTCCGGGGTAGGACGTGAACCCTTACTGGTTCACTGGGGTACACCTGCTGACGTTACTGGCGCGCGGTGTAGACCAGACATTCCTACCTGACCCTCCGTTTTAGGCCCGGTATCCCTACCTGATGCTCCCTTGTTGGCCTGGCACCCCTACCCGATATGCTGGGGTAGTACCGGTACCCCCACCGGTACTCTGCGGTAGTATTGGTACACCCACCGGTACTCCAGGGTAGTACCTGAACCCTTACTGGTTCGCTGGGGTACACCTGCTGACCTTACGGGCGTGCTCTGTAGACCAGACATTCCTACCTGACCCTCCAGGCTAGGCCCGGTATCCCTACCTGATGCTCTGCGGTAGGCCTGGCCCCCTACCCGACAATCTGGGGTAGTACCGGTACACCCACCGGTACCCCGCGGTACTTTTGCTATACCCACCGGTACTCCTGGATTGTACCGGAACCCTTACTGGTGCGCCGGGGTACACCTGCTGACCCTACGGGCGCGCCGCTTTACGCCCACCCTTCCTACCTGACCCTCCGGGCTAGGCCTGCTATACCTACCATATGTTTTGAGTTAGAACCGGTTCCCACACCGGTACTCTGGGCTTGGAACGGAAACCTTTGTGATGCGCCAGAGAACACCAGCTGTCCCTTCGTGCGCGCTGGACTAGACCTGGCCTCCCTACCGGACCCCACAGGTTACACCCGCTATCACTACCTGATGCTCCGCATATAGGCTTGGCACCCATACCCGATGTTCTGGGGTAGTAGCGGTACCCCCACCGTTACTCTGCGGTACTATCGGTACACGCACCGGTACTCCGGGGTAGGACGTGAACCCTTACTGGTTCACTGGGGTACACCTGCTGATGTTACTGGCGCGCGGTGTAGACCAGACATTCCTACCTGACCCTCCGTGTTAGTCCCGGTATCCCTACCTGATGCTCCGTTGTTGGCCTGGCACCCCTACCCGATATGCTGGGGTAGTAGCGGTACCCCCACCTGTACTCTGCGGTAGTATTGGTACACCCACCGGTACTCCAGGGTAGTACCTGAACCCTTACTGGTTCGCTGGGGTACACCTGCTGACCTTACGGGCGTGCTCTGTAGACCAGACATTCCTACCTGACCCTCCAGGCTAGGCCCGGTATCCCTACCTGATGCTCTGCGGTAGGCCTGGCCCCCTACCCGACAATCTGGGGTAGTACCGGTACACACACCGGTACTCCGCGGTACTTTTGCTATACCCACCGGTACTCCTGGATTGTACCGGAACCCTTACTGGTGCGCCGGGGTACACCTGCTGACACTACGGGCGCGCCGCTTTACGCCCACCCTTCCTACCTTACCCGCCGGGGTAGGCCTGGTATACCTACCAGATGTTTTGAGTTAGAACCGGTTCCCCCACCGGTACTCTGGGCTTGGAACGGAAACCTTTGTGATGCGCCAGAGAACACCAGCTGTCCCATCGTGCGCGCTGGACTAGACCTGGCCTCCCTACCGGACCCCACAGGTTACACCCGCTATCACTACCTGATGCTCCGCATATAGGCTTGGCACCCATACCCGATGTTCTGGGGTACTACCGGTACCCCCACCGATACTCTGCGGTAGTATCGGTACACCCACCGGTACTCCGGGGTAGGACGTGAACCCTTACTGGTTCACTGGGGTACACCTGCTGACGTTACTGGCGCGCGGTGTAGACCAGACATTCCTACCTGACCCTCCGTTTTAGGCCCGGTATCCCTACCTGATGCTCCGTTGTTGGCCTGGCACCCCTACCCGACATGCTGGGGTAGTACCGGTACCCCCACCGGTACTCTGCGGTAGTATTGGTACACCCACCGGTACTCCAGGGTAGTACCTGAACCCTTACTGGTTCGCTGGGGTACACCTGCTGACCTTACGGGCGTGCTCTGTAGACCAGACATTCCTACCTGACCCTCCAGGCTAGGCCCGGTATCCCTACCTGATGCTCTGCGGTAGGCCTGGCCCCCTACCCGACAATCTGGGGTAGTACCGGTACACACACCGGTACTCCGCGGTACTTTTGCTATACCCACCGGTACTCCTGGATTGTACCGGAACCCTTACTGGTGCGCCGGGGTACACCTGCTGACACTACGGGCGCGCCGATTTACGCCCACGCTTCCTACCTGACCCTCCGGGTAGGCCTGGTATACCTACCCGATGTTTCGAGGTAGAACCGGTTCCCCCAACGGTACTCTGGGGTTGGAACGGAACCCTTTGTGATGCGCCAGAGAACACCAGCTGTCCCATCGTGCGCGCTGGACTAGACCTGGCCTCCCTACCGGACCCCACAGGTTAGACCCGCTATCACTACCTGATGCTCCGCATTAGGCTTGGCACCCATACCCGATGATCTGGGGTAGTAGCGGTACCCCCACCGTTACTCTGCGGTAGTATCGGTACACGCACCGGTACTCCGGGGTAGTACGTGAACCCTTACTGGTTCACTGGGGTACACCTGCTGATGTTACTGGCGCGCGGTGTAGACCAGACATTCCTACCTGACCCTCCGTGTTAGTCCCGGTATCCCTACCTGATGCTCCCTTGTTGGCCTGGCACCCCTACCCGATATGCTGGGGTAGTAGCGGTACCCCCACCTGTACTCTGCGGTAGTATTGGTACACCCACCGGTACTCCAGGGTAGTACCTGAACCCTTACTGGTTCGCTGGGGTACACCTGCTGACCTTACGGGCGTGCTCTGTAGACCAGACATTCCTACCTGACCCTCCAGGCTAGGCCCGGTATCCCTACCTGATGCTCTGCGGTAGGCCTGGCCCCCTACCCGACAATCTGGGGTAGTACCGGTACACCCACCGGTACTCCGCGGTACTTTTGCTATACCCACCGGTACTCCTGGATTGTACCGGAACCCTTACTGGTGCGCCGGGGTACACCTGCTGACACTACGGGCGCGCCGCTTTACGCCCACCCTTCCTACCTTACCCGCCGGGGTAGGCCTGGTATACCTACCAGATGTTTTGAGTTAGAACCGGTTCCCCCACCGGTACTCTGGGCTTGGAACGGAAACCTTTGTGATGCGCCAGAGAACACCAGCTGTCCCATCGTGCGCGCTGGACTAGACCTGGCCTCCCTACCGGACCCCACAGGTTACACCCGCTATCACTACCTGATGCTCCGCATATAGGCTTGGCACCCATACCCGATGTTCTGGGGTACTACCGGTACCCCCACCGTTACTCTGCGGTAGTATCGGTACACCCACCGGTACTCCGGGGTAGGACGTGAACCCTTACTGGTTCACTGGGGTACACCTGCTGACGTTACTGGCGCGCGGTGTAGACCAGACATTCCTACCTGACCCTCCGTTTTAGGCCCGGTATCCCTACCTGATGCTCCGTTGTTGGCCTGGCACCCCTACCCGACATGCTGGGGTAGTACCGGTACCCCCACCGGTACTCTGCGGTAGTATTGGTACACCCACCGGTACTCCAGGGTAGTACCTGAACCCTTACTGGTTCGCTGGGGTACACCTGCTGACCTTACGGGCGTGCTCTGTAGACCAGACATTCCTACCTGACCCTCCAGGCTAGGCCCGGTATCCCTACCTGATGCTCTGCGGTAGGCCTGGCCCCCTACCCGACAATCTGGGGTAGAACCGGTACACACACCGGTACTCCGCGGTACTTTTGCTATACCCACCGGTACTCCTGGATTGTACCGGAACCCTTACTGGTGCGCCGGGGTACACCTGCTGACACTACGGGCGCGCCGATTTACGCCCACGCTTCCTACCTGACCCTCCGGGTAGGCCTGGTATACCTACCCGATGTTTCGAGGTAGAACCGGTTCCCACACCGGTACTCTGGGCTTGGAACGGAAACCTTTGTGATGCGCCAGAGAACACCATCTGTCCCATCGTGCGCGCTGGACTAGACCTGGCCTCCCTACCGGACCCCACAGGTTAGACCCGCTATCACTACCTGATGCTCCGCATTAGGCTTGGCACCCATACCCGATGATCTGGGGTAGTAGCGGTACCCCCACCGTTACTCTGCGGTAGTATCGGTACACCCACCGGTACTCCGGGGTAGTACGTGAACCCTTACTGGTTCACTGGGGTACACCTGCTGATGTTACTGGCGCGCGGTGTAGACCAGACATTCCTACCTGACCCTCCGTGTTAGTCCCGGTATCCCTACCTGATGCTCCCTTGTTGGCCTGGCACCCCTACCCGATATGCTGGGGTAGTAGCGGTACCCCCACCTGTACTCTGCGGTAGTATTGGTACACCCACCGGTACTCCAGGGTAGTACCTGAACCCTTACTGGTTCGCTGGGGTACACCTGCTGACCTTACGGGCGTGCTCTGTAGACCAGACATTCCTACCTGACCCTCCAGGCTAGGCCCGGTATCCCTACCTGATGCTCTGCGGTAGGCCTGGCCCCCTACCCGACAATCTGGGGTAGTACCGGTACACACACCGGTACTCCGCGGTACTTTTGCTATACCCACCGGTACTCCTGGATTGTACCGGAACCCTTACTGGTGCGCCGGGGTACACCTGCTGACACTACGGGCGCGCCGCTTTACGCCCACCCTTCCTACCTTACCCGCCGGGGTAGGCCTGGTATACCTACCATATGTTTTGAGTTAGAACCGGTTCCCCCACCGGTACTCTGGGGTTGGAACGGAACCCTTTCTGATGCGCCAGAGAACACCAGCTGTCCCTTCGTGCGCGCTGGACTAGACCCGGCCTCCCTTCCGGACCCCACAGGTTAGACCCGCTATCCCTACCTGATGCTCCGCATTAGGCTTGGCATCCATACCCGATGTTCTGGGGTAGTAGCGGTACCCCCACCGTTACTCTGCGGTAGTATCGGTATACCCACCGGTACTCCGGGGTAGTACGTGAACCCTTACTGGTTCACTGGGGTACACCTGCTGACGTTACTGGCGTGCGGTGTAGACCAGACATTCTTCCTGACCCTCCGTGTTAGTCCCGGTATCCCTACCTGATGCTCCGTTGTTGGCCTGGCACCCCTACCCGATATGCTGGGGTAGTACCGGTACCCCCACCGGTACTCTGCGGTAGTATTGGTACACCCACCGGTACTCCAGGGTAGTACCTGAACCCTTACTGGTTCGCTGGGGTACACCTGCTAACCTTACGGGCGTGCTGTGTAGACCAGACATTCCTACCTGACCCTCCAGGCTAGGCCCGGTATCCCTACCTGATGCTCTGCGGTAGGCCTGGCCCCCTACCCGACAATCTGGGGTAGTACCGGTACACCCACCGGGACTCCGCGGTACTTTTGCTATACCCACCGGTACTCCTGGATTGTACCGGAACCCTTACTGGTGCGCCGGGGTACACCTGCTGACCCTACGGGCACACTGCTTTGGACCCACCCTTCCTACTTGACCCGCCATGGTAGGACTGGTATACCTACCCGATGTTTCGAGGTAGAACCGGTTCCCCCACCGGTACTCTGGGTTTGAAACGGAACCCTTTCTGATGCGCCAGAGAACACCAGCTGTCCCTTCGTGCGCGCTGGACTAGACCCGGCCTCCCTTCCGGACCCCACAGGTTAGACCCGCTATCCCTACCTGATGCTCCGCATTAGGCTTGGCACCCATACCCGATGTTCTGGGGTACTAGCGGTACCCCCACCGTTACTCTGCGGTAGTATCGGTACACCCACCGGTACTCCGGGGTAGTACGTGAACCCTTACTGGTTCACTGGGGTACACCTGATGACGTTACTGGCGCGCGGAGTAGACCAGACATTCCTACCTGACCCTCCGTTTTAGGCCCGGTATCCCTACCTGATGCTCCGTTGTTGGCCTGGCACCCCTACCCGATATGCTGGGGTAGTACCGCTACCCCCACCGGTACTCTGCGGTAGTATTGGTACACCCACCGGTACTCCAGGGTAGTACCTGAACCCTTACTGGTTCGCTGGGGTACACCTGCTGACCTTACGGGCGTGCTGTGTAGACCAGACATTCCTACCTGACCCTCCAGGCTAGGCCCAGTATCCCTACCTGATGCTCTGCGGTAGGCCTGGCCCCCTACCCGACAATCTGGGGTAGTACCGGTACACCCACAGGTACTCCGCGGTACTTTTGCTATACCCACCGGTACTCCTGGATTGTACCGGAACCCTTACTGGTGCGCCGGGGTACACCTGCTGACCCTACGGGCACACTGCTTTGGACCCACCCTTCCTACCTGACCCGCCGGGGTAGGACTGGTATACCTACCCGATGTTTCGAGGTAGAACCGGTTCCCCCACCGGTACTCTGGGTTTGGAACGGAACCCTTTCTGATGCGCCAGAGAACACCAGCTGTCCCTTCGTGCGCGCTGGACTAGACCCGGCCTCCCTTCCGGACCCCACAGGTTAGACCCGCTATCCCTACCTGATGCTCCGCATTAGGCTTGGCACCCATACCCGATGTTCTGGGGTACTAGCGGTACCCCCACCGTTACTCTACGGTAGTATCGGTACACCCACCGGTACTCCGGGGTAGTACGTGAACCCTTACTGGTTCACTGGGGTACACCTCATGACGTTACTGGCGCGCGGTGTAGACCAGACATACCTACCTGACCCTCCGTTTTAGGCCCGGTATCCCTACCTAATGCTCCGTTGTTGGCCTGGCACCCCTACCCGATATGCTGGGGTAGTACCGGTACCCCCACCGGTACTCTGCGGTAGTATTGGTACACCCACCGGTACTCCAGGGTAGTACCTGAACCCTTACTGGTTCGATGGGGTACACCTGCTGACCTTACGGGCGAGCTGTGTAGACCAGACATTCCTACCTGACCCTCCAGGCTAGGCCCGGTATCCCTACCTGATGCTCTACGGTAGGCCTGGCCCCCTATCCGACAATCTGGGGTAGTACCGGTACACCCACAGGTACTCCGCGGTACTTTTGCTATACCCACCGGTACTCCTGGATTGTACCGGAACCCTTACTGGTGCGCCGGGGTACACCTGCTGACCCTACGGGCACACTGCTTTGGACCCACCCTTCCTACCTGACCCGCCGGGGTAGGCCTGGTATACCTACCCGATGTTTCGAGGTAGAACCGGTTCCCCCACCGGTACTCTGGGTTTGGAACGGAACCCTTTCTGATGCGCCAGAGAACACCAGCTGTCCCTTCGTGCGCGCTGGACTAGACCCGGCCTCCCTTCCGGACCCCACAGGTTAGACCCGCTATCCCTACCTGATGCTCCGCATTAGGCTTGGCACCCATACCCGATGTTCTGGGGTACTAGCGGTACCCCCACCGTTACTCTGCGGTAGTATCGGTACACCCACCGGTACTCCGGGGTAGTACGTGAACCCTTACTGGTTCACTGGGGTACACCTGATGACGTTACTGGCGCGCGGTGTAGACCAGACATACCTACCTGACCCTCCGTTTTAGGCCCGGTATCCCTACCTAATGCTCCGTTGTTGGCCTGGCACCCCTACCCGATATGCTGGGGTAGTACCGGTACCCCCACCGGTACTCTGCGGTAGTATTGGTACACCCACCGGTACTCCAGGGTAGTACCTGAACCCTTACTGGTTCGATGGGGTACACCTGCTGACCTTACGGGCGAGCTGTGTAGACCAGACATTCCTACCTGACCCTCCAGGCTAGGCCCGGTATCCCTACCTGATGCTCTACGGTAGGCCTGGCCCCCTATCCGACAATCTGGGGTAGTACCGGTACACCCACAGGTACTCCGCGGTACTTTTGCTATACCCACCGGTACTCCTGGATTGTACCGGAACCCTTACTGGTGCGCCGGGGTACACCTGCTGACCCTACGGGCACACTGCTTTGGACCCACCCTTCCTACCTGACCCGCCGGGGTAGGCCTGGTATACCTACCCGATGTTTCGAGGTAGAACCGGTTCCCCCACCGGTACTCTGGGTTTGGAACGGAACCCTTTCTGATGCGCCAGAGAACACCAGCTGTCCCTTCGTGCGCGCTGGACTAGACCCGGCCTCCCTTCCGGACCCCACAGGTTAGACCCGCTATCCCTACCTGATGCTCCGCATTAGGCTTGGCACCCATACCCGATGTTCTGGGGTACTAGCGGTACCCCCACCGTTACTCTGCAGTAGTATCGGTACACCCACCGGTACTCCGGGGTAGTACGTGAACCCTTACTGGTTCACTGGGGTACACCTGATGACGTTACGGGGACGCGGTGTAGACCAGACATTCCTACCTGACCCTCCGTTTTAGGCCCGGTATCCCTACCTGATGCTCCGTTGTTGGCCTGGCACCCCTACCCGATATGCTGGGGTATTACCAGTACCCCCACCGGTACTCTGCGGTAGTATTGGTACACCCACCGGTACTCCAGGGTAGTACCTGAACCCTTACTGGTTCGCTGGGGTACACCTGCTGACCTTACGGGCGTGCTGTGTAGACCAGACATTCCTACCTGACCCTCCAGGCTAGGCCCGGTATCCCTACCTGATGCTCTGCGGTAGGCCTGGTCCCCTACCCGACAATCTGGGGTAGTACCGGTACACCCACAGGCACTCCGCGGTACTTTTGCTATACCCACCGGTACTCCTGGATTGTACCGGAACCCTTACTGGTGCGCCGGGGTACACCTGCTGACCCTACGGGCACACTGCTTTGGACCCACCCTTCCTACCTGACACGCCGGGGTAGGCCTGGTATACCTACCCGATGTTTCGAGGTAGAACCGGTTCCCCCACCGGTACTCTGGGTTTGGAACGGAACCCTTTCTGATGCGCCAGAGAACACCAGCTGTCCCTTCGTGCGCGCTGGACTAGACCCGGCCTCCCTTCCGGACCCCACAGGTTAGACCCGCTATCCCTACCTGATGCTCCGCATTAGGCTTGGCACCCATACCCGATGTTCTGGGGTAGTAGCGGTACCCCCACCGTTACTCTGCGGTAGTATCGGTACACCCACCGGTACTCCGGGGTAGTACGTGAACCCTTACTGGTTCACTGGGGTACACCTGATGACGTTACTGGCGCGTGGTGTAGACCAGACATTCCTACCTGACCCTCCGTTTTAGGCCCGGTATCCCTACCTGATGCTCCGTTGTTGGCCTGGCACCCCTACCCGATATGCTGGGGTAGTACCGCTACCCCCACCGGTACTCTGCGGTAGTATTGGTACACCCACCGGTACTCCAGGGCAGTACCTGAACCCTTACAGGTTCGCTGGGGTACACCTGCTGACCTTACGGGCGTGCTGTGTAGACCAGACATTCCTACCTGACCCTCCAGGCTAGGCCCGGTATCCCTACCTGATGCTCTACGGTAGGCCTGGCCCCCTACCCGACAATCTGGGGTAGTACCGGTACACCCACCGGGACTCCGCGGTAGTTTTGCTATACCCACCGGTACTCCTGGATTGTACCGGAACCCTTACTGGTGCGCCGGGGTACACCTGCTGACCCTACGGGCACACTGCTTTGGACCCACCCTTCCTACCTGACCCGCCGTGGTAGGACTGGTATACCTACCCGATGTTTCGAGGTAGAACCGGTTCCCCCACCGGTACTCTGGGTTTGAAACGGAACCCTTTCTGATGCGCCAGAGAACACCAGCTGTCCCTTCGTGCGCGCTGGACTAGACCCGGCCTCCCTTCCGGACCCCACAGGTTAGACCCGCTATCCCTACCTGATGCTCCGCATTAGGCTTGGCACCCATACCCGATGTTCTGGGGTAGTAGCGGTACCCCCACCGTTACTCTGCGGTAGTATCGGTACACCCACCGGTACTCCGGGGTAGTACATGAACCCTTACTGGTTCACTGGGGTACACTTGATGACGTTTCGGGCACGCGGTATAGACCAGACATTCTTCCTGACCCTCCGTGTTAGTCCCGGTATCCCTACCTGATGCTCCGTTGTTGGCCTGGCACCCCTACCCGATATGCTGGGGTAGTACCGGTACCCCCACCGGTACTCTGCGGTAGTATTGGTACACCCACCGGTACTCCAGGGTAGTACCTGAACTCTTACTGGTTCGCTGGGGTACACCTGCTAACCTTACGGGCGTGCTGTGTAGACCAGACATTCCTACCTGACCCTCCAGGCTAGGCCCGGTATCCCTACCTGATGCTCTGCGGTAGGCCTGGCCCCCTACCCGACAATCTGGGGTAGTACCGGTACACCCACAGGTACTCCGCGGTACTTTTGCTATACCCACCGGTACTCCTGGATTGTACCAGAACCCTTACTGGTGCGCCGGGGTACACCTGCTGACCCTACGGGCACACTGCTTTGGACCCACCCTTCCTACCTGACCCGCCGGGGTAGGACTGGTATACCTACCCGATGTTTCGAGGTAGAACCGGTTCCCCCACCGGTACTCTGGTTTTGGAACGGAACCCTTTGTGATGCGCCAGAGAACACCAGCTGTCCCTTCGTGCGCGCTGGACTAGACCCGGCCTTCCTTCCGGACCCCACAGGTTAGACCCGCTATCCCTACCTGATGCTCCGCATTAGGCTTGGCACCCATACCCGATGTTCTGGGGTAGTAGCGGTACCCCCACCGTTACTCTGTGGTAGTATCGGTACACCCACCGGTACTCCGGGGTAGTACGTGAACCCTTACTGGTTCTCTGGGGTACACCTGCTGACGTTACGGGGACGCGGTGTAGACCAGACATTCCTACCTGACCCTCCGTTTTAGGCCCGGTATCCCTACCTGATGCTCCGTTGTTGGCCTGGCACCCCTACCCGATATGCTGGGGTAGTACCGGTACCCCCACCGGTACTCTGCGGTAGTATTGGTACACCCATCGGTACTCCAGGGTAGTACCTGAACCCTTACTGGTTCGCTGGGGTACACCTGCTGACCTTACGGGCGTGCTGTGTAGACCAGACATTCCTACCTGACCCTCCAGGCTAGGCCCGGTATCCCTACCTGATGCTCTACGGTAGGCCTGGCCCCCTATCCGACAATCTGGGGTACTACCGGTACACCCACAGGGACTCCGCGGTACTTTTGCTATACCCACCGGTACTCCTGGATTGTACCAGAACCCTTACTGGTGCGCCGGGGTACACCTGCTGACCCTACGGGCACACTGCTTTGGACCCACCCTTCCTACCTGACCCGCCGGGGTAGGCCTGGTATACCTACCCGATGTTTCGAGGTAGAACCGGTTCCCCCACCGGTACTCTGGGTTTGAAACGGAACCCTTTCTGATGCGCCAGAGAACACCATCTGTCCCTTCGTGCGCGCTGGACTAGACCCGGCCTCCCTTCCGGACCCCACAGGTTAGACCCGCTATCCCTACCTGATGCTCCGCATTAGGCTTGGCACCCATACCCGATGTTCTGGGGTACTAGCGGTACCCCCACCGTTACTCTGCAGTAGTATCGGTACACCCACCGGTACTCCGGGGTAGTACGTGAACCCTTACTGGTTCACTGGGGTACACCTGATGACGTTACGGGGACGCGGTGTAGACCAGACATTCCTACCTGACCCTCCGTTTTAGGCCCGGTATCCCTACCTGATGCTCCGTTGTTGGCCTGGCACCCCTACCCGATATGCTGGGGTATTACCGGTACCCCCACCGGTACTCTGCGGTAGTATTGGTACACCCACCGGTACTCCAGGGTAGTACCTGAACCCTTACTGGTTCGCTGGGGTACACCTGCTGACCTTACGGGCGTGCTGTGTAGACCAGACATTCCTACCTGACCCTCCAGGCTAGGCCCAGTATCCCTACCTGATGCTCTGCGGTAGGCCTGGTCCCCTACCCGACAATCTGGGGTAGTACCGGTACACCCACAGGTACTCCGCGGTACTTTTGCTATACCCACCGGTACTCCTGGATTGTACCGGAACCCTTACTGGTGCGCCGGGGTACACCTGCTGACCCTACGGGCACACTGCTTTGGACCCACCCTTCCTACCTGATTCGCCGGGGTAGGACTGGTATACCTACCCGATGTTTCGAGGTAGAACCGGTTCCCCCACCGGTACTCTGGGTTTGGAACGGAACCCTTTCTGATGCGCCAGAGAACACCAGCTGTCCCTTCGTGCGCGCTGGACTAGACCCGGCCTCCCTTCCGGACCCCACCGGTGAGACCCGCTATCCCTACCTGATGCTCCGCATTAGGCTTGGCACCCATACCCGATGTTCTGGGGTAGTAGCGGTACCCCCACCGTTACTCTGCGGTAGTATCGGTACACCCACCGGTACTCCGGGGTAGTACGTGAACCCTTACTGGTTCACTGGGGTACACCTGATGACGTTACTGGCGCGTGGTGTAGACCAGACATTCCTACCTGACCCTCCGTTTTAGGCCCGGTATCCCTACCTGATGCTCCGTTGTTGGCCTGGCACCCCTACCCGATATGCTGGGGTAGTACCGCTACCCCCACCGGTACTCTGCGGTAGTATTGGTACACCCATCGGTACTCCAGGGCAGTACCTGAACCCTTACAGGTTCGCTGGGGTACACCTGCTGACCTTACGGGCGTGCTGTGTAGACCAGACATTCCTACCTGACCCTCCAGGCTAGGCCCGGTATCCCTACCTGATGCTCTACGGTAGGCCTGGCCCCCTACCCGACAATCTGGGGTAGTACCGGTACACCCACCGGGACTCCGCGGTACTTTTGCTATACCCACCGGTACTCCTGGATTGTACCGGAACCCTTAGTGGTGCGCCGGGGTACACCTGCTGACCCTACGGGCACACTGCTTTGGACCCACCCTTCCTACCTGACCCGCCGGGGTAGGCCTGGTATACCTACCCGATGTTTCGAGGTAGAACCGGTTCCCCCACCGCTACTCTGGGTTTGAAACGGAACCCTTTCTGATGCGCCAGAGAACACCAGCTGTCCCTTCGTGCGCGCTGGACTAGACCCGGCCTCCCTTCCGGACCCCACAGGTTAGACTCGCTATCCCTACCTGATGCTCCGCATTAGGCTTGGCACCCATACCCGATGTTCTGGGGTACTAGCGGTACCCCCACCGTTACTCTGCAGTAGTATCGGTACACCCACCGGTACTCCGGGGTAGTACGAGAACCCTTACTGGTTCACTGGGGTACACCTGATGACGTTACGGGGACGCGGTGTAGACCAGACATTCCTACCTGACCCTCCGTTTTAGGCCCGGTATCCCTACCTGATGCTCCGTTGTTGGCCTGGCACCCCTACCCGATATGCTGGGGTATTACCGGTACCCCCACCGGTACTCTGCGGTAGTATTGGTACACCCACCGGTACTCCAGGGTAGTACCTGAACCCTTACTGGTTCGCTGGGGTACACCTGCCGACCTTACGGGCGTGCTGTGTAGACCAGACATTCCTACCTGACCCTCCAGGCTAGGCCCGGTATCCCTACCTGATGCTCTGCGGTAGGCCTGGCCCCCTACCCGACAATCTGGGGTAGTACCGGTACACCCACCGGGACTCCGCGGTACTTTTGCTATACCCACCGGTACTCCTGGATTGTACCGGAACCCTTACTGGTGCGCCGGGGTACACCTGCTGACCCTACGGGCACACTGCTTTGGACCCACCCTTCCTACCTGACCCGCCGGGGTAGGACTGGTATACCTACCCGATGTTTCGAGGTAGAACCGGTTCCCCCACCGGTACTCTGGGTTTGAAACGGAACCCTTTCTGATGCGCCAGAGAACACCAGCTGTCCCTTCGTGCGCGCTGGACTAGACCCGGCCTCCCTTCCGGACCCCACAGGTTAGACTCGCTATCCCTACCTGATGGTCCGCATTAGGCTTGGCACCCATACCCGATGTTCTGGGGTACTAGCGGTACCCCCACCGTTACTCTGCGGTAGTATCGGTACACCCACCGGTACTCCGGGGTAGTACGTGAACCCTTACTGGTTCACTGGGGTACACCTGCTGACGTTACTGGCGCGCGGAGTAGACCAGACATTCCTACCTGACCCTCCGTTTTAGGCCCGGTATCCCTACCTGATGCTCCGTTGTTGGCCTGGCACCCCTACCCGATATGCTGGGGTAGTACCGGTACCCCCACCGGTACTCTGCGGTAGTATTGGTACACCCACCGGTACTCCAGGGTAGTACCTGAACTCTTACTGGTTCGCTGGGGTACACCTGCTGACCTTACGGGCGTGCTGTGTAGACCAGACATTCCTACCTGACCCTCCAGGCTAGGCCCGGTATCCCTACCTGATGCTCTACGGTAGGCCTGGCCCCCTATCCGACAATCTGGGGTACTACCGGTACACCCACAGGGACTCCGCGGTACTTTTGCTATACCCACCGGTACTCCTGGATTGTACCAGAACCCTTACTGGTGCGCCGGGGTACACCTGCTGACCCTACGGGCACACTGCTTTGGACCCACCCTTCCTACCTGACCCGCCGGGGTAGGACTGGTATACCTACCCGATGTTTCGAGGTAGAACCGGTTCCCCCACCGGTACTCTGGGTTTGAAACGGAACCCTTTGTGATGCGCCAGAGAACACCAGCTGTCCCTTCGTGCGCGCTGGACTAGACCCGGCCTTCCTTCCGGACCCCACAGGTTAGACCCGCTATCCCTACCTGATGCTCCGCATTAGGCTTGGCACCCATACCCGATGTTCTGGGGTAGTAGCGGTACCCCCACCGTTACTCTGTGGTAGTATCGGTACACCCACCGGTACTCCGGGGTAGTACGTGAACCCTTACTGGTTCACTGGGGTACACCTGCTGACGTTACGGGGACGCGGTGTAGACCAGACATTCCTACCTGACCCTCCGTTTTAGGCCCGGTATCCCTACCTGATGCTCCGTTGTTGGCCTGGCACCCCTACCCGATATGCTGGGGTAGTACCGGTACCCCCACCGGTACTCTGCGGTAGTATTGGTACACCCATCGGTACTCCAGGGTAGTACCTGAACCCTTACTGGTTCGCTGGGGTACACCTGCTGACCTTACGGGCGTGCTGTGTAGACCAGACATTCCTACCTGACCCTCCAGGCTAGGCCCGGTATCCCTACCTGATGCTCTACGGTAGGCCTGGCCCCCTATCCGACAATCTGGGGTACTACCGGTACACCCACAGGGACTCCGCGGTACTTTTGCTATACCCACCGGTACTCCTGGATTGTACCAGAACCCTTACTGGTGCGCCGGGGTACACCTGCTGACCCTACGGGCACACTGCTTTGGACCCACCCTTCCTACCTGACCCGCCGGGGTAGGACTGGTATACCTACCCGATGTTTCGAGGTAGAACCGGTTCCCCCACCGGTACTCTGGGCTTGGAACGGAAACCTTTGTGATGCGCCAGAGAACACCATCTGTCCCTTCGTGCGCGCTGGACTAGACCCGGCCTCCCTTCCGGACCCCACAGGTTAGACCCGCTATCCCTACCTGATGCTCCGCATTAGGCTTGGCACCCATACCCGATGTTCTGGGGTACTAGCGGTACCCCCACCGTTACTCTGCAGTAGTATCGGTACACCCACCGGTACTCCGGGGTAGTACGTGAACCCTTACTGGTTCACTGGGGTACACCTGATGACGTTACGGGGACGCGGTGTAGACCAGACATTCCTACCTGACCCTCCGTTTTAGGCCCGGTATCCCTACCTGATGCTCCGTTGTTGGCCTGGCACCCCTACCCGATATGCTGGGGTATTACCGGTACCCCCACCGGTACTCTGCGGTAGTATTGGTACACCCACCGGTACTCCAGGGTAGTACCTGAACCCTTACTGGTTCGCTGGGGTACACCTGCTGACCTTACGGGCGTGCTGTGTAGACCAGACATTCCTACCTGACCCTCCAGGCTAGGCCCAGTATCCCTACCTGATGCTCTGCGGTAGGCCTGGTCCCCTACCCGACAATCTGGGGTAGTACCGGTACACCCACAGGTACTCCGCGGTACTTTTGCTATACCCACTGGTACTCCTGGATTGTACCGGAACCCTTACTGGTGCGCCGGGGTACACCTGCTGACCCTACGGGCACACTGCTTTGGACCCACCCTTCCTACCTGATTCGCCGGGGTAGGACTGGTATACCTACCCGATGTTTCGAGGTAGAACCGGTTCCCCCACCGGTACTCTGGGTTTGGAACGGAACCCTTTCTGATGCGCCAGAGAACACCAGCTGTCCCTTCGTGCGCGCTGGACTAGACCCGGCCTCCCTTCCGGACCCCACAGGTGAGACCCGCTATCCCTACCTGATGCTCCGCATTAGGCTTGGCACCCATACCCGATGTTCTGGGGTAGTAGCGGTACCCCCACCGTTACTCTGCGGTAGTATCGGTACACCCACCGGTACTCCGGGGTAGTACGTGAACCCTTACTGGTTCACTGGGGTACACCTGATGACGTTACTGGCGCGTGGTGTAGACCAGACATTCCTACCTGACCCTCCGTTTTAGGCCCGGTATCCCTACCTGATGCTCCGTTGTTGGCCTGGCACCCCTACCCGATATGCTGGGGTAGTACCGCTACCCCCACCGGTACTCTGCGGTAGTATTGGTACACCCACCGGTACTCCAGGGTAGTACCTGAACCCTTACTGGTTCGCTGGGGTACACCTGCCGACCTTACGGGCGTGCTGTGTAGACCAGACATTCCTACCTGACCCTCCAGGCTAGGCCCGGTATCCCTACCTGATGCTCTGCGGTAGGCCTGGCCCCCTACCCGACAATCTGGGGTAGTACCGGTACACCCACCGGGACTCCGCGGTACTTTTGCTATACCCACCGGTACTCCTGGATTGTACCGGAACCCTTACTGGTGCGCCGGGGTACACCTGCTGACCCTACGGGCACACTGCTTTGGACCCACCCTTCCTACCTGACCCGCCGGGGTAGGACTGGTATACCTACCCGATGTTTCGAGGTAGAACCGGTTCCCCCACCGGTACTCTGGGTTTGAAACGGAACCCTTTCTGATGCGCCAGAGAACACCAGCTGTCCCTTCGTGCGCGCTGGACTAGACCCGGCCTCCCTTCCGGACCCCACAGGTTAGACTCGCTATCCCTACCTGATGGTCCGCATTAGGCTTGGCACCCATACCCGATGTTCTGGGGTACTAGCGGTACCCCCACCGTTACTCTGCGTTAGTATCGGTACACCCACCAGTACTCCGGGGTAGTACGTGAACCCTTACTGGTTCACTGGGGTACACCTGCTGACGTTACTGGCGCGCGGAGTAGACCAGACATTCCTACCTGACCCTCCGTTTTAGGCCCGGTATCCCTACCTGATGCTCCGTTGTTGGCCTGGCACCCCTACCCGATATGCTGGGGTAGTACCGCTACCCCCACCGGTACTCTGCGGTAGTATTGGTACACCCACCGGTACTCCAGGGTAGTACCTGAACCCTTACTGGTTCGCTGGGGTACACCTGCTGACCTTACGGGCGTGCTGTGTAGACCAGACATTCCTACCTGACCCTCCAGGCTAGGCCCGGTATCCCTACCTGATGCTCTGCGGTAGGCCTGGCCCCCTACCCGACAATCTGGGGTAGTACCGGTACACCCACAGGGACTCCGCGGTACTTTTGCTATACCCACCGGTACTCCTGGATTGTACCGGAACCCTTACTGGTGCGCCGGGGTACACCTGCTGACCCTACGGGCACACTGCTTTGGACCCACCCTTCCTACCTGACCCGCCGTGGTAGGCCTGGTATACCTACCCGATGTTTCGAGGTAGAACCGGTTCCCCCACCGGTACTCTGGGCTTGGAACCGAAACCTTTCTGATGCGCCAGAGAACACCAGCTGTCCCTTCGTGCACGCTGGACTAGACCTGGCCTCCCTACCGGACCCCACAGGTTAGACCCGCTATCCCTACCTGATGCTCCGCATTAGGCTTGGCACCCATACACGATGTTCTGGGGTAGTAGCGGTACCCCCACCGTTACTCTGCGGTAGTATCGGTACACCCACCGGTACTCCGGGGTAGTACATGAACCCTTACTGGTTCGCTGGGGTACACCTGCTGACCTTACGGGCGTGCTGTGTAGACCAGACATTCCTACCTGACCCTCCAGGCTAGGCCCGGTATCCCTACCTGATGCTCTACGGTAGGCCTGGCCCCCTATCCGACAATCTGGGGTAGTACCGGTACACCCACAGGTACTCCGCGGTACTTTTGCTATACCCACCGGTACTCCTGGATTGTACCGGAACCCTTACTGGTGCGCCGGGGTACACCTGCTGACCCTACGGGCACACTGCTTTGGACCCACCCTTCCTACCTGATTCGCCGGGGTAGGACTGGTATACCTACCCGATGTTTCGAGGTAGAACCGGTTCCCCCACCGGTACTCTGGGTTTGAAACGGAACCCTTTCTGATGCGCCAGAGAACACCAGCTGTCCCTTCGTGCGCGCTGGACTAGACCCGGCCTCCCTTCCGGACCCCACAGGTTAGACTCGCTATCCCTACCTGATGGTCCGCATTAGGCTTGGCACCCATACCCGATGTTCTGGGGTACTAGCGGTACCCCCACCGTTACTCTGCGGTAGTATCAGTACACCCACCGGTACTCCGGGGTAGTACGAGAACCCTTACTGGTTCACTGGGGTACACCTGCTGACGTTACGGGGACGCGGTGTAGACCAGACATTCCTACCTGACCCTCCGTTTTAGGCCCGGTATCCCTACCTGATGCTCCGTTGTTGGCCTGGCACCCCTACCCGATATGCTGGGGTAGTACCGCTACCCCCACCGGTACTCTGCGGTAGTATTGGTACACCCACCGGTACTCCAGGGCAGTACCTGAACCCTTACAGGTTCGCTGGGGTACACCTGCTGACCTTACGGGCGTGCTGTGTAGACCAGACATTCCTACCTGACCCTCCAGGCTAGGCCCGGTATCCCTACCTGATGCTCTACGGTAGGCCTGGCCCCCTACCCGACAATCTGGGGTAGTACCGGTACACCCACCGGGACTCCGCGGTACTTTTGCTATACCCACCGGTACTCCTGGATTGTACCGGAACCCTTACTGGTGCGCCGGGGTACACCTGCTGACCCTACGGGCACACTGCTTTGGACCCACCCTTCCTACCTGACCCGCCGTGGTAGGACTGGTATACCTACCCGATGTTTCGAGGTAGAACCGGTTCCCCCACCGGTACTCTGGGTTTGAAACGGAAACCTTTGTGATGCGCCAGAGAACACCAGCTGTCCCTTCGTGCGCGCTGGACTAGACCCGGCCTCCCTTCCGGACCCCACAGGTTAGACCCGCTATCCCTACCTGATGCTCCGCATTAGGCTTGGCACCCATACCCGATGTTCTGGGGTAGTAGCGGTACCCCCACCGTTACTCTGCGGTAGTATCGGTACACCCACCGGTACTCCGGGGTAGTACATGAACCCTTACTGGTTCACTGGGGTACACTTGATGACGTTTCGGGCACGCGGTATAGACCAGACATTCTTCCTGACCCTCCGTGTTAGTCCCGGTATCCCTACCTGATGCTCCGTTGTTGGCCTGGCACCCCTACCCGATATGCTGGGGTAGTACCGGTACCCCCACCGGTACTCTGCGGTAGTATTGGTACACCCACCGGTACTCCAGGGTAGTACCTGAACTCTTACTGGTTCGCTGGGGTACACCTGCTAACCTTACGGGCGTGCTGTGTAGACCAGACATTCCTACCTGACCCTCCAGGCTAGGCCCGGTATCCCTACCTGATGCTCTGCGGTAGGCCTGGCCCCCTATCCGACAATCTGGGGTAGTACCGGTACACCCACAGGTACTCCGCGGTACTTTTGCTATACCCACCGGTACTCCTGGATTGTACCAGAACCCTTACTGGTGCGCCGGGGTACACCTGCTGACCCTACGGGCACACTGCTTTGGACCCACCCTTCCTACCTGACCCGCCGGGGTAGGACTGGTATACCTACCCGATGTTTCGAGGTAGAACCGGTTCCCCCACCGGTACTCTGGGTTTGAAACGGAACCCTTTGTGATGCGCCAGAGAACACCAGCTGTCCCTTCGTGCGCGCTGGACTAGACCCGGCCTTCCTTCCGGACCCCACAGGTTAGACCCGCTATCCCTACCTGATGCTCCGCATTAGGCTTGGCACCCATACCCGATGTTCTGGGGTAGTAGCGGTACCCCCACCGTTACTCTGTGGTAGTATCGGTACACCCACCGGTACTCCGGGGTAGTACGTGAACACTTACTGGTTCACTGGGGTACACCTGCTGACGTTACGGGGACGCGGTGTAGACCAGACATTCCTACCTGACCCTCCGTTTTAGGCCCGGTATCCCTACCTGATGCTCCGTTGTTGGCCTGGCACCCCTACCCGATATGCTGGGGTAGTACCGGTACCCCCACCGGTACTCTGCGGTAGTATTGGTACACCCATCGGTACTCCAGGGTAGTACCTGAACCCTTACTGGTTCGCTGGGGTACACCTGCTGACCTTACGGGCGTGCTGTGTAGACCAGACATTCCTACCTGACCCTCCAGGCTAGGCCCGGTATCCCTACCTGATGCTCTACGGTAGGCCTGGCCCCCTATCCGACAATCTGGGGTACTACCGGTACACCCACAGGGACTCCGCGGTACTTTTGCTATACCCACCGGTACTCCTGGATTGTACCAGAACCCTTACTGGTGCGCCGGGGTACACCTGCTGACCCTACGGGCACACTGCTTTGGACCCACCCTTCCTACCTGACCCGCCGGGGTAGGACTGGTATACCTACCCGATGTTTCGAGGTAGAACCGGTTCCCCCACCGGTACTCTGGGTTTGAAACGGAACCCTTTCTGATGCGCCAGAGAACACCATCTGTCCCTTCGTGCGCGCTGGACTAGACCCGGCCTCCCTTCCGGACCCCACAGGTTAGACCCGCTATCCCTACCTGATGCTCCGCATTAGGCTTGGCACCCATACCCGATGTTCTGGGGTACTAGCGGTACCCCCACCGTTACTCTGCAGTAGTATCGGTACACCCACCGGTACTCCGGGGTAGTACGTGAACCCTTACTGGTTCACTGGGGTACACCTGATGACGTTACGGGGACGCGGTGTAGACCAGACATTACTACCTGACCCTCCGTTTTAGGCCCGGTATCCCTACCTGATGCTCCGTTGTTGGCCTGGCACCCCTACCCGATATGCTGGGGTATTACCGGTACCCCCACCGGTACTCTGCGGTAGTATTGGTACACCCACCGGTACTCCAGGGTAGTACCTGAACCCTTACTGGTTCGCTGGGGTACACCTGCTGACCTTACGGGCGTGCTGTGTAGACCAGACATTCCTACCTGACCCTCCAGGCTAGGCCCGGTATCCCTACCTGATGCTCTGCGGTAGGCCTGGTCCCCTACCCGACAATCTGGGGTAGTACCGGTACACCCACAGGTACTCCGCGGTACTTTTGCTATACCCACCGGTACTCCTGGATTGTACCGGAACCCTTACTGGTGCGCCGGGGTACACCTGCTGACCCTACGGGCACACTGCTTTGGACCCACCCTTCCTACCTGACCCGCCGGGGTAGGACTGGTATACCTATCTGATGTTTCGAGGTAGAACCGGTTCCCCCACCGGTACTCTGGGTTTGAAACGGAACCCTTTCTGATGCGCCAGAGAACACCAGCTGTCCCTTCGTGCGCGCTGGACTAGACCCGGCCTCCCTTCCGGACCCCACAGGTTAGACCCGCTATCCCTACCTGATGCTCCGCATTAGGCTTGGCACCCATACCCGATGTTCTGGGGTACTAGCGGTACCCCCACCGTTACTCTGCAGTAGTATCGGTACACCCACCGGTACTCCGGGGTAGTACGTGAACCCTTACTGGTTCACTGGGGTACACCTGATGACGTTACGGGGACGCGGTGTAGACCAGACATTCCTACCTGACCCTCCGTTTTAGGCCCGGTATCCCTACCTGATGCTCCGTTGTTGGCCTGGCACCCCTACCCGATATGCTGGGGTATTACCGGTACCCCCACCGGTACTCTGCGGTAGTATTGGTACACCCACCGGTACTCCAGGGTAGTACCTGAACCCTTACTGGTTCGCTGGGGTACACCTGCTGACCTTACGGGCGTGCTGTGTAGACCAGACATTCCTACCTGACCCTCCAGGCTAGGCCCAGTATCCCTACCTGATGCTCTGCGGTAGGCCTGGTCCCCTACCCGACAATCTGGGGTAGTACCGGTACACCCACAGGTACTCCGCGGTACTTTTGCTATACCCACCGGTACTCCTGGATTGTACCGGAACCCTTACTGGTGCGCCGGGGTACACCTGCTGACCCTACGGGCACACTGCTTTGGACCCACCCTTCCTACCTGACCCGCCGGGGTAGGCCTGGTATACCTACCCGATGTTTCGAGGTAGAACCGGTTCCCCCACCGGTACTCTGGGTTTGGAACGGAACCCTTTGTGATGCGCCAGAGAACACCAGCTGTCCCTTCGTGCGCGCTGGACTAGACCCGGCCTCCCTTCCGGACCCCACAGGTTAGACTCGCTATCCCTACCTGATGGTCCGCATTAGGCTTGGCACCCATACCCGATGTTCTGGGGTACTAGCGGTACCCCCACCGTTACTCTGCGGTAGTATCGGTACACCCACCGGTACTCCGGGGTAGTACGAGAACCCTTACTGGTTCACTGGGGTACACCTGCTGACGTTACGGGGACGCGGTGTAGACCAGACATTCCTACCTGACCCTCCGTTTTAGGCCCGGTATCCCTACCTGATGCTCCGTTGTTGGCCTGGCACCCCTACCCGATATGCTGGGGTAGTACCGCTACCCCCACCGGTACTCTGCGGTAGTATTGGTACACCCACCGGTACTCCAGGGCAGTACCTGAACCCTTACAGGTTCGCTGGGGTACACCTGCTGACCTTACGGGCGTGCTGTGTAGACCAGACATTCCTACCTGACCCTCCAGGCTAGGCCCGGTATCCCTACCTGATGCTCTACGGTAGGCCTGGCCCCCTACCCGACAATCTGGGGTAGTACCGGTACACCCACCGGGACTCCGCGGTACTTTTGCTATACCCACCGGTACTCCTGGATTGTACCGGAACCCTTACTGGTGCGCCGGGGTACACCTGCTGACCCTACGGGCACACTGCTTTGGACCCACCCTTCCTACCTGACCCGCCGTGGTAGGACTGGTATACCTACCCGATGTTTCGAGGTAGAACCGGTTCCCCCACCGGTACTCTGGGTTTGAAACGGAAACCTTTGTGATGCGCCAGAGAAAACCAGCTGTCCCTTCGTGCGCGCTGGACTAGACCCGGCCTCCCTTCCGGACCCCACAGGTTAGACCCGCTATCCCTACCTGATGCTCCGCATTAGGCTTGGCACCCATACCCGATGTTCTGGGGTAGTAGCGGTACCCCCACCGTTACTCTGCGGTAGTATCGGTACACCCACCGGTACTCCGGGGTAGTACATGAACCCTTACTGGTTCACTGGGGTACACTTGATGACGTTTCGGGCACGCGGTATAGACCAGACATTCTTCCTGACCCTCCGTGTTAGTCCCGGTATCCCTACCTGATGCTCCGTTGTTGGCCTGGCACCCCTACCCGATATGCTGGGGTAGTACCGGTACCCCCACCGGTACTCTGCGGTAGTATTGGTACACCCACCGGTACTCCAGGGTAGTACCTGAACTCTTACTGGTTCGCTGGGGTACACCTGCTAACCTTACGGGCGTGCTGTGTAGACCAGACATTCCTACCTGACCCTCCAGGCTAGGCCCGGTATCCCTACCTGATGCTCTGCGGTAGGCCTGGCCCCCTACCCGACAATCTGGGGTAGTACCGGTACACCCACAGGTACTCCGCGGTACTTTTGCTATACCCACCGGTACTCCTGGATTGTACCAGAACCCTTACTGGTGCGCCGGGGTACACCTGCTGACCCTAAGGGCACACTGCTTTGGACCCACCCTTCCTACCTGACCCGCCGGGGTAGGACTGGTATACCTACCCGATGTTTCGAGGTAGAACCGGTTCCCCGACCGGTACTCTGGGTTTGAAACGGAACCCTTTGTGATGCGCCAGAGAACACCAGCTGTCCCTTCGTGCGCGCTGGACTAGACCCGGCCTTCCTTCCGGACCCCACAGGTTAGACCCGCTATCCCTACCTGATGCTCCGCATTAGGCTTGGCACCCATACCCGATGTTCTGGGGTAGTAGCGGTACCCCCACCGTTACTCTGTGGTAGTATCGGTACACCCACCGGTACTCCGGGGTAGTACGTGAACCCTTACTGGTTCACTGGGGTACACCTGCTGACGTTACGGGGACGCGGTGTAGACCAGACATTCCTACCTGACCCTCCGTTTTAGGCCCGGTATCCCTACCTGATGCTCCGTTGTTGGCCTGGCACCCCTACCCGATATGCTGGGGTATTACCGGTACCCCCACCGGTACTCTGCGGTAGTATTGGTACACCCACCGGTACTCCAGGGTAGTACCTGAACCCTTACTGGTTCGCTGGGGTACACCTGCTGACCTTACGGGCGTGCTGTGTAGACCAGACATTCCTACCTGACCCTCCAGGCTAGGCCCGGTATCCCTACCTGATGCTCTGCGGTAGGCCTGGTCCCCTACCCGACAATCTGGGGTAGTACCGGTACACCCACAGGTACTCCGCGGTACTTTTGCTATACCCACCGGTACTCCTGGATTGTACCGGAACCCTTACTGGTGCGCCGGGGTACACCTGCTGACCCTACGGGCACACTGCTTTGGACCCACCCTTCCTACCTGACCCGCCGGGGTAGGACTGGTATACCTACCTGATGTTTCGAGGTAGAACCGGTTCCCCCACCGGTACTCTGGGTTTGAAACGGAACCCTTTCTGATGCGCCAGAGAACACCAGCTGTCCCTTCGTGCGCGCTGGACTAGACCCGGCCTCCCTTCCGGACCCCACAGGTTAGACCCGCTATCCCTACCTGATGCTCCGCATTAGGCTTGGCACCCATACCCGATGTTCTGGGGTACTAGCGGTACCCCCACCGTTACTCTGCAGTAGTATCGGTACACCCACCGGTACTCCGGGGTAGTACGTGAACCCTTACTGGTTCACTGGGGTACACCTGATGACGTTACGGGGACGCGGTGTAGACCAGACATTCCTACCTGACCCTCCGTTTTAGGCCCGGTATCCCTACCTGATGCTCCGTTGTTGGCCTGGCACCCCTACCCGATATGCTGGGGTATTACCGGTACCCCCACCGGTACTCTGCGGTAGTATTGGTACACCCACCGGTACTCCAGGGTAGTACCTGAACCCTTACTGGTTCGCTGGGGTACACCTGCTGACCTTACGGGCGTGCTGTGTAGACCAGACATTCCTACCTGACCCTCCAGGCTAGGCCCAGTATCCCTACCTGATGCTCTGCGGTAGGCCTGGTCCCCTACCCGACAATCTGGGGTAGTACCGGTACACCCACAGGTACTCCGCGGTACTTTTGCTATACCCACCGGTACTCCTGGATTGTACCGGAACCCTTACTGGTGCGCCGGGGTACACCTGCTGACCCTACGGGCACACTGCTTTGGACCCACCCTTCCTACCTGACCCGCCGGGGTAGGCCTGGTATACCTACCCGATGTTTCGAGGTAGAACCGGTTCCCCCACCGGTACTCTGGGTTTGGAACCTAAACCTTTCTGATGCGCCAGAGAACACCAGCTGTCCCTTCGTGCACGCTGGACTAGACCTGGCCTCCCTACCGGACCCCACAGGTTAGACCCGCTATCCCTACCTGATGCTCCGCATTAGGCTTGGCACCCATACCCGATGTTCTGGGGTAGTAGCGGTACCCCCACCGTTACTCTGCGGTAGTATCGGTACACCCACCGGTACTCCGGGGTAGTACATGAACCCTTACTGGTTCGCTGGGGTACACCTGCTGACCTTACGGGCGTGCTGTGTAGACCAGACATTCCTACCTGACCCTCCAGGCTAGGCCCGGTATCCCTACCTGATGCTCTACGGTAGGCCTGGCCCCCTATCCGACAATCTGGGGTAGTACCGGTACACCCACAGGTACTCCGCGGTACTTTTGCTATACCCACCGGTACTCCTGGATTGTACCGGAACCCTTACTGGTGCGCCGGGGTACACCTGCTGACCCTACGGGCACACTGCTTTGGACCCACCCTTCCTACCTGATTCGCCGGGGTAGGACTGGTATACCTACCCGATGTTTCGAGGTAGAACCGGTTCCCCCACCGGTACTCTGGGTTTGAAACGGAACCCTTTCTGATGCGCCAGAGAACACCAGCTGTCCCTTCGTGCGCGCTGGACTAGACCCGGCCTCCCTTCCGGACCCCACAGGTTAGACTCGCTATCCCTACCTGATGGTCCGCATTAGGCTTGGCACCCATACCCGATGTTCTGGGGTACTAGCGGTACCCCCACCGTTACTCTGCAGTAGTATCGGTACACCCACCGCTACTCCGGGGTAGTACGAGAACCCTTACTGGTTCACTGGGGTACACCTTCTGACGTTACGGGGACGCGGTGTAGACCAGACATTCCTACCTGACCCTCCGTTTTAGGCCCGGTATCCCTACCTGATGCTCCGTTGTTGGCCTGGCACCCCTACCCGATATGCTGGGGTAGTACCGCTACCCCCACCGGTACTCTGCGGTAGTATTGGTACACCCACCGGTACTCCAGGGTAGTACCTGAACCCTTACTGGTTCGCTGGGGTACACCTGCTGACCTTACGGGCGTGCTCTGTAGACCAGACATTCCTACCTGACCCTCCAGGCTAGGCCCAGTATCCCTACCTGATGCTCTGCGCTACGCCTGGCCCCCTACCCGACAATCTGGGGTAGTACCGGTACACCCACAGGTACTCCGCGGTACTTTTGCTATACCCACCGGTACTCCTGGATTGTACCGGAACCCTTACTGGTGTGCCGGGGTACACCTGCTGACCCTACGGGCACACTGCTTTGGACCCACCCTTCCTACCTGACCCGCCGGGGTAGGCCTGGTATACCTACCCGATGTTTCGAGGTAGAACCGGTTCCCCCACCGGTACTCTGGGTTTGGAACGGAACCCTTTCTGATGCGCCAGAGAACACCAGCTGTCCCTTCGTGCGCGCTGGACTAGACCCGGCCTCCCTTCCGGACCCCACAGGTTAGACCCGCTATCCCTACCTGATGCTCCGCATTAGGCTTGGCATCCATACCCGATGTTCTGGGGTAGTAGCGGTACCCCCACCGTTACTCTGCGGTAGTATCGGTACACCCACCGGTACTCCGGGGTAGTACGTGTACCCTTACTGGTTCACTGGGGTACACCTGCTGACGTTACTGGCGTGCGGTGTAGACCAGACATTCTTCCTGACCCTCCGTGTTAGTCCCGGTTTCCCTACCTGATGCTCCGTTGTTGGCCTGGCACCCCTACCCGATATGCTGGGGTAGTACCGCTACCCCCACCGGTACTCTGCGGTAGTATTGGTACACCCACCGGTACTCCAGGGTAGTACCTGAACCCTTACTGGTTCGCTGGGGTACACCTGCTGACCTTACGGGCGTGCTGTGTAGACCAGACATTCCTACCTGACCCTCCAGGCTAGGCCCGGTATCCCTACCTGATGCTCTGCGGTAGGCCTGGCCCCCTACCCGACAATCTGGGGTAGTACCGGTACACCCACCGGGACTCCGCGGTACTTTTGCTATACCCACCGGTACTCCTGGATTGTACCGGAACCCTTACTGGTGCGCCGGGGTACACCTGCTGACCCTACGGGCACACTGCTTTGGACCCACCCTTCCTACCTGACCCGCCGTGGTAGGACTGGTATACCTACCCGATGTTTCGAGGTAGAACCGGTTCCCCCACCGGTACTCTGGGTTTGAAACGGAACCCTTTCTGATGCGCCAGAGAACACCAGCTGTCCCTTCGTGCGCGCTGGACTAGACCCGGCCTCCCTTCCGGACCCCACAGGTTAGACCCGCTATCCCTACCTGATGCTCCGCATTAGGCTTGGCACCCATACCCGATGTTCTGGGGTACTAGCGGTACCCCCACCGTTACTCTGCAGTAGTATCGGTACACCCACCGGTACTCCGGGGTAGTACGTGAACCCTTACTGGTTCACTGGGGTACACCTGATGACGTTACGGGGACGCGGTGTAGACCAGACATTCCTACCTGACCCTCCGTTTTAGGCCCGGTATCCCTACCTGATGCTCCGTTGTTGGCCTGGCACCCCTACCCGATATGCTGGGGTATTACCGGTACCCCCACCGGTACTCTGCGGTAGTATTGGTACACCCACCGGTACTCCAGGGTAGTACCTGAACCCTTACTGGTTCGCTGGGGTACACCTGCTGACCTTACGGGCGTGCTGTGTAGACCAGACATTCCTACCTGACCCTCCAGGCTAGGCCCAGTATCCCTACCTGATGCTCTGCGGTAGGCCTGGTCCCCTACCCGACAATCTGGGGTAGTACCGGTACACCCACAGGTACTCCGCGGTACTTTTGCTATACCCACCGGTACTCCTGGATTGTACCGGAACCCTTACTGGTGCGCCGGGGTACACCTGCTGACCCTACGGGCACACTGCTTTGGACCCACCCTTCCTACCTGACCCGCCGGGGTAGGCCTGGTATACCTACCCGATGTTTCGAGGTAGAACCGGTTCCCCCACCGGTACTCTGGGTTTGGAACGGAACCCTTTGTGATGCGCCAGAGAACACCAGCTGTCCCTTCGTGCGCGCTGGACTAGACCCGGCCTCCCTTCCGGACCCCACAGGTTAGACCCGCTATCCCTACCTGATGCTCCGCATTAGGCTTGGCACCCATACCCGATGTTCTGGGGTACTACCGGTACCCCCACCGTTACTCTGCGGTAGTATCGGTACACCCACCGGTACTCCGGGGTAGTACGTGAACCCTTACTGGTTCACTGGGGTACACCTGATGACGTTACTGGCGCGTGGTGTAGACCAGACATTCCTACCTGACCCTCCGTTTTAGGCCCGGTATCCCTACCTGATGCTCCGTTGTTGGCCTGGCACCCCTACCCGATATGCTGGGGTAGTACCGCTACCCCCACCGGTACTCTGCGGTAGTATTGGTACACCCATCGGTACTCCAGGGCAGTACCTGAACCCTTACAGGTTCGCTGGGGTACACCTGCTGACCTTACGGGCGTGCTGTGTAGACCAGACATTCCTACCTGACCCTCCAGGCTAGGCCCGGTATCCCTACCTGATGCTCTACGGTAGGCCTGGCCCCCTACCCGACAATCTGGGGTAGTACCGGTACACCCACCGGGACTCCGCGGTACTTTTGCTATACCCACCGGTACTCCTGGATTGTACCGGAACCCTTACTGGTGCGCCGGGTTACACCTACTGACCCTACGGGCACACTGCTTTGGACCCACCCTTCCTACCTGACCCGCCGGGGTAGGCCTGGTATACCTACCCGATGTTTCGAGGTAGAACCGGTTCCCCCACCGGTACTCTGGGCTTGGAACCTAAACCTTTCTGATGCGCCAGAGAACACCAGCTGTCCCTTCGTGCACGCTGGACTAGACCTGGCCTCCCTACCGGACCCCACAGGTTAGACCCGCTATCCCTACCTGATGCTCCGCATTAGGCTTGGCACCCATACCCGATGTTCTGGGGTAGTAGCGGTACCCCCACCGTTACTCTGCGGTAGTATCGGTACACCCACCGGTACTCCGGGGTAGTACATGAACCCTTACTGGTTCGCTGGGGTACACCTGCTGACCTTACGGGCGTGCTGTGTAGACCAGACATTCCTACCTGACCCTCCAGGCTAGGCCCGGTATCCCTACCTGATGCTCTACGGTAGGCCTGGCCCCCTATCCGACAATCTGGGGTAGTACCGGTACACCCACAGGTACTCCGCGGTACTTTTGCTATACCCACCGGTACTCCTGGATTGTACCGGAACCCTTACTGGTGCGCCGGGGTACACCTGCTGACCCTACGGGCACACTGCTTTGGACCCACCCTTCCTACCTGATTCGCCGGGGTAGGACTGGTATACCTACCCGATGTTTCGAGGTAGAACCGGTTCCCCCACCGGTACTCTGGGTTTGAAACGGAACCCTTTCTGATGCGCCAGAGAACACCAGCTGTCCCTTCGTGCGCGCTGGACTAGACCCGGCCTCCCTTCCGGACCCCACAGGTTAGACTCGCTATCCCTACCTGATGGTCCGCATTAGGCTTGGCACCCATACCCGATGTTCTGGGGTACTAGCGGTACCCCCACCGTTACTCTGCAGTAGTATCGGTACACCCACCGCTACTCCGGGGTAGTACGAGAACCCTTACTGGTTCACTGGGGTACACCTTCTGACGTTACGGGGACGCGGTGTAGACCAGACATTCCTACCTGACCCTCCGTTTTAGGCCCGGTATCCCTACCTGATGCTCCGTTGTTGGCCTGGCACCCCTACCCGATATGCTGGGGTAGTACCGCTACCCCCACCGGTACTCTGCGGTAGTATTGGTACACCCACCGGTACTCCAGGGTAGTACCTGAACCCTTACTGGTTCGCTGGGGTACACCTGCTGACCTTACGGGCGTGCTGTGTAGACCAGACATTCCTACCTGACCCTCCAGGCTAGGCCCAGTATCCCTACCTGATGCTCTGCGCTACGCCTGGCCCCCTACCCGACAATCTGGGGTAGTACCGGTACACCCACAGGTACTCCGCGGTACTTTTCCTATACCCACCGGTACTCCTGGATTGTACCGGAACACTTACTGGTGTGCCGGGGTACACCTGCTGACCCTACGGGCACACTGCTTTGGACCCACCCTTCCTACCTGACCCGCCGGGGTAGGCCTGGTATACCTACCCGATGTTTCGAGGTAGAACCGGTTCCCCCACCGGTACTCTGGGTTTGGAACGGAACCCTTTCTGATGCGCCAGAGAACACCAGCTGTCCCTTCGTGCGCGCTGGACTAGACCCGGCCTCCCTTCCGGACCCCACAGGTTAGACCCGCTATCCCTACCTGATGCTCCGCATTAGGCTTGGCATCCATACCCGATGTTCTGGGGTAGTAGCGGTACCCCCACCGTTACTCTGCGGTAGTATCGGTACACCCACCGGTACTCCGGGGTAGTACGTGTACCCTTACTGGTTCACTGGGGTACACCTGCTGACGTTACTGGCGTGCGGTGTAGACCAGACATTCTTCCTGACCCTCCGTGTTAGTCCCGGTATCCCTACCTGATGCTCCGTTGTTGGCCTGGCACCCCTACCCGATATGCTGGGGTAGTACCGCTACCCCCACCGGTACTCTGCGGTAGTATTGGTACACCCACCGGTACTCCAGGGTAGTACCTGAACCCTTACTGGTTCGCTGGGGTACACCTGCTGACCTTACGGGCGTGCTGTGTAGACCAGACATTCCTACCTGACCCTCCAGGCTAGGCCCGGTATCCCTACCTGATGCTCTGCGGTAGGCCTGGCCCCCTACCCGACAATCTGGGGTAGTACCGGTACACCCACCGGGACTCCGCGGTACTTTTGCTATACCCACCGGTACTCCTGGATTGTACCGGAACCCTTACTGGTGCGCCGGGGTACACCTGCTGACCCTACGGGCACACTGCTTTGGACCCACCCTTCCTACCTGACCCGCCGGGGTAGGACTGGTATACCTACCCGATGTTTCGAGGTAGAACCGGTTCCCCCACCGGTACTCTGGGTTTGAAACGGAACCCGTTGTGATGCGCCAGAGAACACCAGCTGTCCCTTCGTGCGCGCTGGACTAGACCCGGCCTCCCTTCCGGACCCCACAGGTTAGACCCGCTATCCCTACCTGATGCTCCGCATTAGGCTTGGCACCCATACCCGATGTTCTGGGGTACTAGCGGTACCCCCACCGTTACTCTGCAGTAGTATCGGTACACCCACCGGTACTCCGGGGTAGTACGTGAACCCATACTGGTTCACTGGGGTACACCTGATGACGTTACGGGGACGCGGTGTAGACCAGACATTCCTACCTGACCCTCCGTTTTAGGCCCGGTATCCCTACCTGATGCTCCGTTGTTGGCCTGGCACCCCTACCCGATATGCTGGGGTATTACCGGTACCCCCACCGGTACTCTGCGGTAGTATTGGTACACCCACCGGTACTCCAGGGTAGTACCTGAACCCTTACTGGTTCGCTGGGGTACACCTGCTGACCTTACGGGCGTGCTGTGTAGACCAGACATTCCTACCTGACCCTCCAGGCTAGGCCCAGTATCCCTACCTGATGCTCTGCGGTAGGCCTGGTCCCCTACCCGACAATCTGGGGTAGTACCGGTACACCCACAGGTACTCCGCGGTACTTTTGCTATACCCACCGGTACTCCTGGATTGTACCGGAACCCTTACTGGTGCGCCGGGGTACACCTGCTGACCCTACGGGCACACTGCTTTGGACCCACCCTTCCTACCTGACCCGCCGGGGTAGGCCTGGTATACCTACCCGATGTTTCGAGGTAGAACCGGTTCCCCCACCGGTACTCTGGGTTTGGAACGGAACCCTTTGTGATGCGCCAGAGAACACCAGCTGTCCCTTCGTGCGCGCTGGACTAGACCCGGCCTCCCTTCCGGACCCCACAGGTTAGACCCGCTATCCCTACCTGATGCTCCGCATTAGGCTTGGCACCCATACCCGATGTTCTGGGGTACTACCGGTACCCCCACCGTTACTCTGCGGTAGTATCGGTACACCCACCGGTACTCCGGGGTAGTACGTGAACCCTTACTGGTTCACTGGGGTACACCTGATGACGTTACTGGCGCGCGGTGTAGACCAGACATTCCTACCTGACCCTCCGTTTTAGGCCCGGTATCCCTACCTGATGCTCCGTTGTTGGCCTGGCACCCCTACCCGATATGCTGGGGTAGTACCGCTACCCCCACCGGTACTCTGCGGTAGTATTGGTACACCCATCGGTACTCCAGGGCAGTACCTGAACCCTTACAGGTTCGCTGGGGTACACCTGCTGACCTTACGGGCGTGCTGTGTAGACCAGACATTCCTACCTGACCCTCCAGGCTAGGCCCGGTATCCCTACCTGATGCTCTACGGTAGGCCTGGCCCCCTACCCGACAATCTGGGGTAGTACCGGTACACCCACCGGGACTCCGCGGTACTTTTGCTATACCCACCGGTACTCCTGGATTGTACCGGAACCCTTACTGGTGCGCCGGGGTACACCTACTGACCCTACGGGCACACTGCTTTGGACCCACCCTTCCTACCTGACCCGCCGGGGTAGGCCTGGTATACCTACCCGATGTTTCGAGGTAGAACCGGTTCCCCCACCGGTACTCTGGGCTTGGAACCGAAACCTTTCTGATGCGCCAGAGAACACCAGCTGTCCCTTCGTGCACGCTGGACTAGACCTGGCCTCCCTACCGGACCCCACAGGTTAGACCCGCTATCCCTACCTGATGCTCCGCATTAGGCTTGGCACCCATACCCGATGTTCTGGGGTAGTAGCGGTACCCCCACCGTTACTCTGCGGTAGTATCGGTACACCCACCGGTACTCCGGGGTAGTACATGAACCCTTACTGGTTCGCTGGGGTACACCTGCTGACCTTACGGGCGTGCTGTGTAGACCAGACATTCCTACCTGACCCTCCAGGCTAGGCCCAGTATCCCTACCTGATGCTCTGCGGTAGGCCTGGCCCCCTACCCGACAATCTGGGGTAGTACCGGTACACCCACAGGGACTCCGCGGTACTTTTGCTATACCCACCGGTACTCCTGGATTGTACCGGAACCCTTACTGGTGCGCCGGGGTACACCTGCTGACCCTACGGGCACACTGCTTTGGACCCACCCTTCCTACCTGATTCGCCGGGGTAGGACTGGTATACCTACCCGATGTTTCGAGGTAGAACCGGTTCCCCCACCGGTACTCTGGGTTTGAAACGGAACCCTTTCTGATGCGCCAGAGAACACCAGCTGTCCCTTCGTGCGCGCTGGACTAGACCCGGCCTCCCTTCCGGACCCCACAGGTTAGACTCGCTATCCCTACCTGATGGTCCGCATTAGGCTTGGCACCCATACCCGATGTTCTGGGGTACTAGCGGTACCCCCACCGTTACTCTGCAGTAGTATCGGTACACCCACCGGTACTCCGGGGTAGTACGAGAACCCTTACTGGTTCACTGGGGTACACCTGCTGACGTTACGGGGACGCGGTGTAGACCAGACATTCCTACCTGACCCTCCGTTTTAGGCCCGGTATCCCTACCTGATGCTCCGTTGTTGGCCTGGCACCCCTACCCGATATGCTGGGGTAGTACCGCTACCCCCACCGGTACTCTGCGGTAGTATTGGTACACCCACCGGTACTCCAGGGTAGTACCTGAACCCTTACTGGTTCGCTGGGGTACACCTGCTGACCTTACGGGCGTGCTCTGTAGACCAGACATTCCTACCTGACCCTCCAGGCTAGGCCCAGTATCCCTACCTGATGCTCTGCGGTAGGCCTGGCCCCCTACCCGACAATCTGGGGTAGTACCGGTACACCCACCGGGACTCCGCGGTACTTTTGCTATACCCACCGGTACTCCTGGATTGTACCGGAACCCTTACTGGTGCGCCGGGGTACACCTGCTGACCCTACGGGCACACTGCTTTGGACCCACCCTTCCTACCTGACCCGCCGTGGTAGGACTGGTATACCTACCCGATGTTTCGAGGTAGAACCGGTTCCCCCACCGGTACTCTGGGTTTGAAACGGAACCCTTTCTGATGCGCCAGAGAACACCAGCTGTCCCTTCGTGCGCGCTGGACTAGACCCGGCCTCCCTTCCGGACCCCACATGTTACACCCGGTATCCCTACCTGATGCTCCGCATTAGGCTTGGCACCCATACCCGATGTTCTGGGGTAGTAGCGGTACCCCCACCGTTACTCTGCGGTAGTATCGGTACACCCACCGGTACTCCGGGGTAGTACGTGAACCCTTACTGGTTCACTGGGGTACACCTGCTGACGTTACGGGGACGCGGTGTAGACCAGACATTCCTACCTGACCCTCTGTTTTAGGCCCGGTATCCCTACCTGATGCTCCGTTGTTGGCCTGGCACCCCTACCCAATATGCTGGGGTAGTACCGCTACCCCCACCGGTACTCTGCGGTAGTATTGGTACACCCACCGGTACTCCAGGGTAGTACCTGAACCCTTACTGGTTCGCTGGGGTACACCTGCTGACCTTACGGGCGTGCTGTGTAGACCAGACATTCCTACCTGACCCTCCAGGCTAGGCCCAGTATCCCTACCTGATGCTCTGCGGTAGGCCTGGCCCCCTACCCGACAATCTGGGGTAGTACCGGTACACCCACAGGTACTCCGCGGTACTTTTCCTATACCCACCGGTACTCCTGGATTGTACCGGAACACTTACTGGTGTGCCGGGGTACACCTGCTGACCCTACGGGCACACTGCTTTGGACCCACCCTTCCTACCTGACCCGCCGGGGTAGGCCTGGTATACCTACCCGATGTTTCGAGGTAGAACCGGTTCCCCCACCGGTACTCTGGGTTTGGAACGGAACCCTTTCTGATGCGCCAGAGAACACCAGCTGTCCCTTCGTGCGCGCTGGACTAGACCCGGCCTCCCTTCCGGACCCCACAGGTTAGACCCGCTATCCCTACCTGATGCTCCGCATTAGGCTTGGCACCCATACCCGATGTTCTGGGGTAGTAGCGGTACCCCCACCGTTACTCTGCGTTAGTATCGGTACACCCACCGGTACTCCGGGGTAGTACGTGAACCCTTACTGGTTCACTGGGGTACACCTGATGACGTTACTGGCGCGCGGAGTAGACCAGACATTCCTACCTGACCCTCCGTTTTAGGCCCGGTATCCCTACCTGATGCTCCGTTGTTGGCCTGGCACCCCTACCCGATATGCTGGGGTAGTACCGCTACCCCCACCGGTACTCTGCGGTAGTATTGGTACACCCACCGGTACTCCAGGGTAGTACCTGAACCCTTACTGGTTCGCTGGGGTACACCTGCTGACCTTACGGGCGTGCTGTGTAGACCAGACATTCCTACCTGACCCTCCAGGCTAGGCCCGGTATCCCTACCTGATGCTCTGCGGTAGGCCTGGCCCCCTACCCGACAATCTGGGGTAGTACCGGTACACCCACCGGTACTCCGCGGTACTTTTGCTATACCCACTGGTACTCCTGGATTGTACCGGAACCCTTACTGGTGCGCCGGGTTACACCTGCTGACCCTACGGGCACACTGCTTTGGACCCACCCTTCCTACCTGACCCGCCGGGGTAGGCCTGGTATACCTACCCGATGTTAAGGTAGAACCGGTTCCCCCACCGGTACTCTGGGCTTGGAACCGAAACCTTTCTGATGCGCCAGAGAACACCAGCTGTCCCTTCGTGCACGCTGGACTAGACCTGGCCTCCCTACCGGACCCCACAGGTTAGACCCGCTATCCCTACCTGATGCTCCGCATTAGGCTTGGCACCCATACCCGATGTTCTGGGGTAGTAGCGCTACCCCCACCGTTACTATGCGGTAGTATCGGTACACCCACCGGTACTCCGGGTTAGTACATGAACCCTTACTGGTTCGCTGGGGTACACCTGCTGACCTTACGGGCGTGCTGTGTAGACCAGACATTCCTACCTGACCCTCCAGGCTAGGCCCGGTATCCCTACCTGATGCTCTACGGTAGGCCTGGCCCCCTATCCGACAATCTGGGGTAGTACCGGTACACCCACAGGTACTCCGCGGTAGTTTTGCTATACCCACCGGTACTCCTGGATTGTACCGGAACCCTTACTGGTGCGCCGGGGTACACCTGCTGACCCTACGGGCACACTGCTTTGGACCCACCCTTCCTACCTGATTCGCCGGGGTAGGACTGGTATACCTACCCGATGTTTCGAGGTAGAACCGGTTCCCCCACCGGTACTCTGGGTTTGAAACGGAACCCTTTCTGATGCGCCAGAGAACACCAGCTGTCCCTTCGTGCGCGCTGGACTAGACCCGGCCTCCCTTCCGGACCCCACAGGTTAGACTCGCTATCCCTACCTGATGGTCCGCATTAGGCTTGGCACCCATACCCGATGTTCTGGGGTACTAGCGGTACCCCCACCGTTACTCTGCAGTAGTATCGGTACACCCACCGCTACTCCGGGGTAGTACGAGAACCCTTACTGGTTCACTGGGGTACACCTGCTGACGTTACGGGGACGCGGTGTAGACCAGACATTCCTACCTGACCCTCCGTTTTAGGCCCGGTATCCCTACCTGATGCTCCGTTGTTGGCCTGGCACCCCTACCCGATATGCTGGGGTAGTACCGCTACCCCCACCGGTACTCTGCGGTAGTATTGGTACACCCACCGGTACTCCAGGGTAGTACCTGAACCCTTACTGGTTCGCTGGGGTACACCTGCCGACCTTACGGGCGTGCTGTGTAGACCAGACATTCCTACCTGACCCTCCAGGCTAGGCCCAGTATCCCTACCTGATGCTCTGCGCTACGCCTGGCCCCCTACCCGACAATCTGGGGTAGTACCGGTACACCCACAGGTACTCCGCGGTACTTTTCCTATACCCACCGGTACTCCTGGATTGTACCGGAACACTTACTGGTGTGCCGGGGTACACCTGCTGACCCTACGGGCACACTGCTTTGGACCCACCCTTCCTACCTGACCCGCCGGGGTAGGCCTGGTATACCTACCCGATGTTTCGAGGTAGAACCGGTTCCCCCACCGGTACTCTGGGGTTGGAACGGAACCCTTTCTGATGCGCCAGAGAACACCAGCTGTCCCTTCGTGCGCGCTGGACTAGACCCGGCCTCCCTTCCGGACCCCACAGGTTAGACCCGCTATCCCTACCTGATGCTCCGCATTAGGCTTGGCACCCATACCCGATGTTCTGGGGTAGTAGCGGTACCCCCACCGTTACTCTGCGGTAGTATCGGTACACCCACCGGTACTCCGGGGTAGTACGTGTACCCTTACTGGTTCACTGGGGTACACCTGCTGACGTTACTGGCGTGCGGTGTAGACCAGACATTCTTCCTGACCCTCCGTGTTAGTCCCGGTATCCCTACCTGATGCTCCGTTGTTGGCCTGGCACCCCTACCCGATCTGCTGGGGTAGTACCGCTACCCCCACCGGTACTCTGCGGTAGTATTGGTACACCCACCGGTACTCCAGGGTAGTACCTGAACCCTTACTGGTTCGCTGGGGTACACCTGCTGACCTTACGGGCGTGCTCTGTAGACCAGACATTCCTACCTGACCCTCCAGGCTAGGCCCGGTATCCCTACCTGATGCTCTGCGGTAGGCCTGGCCCCCTACCCGACAATCTGGGGTAGTACCGGTACACCCACAGGGACTCCGCGGTACTTTTGCTATACCCACCGGTACTCCTGGATTGTACCGGAACCCTTACTGGTGCGCCGGGGTACACCTGCTGACCCTACGGGCACACTGCTTTGGACCCACCCTTCCTACCTGACCCGCCGTGGTAGGACTGGTATACCTACCCGATGTTTCGAGGTAGAACCGGTTCCCCCACCGGTACTCTGGGTTTGAAACGGAACCCTTTCTGATGCGCCAGAGAACACCAGCTGTCCCTTCGTGCGCGCTGGACTAGACCCGACCTCCCTTCCGGACCCCACAGGTTAGACCCGCTATCCCTACCTGATGCTCCGCATTAGGCTTGGCACCCATACCCGATGTTCTGGGGTAGTAGCGGTACCCCCACCGTTACTCTGCGGTAGTATCGGTACACCCACCGGTACTCCGGGGTAGTACGTGAACCCTTACTGGTTCACTGGGGTACACCTGATGACGTTACTGGCGCGCGGAGTAGACCAGACATTCCTACCTGACCCTCCGTTTTAGGCCCGGTATCCCTACCTGATGCTCCGTTGTTGGCCTGGCACCCCTACCCGATATGCTGGGGTAGTACCGCTACCCCCACCGGTACTGTGCGGTAGTATTGGTACACCCACCGGTACTCCAGGGTAGTACCTGAACCCTTACTGGTTCGCTGGGGTACACCTGCTGACCTTACGGGCGTGCTGTGTAGACCAGACATTCCTACCTGACCCTCCAGGCTAGGCCCGGTATCCCTACCTGATGCTCTGCGGTAGGCCTGGCCCCCTACCCGACAATCTGGGGTAGTACCGGTACACCCACAGGTACTCCGCGGTACTTTTGCTATACCCACCGGTACTCCTGGATTGTACCGGAACCCTTACTGGAGCGCCGGGGTACACCTGCTGACCCTACGGGCACACTGCTTTGGACCCACCCTTCCTACCTGACCCGCCGGGGTAGGCCTGGTATACCTACCCGATGTTTCGAGGTAGAACCGGTTCCCCCACCGGTACTCTGGGGTTGGAACGGAACCCTTTCTGATGCGCCAGAGAACACCAGCTGTCCCTTCGTGCGCGCTGGACTAGACCCGGCCTCCCTTCCGGACCCCACAGGTTAGACCCGCTATCCCTACCTGATGCTCCGCATTAGGCTTGGCACCCATACCCGATGTTCTGGGGTACTAGCGGTACCCCCACCGTTACTCTGCGGTAGTATCGGTACACCCACCGGTACTCCGGGGTAGTACGTGAACCCTTACTGGTTCACTGGGGTACACCTGATGACGTTACTGGCGCGCGGTGTAGACCAGACATTCCTACCTGACCCTCCGTTTTAGGCCCGGTATCCCTACCTGATGCTCCGTTGTTGGCCTGGCACCCCTACCCGATATGCTGGGGTAGTACCGGTACCCCCACCGGTACTCTGCGGTAGTATTGGTAACACCCACCGGTACTCCAGGGCAGTACCTGAACACTTCCTTGTTCGCTGGGGTACACCTGCTGACCTTACAGGCGTGCTGTGTAGACCAGACATTCCTACCTGACCCTCCAGGCTAGGCCCAGTATCCCTACCTGATGCTCTGCGGTAGGACTGGCCCCCTACCCGACAATCTGGGGTACTACCGGTACACCCACCGGTACTCCGCGGTACTTTTGCTATACCCACCGGTACTCCTGGATTGTACCGGAACCCTTACTGGTGCGCCGGGGTACACCTGCTGACCCTACCGGCACACTGCTTTGGACCCACCCTTCCTACCTGACCCGCCGGGGTAGGCCTGGTATACCTACCCGATGTTTCGAGGTAGAACCGGTTCCCCCACCGGTACTCTGGGGTTGGAACGGAACCCTTTCTGATGCGCCAGAGAACACCAGCTGTCCCTTCGTGCGCGCTGGACTAGACCCGGCCTCCCTTCCGGACCCCACAGGTTAGACCCGATATCCCTACCTGATGCTCCGCATTAGGCTTGGCATCCATACCCGATGTTCTGGGGTAGTAGCGGTACCCCCACCGTTACTCTGCGGTAGTATCGGTACACCCACCGGTACTCCGGGGTAGTACGTGTACCCTTACTGGTTCACTGGGGTACACCTGCTGACGTTACTGGCGTGCGGTGTAGACCAGACATTCTTCCTGACCCTCCGTGTTAGTCCCGGTATCCCTACCTGATGCTCCGTTGTTGGCCTGGCACCCCTACCCGATATGCTGGGGTAGTACCGGTACCCCCACCGGTACTCTGCGGTAGTATTGGTACACCCACCGGTACTCCAGGGTAGTACCTGAACCCTTACTGGTTCGCTGGGGTACACCTGCTGACCTTACGGGCGTGCTGTGTAGACCAGACATTCCTACCTGACCCTCCAGGCTAGGCCCGGTATCCCTACCTGATGCTCTGCGGTAGGCCTGGCCCCCTACCCGACAATCTGGGGTAGTACCGGTACACCCACAGGGACTCCGCGGTACTTTTGCTATACCCACCGGTACTCCTGGATTGTACCGGAACCCTTACTGGTGCGCCGGGGTACACCTGCTGACCCTACGGGCACACTGCTTTGGACCCACCCTTCCTACCTGACCCGCCGTGGTAGGACTGGTATACCTACCCGATGTTTCGAGGTAGAACCGGTTCCCCCACCGGTACTCTGGGTTTGAAACGGAACCCTTTCTGATGCGCCAGAGAACACCAGCTGTCCCTTCGTGCGCGCTGGACTAGACCCGACCTCCCTTCCGGACCCCACAGGTTAGACCAGCTATCCCTACCTGATGCTCCGCATTAGGCTTGGCACCCATACCCGATGTTCTGGGGTACTAGCGGTACCCCCACCGTTACTCTGCGGTAGTATCGGTACACCCACCGGTACTCCGGGGTAGTACGTGAACCCTTACTGGTTCACTGGGGTACACCTGATGACGTTACTGGCGCGCGGAGTAGACCAGACATTCCTACCTGACCCTCCGTTTTAGGCCCGGTATCCCTACCTGATGCTCCGTTGTTGGCCTGGCACCCCTACCCGATATGCTGGGGTAGTACCGCTACCCCCACCGGTACTGTGCGGTAGTATTGGTACACCCACCGGTACTCCAGGGTAGTACCTGAACCCTTACTGGTTCGCTGGGGTACACCTGCTGACCTTACGGGCGTGCTGTGTAGACCAGACATTCCTACCTGACCCTCCAGGCTAGGCCCGGTATCCCTACCTGATGCTCTGCGGTAGGCCTGGCCCCCTACCCGACAATCTGGGGTAGTACCGGTACACCCACAGGTACTCCGCGGTACTTTTGCTATACCCACCGGTACTCCTGGATTGTACCGGAACCCTTACTGGAGCGCCGGGGTACACCTGCTGACCCTACGGGCACACTGCTTTGGACCCACCCTTCCTACCTGACCCGCCGGGGTAGGCCTGGTATACCTACCCGATGTTTCGAGGTAGAACCGGTTCCCCCACCGGTACTCTGGGCTTGGAACGGAAACCTTTCTGATGCGCCAGAGAACACCAGCTGTCCCTTCGTGCGCGCTGGACTAGACCCGGCCTCCCTTCCGGACCCCACAGGTTAGACCCGCTATCCCTACCTGATGCTCCGCATTAGGCTTGGCACCCATACCCGATGTTCTGGGGTACTAGCGGTACCCCCACCGTTACTCTGCGGTAGTATCGGTACACCCACCGGTACTCCGGGGTAGTACGTGAACCCTTACTGGTTCACTGGGGTACACCTGATGACGTTACTGGCGCGCGGTGTAGACCAGACATTCCTACCTGACCCTCCGTTTTAGGCCCGGTATCCCTACCTGATGCTCCGTTGTTGGCCTGGCACCCCTACCCGATATGCTGGGGTAGTACCGGTACCCCCACCGGTACTCTGCGGTAGTATTGGTAACACCCACCGGTACTCCAGGGCAGTACCTGAACACTTCCTTGTTCGCTGGGGTACACCTGCTGACCTTACAGGCGTGCTGTGTAGACCAGACATTCCTACCTGACCCTCCAGGCTAGGCCCAGTATCCCTACCTGATGCTCTGCGGTAGGACTGGCCCCCTACCCGACAATCTGGGGTACTACCGGTACACCCACCGGTACTCCGCGGTACTTTTGCTATACCCACCGGTACTCCTGGATTGTACCGGAACCCTTACTGGTGCGCCGGGGTACACCTGCTGACCCTACCGGCACACTGCTTTGGACCCACCCTTCCTACCTGACCCGCCGGGGTAGGCCTGGTATACCTACCCGATGTTTCGAGGTAGAACCGGTTCCCCCACCGGTACTCTGGGGTTGGAACGGAACCCTTTCTGATGCGCCAGAGAACACCAGCTGTCCCTTCGTGCGCGCTGGACTAGACCCGGCCTCCCTTCCGGACCCCACAGGTTAGACCCGCTATCCCTACCTGATGCTCCGCATTAGGCTTGGCATCCATACCCGATGTTCTGGGGTAGTAGCGGTACCCCCACCGTTACTCTGCGGTAGTATCGGTACACCCACCGGTACTCCGGGGTAGTACGTGTACCCTTACTGGTTCACTGGGGTACACCTGCTGACGTTACTGGCGTGCGGTGTAGACCAGACATTCTTCCTGACCCTCCGTGTTAGTCCCGGTATCCCTACCTGATGCTCCGTTGTTGGCCTGGCACCCCTACCCGATATGCTGGGGTAGTACCGGTACCCCCACCGGTACTCTGCGGTAGTATTGGTACACCCACCGGTACTCCAGGGTAGTACCTGAACCCTTACTGGTTCGCTGGGGTACACCTGCTGACCTTACGGGCGTGCTGTGTAGACCAGACATTCCTACCTGACCCTCCAGGCTAGGCCCGGTATCCCTACCTGATGCTCTGCGGTAGGCCTGGCCCCCTACCCGACAATCTGGGGTAGTACCGGTACACCCACAGGGACTCCGCGGTACTTTTGCTATACCCACCGGTACTCCTGGATTGTACCGGAACCCTTACTGGTGCGCCGGGGTACACCTGCTGACCCTACGGGCACACTGCTTTGGACCCACCCTTCCTACCTGACCCGCCGTGGTAGGACTGGTATACCTACCCGATGTTTCGAGGTAGAACCGGTTCCCCCACCGGTACTCTGGGTTTGAAACGGAACCCTTTCTGATGCGCCAGAGAACACCAGCTGTCCCTTCGTGCGCGCTGGACTAGACCCGACCTCCCTTCCGGACCCCACAGGTTAGACCAGCTATCCCTACCTGATGCTCCGCATTAGGCTTGGCACCCATACCCGATGTTCTGGGGTACTAGCGGTACCCCCACCGTTACTCTGCGGTAGTATCGGTACACCCACCGGTACTCCGGGGTAGTACGTGAACCCTTACTGGTTCACTGGGGTACACCTGATGACGTTACTGGCGCGCGGAGTAGACCAGACATTCCTACCTGACCCTCCGTTTTAGGCCCGGTATCCCTACCTGATGCTCCGTTGTTGGCCTGGCACCCCTACCCGATATGCTGGGGTAGTACCGCTACCCCCACCGGTACTGTGCGGTAGTATTGGTACACCCACCGGTACTCCAGGGTAGTACCTGAACCCTTACTGGTTCGCTGGGGTACACCTGCTGACCTTACGGGCGTGCTGTGTAGACCAGACATTCCTACCTGACCCTCCAGGCTAGGCCCGGTATCCCTACCTGATGCTCTGCGGTAGGCCTGGTCCCCTACCCGACAATCTGGGGTAGTACCGGTACACCCACAGGTACTCCGCGGTACTTTTGCTATACCCACCGGTACTCCTGGATTGTACCGGAACCCTTACTGGAGCGCCGGGGTACACCTACTGACCCTACGGGCACACTGCTTTGGACCCACCCTTCCTACCTGACCCGCCGGGGTAGGCCTGGTATACCTACCCGATGTTTCGAGGTAGAACCGGTTCCCCCACCGGTACTCTGGGCTTGGAACGGAAACCTTTCTGATGCGCCAGAGAACACCAGCTGTCCCTTCGTGCGCGCTGGACTAGACCCGGCCTCCCTTCCGGACCCCACAGGTTAGACCCGCTATCCCTACCTGATGCTCCGCATTAGGCTTGGCACCCATACCCGATGTTCTGGGGTACTAGCGGTACCCCCACCGTTACTCTGCGGTAGTATCGGTACACCCACCGGTACTCCGGGGTAGTACGTGAACCCTTACTGGTTCACTGGGGTACACCTGATGACGTTACTGGCGCGCGGTGTAGACCAGACATTCCTACCTGACCCTCCGTTTTAGGCCCGGTATCCCTACCTGATGCTCCGTTGTTGGCCTGGCACCCCTACCCGATATGCTGGGGTAGTACCGGTACCCCCACCGGTACTCTGCGGTAGTATTGGTAACACCCACCGGTACTCCAGGGCAGTACCTGAACACTTCCTTGTTCGCTGGGGTACACCTGCTGACCTTACGGGCGTGCTCTGTAGACCAGACATTCCTACCTGACCCTCCAGGCTAGGCCCGGTATCCCTACCTGATGCTCTGCGGTAGGACTGGCCCCCTACCCGACAATCTGGGGTACTACCGGTACACCCACCGGTACTCCGCGGTACTTTTGCTATACCCACCGGTACTCCTGGATTGTACCGGAACCCTTACTGGTGCGCCGGGGTACACCTGCTGACCCTACCGGCACACTGCTTTGGACCCACCCTTCCTACCTGACCCGCCGGGGTAGGCCTGGTATACCTACCCGATGTTTCGAGGTAGAACCGGTTCCCCCACCGGTACTCTGGGGTTGGAACGGAACCCTTTCTGATGCGCCAGAGAACACCAGCTGTCCCTTCGTGCGCGCTGGACTAGACCCGGCCTCCCTTCCGGACCCCACAGGTTAGACCCGATATCCCTACCTGATGCTCCGCATTAGGCTTGGCATCCATACCCGATGTTCTGGGGTAGTAGCGGTACCCCCACCGTTACTCTGCGGTAGTATCGGTACACCCACCGGTACTCCGGGGTAGTACGTGTACCCTTACTGGTTCACTGGGGTACACCTGCTGACGTTACTGGCGTGCGGTGTAGACCAGACATTCTTCCTGACCCTCCGTGTTAGTCCCGGTATCCCTACCTGATGCTCCGTTGTTGGCCTGGCACCCCTACCCGATATGCTGGGGTAGTACCGGTACCCCCACCGGTACTCTGCGGTAGTATTGGTACACCCACCGGTACTCCAGGGTAGTACCTGAACCCTTACTGGTTCGCTGGGGTACACCTGCTGACCTTACGGGCGTGCTGTGTAGACCAGACATTCCTACCTGACCCTCCAGGCTAGGCCCGGTATCCCTACCTGATGCTCTGCGGTAGGCCTGGCCCCCTACCCGACAATCTGGGGTAGTACCGGTACACCCACAGGGACTCCGCGGTACTTTTGCTATACCCACCGGTACTCCTGGATTGTACCGGAACCCTTACTGGTGCGCCGGGGTACACCTGCTGACCCTACGGGCACACTGCTTTGGACCCACCCTTCCTACCTGACCCGCCGTGGTAGGACTGGTATACCTACCCGATGTTTCGAGGTAGAACCGGTTCCCCCACCGGTACTCTGGGTTTGAAACGGAACCCTTTCTGATGCGCCAGAGAACACCAGCTGTCCCTTCGTGCGCGCTGGACTAGACCCGACCTCCCTTCCGGACCCCACAGGTTAGACCAGCTATCCCTACCTGATGCTCCGCATTAGGCTTGGCACCCATACCCGATGTTCTGGGGTACTAGCGGTACCCCCACCGTTACTCTGCGGTAGTATCGGTACACCCACCGGTACTCCGGGGTAGTACGTGAACCCTTACTGGTTCACTGGGGTACACCTGATGACGTTACTGGCGCGCGGAGTAGACCAGACATTCCTACCTGACCCTCCGTTTTAGGCCCGGTATCCCTACCTGATGCTCCGTTGTTGGCCTGGCACCCCTACCCGATATGCTGGGGTAGTACCGCTACCCCCACCGGTACTGTGCGGTAGTATTGGTACACCCACCGGTACTCCAGGGTAGTACCTGAACCCTTACTGGTTCGCTGGGGTACACCTGCTGACCTTACGGGCGTGCTGTGTAGACCAGACATTCCTACCTGACCCTCCAGGCTAGGCCCGGTATCCCTACCTGATGCTCTGCGGTAGGCCTGGCCCCCTACCCGACAATCTGGGGTAGTACCGGTACACCCACAGGTACTCCGCGGTACTTTTGCTATACCCACCGGTACTCCTGGATTGTACCGGAACCCTTACTGGAGCGCCGGGGTACACCTGCTGACCCTACGGGCACACTGCTTTGGACCCACCCTTCCTACCTGACCCGCCGGGGTAGGCCTGGTATACCTACCCGATGTTTCGAGGTAGAACCGGTTCCCCCACCGGTACTCTGGGCTTGGAACGGAAACCTTTCTGATGCGCCAGAGAACACCAGCTGTCCCTTCGTGCGCGCTGGACTAGACCCGGCCTCCCTTCCGGACCCCACAGGTTAGACCCGCTATCCCTACCTGATGCTCCGCATTAGGCTTGGCACCCATACCCGATGTTCTGGGGTACTAGCGGTACCCCCACCGTTACTCTGCGGTAGTATCGGTACACCCACCGGTACTCCGGGGTAGTACGTGAACCCTTACTGGTTCACTGGGGTACACCTGATGACGTTACTGGCGCGCGGTGTAGACCAGACATTCCTACCTGACCCTCCGTTTTAGGCCCGGTATCCCTACCTGATGCTCCGTTGTTGGCCTGGCACCCCTACCCGATATGCTGGGGTAGTACCGGTACCCCCACCGGTACTCTGCGGTAGTATTGGTAACACCCACCGGTACTCCAGGGCAGTACCTGAACACTTCCTTGTTCGCTGGGGTACACCTGCTGACCTTACAGGCGTGCTGTGTAGACCAGACATTCCTACCTGACCCTCCAGGCTAGGCCCAGTATCCCTACCTGATGCTCTGCGGTAGGACTGGCCCCCTACCCGACAATCTGGGGTACTACCGGTACACCCACCGGTACTCCGCGGTACTTTTGCTATACCCACCGGTACTCCTGGATTGTACCGGAACCCTTACTGGTGCGCCGGGGTACACCTGCTGACCCTACCGGCACACTGCTTTGGACCCACCCTTCCTACCTGACCCGCCGGGGTAGGCCTGGTATACCTACCCGATGTTTCGAGGTAGAACCGGTTCCCCCACCGGTACTCTGGGGTTGGAACGGAACCCTTACTGATGCGCCAGAGAACACCAGCTGTCCCTTCGTGCGCGCTGGACTAGACCCGGCCTCCCTTCCGGACCCCACAGGTTAGACCCGCTATCCCTACCTGATGCTCCGCATTAGGCTTGGCATCCATACCCGATGTTCTGGGGTAGTAGCGGTACCCCCACCGTTACTCTGCGGTAGTATCGGTACACCCACCGGTACTCCGGGGTAGTACGTGTACCCTTACTGGTTCACTGGGGTACACCTGCTGACGTTACTGGCGTGCGGTGTAGACCAGACATTCTTCCTGACCCTCCGTGTTAGTCCCGGTATCCCTACCTGATGCTCCGTTGTTGGCCTGGCACCCCTACCCGATATGCTGGGGTAGTACCGGTACCCCCACCGGTACTCTGCGGTAGTATTGGTACACCCACCGGTACTCCAGGGTAGTACCTGAACCCTTACTGGTTCGCTGGGGTACACCTGCTGACCTTACGGGCGTGCTGTGTAGACCAGACATTCCTACCTGACCCTCCAGGCTAGGCCCGGTATCCCTACCTGATGCTCTGCGGTAGGCCTGGCCCCCTACCCGACAATCTGGGGTAGTACCGGTACACCCACAGGGACTCCGCGGTACTTTTGCTATACCCACCGGTACTCCTGGATTGTACCGGAACCCTTACTGGTGCGCCGGGGTACACCTGCTGACCCTACGGGCACACTGCTTTGGACCCACCCTTCCTACCTGACCCGCCGTGGTAGGACTGGTATACCTACCCGATGTTTCGAGGTAGAACCGGTTCCCCCACCGGTACTCTGGGTTTGAAACGGAACCCTTTCTGATGCGCCAGAGAACACCAGCTGTCCCTTCGTGCGCGCTGGACTAGACCCGACCTCCCTTCCGGACCCCACAGGTTAGACCAGCTATCCCTACCTGATGCTCCGCATTAGGCTTGGCACCCATACCCGATGTTCTGGGGTACTAGCGGTACCCCCACCGTTACTCTGCGGTAGTATCGGTACACCCACCGGTACTCCGGGGTAGTACGTGAACCCTTACTGGTTCACTGGGGTACACCTGATGACGTTACTGGCGCGCGGAGTAGACCAGACATTCCTACCTGACCCTCCGTTTTAGGCCCGGTATCCCTACCTGATGCTCCGTTGTTGGCCTGGCACCCCTACCCGATATGCTGGGGTAGTACCGCTACCCCCACCGGTACTGTGCGGTAGTATTGGTACACCCACCGGTACTCCAGGGTAGTACCTGAACCCTTACTGGTTCGCTGGGGTACACCTGCTGACCTTACGGGCGTGCTGTGTAGACCAGACATTCCTACCTGACCCTCCAGGCTAGGCCCGGTATCCCTACCTGATGCTCTGCGGTAGGCCTGGTCCCCTACCCGACAATCTGGGGTAGTACCGGTACACCCACAGGTACTCCGCGGTACTTTTGCTATACCCACCGGTACTCCTGGATTGTACCGGAACCCTTACTGGAGCGCCGGGGTACACCTACTGACCCTACGGGCACACTGCTTTGGACCCACCCTTCCTACCTGACCCGCCGGGGTAGGCCTGGTATACCTACCCGATGTTTCGAGGTAGAACCGGTTCCCCCACCGGTACTCTGGGCTTGGAACGGAAACCTTTCTGATGCGCCAGAGAACACCAGCTGTCCCTTCGTGCGCGCTGGACTAGACCCGGCCTCCCTTCCGGACCCCACAGGTTAGACCCGCTATCCCTACCTGATGCTCCGCATTAGGCTTGGCACCCATACCCGATGTTCTGGGGTACTAGCGGTACCCCCACCGTTACTCTGCGGTAGTATCGGTACACCCACCGGTACTCCGGGGTAGTACGTGAACCCTTACTGGTTCACTGGGGTACACCTGATGACGTTACTGGCGCGCGGTGTAGACCAGACATTCCTACCTGACCCTCCGTTTTAGGCCCGGTATCCCTACCTGATACTCCGTTGTTGGCCTGGCACCCCTACCCGATATGCTGGGGTAGTACCGGTACCCCCACCGGTACTCTGCGGTAGTATTGGTAACACCCACCGGTACTCCAGGGCAGTACCTGAACACTTCCTTGTTCGCTGGGGTACACCTGCTGACCTTACGGGCGTGCTCTGTAGACCAGACATTCCTACCTGACCCTCCAGGCTAGGCCCGGTATCCCTACCTGATGCTCTGCGGTAGGACTGGCCCCCTACCCGACAATCTGGGGTACTACCGGTACACCCACAGGTACTCCGCGGTACTTTTGCTATACCCACTGGTACTCCTGGATTGTACCGGAACCCTTACTGGTGCGCCGGGTTACACCTGCTGACCCTACGGGCACACTGCTTTGGACCCACCCTTCCTACCTGACCCGCCGGGGTAGGCCTGGTATACCTACCTGATGTTTCGAGGTAGAACCGGTTCCCCCACCGGTACTCTGGGCTTGGAACCGAAACCTTTCTGATGCGCCAGAGAACACCAGCTGTCCCTTCGTGCACGCTGGACTAGACCTGGCCTCCCTACCGGACCCCACAGGTTAGACCCGCTATCCCTACCTGATGCTCCGCATTAGGCTTGGCACCCATACCCGATGTTCTGGGGTAGTAGCGGTACCCCCACCGTTACTCTGCGGTAGTATCGGTACACCCACCGGTACTCCGGGGTAGTACGTGAACCCTTACTGGTTCACTGGGGTACACCTGCTGACGTTACTGGCGTGCGGTGTAGACCAGCCATTCTTCCTGACCCTCCGTGTTAGTCCCGGTATCCCTACCTGATGCTCCGTTGTTGGCCTGGCACCCCTACCCGATATGCTGGGGTAGTACCGGTACCCCCACCGGTACTCTGCGGTAGTATTGGTACACCCACCGGTACTCCAGGGTAGTACCTGAACCCTTACTGGTTCGCGGGGGCACACCTGCTGACCTTACGGGCGTGCTGTGTAGACCAGACATTCCTACCTGACCCTCCAGGCTAGGCCCGGTATCCCTACCTGATGCTCTGCGGTAGGCCTGGCCCCCTACCCGACAATCTGGGGTAGTACCGGTACACCCACAGGGACTCCGCGGTACTTTTGCTATACCCACCGGTACTCCTGGATTGTACCGGAACCCTTACTGGTGCGCCGGGGTACACCTGCTGACCCTACGGGCACACTGCTTTGGACCCACCCTTCCTATCTGACCCACCGGGGTAGGCCTGGTATACCTTCCCGTGTTTCGAGGTAGAACCGGTTCCCCCACCGGTACTCTGGGCTTGGAACGGAACCCTTTGTGATGCGCCAGAGAACACCAGCTGTCCCTTCGTGCGCGCTGGACTAGACCCGGCCTCCCTTCCGGACCCCACAGGTTAGACCCGCTATCCCTACCTGATGCTCCGCATTAGGCTTGGCACCCATACCCGATGTTCTGGGGTAGTAGCGGTACCCCCACCGGTACTCTGCGGTAGTATCGGTACACCCACCGGTACTCCGGGGTAGTACATGAACCCTTACTGGTTCGCTGGGGTACACCTGCTGACCTTACGGGCGTGCTGTGTAGACCAGACATTCCTACCTGACCCTCCAGGCTAGGCCCGGTATCCCTACCTGATGCTCTATGGTAGGCCTGGCCCCCTATGCGACAATCTGGGGTAGTACCGGTACACCCACAGGTACTCCGCGGTAGTTTTGCTATACCCACCGGTACTCCTGGATTGTACCGGAACCCTTACTGGTGCGCCGGGGTACACCTGCTGACCCTACAGGCACACTGCTTTGGACCCACCCTTCCTACCTGATTCGCCGGCGTAGGACTGGTATACCTACCCGATGTTTCGAGGTAGAACCGGTTCCCCCACCGGTACTCTGGGTTTGAAACGGAACCCTTTCTGATGCGCCAGAGAACACCAGCTGTCCCTTTGTGCGCGCTGGACTAGACCCGGCCTCCCTTCCGGACCCCACAGGTTAGACCCGCTATCCCTACCTGATGCTCCGCATTAGGCTTGGCACCCATACCCGATGTTCTGGGGTAGTAGCGGTACCCCCACCGTTACTCTGCAGTAGTATCGGTACACCCACCGGTACTCCGGGGTAGTACGTGAACCCTTACTGGTTCACTGGGGTACACCTGCTGACGTTACTGGCGTGCGGTGTAGACCAGACATTCTTCCTGACCCTCCGTGTTAGTCCCGGTATCCCTACCTGATGCTCCGTTGTTGGCCTGGCACCCCTACCCGATATGCTGGGGTAGTACCGCTACCCCCACCGGTACTCTGCGGTAGTATTGGTACACCCACCGGTACTCCAGGGTAGTACCTGAACCCTTACTGGTTCGCTGGGGTACACCTGCTGACCTTACGGGCGTGCTGTGTAGACCAGACATTCCTACCTGACCCTCCAGGCTAGGCCCGGTATCCCTACCTGATGCTCTGCGGTAGGCCTGGCCCCCTACCCGACAATCTGGGGTAGTACCGGTACACCCACAGGGACTCCGCGGTACTTTTGCTATACCCACCGGTACTCCTGGATTGTACCGGAACCCTTACTGGTGCGCCGGGGTACACCTGCTGACCCTACGGGCACACTGCTTTGGACCCACCCTTCCTATCTGACCCGCCGGGGTAGGCCTGGTATACCTACCCGATGTTTCGAGGTAGAACCGGTTCCCCCACCGGTACTCTGGGCTTGGAACGGAAACCTTTCTGATGCGCCAGAGAACACCAGCTGTCCCTTCGTGCGCGCTGGACTAGACCCGGCCTCCCTTCCGGACCCCACAGGTTAGACCCGCTATCCCTACCTGATGCTCCGCATTAGGCTTGGCACCCATACCCGATGTTCTGGGGTAGTAGCGGTACCCCCACCGGTACTCTGCGGTAGTATCGGTACACCCACCGGTACTCCGGGGTAGTACGTGAACCCTTACTGGTTCACTGGGGTACACCTGCTGACGTTACTGGCGCGCGGTGTAGACCAGACATTCCTACCTGACCCTCTGTTTTAGGCCCGGTATCCCTACCTGATGCTCTATGGTAGGCCTGGCCCCCTATCCGACAATCTGGGGTAGTACCGGTACACCCACAGGTACTCCGCGGTACTTTTGCTATACCCACCGGTACTCCTGGATTGTACCGGAACCCTTACTGGTGCGCCGGGGTACACCTGCTGACCCTACGGGCACACTGCTTTGGACCCACCCTTCCTACCTGATTCGCCGGCATAGGACTGGTATACCTACCCGATGTTTCGAGGTAGAACCGGTTCCCCCACCGGTACTCTGGGTTTGAAACGGAACCCTTTCTGATGCGCCAGAGAACACCAGCTGTCCCTTCGTGCGCGCTGGACTAGACCCGGCCTCCCTACCGGACCCCACAGGTTAGACCCGCTATCCCTACCTGATGCTCCGCATTAGGCTTGGCACCCATACCCGATGTTCTGGGGTACTAGCGGTACCCCCACCGTTACTCTGCAGTAGTATCGGTACACCCACCGGTACTCCGGGGTAGTACGTGAACCCTTACTGGTTCACGGGGGTACACCTGCTGACGTTACTGGCGTGCGGAGTAGACCAGACATTCCTACCTGACCCTCCGTTTTAGGCCCGGTATCCCTACCTGATGCTCCGTTGTTGGCCTGGCACCCCTACCCGATATGCTGGGGTAGTACCGCTACCCCCACCGGTACTCTGCGGTAGTATTGGTACACCCACCGGTACTCCAGGGTAGTACCTGAACCCTTACTGGTTCGCTGGGGTACACCTGCTGACCTTACGGGCGTGCTGTGTAGACCAGACATTCCTACCTGACCCTCCAGGCTAGGCCCGGTATCCCTACCTGATGCTCTATGGTAGGCCTGGCCCCCTACCCGACAATCTGGGGTAGTACCGGTACACCCACAGGTACTCCGCGGTACTTTTCCTATACCCACCGGTACTCCTGGATTGTACCGGAACACTTACTGGTGTGCCGGGGTACACCTGCTGACCCTACGGGCACACTGCTTTGGACCCACCCTTCCTACCTGACCCGCCGGGGTAGGCCTGGTATACCTACCCGATGTTTCGAGGTAGAACCGGTTCCCCCACCGGTACTCTGGGGTTGGAACGGAACCCTTTCTGATGCGCCAGAGAACACCAGCTGTCCCTTCGTGCGCGCTGGACTAGACCCGGCCTCCCTTCCGGACCCCACAGGTTAGACCCGCTATCCCTACCTGATGCTCCGCATTAGGCTTGGCACCCATACCCGATGTTCTGGGGTAGTAGCGGTACCCCCACCGTTACTCTGCGGTAGTATCGGTACACCCACCGGTACTCCGGGGTAGTACGTGTACCCTTACTGGTTCACTGGGGTACACCTGCTGACGTTACTGGCGTGCGGTGTAGACCAGACATTCTTCCTGACCCTCCGTGTTAGTCCCGGTATCCCTACCTGATGCTCCGTTGTTGGCCTGGCACCCCTACCCGATCTGCTGGGGTAGTACCGCTACCCCCACCGGTACTCTGCGGTAGTATTGGTACACCCACCGGTACTCCAGGGTAGTACCTGAACCCTTACTGGTTCGCTGGGGTACACCTGCTGACCTTACGGGCGTGCTCTGTAGACCAGACATTCCTACCTGACCCTCCAGGCTAGGCCCGGTATCCCTACCTGATGCTCTGCGGTAGGCCTGGCCCCCTACCCGACAATCTGGGGTAGTACCGGTACACCCACAGGGACTCCGCGGTACTTTTGCTATACCCACCGGTACTCCTGGATTGTACCGGAACCCTTACTGGTGCGCCGGGGTACACCTGCTGACCCTACGGGCACACTGCTTTGGACCCACCCTTCCTACCTGACCCGCCGTGGTAGGACTGGTATACCTACCCGATGTTTCGAGGTAGAACCGGTTCCCCCACCGGTACTCTGGGTTTGAAACGGAACCCTTTCTGATGCGCCAGAGAACACCAGCTGTCCCTTCGTGCGCGCTGGACTAGACCCGACCTCCCTTCCGGACCCCACAGGTTAGACCCGCTATCCCTACCTGATGCTCCGCATTAGGCTTGGCACCCATACCCGATGTTCTGGGGTAGTAGCGGTACCCCCACCGTTACTCTGCGGTAGTATCGGTACACCCACCGGTACTCCGGGGTAGTACGTGAACCCTTACTGGTTCACTGGGGTACACCTGATGACGTTACTGGCGCGCAGAGTAGACCAGACATTCCTACCTGACCCTCCGTTTTAGGCCCGGTATCCCTACCTGATGCTCCGTTGTTGGCCTGGCACCCCTACCCGATATGCTGGGGTAGTACCGCTACCCCCACCGGTACTGTGCGGTAGTATTGGTACACCCACCGGTACTCCAGGGTAGTACCTGAACCCTTACTGGTTCGCTGGGGTACACCTGCTGACCTTACAGGCGTGCTGTGTAGACCAGACATTCCTACCTGACCCTCCAGGCTAGGCCCGGTATCCCTACCTGATGCTCTGCGGTAGGCCTGGCCCCCTACCCGACAATCTGGGGTAGTACCGGTACACCCACAGGTACTCCGCGGTACTTTTGCTATACCCACCGGTACTCCTGGATTGTACCGGAACCCTTACTGGAGCGCCGGGGTACACCTGCTGACCCTACGGGCACACTGCTTTGGACCCACCCTTCCTACCTGACCCGCCGGGGTAGGCCTGGTATACCTACCCGATGTTTCGAGGTAGAACCGGTTCCCCCACCGGTACTCTGGGGTTGGAACGGAACCCTTTCTGATGCGCCAGAGAACACCAGCTGTCCCTTCGTGCGCGCTGGACTAGACCCGGCCTCCCTTCCGGACCCCACAGGTTAGACCCGCTATCCCTACCTGATGCTCCGCATTAGGCTTGGCACCCATACCCGATGTTCTGGGGTACTAGCGGTACCCCCACCGTTACTCTGCGTTAGTATCGGTACACCCACCGGTACTCCGGGGTAGTACGTGAACCCTTACTGGTTCACTGGGGTACACCTGATGACGTTACTGGCGCGCGGTGTAGACCAGACATTCCTACCTGACCCTCCGTTTTAGGCCCGGTATCCCTACCTGATGCTCCGTTGTTGGCCTGGCACCCCTACCCGATATGCTGGGGTAGTACCGGTACCCCCACCGGTACTCTGCGGTAGTATTGGTAACACCCACCGGTACTCCAGGGCAGTACCTGAACACTTCCTTGTTCGCTGGGGTACACCTGCTGACCTTACAGGCGTGCTGTGTAGACCAGACATTCCTACCTGACCCTCCAGGCTAGGCCCAGTATCCCTACCTGATGCTCTGCGGTAGGACTGGCCCCCTACCCGACAATCTGGGGTACTACCGGTACACCCACCGGTACTCCGCGGTACTTTTGCTATACCCACCGGTACTCCTGGATTGTACCGGAACCCTTACTGGTGCGCCGGGGTACACCTGCTGACCCTACCGGCACACTGCTTTGGACCCACCCTTCCTACCTGACCCGCCGGGGTAGGCCTGGTATACCTACCCGATGTTTCGAGGTAGAACCGGTTCCCCCACCGGTACTCTGGGGTTGGAACGGAACCCTTTCTGATGCGCCAGAGAACACCAGCTGTCCCTTCGTGCGCGCTGGACTAGACCCGGCCTCCCTTCCGGACCCCACAGGTTAGACCCGCTATCCCTACCTGATGCTCCGCATTAGGCTTGGCATCCATACCCGATGTTCTGGGGTAGTAGCGGTACCCCCACCGTTACTCTGCGGTAGTATCGGTACACCCACCGGTACTCCGGGGTAGTACGTGTACCCTTACTGGTTCACTGGGGTACACCTGCTGACGTTACTGGCGTGCGGTGTAGACCAGACATTCTTCCTGACCCTCCGTGTTAGTCCCGGTATCCCTACCTGATGCTCCGTTGTTGGCCTGGCACCCCTACCCGATATGCTGGGGTAGTACCGGTACCCCCACCAGTACTCTGCGGTAGTATTGGTACACCCACCGGTACTCCAGGGCAGTACCTGAACCCTTACTGGTTCGCTGGGGTACACCTGCTGACCTTACGGGCGTGCTGTGTAGACCAGACATTCCTACCTGACCCTCCAGGCTAGGCCCAGTATCCCTACCTGATGCTCTGCGGTAGGCCTGGCCCCCTACCCGACAATCTGGGGTAGTACCGGTACACCCACAGGGACTCCGCGGTACTTTTGCTATACCCACCGGTACTCCTGGATTGTACCGGAACCCTTACTGGTGCGCCGGGGTACACCTGCTGACCCTACGGGCACACTGCTTTGGACCCACCCTTCCTACCTGACCCGCCGTGGTAGGACTGGTATACCTACCCGATGTTTCGAGGTAGAACCGGTTCCCCCACCGGTACTCTGGGTTTGAAACGGAACCCTTTCTGATGCGCCAGAGAACACCAGCTGTCCCTTCGTGCGCGCTGGACTAGACCCGACCTCCCTTCCGGACCCCACAGGTTAGACCAGCTATCCCTACCTGATGCTCCGCATTAGGCTTGGCACCCATACCCGATGTTCTGGGGTACTAGCGGTACCCCCACCGTTACTCTGCGGTAGTATCGGTACACCCACCGGTACTCCGGGGTAGTACGTGAACCCTTACTGGTTCACTGGGGTACACCTGATGACGTTACTGGCGCGCGGAGTAGACCAGACATTCCTACCTGACCCTCCGTTTTAGGCCCGGTATCCCTACCTGATGCTCCGTTGTTGGCCTGGCACCCATACCCGATATGCTGGGGTAGTACCGCTACCCCCACCGGTACTGTGCGGTAGTATTGGTACACCCACCGGTACTCCAGGGTAGTACCTGAACCCTTACTGGTTCGCTGGGGTACACCTGCTGACCTTACGGGCGTGCTGTGTAGACCAGACATTCCTACCTGACCCTCCAGGCTAGGCCCGGTATCCCTACCTGATGCTCTGCGGTAGGCCTGGTCCCCTACCCGACAATCTGGGGTAGTACCGGTACACCCACAGGTACTCCGCGGTACTTTTGCTATACCCACCGGTACTCCTGGATTGTACCGGAACCCTTACTGGAGCGCCGGGGTACACCTACTGACCCTACGGGCACACTGCTTTGGACCCACCCTTCCTACCTGACCCGCCGGGGTAGGCCTGGTATACCTACCCGATGTTTCGAGGTAGAACCGGTTCCCCCACCGGTACTCTGGGCTTGGAACGGAAACCTTTCTGATGCGCCAGAGAACACCAGCTGTCCCTTCGTGCGCGCTGGACTAGACCCGGCCTCCCTTCCGGACCCCACAGGTTAGACCCGCTATCCCTACCTGATGCTCCGCATTAGGCTTGGCACCCATACCCGATGTTCTGGGGTACTAGCGGTACCCCCACCGTTACTCTGCGGTAGTATCGGTACACCCACCGGTACTCCGGGGTAGTACGTGAACCCTTACTGGTTCACTGGGGTACACCTGATGACGTTACTGGCGCGCGGTGTAGACCAGACATTCCTACCTGACCCTCCGTTTTAGGCCCGGTATCCCTACCTGATACTCCGTTGTTGGCCTGGCACCCCTACCCGATATGCTGGGGTAGTACCGGTACCCCCACCGGTACTCTGCGGTAGTATTGGTAACACCCACCGGTACTCCAGGGCAGTACCTGAACACTTCCTTGTTCGCTGGGGTACACCTGCTGACCTTACGGGCGTGCTCTGTAGACCAGACATTCCTACCTGACCCTCCAGGCTAGGCCCGGTATCCCTACCTGATGCTCTGCGGTAGGACTGGCCCCCTACCCGACAATCTGGCGTACTACCGGTACACCCACAGGTACTCCGCGGTACTTTTGCTATACCCACTGGTACTCCTGGATTGTACCGGAACCCTTACTGGTGCGCCGGGTTACACCTGCTGACCCTACGGGCACACTGCTTTGGACCCACCCTTCCTACCTGACCCGCCGGGGTAGGCCTGGTATACCTACCTGATGTTTCGAGGTAGAACCGGTTCCCCCACCGGTACTCTGGGCTTGGAACCGAAACCTTTCTGATGCGCCAGAGAACACCAGCTGTCCCTTCGTGCACGCTGGACTAGACCTGGCCTCCCTACCGGACCCCACAGGTTAGACCCGCTATCCCTACCTGATGCTCCGCATTAGGCTTGGCACCCATACCCGATGTTCTGGGGTAGTAGCGGTACCCCCACCGTTACTCTGCGGTAGTATCGGTACACCCACCGGTACTCCGGGGTAGTACGTGAACCCTTACTGGTTCACTGGGGTACACCTGCTGACGTTACTGGCGTGCGGTGTAGACCAGCCATTCTTCCTGACCCTCCGTGTTAGTCCCGGTATCCCTACCTGATGCTCCGTTGTTGGCCTGGCACCCCTACCCGATATGCTGGGGTAGTACCGGTACCCCCACCGGTACTCTGCGGTAGTATTGGTACACCCACCGGTACTCCAGGGTAGTACCTGAACCCTTACTGGTTCGCTGGGGTACACCTGCTGACCTTACGGGCGTGCTGTGTAGACCAGACATTCCTACCTGACCCTCCAGGCTAGGCCCGGTATCCCTACCTGATGCTCTATGGTAGGCCTGGCCCCCTATGCGACAATCTGGGGTAGTACCGGTACACCCACAGGTACTCCGCGGTAGTTTTGCTATACCCACCGGTACTCCTGGATTGTACCGGAACCCTTACTGGTGCGCCGGGGTACACCTGCTGACCCTACAGGCACACTGCTTTGGACCCACCCTTCCTACCTGATTCGCCGGCGTAGGACTGGTATACCTACCCGATGTTTCGAGGTAGAACCGGTTCCCCCACCGGTACTCTGGGTTTGAAACGGAACCCTTTCTGATGCGCCAGAGAACACCAGCTGTCCCTTTGTGCGCGCTGGACTAGACCCGGCCTCCCTTCCGGACCCCACAGGTTAGACCCGCTATCCCTACCTGATGCTCCGCATTAGGCTTGGCACCCATACCCGATGTTCTGGGGTAGTAGCGGTACCCCCACCGTTACTCTGCAGTAGTATCGGTACACCCACCGGTACTCCGGGGTAGTACGTGAACCCTTACTGGTTCACTGGGGTACACCTGCTGACGTTACTGGCGTGCGGTGTAGACCAGACATTCTTCCTGACCCTCCGTGTTAGTCCCGGTATCCCTACCTGATGCTCCGTTGTTGGCCTGGCACCCCTACCCGATATGCTGGGGTAGTACCGCTACCCCCACCGGTACTCTGCGGTAGTATTGGTACACCCACCGGTACTCCAGGGTAGTACCTGAACCCTTACTGGTTCGCTGGGGTACACCTGCTGACCTTACGGGCGTGCTGTGTAGACCAGACATTCCTACCTGACCCTCCAGGCTAGGCCCGGTATCCCTACCTGATGCTCTGCGGTAGGCCTGGCCCCCTACCCGACAATCTGGGGTAGTACCGGTACACCCACAGGGACTCCGCGGTACTTTTGCTATACCCACCGGTACTCCTGGATTGTACCGGAACCCTTACTGGTGCGCCGGGGTACACCTGCTGACCCTACGGGCACACTGCTTTGGACCCACCCTTCCTATCTGACCCGCCGGGGTAGGCCTGGTATACCTACCCGATGTTTCGAGGTAGAACCGGTTCCCCCACCGGTACTCTGGGCTTGGAACGGAAACCTTTCTGATGCGCCAGAGAACACCAGCTGTCCCTTCGTGCGCGCTGGACTAGACCCGGCCTCCCTTCCGGACCCCACAGGTTAGACCCGCTATCCCTACCTGATGCTCCGCATTAGGCTTGGCACCCATACCCGATGTTCTGGGGTAGTAGCGGTACCCCCACCGGTACTCTGCGGTAGTATCGGTACACCCACCGGTACTCCGGGGTAGTACGTGAACCCTTACTGGTTCACTGGGGTACACCTGCTGACGTTACTGGCGCGCGGTGTAGACCAGACATTCCTACCTGACCCTCTGTTTTAGGCCCGGTATCCCTACCTGATGCTCTGCGGTAGGCCTGGCCCCCTACCCGACAATCTGGGGTAGTACCGGTACACCCACAGGTACTCCGCGGTACTTTTGCTATACCCACCGGTACTCCTGGATTGTACCGGAACCCTTACTGGTGCGCCGGGGTACACCTGCTGACCCTACGGGCACACTGCTTTGGACCCACCCTTCCTACCTGATTCGCCGGCATAGGACTGGTATACCTACCCGATGTTTCGAGGTAGAACCGGTTCCCCCACCGGTACTCTGGGTTTGAAACGGAACCCTTTCTGATGCGCCAGAGAACACCAGCTGTCCCTTCGTGCGCGCTGGACTAGACCCGGCCTCCCTACCGGACCCCACAGGTTAGACCCGCTATCCCTACCTGATGCTCCGCATTAGGCTTGGCACCCATACCCGATGTTCTGGGGTACTAGCGGTACCCCCACCGTTACTCTGCAGTAGTATCGGTACACCCACCGGTACTCCGGGGTAGTACGTGAACCCTTACTGGTTCACGGGGGTACACCTGCTGACGTTACTGGCGTGCGGAGTAGACCATACATTCCTACCTGACCCTCCGTTTTAGGCCCGGTATCCCTACCTGATGCTCCGTTGTTGGCCTGGCACCCCTACCCGATATGCTGGGGTAGTACCGCTACCCCCACCGGTACTCTGCGGTAGTATTGGTACACCCACCGGTACTCCAGGGTAGTACCTGAACCCTTACTGGTTCGCTGGGGTACACCTGCTGACCTTACGGGCGTGCTGTGTAGACCAGACATTCCTACCTGACCCTCCAGGCTAGGCCCGGTATCCCTACCTGATGCTCTGCGGTAGGCCTGGCCCCCTACCCGCCAATCTGGGGTAGTACCGGTACACCCACAGGGACTCCGCGGTACTTTTGCTATACCCACCGGTACTCCTGGATTGTACCGGAACCCTTACTGGTGCGCCGGGGTACACCTGCTGACCCTACGGGCACACTGCTTTGGACCCACCCTTCCTACCTGACCCGCCGGGGTAGGCCTGGTATACCTACCCGATGTTTCGAGGTAGAACCGGTTCCCCCACCGGTACTCTGGGCTTGGAACGGAAACATTTCTGATGCGCCAGAGAACACCAGCTGTCCCTTCGTGCGCGCTGGACTAGACCCGGCCTCCCTTCCGGACCCCACAGGTTAGACCCGCTATCCCTACCTGATGCTCCGCATTAGGCTTGGCACCCATACCCGATGTTCTGGGGTAGTAGCGGTACCCCCACCGTTACTCTGCGGTAGTATCGGTACACCCACCGGTACTCCGGGGTAGTACGTGTACCCTTACTGGTTCACTGGGGTACACCTGCTGACGTTACTGGCGTGCGGTGTAGACCAGACATTCTTCCTGACCCTCCGTGTTAGTCCCGGTATCCCTACCTGATGCTCCGTTGTTGGCCTGGCACCCCTACCCGATATGCTGGGGTAGTACCGGTACCCCCACCGGTACTCTGCGGTAGTATTGGTACACCCACCGGTACTCCAGGGTAGTACCTGAACCCTTACTGGTTCGCTGGGGTACACCTGCTGACCTTACGGGCGTGCTGTGTAGACCAGACATTCCTACCTGACCCTCCAGGCTAGGCCCGGTATCCCTACCTGATGCTCTGCGGTAGGCCTGGCCCCCTACCCGACAATCTGGGGTAGTACCGGTACACCCACCGGGACTCCGCGGTACTTTTGCTATACCCACCGGTACTCCTGGATTGTACCGGAACCCTTACTGGTGCGCCGGGGTACACCTGCTGACCCTACGGGCACACTGCTTTGGACCCACCCTTCCTACCTGACCCGCCGTGGTAGGACTGGTATACCTACCCGATGTTTCGAGGTAGAACCGGTTCCCCCACCGGTACTCTGGGTTTGAAACGGAACCCTTTCTGATGCGCCAGAGAACACCAGCTGTCCCTTCGTGCGCGCTGGACTAGACCTGGCCTCCCTTCCGGACCCCACAGGTTAGACCCGCTATCCCTACCTGATGCTCCGCATTAGGCTTGGCACCCATACCCGATGTTCTGGGGTAGTAGCGGTACCCCCACCGTTACTCTGCGGTAGTATCGGTACACCCACCGGTACTCCGGGGTAGTACGTGAACCCTTACTGGTTCACTGGGGTACACCTGCTGACGTTACTGGCGTGCGGTGTAGACCAGCCATTCTTCCTGACCCTCCGTGTTAGTCCCGGTATCCCTACCTGATGCTCCGTTGTTGGCCTGGCACCCCTACCCGATATGCTGGGGTAGTACCGGTACCCCCACCGGTACTCTGCGGTAGTATTGGTACACCCACCGGTACTCCAGGGTAGTACCTGAACCCTTACTGGTTCGCTGGGGTACACCTGCTGACCTTACGGGCGTGCTGTGTAGACCAGACATTCCTACCTGACCCTCCAGGCTAGGCCCGGTATCCCTACCTGATGCTCTGCGGTAGGCCTGGCCCCCTACCCGACAATCTGGGGTAGTACCGGTACACCCACAGGGACTCCGCGGTACTTTTGCTATACCCACCGGTACTCCTGGATTGTACCGGAACCCTTACTGGTGCGCCGGGGTACACCTGCTGACCCTACGGGCACACTGCTTTGGACCCACCCTTCCTATCTGACCCACCGGGGTAGGCCTGGTATACCTACCCGTGTTTCGAGGTAGAACCGGTTCCCCCACCGGTACTCTGGGCTTGGAACGGAACCCTTTGTGATGCGCCAGAGAACACCAGCTATCCCTTCGTGCGCGCTGGACTAGACCCGGCCTCCCTTCCGGACCCCACAGGTTAGACCCGCTATCCCTACCTGATGCTCCGCATTAGGCTTGGCACCCATACCCGATGTTCTGGGGTAGTAGCGGTACCCCCACCGGTACTCTGCGGTAGTATCGGTACACCCACCGGTACTCCGGGGTAGTACATGAACCCTTACTGGTTCGCTGGGGTACACCTGCTGACCTTACGGGCGTGCTGTGTAGACCAGACATTCCTACCTGACCCTCCAGGCTAGGCCCGGTATCCCTACCTGATGCTCTATGGTAGGCCTGGCCCCCTATCCGACAATCTGGGGTAGTACCGGTACACCCACAGGTACTCCGCGGTAGTTTTGCTATACCCACCGGTACTCCTGGATTGTACCGGAACCCTTACTGGTGCGCCGGGGTACACCTGCTGACCCTACGGGCACACTGCTTTGGACCCACCCTTCCTACCTGATTCGCCGGCGTAGGACTGGTATACCTACCCGATGTTTCGAGGTAGAACCGGTTCCCCCACCGGTACTCTGGGTTTGAAACGGAACCCTTTCTGATGCGCCAGAGAACACCAGCTGTCCCTTCGTGCGCGCTGGACTAGACCCGGCCTCCCTTCCGGACCCCACAGGTTAGACCCGCTATCCCTACCTGATGCTCCGCATTAGGCTTGGCACCCATACCCGATGTTCTGGGGTAGTAGCGGTACCCCCACCGTTACTCTGCAGTAGTATCGGTACACCCACCGGTACTCCGGGGTAGTACGTGAACCCTTACTGGTTCACTGGGGTACACCTGCTGACGTTACTGGCGTGCGGTGTAGACCAGACATTCTTCCTGACCCTCCGTGTTAGTCCCGGTATCCCTACCTGATGCTCCGTTGTTGGCCTGGCACCCCTACCCGATATGCTGGGGTAGTACCGCTACCCCCCACCGGTACTCTGCGGTAGTATTGGTACACCCACCGGTACTCCAGGGTAGTACCTGAACCCTTACTGGTTCGCTGGGGTACACCTGCTGACCTTACGGGCGTGCTGTGTAGACCAGACATTCCTACCTGACCCTCCAGGCTAGGCCCGGTATCCCTACCTGATGCTCTGCGGTAGGCCTGGCCCCCTACCCGACAATCTGGGGTAGTACCGGTACACCCACAGGGACTCCGCGGTACTTTTGCTATACCCACCGGTACTCCTGGATTGTACCGGAACCCTTACTGGTGCGCCGGGGTACACCTGCTGACCCTACGGGCACACTGCTTTGGACCCACCCTTCCTATCTGACCCGCCGGGGTAGGCCTGGTATACCTACCCGATGTTTCGAGGTAGAACCGGTTCCCCCACCGGTACTCTGGGCTTGGAACGGAAACCTTTCTGATGCGCCAGAGAACACCAGCTGTCCCTTCGTGCGCGCTGGACTAGACCCGGCCTCCCTTCCGGACCCCACAGGTTAGACCCGCTATCCCTACCTGATGCTCCGCATTAGGCTTGGCACCCATACCCGATGTTCTGGGGTAGTAGCGGTACCCCCACCGGTACTCTGCGGTAGTATCGGTACACCCACCGGTACTCCGGGGTAGTACGTGAACCCTTACTGGTTCACTGGGGTACACCTGCTGACGTTACTGGCGCGCGGTGTAGACCAGACATTCCTACCTGACCCTCTGTTTTAGGCCCGGTATCCCTACCTGATGCTCTATGGTAGGCCTGGCCCCCTATCCGACAATCTGGGGTAGTACCGGTACACCCACAGGTACTCCGCGGTACTTTTGCTATACCCACCGGTACTCCTGGATTGTACCGGAACCCTTACTGGTGCGCCGGGGTACACCTGCTGACCCTACGGGCACACTGCTTTGGACCCACCATTCCTACCTGATTCGCCGGCGTAGGACTGGTATACCTACCCGATGTTTCGAGGTAGAACCGGTTCCCCCACCGGTACTCTGGGTTTGAAACGGAACCCTTTCTGATGCGCCAGAGAACACCAGCTGTCCCTTCGTGCGCGCTGGACTAGACCCGGCCTCCCTTCCGGACCCCACAGGTTAGACCCGCTATCCCTACCTGATGCTCCTCATTAGGCTTGGCACCCATACCCGATGTTCTGGGGTAGTAGCGGTACCCCCACCGTTACTCTGCAGTAGTATCGGTACACCCACCGGTACTCCGGGGTAGTACGTGAACCCTTACTGGTTCACTGGGGTACACCTGCTGACGTTACTGGCGTGCGGAGTAGACCAGACATTCCTACCTGACCCTCCGTTTTAGGCCCGGTATCCCTACCTGATGCTCCGTTGTTGGCCTGGCACCCCTACCCGATATGCTGGGGTAGTACCGCTACCCCCACCGGTACTCTGCGGTAGTATTGGTACACCCACCGGTACTCCAGGGTAGTACCTGAACCCTTACTGGTTCGCTGGGGTACACCTGCTGACCTTACGGGCGTGCTGTGTAGACCAGACATTCCTACCTGACCCTCCAGGCTAGGCCCGGTATCCCTACCTGATGCTCTGCGGTAGGCCTGGCCCCCTACCCGCCAATCTGGGGTAGTACCGGTACACCCACAGGGACTCCGCGGTATTTTTGCTATACCCACCGGTACTCCTGGATTGTACCGGAACCCTTACTGGTGCGCCGGGGTACACCTGCTGACCCTACGGGCACACTGCTTTGGACCCACCCTTCCTACCTGACCCGCCGGGGTAGGCCTGGTATACCTACCCGATGTTTCGAGGTAGAACCGGTTCCCCCACCGGTACTCTGGGCTTGGAACGGAAACATTTCTGATGCGCCAGAGAACACCAGCTGTCCCTTCGTGCGCGCTGGACTAGACCCGGCCTCCCTTCCGGACCCCACAGGTTAGACCCGCTATCCCTACCTGATGCTCCGCGTTAGGCTTGGCACCCATACCCGATGTTCTGGGGTAGTAGCGGTACCCCCACCGTTACTCTGCGGTAGTATCGGTACACCCACCGGTACTCCGGGGTAGTACGTGTACCCTTACTGGTTCACTGGGGTACACCTGCTGACGTTACTGGCGTGCGGTGTAGACCAGACATTCTTCCTGACCCTCCGTGTTAGTCCCGGTATCCCTACCTGATGCTCCGTTGTTGGCCTGGCACCCCTACCCGATATGCTGTGGTAGTACCTGTACCCCCACCGGTACTCTGCGGTAGTATTGGTACACCCACCGGTACTCCAGGGTAGTACCTGAACCCTTACTGGTTCGCTGGGGTACACCTGCTGACCTTACGGGCGTGCTGTGTAGACCAGACATTCCTACCTGACCCTCCAGGCTAGGCCCGGTATCCCTACCTGATGCTCTGCGGTAGGCCTGGCCCCCTACCCGACAATCTGGGGTAGTACCGGTACACCCACCGGGACTCCGCGGTACTTTTGCTATACCCACCGGTACTCCTGGATTGTACCGGAACCCTTACTGGTGCGCCGGGGTACACCTGCTGACCCTACGGGCACACTGCTTTGGACCCACCCTTCCTACCTGACCCGCCGTGGTAGGACTGGTATACCTACCCGATGTTTCGAGGTAGAACCGGTTCCCCCACCGGTACTCTGGGTTTGAAACGGAACCCTTTCTGATGCGCCAGAGAACACCAGCTGTCCCTTCGTGTGCGCTGGACTAGACCCGGCCTCCCTTCCGGACACCACAGGTTAGACCCGCTATCCCTACCTGATGCTCCGCATTAGGCTTGGCACCCATACCCGATGTTCTGGGGCAGTAACGGTACCCCCACCGTTACTCTGCGGTAGTATCGGTACACCCACCGGTACTCCGGGGTAGTACGTGAACCCTTACTGGTTCACTGGGGTACACCTGCTGACGTTACGGGGACGCGGTGTAGACCAGACATTCCTACCTGACCCTCCGTTTTAGGCCCGGTATCCCTACCTGATGCTCCGTTGTTGGCCTGGCACCCCTACCCGATATGCTGGGGTAGTACTGCTACCCCCACCGGTACTCTGCGGTAGTATTGGTACACCCACCGGTACTCCAGGGTAGTACCTGAACCCTTACTGGTTCGCTGGGGTACACCTGCTGACCTTACGGGCGTGCTGTGTAGACCAGACATTCCTACCTGCCCCTCCAGGCTAGGCCCAGTATCCCTACCTGATGCTCTGCGGTAGGCCTGGCCCCCTACCCGACAATCTGGGGTAGTACCGGTACACCCACAGGTACTCCGCGGTACTTTTCCTATACCCACCGGTACTCCTGGATTGTACCGGAACACTTACTGGTGCGCCGGGGTACACCTGCTGACCCGACGGGCACACTGCTTTGGACCCACCCTTCCTACCTGACCCGCCGGGGTAGGCCTGGTATACCTACCCGATGTTTCGAGGTAGAACCGGTTCCCCCACCGGTACTCTGGGCTTGGAACGGAACCCTTTCTGATGCGCCAGAGAACACCAGCTGTCCCTTCGTGCGCGCTGGACTAGACCCGGCCTCCCTTCCGGACCCCACAGGTTAGACCCGCTATCCCTACCTGATGCTCCGCATTAGGCTTGGCACCCATACCCGATGTTCTGGGGTAGTAACGGTACCCCCACCGTTACTCTGCGGTAGTATCGGTACACCCAACGGTACTCCGGGGTAGTACGTGAACCCTTACTGGTTCACTGGGTTACACCTGCTGACGTTACGGGGACGCGGTGTAGACCAGACATTCCTACCTGACCCTCCAGGCTAGGCCCGGTATCCCTACCTGATGCTCCGTTGTTGGCCTGGCACCCCTACCCGATATGCTGGGGTAGTACCGCTACCCCCACCGGTACTCTGCGGTAGTATTGGTACACCCACCGGTACTCCAGGGTAGTACCTGAACCCTTACTGGTTCGCTGGGGTACACCTGCTGACCTTACGGGCGTGCTGTGTAGACCAGACATTCCTACCTGACCCTCCAGGCTAGGCCCAGTATCCCTACCTGATGCTCTGCGGTAGGCCTGGCCCCCTACCCGACAATCTGGGGTAGTACCGGTACACCCACAGGTACTCCGCGGTACTTTTCCTATACCCACCGGTACTCCTGGATTGTACCGGAACACTTACTGGTGTGCCGGGGTACACCTGCTGACCCTACGGGCACACTGCTTTGGACCCACCCTTCCTACCTGACCCGCGGGGTAGGCCTGGTATACCTACCCGATGTTTCGAGGTAGAACCGGTTCCCCCACCGGTACTCTGGGTTTGGAACGGAACCCTTTCTGATGCGCCAGAGAACACCAGCTGTCCCTTCGTGCGCGCTGGACTAGACCCGGCCTCCCTTCCGGACCCCACAGGTTAGACCCGCTATCCCTACCTGATGCTCCGCATTAGGCTTGGCACCCATACCCGATGTTCTGGGGTAGTAGCGGTACCCCCACCGTTACTCTGCGGTAGTATCGGTACACCCACCGGTACTCCGGGGTAGTACGTGAACCCTTACTGGTTCACTGGGGTACACCTGATGACGTTACTGGCGCGCGGAGTAGACCAGACATTCCTACCTGACCCTCCGTTTTAGGCCCGGTATCCCTACCTGATGCTCCGTTGTTGGCCTGGCACCCCTACCCGATATGCTGGGGTAGTACCGCTACCCCCACCGGTACTCTGCGGTAGTATTGGTACACCCACCGGTACTCCAGGGCAGTACCTGAACTCTTACTGGTTCGCTGGGGTACACCTGCTGACCTTACGGGCGTGCTGTGTAGACCAGACATTCCTACCTGCCCCTCCAGGCTAGGCCCAGTATCCCTACCTGATGCTCTGCGGTAGGCCTGGCCCCCTACCCGACAATCTGGGGTAGTACCGGTACACCCACAGGTACTCCGCGGTACTTTTCCTATACCCACCGGTACTCCTGGATTGTACCGGAACACTTACTGGTGCGCCGGGGTACACCTGCTGACCCGACGGGCACACTGCTTTGGACCCACCCTTCCTACCTGACCCGCCGGGGTAGGCCTGGTATACCTACCCGATGTTTCGAGGTAGAACCGGTTCCCCCACCGGTACTCTGGGCTTGGAACGGAACCCTTTCTGATGCGCCAGAGAACACCAGCTGTCCCTTCGTGCGCGCTGGACTAGACCCGGCCTCCCTTCCGGACCCCACAGGTTAGACCCGCTATCCCTACCTGATGCTCCGCATTAGGCTTGGCACCCATACCCGATGTTCTGGGGTAGTAACGGTACCCCCACCGTTACTCTGCGGTAGTATCGGTACACCCAACGGTACTCCGGGGTAGTACGTGAACCCTTACTGGTTCACTGGGGTACACCTGCTGACGTTACGGGGACGCGGTGTAGACCAGACATTCCTACCTGACCCTCCAGGCTAGGCCCGGTATCCCTACCTGATGCTCCGTTGTTGGCCTGGCACCCCTACCCGATATGCTGGGGTAGTACCGCTACCCCCACCGGTACTCTGCGGTAGTATTGGTACACCCACCGGTACTCCAGGGCAGTACCTGAACTCTTACTGGTTCGCTGGGGTACACCTGCTGACCTTACGGGCGTGCTGTGTAGACCAGACATTCCTACCTGCCCCTCCAGGCTAGGCCCAGTATCCCTACCTGATGCTCTGCGGTAGGCCTGGCCCCCTACCCGACAATCTGGGGTAGTACCGGTACACCCACAGGTACTCCGCGGTACTTTTCCTATACCCACCGGTACTCCTGGATTGTACCGGAACACTTACTGGTGCGCCGGGGTACACCTGCTGACCCGACGGGCACACTGCTTTGGACCCACCCTTCCTACCTGACCCGCCGGGGTAGGCCTGGTATACCTACCCGATGTTTCGAGGTAGAACCGGTTCCCCCACCGGTACTCTGGGCTTGGAACGGAACCCTTTCTGATGCGCCAGAGAACACCAGCTGTCCCTTCGTGCGCGCTGGACTAGACCCGGCCTCCCTTCCGGACCCCACAGGTTAGACCCGCTATCCCTACCTGATGCTCCGCATTAGGCTTGGCACCCATACCCGATGTTCTGGGGTAGTAACGGTACCCCCACCGTTACTCTGCGGTAGTATCGGTACACCCAACGGTACTCCGGGGTAGTACGTGAACCCTTACTGGTTCACTGGGGTACACCTGCTGACGTTACGGGGACGCGGTGTAGACCAGACATTCCTACCTGACCCTCCAGGCTAGGCCCGGTATCCCTACCTGATGCTCCGTTGTTGGCCTGGCACCCCTACCCGATATGCTGGGGTAGTACCGCTACCCCCACCGGTACTCTGCGGTAGTATTGGTACACCCACCGGTACTCCAGGGCAGTACCTGAACTCTTACTGGTTCGCTGGGGTACACCTGCTGACCTTACGGGCGTGCTGTGTAGACCAGACATTCCTACCTGACCCTCCAGGCTAGGCCCGGTATCCCTACCTGATGCTCTACGGTAGGCCTGGCCCCCTATCCGACAATCTGGGGTAGTACCGGTACACCCACAGGGACTCCGCGGTACTTTTGCTATACCCACCGGTACTCCTGGATTGTACCAGAACCCTTACTGGTGCGCCGGGGTACACCTGCTGACCCTACGGGCACACTGCTTTGGACCCACCCTTCCTACCTGACCCGCCGGGGTAGGCCTGGTATACCTACCCGATGTTTCGAGGTAGAACCGGTTCCCCCACCGGTACTCTGGGGTTGGAACGGAAACCTTTCTGATGCGCCAGAGAACACCAGCTGTCCCTTCGTGCGCGCTGGACTAGACCCGGCCTCCCTTCCGGACCCCACAGTTCAGACCCGCTATCCCTACCTGATGCTCCGCATTAGGCTTGGCACCCATACCCGATGTTCTGGGGTACTAGCGGTACCCCCACCGTTAATCTGCGGTAGTATCGGTACACCCACCGGTACTCCGGGGTAGTACGTGAACCCTTACTGGTTCACTGGGGTACACCTGCTGACGTTACTGGCGTGCGATGTAGACCAGACATTCCTACCTGACCCTCTGTTTTAGGCCCGGTATCCCTACCTGATGCTCCGTTGTTGGCCTGGCACCCCTACCCGATATGCTGGGGTAGTACCGGTACCCCCACCGGTACTCTGCGGTAGTATTGGTACACCCACCGGTACTCCAGGGTAGTACCTGAACCCTTACTGGTTCGCTGGGGTACACCTGATGACCTTACGGGCGTGCTCTGTAGACCAGACATTCCTACCTGACCCTCCAGGCTAGGCCCGGTATCCCTACCTGATGCTCTGCGGTAGGCCTGGCCCCCTACCCGACAATCTGGGGTACTACCGGTACACCCACAGGTACTCCGCGGTACTTTTGCTATACCCACTGGTACTCCTGGATTGTACCGGAACCCTTACTGGTGCGCCGGGTTACACCTGCTGACCCTACGGGCACACTGCTTTGGACCCACCCTTCCTACCTGACCCGCCGGGGTAGGCCTGGTATACCTACCCGATGTTTCGAGGTAGAACCGGTTCCCCCACCGGTACTCTGGGCTTGGAACCGAAACCTTTCTGATGCGCCAGAGAACACCAGCTGTCCCTTCGTGCACGCTGGACTAGACCTGGCCTCCCTACCGGACCCCACAGGTTAGACCCGCTATCCCTACCTGATGCTCCGCATTAGGCTTGGCACCCATACCCGATGTTCTGGGGTAGTAGCGGTACCCCCACCGTTACTCTGCGGTAGTATCGGTACACCCACCGGTACTCCGGGGTAGTACGTGAACCCTTACTGGTTCACTGGGGTACACCTGCTGACGTTACTGGCGTGCGGTGTAGACCAGCCATTCTTCCTGACCCTCCGTGTTAGTCCCGGTATCCCTACCTGATGCTCCGTTGTTGGCCTGGCACCCCTACCCGATATGCTGGGGTAGTACCGCTACCCCCACCGGTACTCTGCGGTAGTATTGGTACACCCACCGGTACTCCAGGGTAGTACCTGAACCCTTACTGGTTCGCTGGGGTACACCTGCTGACCTTACGGGCGTGCTGTGTAGACCAGACATTCCTACCTGACCCTCCAGGCTAGGCCCGGTATCCCTACCTGATGCTCTGCGGTAGGCCTGGCCCCCTACCCGACAATCTGGGGTAGTACCGGTACACCCACAGGGACTCCGCGGTACTTTTGCTATACCCACCGGTACTCCTGGATTGTACCGGAACCCTTACTGGTGCGCCGGGGTACACCTGCTGACCCTACGGGCACACTGCTTTGGACCCACCCTTCCTATCTGACCCACCGGGGTAGGCCTGGTATACCTACCCGTGTTTCGAGGTAGAACCGGTTCCCCCACCGGTACTCTGGGCTTGGAACGGAACCCTTTGTGATGCGCCAGAGAACACCAGCTGTCCCTTCGTGCGCGCTGGACTAGACCCGGCCTCCCTTCCGGACCCCACAGGTTAGACCCGCTATCCCTACCTGATGCTCCGCATTAGGCTTGGCACCCATACCCGATGTTCTGGGGTAGTAGCGGTACCCCCACCGGTACTCTGCGGTAGTATCGGTACACCCACCGGTACTCCGGGGTAGTACATGAACCCTTACTGGTTCGCTGGGGTACACCTGCTGACCTTACGGGCGTGCTGTGTAGACCAGACATTCCTACCTGACCCTCCAGGCTAGGCCCGGTATCCCTACCTGATGCTCTATGGTAGGCCTGGCCCCCTATCCGACAATCTGGGGTAGTACCGGTACACCCACAGGTACTCCGCGGTAGTTTTGCTATACCCACCGGTACTCCTGGATTGTACCGGAACCCTTACTGGTGCGCCGGGGTACACCTGCTGACCCTACGGGCACACTGCTTTGGACCCACCCTTCCTACCTGATTCACCGGCGTAGGACTGGTATACCTACCCGATGTTTCGAGGTAGAACCGGTTCCCCCACCGGTACTCTGGGTTTGAAACGGAACCCTTTCTGATGCGCCAGAGAACACCAGCTGTCCCTTCGTGCGCGCTGGACTAGACCCGGCCTCCCTTCCGGACCCCACAGGTTAGACCCGCTATCCCTACCTGATGCTCCGCATTAGGCTTGGCACCCATACCCGATGTTCTGGGGTAGTAGCGGTACCCCCACCGTTACTCTGCAGTAGTATCGGTACACCCACCGGTACTCCGGGGTAGTACGTGAACCCTTACTGGTTCACTGGGGTACACCTGCTGACGTTACTGGCGTGCGGTGTAGACCAGACATTCTTCCTGACCCTCCGTGTTAGTCCCGGTATCCCTACCTGATGCTCCGTTGTTGGCCTGGCACCCCTACCCGATATGCTGGGGTAGTACCGCTACCCCCACCGGTACTCTGCGGTAGTATTGGTACACCCACCGGTACTCCAGGGTAGTACCTGAACCCTTACTGGTTCGCTGGGGTACACCTGCTGACCTTACGGGCGTGCTGTGTAGACCAGACATTCCTACCTGACCCTCCAGGCTAGTCCCGGTATCCCTACCTGATGCTCTGCGGTAGGCCTGGCCCCCTACCCGACAATCTGGGGTAGTACCGGTACACCCACAGGGACTCCGCGGTACTTTTGCTATACCCACCGGTACTCCTGGATTGTACCGGAACCCTTACTGGTGCGCCGGGGTACACCTGCTGACCCTACGGGCACACTGCTTTGGACCCACCCTTCCTATCTGACCCGCCGGGGTAGGCCTGGTATACCTACCCGATGTTTCGAGGTAGAACCGGTTCCCCCACCGGTACTCTGGGCTTGGAACGGAAACCTTTCTGATGCGCCAGAGAACACCAGCTGTCCCTTCGTGCGCGCTGGACTAGACCCGGCCTCCCTTCCGGACCCCACAGGTTAGACCCGCTATCCCTACCTGATGCTCCGCATTAGGCTTGGCACCCATACCCGATGTTCTGGGGTAGTAGCGGTACCCCCACCGGTACTCTGCGGTAGTATCGGTACACCCACCGGTACTCCGGGGTAGTACGTGAACCCTTACTGGTTCACTGGGGTACACCTGCTGACGTTACTGGCGCGCGGTGTAGACCAGACATTCCTACCTGACCCTCTGTTTTAGGCCCGGTATCCCTACCTGATGCTCTATGGTAGGCCTGGCCCCCTATCCGACAATCTGGGGTAGTACCGGTACACCCACAGGTACTCCGCGGTACTTTTGCTATACCCACCGGTACTCCTGGATTGTACCGGAACCCTTACTGGTGCGCCGGGGTACACCTGCTGACCCTACGGGCACACTGCTTTGGACCCACCCTTCCTACCTGATTCGCCGGCGTAGGACTGGTATACCTACCCGATGTTTCGAGGTAGAACCGGTTCCCCCACCGGTACTCTGGGTTTGAAACGGAACCCTTTCTGATGCGCCAGAGAACACCAGCTGTCCCTTCGTGCGCGCTGGACTAGACCCGGCCTCCCTTCCGGACCCCACAGGTTAGACCCGCTATCCCTACCTGATGCTCCGCATTAGGCTTGGCACCCATACCCGATGTTCTGGGGTAGTAGCGGTACCCCCACCGTTACTCTGCAGTAGTATCGGTACACCCACCGGTACTCCGGGGTAGTACGTGAACCCTTACTGGTTCACTGGGGTACACCTGCTGACGTTACTGGCGTGCGGAGTAGACCAGACATTCCTACCTGACCCTCCGTTTTAGGCCCGGTATCCCTACCTGATGCTCCGTTGTTGGCCTGGCACCCCTACCCGATATGCTGGGGTAGTACCGCTACCCCCACCGGTACTCTGCGGTAGTATTGGTACACCCACCGGTACTCCAGGGTAGTACCTGAACCCTTACTGGTTCGCTGGGGTACACCTGCTGACCTTACGGGCGTGCTGTGTAGACCAGACATTCCTACCTGACCCTCCAGGCTAGGCCCGGTATCCCTACCTGATGCTCTGCGGTAGGCCTGGCCCCCTACCCGCCAATCTGGGGTAGTAGCGGTACACCCACAGGGACTCCGCGGTACTTTTGCTATACCCACCGGTACTCCTGGATTGTACCGGAACCCCTACTGGTGCGCCGGGGTACACCTGCTGACCCTACGGGCACACTGCTTTGGACCCACCCTTCCTACCTGACCCGCCGGGGTAGGCCTGGTATACCTACCCGATGTTTCGAGGTAGAACCGGTTCCCCCACCGGTACTCTGGGCTTGGAACGGAAACATTTCTGATGCGCCAGAGAACACCAGCTGTCCCTTCGTGCGCGCTGGACTAGACCCGGCCTCCCTTCCGGACCCCACAGGTTAGACCCGCTATCCCTACCTGATGCTCCGCATTAGGCTTGGCACCCATACCCGATGTTCTGGGGTAGTAGCGGTACCCCCACCGTTACTCTGCGGTAGTATCGGTACACCCACCGGTACTCCGGGGTAGTACGTGAACCCTTACTGGTTCACTGGGGTACACCTGCTGACGTTACGGGGACGCGGTGTAGACCAGACATTCCTACCTGACCCTCCGTTTTAGGCCCGGTATCCCTACCTGATGCTCCGTTGTTGGCCTGGCACCCCTACCCGATATGCTGGGGTAGTACCGCTACCCCCACCGGTACTCTGCGGTAGTATTGGTACACCCACCGGTACTCCAGGGTAGTACCTGAACCCTTACTGGTTCGCTGGGGTACACCTGCTGACCTTACGGGCGTGCTGTGTAGACCAGACATTCCTACCTGCCCCTCCAGGCTAGGCCCAGTATCCCTACCTGATGCTCTGCGGTAGGCCTGGCCCCCTACCCGACAATCTGGGGTAGTACCGGTACACCCACAGGTACTCCGCGGTACTTTTCCTATACCCACCGGTACTCCTGGATTGTACCGGAACACTTACTGGTGCGCCGGGGTACACCTGCTGACCCGACGGGCACACTGCTTTGGACCCACCCTTCCTACCTGACCCGCCGGGGTAGGCCTGGTATACCTACCCGATGTTTCGAGGTAGAACCGGTTCCCCCACCGGTACTCTGGGCTTGGAACGGAACCCTTTCTGATGCGCCAGAGAACACCAGCTGTCCCTTCGTGCGCGCTGGACTAGACCCGGCCTCCCTTCCGGACCCCACAGGTTAGACCCGCTATCCCTACCTGATGCTCCGCATTAGGCTTGGCACCCATACCCGATGTTCTGGGGTAGTAGCGGTACCCCCACCGGTACTCTGCGGTAGTATCGGTACACCCACCGGTACTCCGGGGTAGTACATGAACCCTTACTGGTTCGCTGGGGTACACCTGCTGACCTTACGGGCGTGCTGTGTAGACCAGACATTCCTACCTGACCCTCCAGGCTAGGCCCGGTATCCCTACCTGATGCTCTATGGTAGGCCTGGCCCCCTATCCGACAATCTGGGGTAGTACCGGTACACCCACAGGTACTCCGCGGTAGTTTTGCTATACCCACCGGTACTCCTGGATTGTACCGGAACCCTTACTGGTGCGCCGGGGTACACCTGCTGACCCTACGGGCACACTGCTTTGGACCCACCCTTCCTACCTGATTCACCGGCGTAGGACTGGTATACCTACCCGATGTTTCGAGGTAGAACCGGTTCCCCCACCGGTACTCTGGGTTTGAAACGGAACCCTTTCTGATGCGCCAGAGAACACCAGCTGTCCCTTCGTGCGCGCTGGACTAGACCCGGCCTCCCTTCCGGACCCCACAGGTTAGACCCGCTATCCCTACCTGATGCTCCGCATTAGGCTTGGCACCCATACCCGATGTTCTGGGGTAGTAGCGGTACCCCCACCGTTACTCTGCAGTAGTATCGGTACACCCACCGGTACTCCGGGGTAGTACGTGAACCCTTACTGGTTCACTGGGGTACACCTGCTGACGTTACTGGCGTGCGGTGTAGACCAGACATTCTTCCTGACCCTCCGTGTTAGTCCCGGTATCCCTACCTGATGCTCCGTTGTTGGCCTGGCACCCCTACCCGATATGCTGGGGTAGTACCGCTACCCCCACCGGTACTCTGCGGTAGTATTGGTACACCCACCGGTACTCCAGGGTAGTACCTGAACCCTTACTGGTTCGCTGGGGTACACCTGCTGACCTTACGGGCGTGCTGTGTAGACCAGACATTCCTACCTGACCCTCCAGGCTAGGCCCGGTATCCCTACCTGATGCTCTGCGGTAGGCCTGGCCCCCTACCCGCCAATCTGGGGTAGTACCGGTACACCCACAGGGACTCCGCGGTACTTTTGCTATACCCACCGGTACTCCTGGATTGTACCGGAACCCTTACTGGTGCGCCGGGGTACACCTGCTGACCCTACGGGCACACTGCTTTGGACCCACCCTTCCTACCTGACCCGCCGGGGTAGGCCTGGTATACCTACCCGATGTTTCGAGGTAGAACCGGTTCCCCCACCGGTACTCTGGGCTTGGAACGGAAACATTTCTGATGCGCCAGAGAACACCAGCTGTCCCTTCGTGCGCGCTGGACTAGACCCGGCCTCCCTTCCGGACCCCACAGGTTAGACCCGCTATCCCTACCTGATGCTCCGCATTAGGCTTGGCACCCATACCCGATGTTCTGGGGTAGTAGCGGTACCCCCACCGTTACTCTGCGGTAGTATCGGTACACCCACCGGTACTCCGGGGTAGTACGTGAACCCTTACTGGTTCACTGGGGTACACCTGCTGACGTTACGGGGACGCGGTGTAGACCAGACATTCCTACCTGACCCTCCGTTTTAGGCCCGGTATCCCTACCTGATGCTCCGTTGTTGGCCTGGCACCCCTACCCGATATGCTGGGGTAGTACCGCTACCCCCACCGGTACTCTGCGGTAGTATTGGTACACCCACCGGTACTCCAGGGTAGTACCTGAACCCTTACTGGTTCGCTGGGGTACACCTGCTGACCTTACGGGCGTGCTGTGTAGACCAGACATTCCTACCTGCCCCTCCAGGCTAGGCCCAGTATCCCTACCTGATGCTCTGCGGTAGGCCTGGCCCCCTACCCGACAATCTGGGGTAGTACCGGTACACCCACAGGTACTCCGCGGTACTTTTCCTATACCCACCGGTACTCCTGGATTGTACCGGAACACTTACTGGTGCGCCGGGGTACACCTGCTGACCCGACGGGCACACTGCTTTGGACCCACCCTTCCTACCTGACCCGCCGGGGTAGGCCTGGTATACCTACCCGATGTTTCGAGGTAGAACCGGTTCCCCCACCGGTACTCTGGGCTTGGAACGGAACCCTTTCTGATGCGCCAGAGAACACCAGCTGTCCCTTCGTGCGCGCTGGACTAGACCCGGCCTCCCTTCCGGACCCCACAGGTTAGACCCGCTATCCCTACCTGATGCTCCGCATTAGGCTTGGCACCCATACCCGATGTTCTGGGGTAGTAACGGTACCCCCACCGTTACTCTGCGGTAGTATCGGTACACCCAACGGTACTCCGGGGTAGTACGTGAACCCTTACTGGTTCACTGGGTTACACCTGCTGACGTTACGGGGACGCGGTGTAAACCAGACATTCCTACCTGACCCTCCAGGCTAGGCCCGGTATCCCTACCTGATGCTCCGTTGTTGGCCTGGCACCCCTACCCGATATGCTGGGGTAGTACCGCTACCCCCACCGGTACTCTGCGGTAGTATTGGTACACCCACCGGTACTCCAGGGTAGTACCTGAACCCTTACTGGTTCGCTGGGGTACACCTGCTGACCTTACGGGCGTGCTGTGTAGACCAGACATTCCTACCTGACCCTCCAGGCTAGGCCCAGTATCCCTACCTGATGCTCTGCGGTAGGCCTGGCCCCCTACCCGACAATCTGGGGTAGTACCGGTACACCCACAGGTACTCCGCGGTACTTTTCCTATACCCACCGGTACTCCTGGATTGTACCGGAACACTTACTGGTGTGCCGGGGTACACCTGCTGACCCTACGGGCACACTGCTTTGGACCCACCCTTCCTACCTGACCCGCGGGGTAGGCCTGGTATACCTACCCGATGTTTCGAGGTAGAACCGGTTCCCCCACCGGTACTCTGGGTTTGGAACGGAACCCTTTCTGATGCGCCAGAGAACACCAGCTGTCCCTTCGTGCGCGCTGGACTAGACCCGGCCTCCCTACCGGACCCCACAGGTTACACCCGCTATCCCTACCTGATGCTCCGCATTAGGCTTGGCACCCATACCCGATGTTCTGGGGTAGTAGCGGTACCCCCACCGTTACTCTGCGGTAGTATCGGTACACCCACCGGTACTCCGGGGTAGTACGTGAACCCTTACTGGTTCACTGGGGTACACCTGATGACGTTACTGGCGCGCGGAGTAGACCAGACATTCCTACCTGACCCTCCGTTTTAGGCCCGGTATCCCTACCTGATGCTCCGTTGTTGGCCTGGCACCCCTACCCGATATGCTGGGGTAGTACCGCTACCCCCACCGGTACTCTGCGGTAGTATTGGTACACCCACCGGTACTCCAGGGTAGTACCTGAACCCTTACTGGTTCGCTGGGGTACACCTGCTGACCTTACGGGCGTGCTGTGTAGACCAGACATTCCTACCTGACCCTCCAGGCTAGGCCCAGTATCCCTACCTGATGCTCTGCGGTAGGCCTGGCCCCCTACCCGACAATCTGGGGTAGTACCGGTACACCCACCGGTACTCCGCGGTACTTTTCCTATACCCACCGGTACTCCTGGATTGTACCGGAACACTTACTGGTGTGCCGGGGTACACCTGCTGACCCTACGGGCACACTGCTTTGGACCCACCCTTCCTACCTGACCCGCGGGGTAGGCCTGGTATACCTACCCGATGTTTCGAGGTAGAACCGGTTCCCCCACCGGTACTCTGGGTTTGGAACGGAACCCTTTCTGATGCGCCAGAGAACACCAGCTGTCCCTTCGTGCGCGCTGGACTAGACCCGGCCTCCCTTCCGGACCCCACAGGTTAGACCCGCTATCCCTACCTGATGCTCCGCATTAGGCTTGGCACCCATACCCGATGTTCTGGGGTAGTAACGGTACCCCCACCGTTACTCTGCGGTAGTATCGGTACACCCAACGGTACTCCGGGGTAGTACGTGAACCCTTACTGGTTCACTGGGGTACACCTGCTGACGTTACGGGGACGCGGTGTAGACCAGACATTCCTACCTGACCCTCCAGGCTAGGCCCGGTATCCCTACCTGATGCTCCGTTGTTGGCCTGGCACCCCTACCCGATATGCTGGGGTAGTACCGCTACCCCCACCGGTACTCTGCGGTAGTATTAGTACACCCACCGGTACTCCAGGGCAGTACCTGAACTCTTACTGGTTCGCTGGGGTACACCTGCTGACCTTACGGGCGTGCTGTGTAGACCAGACATTCCTACCTGACCCTCCAGGCTAGGCCCGGTATCCCTACCTGATGCTCTGCGGTAGGCCTGGCCCCCTATCCGACAATCTGTGGTAGTACCGGTACACCCACAGGTACTCCGCGGTACTTTTCCTATACCCACCGGTACTCCTGGATAGTACCAGATCCCTTACTGGTGCGCCGGGGTACACCTGCTGACCCTACGGGCACACTGCTTTGGACCCACCCTTCCTACCTGACCCGCCGGGGTAGGCCTGGTATACCTACCCGATGTTTCGAGGTAGAACCGGTTCCCCCACCGGTACTCTGGGGTTGGAACGGAAACCTTTCTGATGCGCCAGAGAACACCAGCTGTCCCTTCGTGCGCGCTGGACTAGACCCGGCCTCCCTTCCGGACCCCACAGGTTAGACCCGCTATCCCTACCTGATGCTCCGCATTAGGCTTGGCACCCATACCCGATGTTCTGGGGTAGTAGCGGTACCCCCACCGTTACTCTGCAGTAGTATCGGTACACCCACCGGTACTCCGGGGTAGTACGTGAACCCTTACTGGTTCACTGGGGTACACCTGCTGACGTTACTGGCATGCGGTGTAGACCAGACATTCCTACCTGACCCTCTGTTTTAGGCCCGGTATCCCTACCTGATGCTCCGTTGTTGGCCTGGCACCCCTACCCGATATGCTGGGGTAGTACCGGTACCCCCACCGGTACTCTGCGGTAGTATTGGTACACCCACCGGTACTCCAGGGTAGTACCTGAACCCTTACTGGTTCGCTGGGGTACACCTGCTGACCTTACGGGCGTGCTCTGTAGACCAGACATTCCTACCTGACCCTCCAGGCTAGGCCCGGTATCCCTACCTGATGCTCTACGGTAGGCCTGGCCCCCTATCCGACAATCTGGGGTAGTACCGGTACACCCACAGGGACTCCGCGGTACTTTTGCTATACCCACCGGTACTCCTGGATTGTACCAGAACCCTTACTGGTGCGCCGGGGTACACCTGCTGACCCTACGGGCACACTGCTTTGGACCCACCCTTCCTACCTGACCCGCCGGGGTAGGCCTGGTATACCTACCCGATGTTTCGAGGTAGAACCGGTTCCCCCACCGGTACTCTGGGGTTGGAACGGAAACCTTTCTGATGCGCCAGAGAACACCAGCTGTCCCTTCGTGCGCGCTGGACTAGACCCGGCCTCCCTTCCGGACCCCACAGGTTACACCCGCTATCCCTACCTGATGCTCCGCATTAGGCTTGGCACACATACCCGATGTTCTGGGGTACTAGCGGTACCCCCACCGTTAATCTGCGGTAGTATCGGTACACCCACCGGTACTCCGGGGTAGTACGTGAACCCTTACTGGTTCACTGGGGTACACCTGCTGACGTTACTGGCGTGCGATGTAGACCAGACATTCCTACCTGACCCTCTGTTTTAGGCCCGGTATCCCTACCTGATGCTCCGTTGTTGGCCTGGCACCCCTACCCGATATGCTGGGGTAGTACCGGTACCCCCACCGGTACTCTGCGGTAGTATTGGTACACCCACCGGTACTCCAGGGTAGTACCTGAACACTTACTGGTTCGCTGGGGTACACCTGCTGACATTACGGGCGTGCTGTGTAGACCAGACATTCCTACCTGACCCTCCAGGCTAGGCCCGGTATCCCTACCTGATGCTCTGCGGTAGGCCTGGCCCCCTTCCCGACAATCTGGGGTACTACCGGTACACCCACAGGTACTCCGCGGTATTTTTGCTATACCCACTGGTACTCCTGGATTGTACCGGAACCCTTACTGGTGCGCCGGGGTACACCTGCTGACCCTACGGGCACACTGCTTTGGACCCACCCTTCCTACCTGACCCGCCGGGGTAGGCCTGGTATACCTACCCGATGTTTCGAGGTAGAACCGGTTCCCCCACCGGTACTCTGGGCTTGGAACGGAAACCTTTCTGATGCGCCAGAGAACACCAGCTGTCCCTTCGTGCGCGCTGGACTAGACCTGGCCTCCCTACCGGACCCCACAGGTTAGACCCGCTATCCCTACCTGATGCTCCGCATTAGGCTTGGCACCCATACCCGATGTTCTGGGGTAGTAGCGGTACCCCCACCGTTACTCTGCGGTAGTATCGGTACACCCACCGGTACTCCGGGGTAGTACGTGAACCCTTACTGGTTCACTGGGGTACACCTGATGACGTTACTGGCGCGCGGTGTAGACCAGACATTCCTACCTGACCCTCCGTTTTAGGCCCGGTATCCCTACCTGATGCTCCGTTGTTGGCCTGGCACCCCTACCCGATATGCTGGGGTAGTACCGCTACCCCCACCGGTACTCTGCGGTAGTATTGGTACACCCACCGGTACTCCAGGGCAGTACCTGAACACTTCCTGGTTCGCTGGGGTACACCTGCTGACATTACGGGCGTGCTGTGTAGACCAGACATTCCTACCTGACCCTCCAGGCTAGGCCCGGTATCCCTACCTGATGCTCTGCGGTAGGCCTGGCCCCCTACCCGACAATCTGGGGTAGTACCGGTACACCCACCGGGACTCCGCGGTACTTTTGCTATACCCACCGGTACTCCTGGATTGTACCGGAACCCTTACTGGTGCGCCGGGGTACACCTGCTGACCCTACGGGCACACTGCTTTGGACCCACCCTTCCTACCTGACCCGCCGGGGTAGGCCTGGTATACCTACCCGATGTTTCGAGGTAGAACCGGTTCCCCCACCGGTACTCTGGGCTTGGAACGGAAACCTTTGTGATGCGCCAGAGAACACCAGCTGTCCCTTCGTGCGCGCTGGACTAGACCCGGCCTCCCTTCCGGACCCCACAGGTTAGACCCGCTATCCCTACGTGATGCTCCGCATTAGGCTTGGCACCCATACCCGATGTTCTGGGGTAGTAGCGGTACCCCCACCGTTACTCTGCGGTAGTATCGGTACACCCACCGGTACTCCGGGGTAGTACGTGAACCCTTACTGGTTCACTGGGGTACACCTGATGACGTTACTGGCGCGCGGTGTAGACCAGACATTCCTACCTGACCCTCCGTTTTAGGCCCGGTATCCCTACCTGATGCTCCGTTGTTGGCCTGGCACCCCTACCCGATATGCTGGGGTAGTACCGCTACCCCCACCGGTACTCTGCGGTAGTATTGGTACACCCACCGGTACTCCAGGGCAGTACCTGAACACTTCCTGGTTCGCTGGGGTACACCTGCTGACCTTACGGGCGTGCTGTGTAGACCAGACATTCCTACCTGACCCTCCAGGCTAGGCCCGGTATCCCTACCTGATGCTCTGCGGTAGGCCTGGCCCCCTACCCGACAATCTGGGGTAGTACCGGTACACCCACAGGTACTCCGCGGTACTTTTGCTATACCCACCGGTACTCCTGGATTGTACCGGAACCCTTACTGGTGCGTCGGGGTACACCTGCTGACCCTACGGGCACACTGCTTTGGACCCACCCTTCCTACGTGACCCTCCGAGGTAGGCCTGGTATACCTACCCGATGTTTCGAGGTAGAACCGGTTCCCCCACCGGTACTCTGGGCTTGGAACGGAACCCTTTGTGATGCGCCAGAGAACACCAGCTGTCCCTTCGTGCGCGCTGGACTAGACCCGGCCTTCCTTCCGGACCCCACAGGTTAGACCCGCTATCCCTACCTGATGCTCCGCATTAGGCTTGGCACCCATACCCGATGTTCTGGGGTAGTAGCGGTACCCCCACCGTTACTCTGCGGTAGTATCGGTACACCCACCGGTACTCCGGGGTAGTACGTGAACCCTTACTGTTTCACTGGGGTACACCTGCTGACGTTACGGGGACGCGGTGTAGACCAGACATTCCTACCTGACCCTCCGTTTTAGGCCCGGTATCCCTACCTGATGCTCTGTTGTTGGCCTGGTACCCCTACCCGATATGCTGGGGTAGTACCGCTACCCCCACCGGTACTCTGCGGTAGTATTGGTACACCCACCGGTACTCCAGGGCAGTACCTGAACCCTTACTGGTTCGCTGGGGTACACCTGCTGACCTTACGGGCGTGCTGTGTAGACCAGACATTCCTACCTGACCCTCCAGGCTAGGCCCAGTATCCCTACCTGATGCTCTGCGGTAGGCCTGGCCCCCTACCCGACAATCTGGGGTAGTACCGGTACAACCACAGGTACTCCGCGGTACTTTTCCTATACCCACCGGTACTCCTGGATTGTACCGGAACACTTACTGGTGCGCCGGGGTACACCTGCTGACCCTACGGGCACACTGCTTTGGACCCACCCTTCCTACCTGACCCGCCGGGGTAGGCCTGGTATACCTACCCGATGTTTCGAGGTAGAACCGGTTCCCCCACCGGTACTCTGGGTTTGGAACGGAACCCTTTGTGATGCGCCAGAGAACACCAGCTGTCCCTTCGTGCGCGCTGGACTAGACCCGGCCTCCCTTCCGGACCCCACAGGTTAGACCCGCTATCCCTACCTGATGCTCCGCATTAGGCTTGGCACCCATACCCGATGTTCTGGGGTAGTAGCGGTACCCCCACCGTTACTCTGCGGTAGTATCGGTACACCCACCGGTACTCCGGGGTAGTACGTGAACCCTTACTGGTTCACTGGGGTACACCTGATGACGTTACTGGCGCGCGGAGTAGACCAGACATTCCTACCTGACCCTCCGTTTTAGGCCCGGTATCCCTACCTGATGCTCCGTTGTTGGCCTGGCACCCCTACCCGATATGCTGGGGTAGTACCGCTACCCCTACCGGTACTCTGCGGTAGTATTGGTACACCCACCGGTACTCCAGGGCAGTACCTGAACACTTCCTGGTTCGCTGGGGTACACCTGCTGACCTTACGGGCGTGCTGTGTAGACCAGACATTCCTACCTGACCCTCCAGGCTAGGCCCGGTATCCCTACCTGATGCTCTGCGGTAGGCCTGGCCCCCTACCCGACAATCTGGGGTAGTACCGGTACACCCACCGGTACTCCGCGGTACTTTTGCTATACCCACTGGTACTCCTGGATTGTACCGGAACCCTTACTGGTGCGCCGGGTTACACCTGCTGACCCTACGGGCACACTGCTTTGGACCCACCCTTCCTACCTGACCCGCCGGGGTAGGCCTGGTATACCTACCCGATGTTTCGAGGTAGAACCGGTTCCCCCACCGGTACTCTGGGCTTGGAACCGAAACCTTTCTGATGCGCCAGAGAACACCAGCTGTCCCTTCGTGCACGCTGGACTAGACCTGGCCTCCCTACCGGACCCCACAGGTTAGACCCGCTATCCCTACCTGATGCTCCGCATTAGGCTTGGCACCCATACCCGATGTTCTGGGGTAGTAGCGGTACCCCCACCGTTACTCTGCGGTAGTATCGGTACACCCACCGGTACTCCGGGGTAGTACCTGAACCCTTACTGGTTCGCTGGGGTACACCTGCTGACCTTACGGGCGTGCTGTGTAGACCAGACATTCCTACCTGACCCTCCAGGCTAGGCCCGGTATCCCTACCTGATGCTCTACGGTAGGCCTGGCCCCCTATCCGACAATCTGGGGTAGTACCGGTACACCCACAGGTACTCCGCGGTACTTTTGCTATACCCACCGGTACTCCTGGATTGTACCGGAACCCTTACTGGTGCGCCGGGGTACACCTGCTGACCCTACGGGCACACTGCTTTGGACCCACCCTTCCTACCTGACCCGCCGGGGTAGGACTGGTATACCTACCCGATGTTTCGAGGTAGAACCGGTTCCCCCACCGGTACTCTGGGTTTGAAACGGAACCCTTTCTGATGCGCCAGAGAACACCAGCTGTCCCTTCGTGCGCGCTGGACTAGACCCGGCCTCCCTTCCGGACCCCACAGGTTAGACTCGCTATCCCTACCTGATGCTCCGCATTAGGCTTGGCACCCATACCCGATGTTCTGGGGTACTAGCGGTACCCCCACCGTTACTCTGCAGTAGTATCGGTACACCCACCGGTACTCCGGGGTAGTACGAGAACCCTTACTGGTTCACTGGGGTACACCTGCTGACGTTACGGGGACGCGGTGTAGACCAGACATTCCTACCTGACCCTCCGTTTTAGGCCCGGTATCCCTACCTGATGCTCCGTTGTTGGCCTGGCACCCCTACCCGATATGCTGGGGTAGTACCGCTACCCCCACCGGTACTGTGCGGTAGTATTGGTACACCCACCGGTACTCCAGGGTAGTACCTGAACCCTTACTGGTTCGCTGGGGTACACCTGCTGACCTTACGGGCGTGCTGTGTAGACCAGACATTCCTACCTGACCCTCCAGGCTAGGCCCGGTATCCCTACCTGATGCTCTGCGGTAGGCCTGGCCCCCTACCCGACAATCTGGGGTACTACCGGTACACCCACCGGTACTCCGCGGTACTTTTGCTATACCCACCGGTACTCCTGGATTGTACCGGAACCCTTACTGGTGCGCCGGGTTACACCTGCTGACCCTACGGGCACACTGCTTTGGACCCACCCTTCCTACCTGACCCGCCGGGGTAGGCCTGGTATACCTACCCGATGTTTCGAGGTAGAACCGGTTCCCCCACCGGTACTCTGGGGTTGGAACGGAAACCTTTCTGATGCGCCAGAGAACACCAGCTGTCCCTTCGTGCGCGCTGGACTAGACCCGGCCTCCCTTCCGGACCCCACAGGTTAGACCCGCTATCCCTACCTGATGCTCCGCATTAGGCTTGGCACCCATACCCGATGTTCTGGGGTAGTAGCGGTACCCCCACCGTTACTCTGCGGTAGTATCGGTACACCCACCGGTACTCCGGGGTAGTACGTGAACCCTTACTGGTTCACTGGGGTACACCTGATGACGTTACTGGCGCGCGGAGTAGACCAGACATTCCTACCTGACCCTCCGTTTTAGGCCCGGTATCCCTACCTGATGCTCCGTTGTTGGCCTGGCACCCCTACCCGATATGCTGGGGTAGTACCGCTACCCCCACCGGTACTCTGCGGTAGTATTGGTACACCCACCGGTACTCCAGGGCAGTACCTGAACACTTCCTGGTTCGCTGGGGTACACCTGCTGACCTTACGGGCGTGCTGTGTAGACCAGACATTCCTACCTTACCCTCCAGGCTAGGCCCGGTATCCCTACCTGATGCTCTGCGGTAGGCCTGGCCCCCTACCCGACAATCTGGGGTAGTACCGGTACACCCACCGGTACTCCGCGGTACTTTTGCTATACCCACTGGTACTCCTGGATTGTACCGGAACCCTTACTGGTGCGCCGGGTTACACCTGCTGACCCTACGGGCACACTGCTTTGGACCCACCCTTCCTACCTGACCCGCCGGGGTAGGCCTGGTATACCTACCCGATGTTTCGAGGTAGAACCGGTTCCCCCACCGGTACTCTGGGCTTGGAACCGAAACCTTTCTGATGCGCCAGAGAACACCAGCTGTCCCTTCGTGCACGCTGGACTAGACCTGGCCTCCCTACCGGACCCCACAGGTTAGACCCGCTATCCCTACCTGATGCTCCGCATTAGGCTTGGCACCCATACCCGATGTTCTGGGGTAGTAGCGGTACCCCCACCGTTACTCTGCGGTAGTATCGGTACACCCACCGGTACTCCGGGGTAGTACATGAACCCTTACTGGTTCGCTGGGGTACACCTGCTGACCTTACGGGCGTGCTGTGTAGACCAGACATTCCTACCTGACCCTCCAGGCTAGGCCCGGTATCCCTACCTGATGCTCTACGGTAGGCCTGGCCCCCTATCCGACAATCTGGGGTAGTACCGGTACACCCACAGGTACTCCGCGGTACTTTTGCTATACCCACCGGTACTCCTGGATTGTACCGGAACCCTTACTGGTGCGCCGGGGTACACCTGCTGACCCTACGGGCACACTGCTTTGGACCCACCCTTCCTACCTGATTCGCCGGGGTAGGACTGGTATACCTACCCGATGTTTCGAGGTAGAACCGGTTCCCCCACCGGTACTCTGGGTTTGAAACGGAACCCTTTCTGATGCGCCAGAGAACACCAGCTGTCCCTTCGTGCGCGCTGGACTAGACCCGGCCTCCCTTCCGGACCCCACAGGTTAGACTCGCTATCCCTACCTGATGCTCCGCATTAGGCTTGGCACCCATACCCGATGTTCTGGGGTAGTAGCGGTACCCCCACCGTTACTCTGCAGTAGTATCGGTACACCCACCGGTACTCCGGGGTAGTACGAGAACCCTTACTGGTTCACTGGGGTACACCTGCTGACGTTACGGGGACGCGGTGTAGACCAGACATTCCTACCTGACCCTCCGTTTTAGGCCCGGTATCCCTACCTGATGCTCCGTTGTTGGCCTGGCACCCCTACCCGATATGCTGGGGTAGTACCGCTACCCCCACCGGTACTCTGCGGTAGTATTGGTACACCCACCGGTACTCCAGGGTAGTACCGGTACTCCAGGGTAGTACCTGAACCCTTACTGGTTCGCTGGGGTACACCTGCTGACCTTACGGGCGTGCTGTGTAGACCAGACATTCCTACCTGACCCTCCAGGCTAGGCCCGGTATCCCTACCTGATGCTCTGCGGTAGGCCTGGCCCCCTACCCGACAATCTGGGGTACTACCGGTACACCCACCGGTACTCCGCGGTACTTTTGCTATACCCACTGGTACTCCTGGATTGTACCGGAACCCTTACTGGTGCGCCGGGTTACACCTGCTGACCCTACGGGCACACTGCTTTGGACCCACCCTTCCTACCTGACCCGCCGGGGTAGGCCTGGTATACCTACCCGATGTTTCGAGGTAGAACCGGTTCCCCCACCGGTACTCTGGGCTTGGAACCGAAACCTTTCTGATGCGCCAGAGAACACCAGCTGTCCCTTCGTGCACGCTGGACTAGACCTGGCCTCCCTACCGGACCCCACAGGTTAGACCCGCTATCCCTACCTGATGGTCCGCATTAGGCTTGGCACCCATACCCGATGTTCTGGGGTAGTAGCGGTACCCCCACCGTTACTCTGCGGTAGTATCGGTACACCCACCGGTACTCCGGGGTAGTACGTGAACCCTTACTGGTTCACTGGGGTACACCTGCTGACGTTACTGGCGTGCGGAGTAGACCAGACATTCTTCCTGACCCTCCGTGTTAGTCCCGGTATCCCTACCTGATGCTCCGTTGTTGGCCTGGAACCCCTACCCGATATGCTGGGGTAGTACCGGTACCCCCACCGGTACTCTGCGGTAGTATTGGTACACCCACCGGTACTCCAGGGTAGTACCTGAACCCTTACTGGTTCGCTGGGGTACACCTGCTGACCTTACGGGCGTGCTGTGTAGACCAGACATTCCTACCTGACCCTCCAGGCTAGGCCCGGTATCCCTACCTGATGCTCTGCGGTAGGCCTGGCCCCCTACCCGACAATCTGGGGTAGTACCGGTACACCCACAGGGACTCCGCGGTACTTTTGCTATACCCACCGGTACTCCTGGATTGTACCGGAACCCTTACTGGTGCGCCGGGTTACACCTGCTGACCCTACGGGCACACTGCTTTGGACCCACCCTTCCTACCTGACCCGCCGGGGTAGGACTGGTATACCTACCCGATGTTTCGAGGTAGAACCGGTTCCCCCACCGGTACTCTGGGGTTGGAACGGAAACCTTTCTGATGCGCCAGAGAACACCAGCTGTCCCTTCGTGCGCGCTGGACTAGACCCGGCCTCCCTTCCGGACCCCACAGGTTAGACCCGCTATCCCTACCTGATGCTCCGCATTAGGCTTGGCACCCATACCCGATGTTCTGGGGTAGTAGCGGTACCCCCACCGTTACTCTGCGGTAGTATCGGTACACCCACCGGTACTCCGGCGTAGTACATGAACCCTTACTGGTTCGCTGGGGTACACCTGCTGACCTTACGGGCGTGCTGTGTAGACCAGACATTCCTACCTGACCCTCCAGGCTAGGCCCGGTATCCCTACCTGATGCTCCGTTGTTGGCCTGGCACCCCTACCCGATATGCTGGGGTAGTACCGCTACCCCCACGGGTACTCTGCGGTAGTATTGGTACACCCACCGGTACTCCAGGGCAGTACCTGAACACTTCCTGGTTCGCTGGGGTGCACCTGCTGACATTACGGGCGTGCTGTGTAGACCAGACATTCCTACCTGACCCTCCAGGCTAGGCCCGGTATCCCTACCTGATGCTCTGCGGTAGGCCTGGCCCCCTACCCGACAATCTGGGGTAGTACCGGTACACCCACAGGGACTCCGCGGTACTTTTGCTATACCCACCGGTACTCCTGGATTGTACCGGAACCCTTACTGGTGCGCCGGGGTACACCTGCTGACCCTACGGGCACACTGCTTTGGACCCACCCTTCCTACCTGACCCGCCGGGGTAGGCCTGGTATACCTACCCGATGTTTCGAGGTAGAACCGGTTCCCCCACCGGTACTCTGGGTTGGAACGGAAACCTTTGTGATGCGCCAGAGAACACCAGCTGTCCCTTCGTGCGCGCTGGACTAGACCCAGCCTCCCTTCCGGACCGCACAGGTTAGACCCGCTATCCCTACCTGATGCTCCGCATTAGGCTTGGCACCCATACCCGATGTTCTGGGGTAGTAGCGGTACCCCCACCGTTACTCTGCGGTAGTATCGGTACACCCACCGGTACTCCGGGGTAGTACGTGAACCCTTACTGGTTCACTGGGGTACACCTGATGACGTTACTGGCGCGCGGTGTAGACCAGACATTCCTACCTGACCCTCCGTTTTAGGCCCGGTATCCCTACCTGATGCTCCGTTGTTGGCCTGGCACCCCTACCCGATATGCTGGGGTAGTACCGGTACCCCCACCGGTACTCTGCGGTAGTATTGGTACACCCACCGGTACTCCAGGGCAGTACCTGAACACTTCCTGGTTCGCTGGGGTACACCTGCTGACCTTACGGGCGTGCTGTGTAGACCAGACATTCCTACCTGACCCTCCAGGCTAGGCCCGGTATCCCTACCTGATGCTCTGCGGTAGGCCTGGCCCCCTACCCGACAATCTGGGGTAGTACCGGTACACCCACAGGTACTCCGCGGTACTTTTGCTATACCCACCGGTACTCCTGGATTGTACCGGAACCCTTACTGGTGCGTCGGGGTACACCTGCTGACCCTACGGGCACACTGCTTTGGACCCACCCTTCCTACCTGACCCGCCAGGGTAGGCCTGGTATACCTACCCGATGTTTCGAGGTAGAACCGGTTCCCCCACCGGTACTCTGGGCTTGGAACGGAAACCTTTGTGATGCGCCAGAGAACACCAGCTGTCCCTTCGTGCGCGCTGGACTAGACCCGGCCTCCCTTCCGGACCCCACAGGTTAGACCCGCTATCCCTACCTGATGCTCCGCATTAGGCTTGGCACCCATACCCGATGTTCTGGGGTAGTAGCGGTACCCCCACCGTTACTCTGCGGTAGTATCGGTACACCCACCGGTACTCCGGGGTAGTACGTGAACCCTTACTGGTTCACTGGGGTACACCTGATGACGTTTCGGGCACGCGGTATAGACCAGACATTCTTCCTGACCCTCCGTGTTAGTCCCGGTATCCCTACCTGATGCTCCGTTGTTGGCCTGGCACCCCTACCCGATATGCTGGGGTAGTACCGCTACCCCCACCGGTACTCTGCGGTAGTATTGGTACACCCACCGGTACTCCAGGGTAGTACCTGAACTCTTACTGGTTCGCTGGGGTACACCTGCTAACCTTACGGGCGTGCTGTGTAGACCAGACATTCCTACCTGACCCTCCAGGCTAGGCCCGGTATCCCTACCTGATGCTCTGCGGTAGGCCTGGCCCCCTACCCGACAATCTGGGGTAGTACCGGTACACCCACAGGTACTCCGCGGTACTTTTGCTATACCCACCGGTACTCCTGGATTGTACCAGAACCCTTACTGGTGCGCCGGGGTACACCTGCTGACCCTACGGGCACACTGCTTTGGACCCACCCTTCCTACCTGACCCGCCGGGGTAGGACTGGTATACCTACCCGATGTTTCGAGGTAGAACCGGTTCCCCCACCGGTACTCTGGGTTTGAAACGGAACCCTTTGTGATGCGCCAGAGAACACCAGCTGTCCCTTCGTGCGCGCTGGACTAGACCCGGCCTTCCTTCCGGACCCCACAGGTTAGACCCGCTATCCCTACCTGATGCTCCGCATTAGGCTTGGCACCCATACCCGATGTTCTGGGGTAGTAGCGGTACCCCCACCGTTACTCTGCGGTAGTATCGGTACACCCACCGGTACTCCGGGGTAGTACGTGAACCCTTACTGGTTCACTGGGGTACACCTGCTGACGTTACGGGGACGCGGTGTAGACAAGACATTCCTACCTGACCCTCCGTTTTAGGCCCAGTATCCCTACCTGATGCTCTGCGGTAGGCCTGGCCCCCTACCCGACAATCTGGGGTAGTACCGGTACAACCACAGGTACTCCGCGGTACTTTTCCTATACCCACCGGTACTCCTGGATTGTACCGGAACACTTACTGGTGTGCCGGGGTACACCTGCTGACCCTACGGGCACACTGCTTTGGACCCACCCTTCCTACCTGACCCGCCGGGGTAGGCCTGGTATACCTACCCGATGTTTCGAGGTAGAACCGGTTCCCCCACCGGTACTCTGGGTTTGGAACGGAACCCTTTCTGATGCGCCAGAGAACACCAGCTGTCCCTTCGTGCGCGCTGGACTAGACCCGGCCTCCCTTCCGGACCCCACAGGTTAGACCCGCTATCCCTACCTGATGCTCCGCATTAGGCTTGGCACCCATACCCGATGTTCTGGGGTAGTAGCGGTACCCCCACCGTTACTCTGCGGTAGTATCGGTACACCCACCGGTACTCCGGGGTAGTACGTGAACCCTTACTGGTTCACTGGGGTACACCTGATGACGTTACTGGCGCGCGGAGTAGACCAGACATTCCTACCTGACCCTCCGTTTTAGGCCCGGTATCCCTACCTGATGCTCCGTTTTTGGCCTGGCACCCCTACCCGATATGCTGGGGTAGTACCGCTACCCCCACCGGTACTCTGCGGTAGTATTGGTACACCCACCGGTACTCCAGGGCAGTACCTGAACAGTTCCTGGTTCGCTGGGGTACACCTGCTGACCTTACGGGCGTGCTGTGTAGACCAGACATTCCTACCTGACCCTCCAGGCTAGGCCCGGTATCCCTACCTGATGCTCTGCGGTAGGCCTGGCCCCCTACCCGACAATCTGGGGTAGTACCGGTACACCCACCGGTACTCCGCGGTACTTTTGCTATACCCACTGGTACTCCTGGATTGTACCGGAACCCTTACTGGTGCGCCGGGTTACACCTGCTGACCCTACGGGCACACTGCTTTGGACCCACCCTTCCTACCTGACCCGCCGGGGTAGGCCTGGTATACCTACCCGATGTTTCGAGGTAGAACCGGTTCCCCCACCGGTACTCTGGGCTTGGAACCGAAACCTTTCTGATGCGCCAGAGAACACCAGCTGTCCCTTCGTGCACGCTGGACTAGACCTGGCCTCCCTACCGGACCCCACAGGTTAGACCCGCTATCCCTACCTGATGCTCCGCATTAGGCTTGGCACCCATACCCGATGTTCTGGGGTAGTAGCGGTACCCCCACCGTTAATCTGCGGTAGTATCGGTACACCCACCGGTACTCCGGGGTAGTACATGAACCCTTACTGGTTCGCTGGGGTACACCTGCTGACCTTACGGGCGTGCTGTGTAGACCAGACATTCCTACCTGGCCCTCCAGGCTAGGCCCGGTATCCCTACCTGATGCTCTACGGTAGGCCTGGCCCCCTATCCGACAATCTGGGGTAGTACCGGTACACCCACAGGTACTCCGCGGTACTTTTGCTATACCCACCGGTACTCCTGGATTGTACCGGAACCCTTACTGGTGCGCCGGGGTACACCTGCTGACCCTATGGGCACACTGCTTTGGACCCACCCTTCGTACCTGATTCGCCGGGGTAGGACTGGTATACCTACCCGATGTTTCGAGGTAGAACCGGTTCCCCCACCGGTACTCTGGGTTTGAAACGGAACCCTTTCTGATGCGCCAGAGAACACCAGCTGTCCCTTCGTGCGCGCTGGACTAGACCCGGCCTCCCTTCCGGACCCCACAGGTTAGACTCGCTATCCCTACCTGATGCTCCGCATTAGGCTTGGCACCCATACCCGATGTTCTGGGGTACTAGCGGTACCCCCACCGTTACTCTGCAGTAGTATCGGTACACCCACCGGTACTCCGGGGTAGTACGAGAACCCATACTGGTTCACTGGGGTACACCTGCTGACGTTACGGGGACGCGGTGTAGACCAGACATTCCTACCTGACCCTCCGTTTTAGGCCCGGTATCCCTACCTGATGCTCCGTTGTTGTCATGGCACCCCTACCCGATATGCTGTGGTAGTACCGCTACCCCCACCGGTACTCTGCGGTAGTATTGGTACACCCACCGGTACTCCAGGGTAGTACCTGAACCCTTACTGGTTCGCTGGGGTACACCTGCTGACCTTACGGGCGTGCTGTGTAGACCAGACATTCCTACCTGACCCTCCAGGCTAGGCCCGGTATCCCTACCTGATGCTCTACGGTAGGCCTGGCCCCCTATCCGACAATCTGGGGTAGTACCGGTACACCCACAGGTACTCCGCGGTACTTTTGCTATACCCACTGGTACTCCTGGATTGTACCGGAACCCTTACTGGTGCGCCGGGTTACACCTGCTGACCCTACGGGCACACTGCTTTGGACCCACCCTTCCTACCTGACCCGCCGGGGTAGGCCTGGTATACCTACCCGATGTTTCGAGGTAGAACCGGTTCCCCCACCGGTACTCTGGGCTTGGAACCGAAACCTTTCTGATGCGCCAGAGAACACCAGCTGTCCCTTCGTGCACGCTGGACTAGACCTGGCCTCCCTACCGGACCCCACAGGTTAGACCCGCTATCACTACCTGATGCTCCGCATTAGGCTTGGCACCCATACCCGATGTTCTGGGGTAGTAGCGGTACCCCCACCGTTACTCTGCGGTAGTATCGGTACACCCACCGGTACTCCGGGGTAGTACGTGAACCCTTACTGGTTCACTGGGGTACACCTGCTGACGTTACTGGCGTGCGGTGTAGACCAGACATTCTTCCTGACCCTCCGTGTTAGTCCCGGTATCCCTACCTGATGCTCCGTTGTTGGCCTGGCACCCCTACCCGATATGCTGGGGTAGTACCGCTACCCCCACCGGTACTCTGCGGTAGTATTGGTACACCCACCGGTACTCCAGGGTAGTACCTGAACCCTTACTGGTTCGCTGGGGTACACCTGCTGACCTTACGGGCGTGCTGTGTAGACCAGACATTCCTACCTGACCCTCCAGGCTAGGCCCCGTATCCCTACCTGATGCTCTGCGGTAGGCCTGGCCCCCTACCCGACAATCTGGGGTAGTACCGGTACACCCACAGGGACTCCGCGGTACTTTTGCTATACCCACCGGTACTCCTGGATTGTACCGGAACCCTTACTGGTGCGCCGGGGTACACCTGCTGACCCTACGGGCACACTGCTTTGGACCCACCCTTCCTACCTGACCCGCCGGGGTAGGCCTGGTATACCTACCCGATGTTTCGAGGTAGAACCGGTTCCCCCATCGGTACTCTGGGGTTGGAACGGAAACCTTTCTGATGCGCCAGAGAACAGCAGCTGTCCCTTCGTGCGCGCTGTACTAGACCCGCCCTCCCTTCCAGACCCCACAGGTTAGACCCGCTATCCCTACCTGATGCTCCGCATTAGGCTTGGCACCCATACCCGATGTTCTGGGGTAGTAGCGGTACCCCCACCGTTACTCTGCGGTAGTATCGGTACACCCACCGGTACTCCGGGGTAGTACGTGAACCCTTACTGGTTCACTGGGGTACACCTGATGACGTTACTGGCGCGCGGAGTAGACCAGACATTCCTACCTGACCCTCCGTTTTAGGCCCGGTATCCCTACCTGATGCTCCGTTGTTGGCCTGGCACCCCTACCCGATATGCTGGGGTAGTACCGGTACCCCCACCGGTACTCTGCGGTAGTATTGGTACACCCACCGGTACTCCAGGGCAGTACCTGAACACTTCCTGGTTCGCTGGGGTACACCTGCTGACCTTACGGGCGTGCTGTGTAGACCAGACATTCCTACCTGACCCTCCAGGCTAGGCCCGGTATCCCTACCTGATGCTCTACGGTAGGCCTGGCCCCCTATCCGACAATCTGGGGTAGTACCGGTACACCCACAGGTACTCCGCGGTACTTTTGCTATACCCACCGGTACTCCTGGATTGTACCGGAACCCTTACTGGTGCGCCGGGGTACACCTGCTGACCCTACGGGCACACTGCTTTGGACCCACCCTTCCTACCTGATTCGCCGGGGTAGGCCTGGTATACCTACCCGATGTTTCGAGGTAGAACCGGTTCCCCCACCGGTACTCTGGGGTTGGAACGGAAACCTTTCTGATGCGCCAGAGAACAGCAGCTGTCCCTTCGTGCGCGCTGGACTAGACCCGGCCTCCCTTCCGGACCCCACAGGTTAGACCCGCTATCCCTACCTGATGCTCCGCATTAGGCTTGGCACCCATACCCGATGTTCTGGGGTAGTAGCGGTACCCCCACCGTTACTCTGCGGTAGTATCGGTACACCCACCGGTACTCCGGGGTAGTACATGAACCCTTACTGGTTCGCTGGGGTACACCTGCTGACCTTACGGGCGTGCTGTGTAGACCAGACATTCCTACCTGACCCTCCAGGCTAGGCCCGGTATCCCTACCTGATGCTCTACGGTAGGCCTGGCCTCCTATCCGACATTCTGGGGTAGTACCGGTACACCCACAGGTACTCCGCGGTACTTTTGCTATACCCACCGGTACTCCTGGATTTTACCGTAACCCTTACTGGTGCGCCTGGGTACACCTGCTGACCCTACGGGCACACTGCTTTGGACCCACCCTTCCTACCTGATTCGCCGGGGTAGGACTGGTATACCTACCCGATGTTTCGAGGTAGAACCGGTTCCCCCACCGGTACTCTGGGTTTGAAACGGAACCCTTTCTGATGCGCCAGAGAACACCAGCTGTCCCTTCGTGCGCGCTGGACTAGACCCGGCCTCCCTTCCGGACCGCACAGGTTAGACTCGCTATCCCTACCTGATGCTCCGCATTAGGCTTGGCACCCATACCCGATGTTCTGGGGTAGTAGCGGTACCCCCACCGTTACTCTGCAGTAGTATCGGTACACCCACCGGTACTCCGGGGTAGTACGAGAACCCTTACTGGTTCACTGGGGTACACCTGATGACGTTACGGGGACGCGGTGTAGACCAGACATTCCTACCTGACCCTCCGTTTTAGGCCCGGTATCCCTACCTGATGCTCCGTTGTTGGCCTGGCACCCCTACCCGATATGCTGGGGTAGTACCGCTACCCCCACCGGTACTCTGCGGTAGTATTGGTACACCCACCGGTACTCCAGGGCAGTACCTGAACCCTTACTGGTTCGCTGGGGTACACCTGCTGACCTTACGGGCGTGCTGTGTAGACCAGACATTCCTACCTGACCCTCCAGGCTAGGCCCGGTATCCCTACCTGATGCTCTGCGGTAGGCCTGGCCCCCTACCCGACAATCTGGGGTACTACCGGTACACCCACCGGTACTCCGCGGTACTTTTGCTATACCCACTGGTACTCCTGGATTGTACCGGAACCCTTACTGGTGCGCCGGGTTACACCTGCTGACCCTACGGGCACACTGCTTTGGACCCACCCTTCCTACCTGACCCGCCGGGGTAGGCCTGGTATACCTACCCGATGTTTCGAGGTAGAACCGGTTCCCCCACCGGTACTCTGGGCTTGGAACCGAAACCTTTCTGATGCGCCAGAGAACAGCAGCTGTCCCTTCGTGCGCGCTGGACTAGACCCGGCCTCCCTTCCGGACCCCACAGGTTAGACCCGCTATCCCTACCTGATGCTCCGCATTAGGCTTGGCACCCATACCCGATGTTCTGGGGTAGTAGCGGTACCCCCACCGTTACTCTGCGGTAGTATCGGTACACCCACCGGTACTCCAGGGTAGTACGTGAACCCTTACTGGTTCACTGGGGTACACCTGATGACGTTACTGGCGCGCGGAGTAGACCAGACATTCCTACCTGACCCTCCGTTTTAGGCCCGGTATCCCTACCTGATGCTCCGTTGTTGGCCTGGCACCCCTACCCGATATGCTGGGGTAGTACCGCTACCCCCACCGGTACTCTGCGGTAGTATTGGTACACCCACCGGTACTCCAGGGCAGTACCTGAACACTTCCTGGTTCGCTGGGGTACACCTGCTGACCTTACGGGCGTGCTGTGTAGACCAGACATTCCTACCTGACCCTCCAGGCTAGGCCCGGTATCCCTACCTGATGCTCTACGGTAGGCCTGGCCCCCTATCCGACAATCTGGGGTAGTACCGGTACACCCACAGGTACTCCGCGGTACTTTTGCTATACCCACCGGTACTCCTGGATTGTACCGGAACCCTTACTGGTGCGCCGGGGTACACCTGCTGACCCTACGGGCACACTGCTTTGGACCCACCCTTCCTACCTGATTCGCCGGGGTAGGACTGGTATACCTACCCGATGTTTCGAGGTAGAACCGGTTCCCCCACCGGTACTCTGGGTTTGAAACGGAACCCTTTCTGATGCGCCAGAGAACACCAGCTGTCCCTTCGTGCGCGCTGGACTAGACCCGGCCTCCCTTCCGGACCGCACAGGTTAGACTCGCTATCCCTACCTGATGCTCCGCATTAGGCTTGGCACCCATACCCGATGTTCTGGGGTAGTAGCGGTACCCCCACCGTTACTCTGCAGTAGTATCGGTACACCCACCGGTACTCCGGGGTAGTACGAGAACCCTTACTGGTTCACTGGGGTACACCTGCTGACGTTACGGGGACGCGGTGTAGACCAGACATTCCTACCTGACCCTCCGTTTTAGGCCCGGTATCCCTACCTGATGCTCCGTTGTTGGCCTGGCACCCCTACCCGATATGCTGGGGTAGTACCGCTACCCCCACCGGTACTCTGCGGTAGTATTGGTACACCCACCGGTACTCCAGGGCAGTACCTGAACCCTTACTGGTTCGCTGGGGTACACCTGCTGACCTTACGGGCGTGCTGTGTAGACCAGACATTCCTACCTGACCCTCCAGGCTAGGCCCGGTATCCCTACCTGATGCTCTGCGGTAGGCCTGGCCCCCTACCCGACAATCTGGGGTACTACCGGTACACCCACCGGTACTCCGCGGTACTTTTGCTATACCCACTGGTACTCCTGGATTGTACCGGAACCCTTACTGGTGCGCCGGGTTACACCTGCTGACCCTACGGGCACACTGCTTTGGACCCACCGTTCCTACCTGACCCGCCGGGGTAGGCCTGGTATACCTACCCGATGTTTCGAGGTAGAACCGGTTCCCCCACCGGTACTCTGGGCTTGGAACCGAAACCTTTCTGATGCGCCAGAGAACAGCAGCTGTCCCTTCGTGCGCGCTGGACTAGACCCGGCCTCCCTTCCGGACCCCACAGGTTAGACCCGCTATCCCTACCTGATGCTCCGCATTAGGCTTGGCACCCATACCCGATGTTCTGGGGTAGTAGCGGTACCCCCACCGTTACTCTGCGGTAGTATCGGTACACCCACCGGTACTCCAGGGTAGTACGTGAACCCTTACTGGTTCACTGGGGTACACCTGATGACGTTACTGGCGCGCGGAGTAGACCAGACATTCCTACCTGACCCTCCGTTTTAGGCCCGGTATCCCTACCTGATGCTCCGTTGTTGGCCTGGCACCCCTACCCGATATGCTGGGGTAGTACCGCTACCCCCACCGGTACTCTGCGGTAGTATTGGTACACCCACCGGTACTCCAGGGCAGTACCTGAACACTTACTGGTTCGCTGGGGTACACCTGCTGACGTTACGGGCGTGCTCTGTAGACGAGACATTCCTACCTGACCCTCCAGGCTAGGCCCGGTATCCCTACCTGATGCTCTGCGGTAGGCCTGGCCCCCTACCCGACAATGTGGGGTAGTACCGGTAAACCCACAGGGACTCCGCGGTACTTTTGCTATACCCACCGGTACTCCTGGATTGTACCGGAACCCTTACTGGTGCGCCGGGATACACCTGCTGACCCTACGGGCACACTGCTTTGGACCCACCCTTCCTACCTGACCCGCCGGGGTAGGCCTGGTATACCTACCCGATGTTTCGAGGTAGAACCGGTTCCCCCACCGGTACTCTGGGTTTGAAACGGAACCCTTTCTGATGCGCCAGAGAACACCAGCTGTCCCTTCGTGCGCGCTGGACTAGACCCGGCCTTCCTTCCGGACCCCACAGGTTAGACCCGCTATCCCTACCTGATGCTCCGCATTAGGCTTGGCACCCATACCCGATGTTCTGGGGTAGTAGCGGTACCCCCACCGTTACTCTGCAGTAGTATCGGTACACCCACCGGTACTCCGGGGTAGTACGTGAACCCTTACTGGTTCACTGGGGTACACCTGATGACGTTACTGGCGCGCGGTGTAGACCAGACATTCCTACCTGACCCTCCGTTTTAGGCCCGGTATCCCTACCTGATGCTCCGTTGTTGGCCTGGCACCCCTACCCGATATGCTGGGGTAGTACCGGTACCCCCACCGGTACTCTGCGGTAGTATTGGTACACCCACCGGTACTCCAGGGTAGTACCTGAACCCTTACTGGTTCGCTGGGGTACACCTGCTGACCTTACGGGCGTGCTGTGTAGACCAGACATTCCTACCTGACCCTCCAGGCTAGGCCCGGTATCCCTACCTGATGCTCTACGGTAGGCCTGGCCTCCTATCCGACAATCTGGTGTAGTACCGGTACACCCACAGGTACTCCGCGGTACTTTTGCTATACCCACCGGTACTCCTGGATTGTACCGTAACCCTTACTGGTGCGCCAGGGTACACCTGCTGACCCTACGGGCACACTGCTTTGGACCCACCCTTCCTACCTGACCCGCCGGGGTAGGACTGGTATACCTACCCGATGTTTCGAGGTAGAACCGGTTCCCCCACCGGTACTCTGGGTTTGGAACGGAACCCTTTCTGATGCGCCAGAGAACACCAGCTGTCCCTTCGTGCGCGCTGGACTAGACCCGGCCTCCCTTCCGGACCCCACAGGTTAGACCCGCTATCCCTACCTGATGCTCCGCATTAGGCTTGGCACCCATACCCGATGTTCTGGGGTAGTAGCGGTACCCCCACCGTTACTCTGCGGTAGTATCGGTACACCCACCGGTACTCCGGGGTAGTACGTGAACCCTTACTGGTTCACTGGGGTACACCTGATGACGTTACTGGCGCGCGGAGTAGACCAGACATTCCTACCTGACCCTCCATTTTAGGCCCGGTATCCCTACCTGATGCTCCGTTGTTGGCCTGGCACCCCTACCCGATATGCTGGGGTAGTACCGCTACCCCCACCAGTACTCTGCGGTAGTATTGGTACACCCACCGGTACTCCAGGGCAGTACCTGAACTCTTACTGGTTCGCTGGGGTACACCTGCTGACCTTACGGGCGTGCTGTGTAGACCAGACATTCCTACCTGACCCTCCAGGCTAGGCCCGGTATCCCTACCTGATGCTCTGCGGTAGGCCTGGCCCCCTATCCGACAATGTGTGGTAGTACCGGTACACCCACAGGTACTCCGCGGTACTTTTGCTATACCCACCGGTACTCCTGGATAGTACCAGAACCCTTACTGGTGCGCCGGGGTACACCTGCTGACCCTACGGGCACACTGCTTTGGACCCACCCTTCCTACCTGACCCGCCGGGGTAGGCCTGGTATACCTACCCGATGTTTCGAGGTAGAACCGGTTCCCCCACCGGTACTCTTGGTTTGGAACGGAAACCTTTCTGATGCGCCAGAGAACACCAGCTGTCCCTTCGTGCGCGCTGGACTAGACCCGGCCTCCCTTCCGGACCCCACAGGTTAGACCCGGTATCCCTACCTGATGCTCCGCATTAGGCTTGGCACCCATACCCGATGTTCTGGGGTAGTAGCGGTACCCCCACCGTTACTCTGCAGTAGTATCGGTACACCCACCGGTACTCCGGGGTAGTACGTGAACCCTTACTGGTTCACTGGGGTACACCTGCTGACGTTACTGGCGCGCGGTGTAGACCAGACATTCCTACCTGACCCTCTGTTTTAGGCCCGGTATCCCTACCTGATGCTCCGTTGTTGGCCTGGCACCCCTACCCGATATGCTGGGGTAGTACCGCTACCCCCACCGGTACTCTGCGGTAGTATTGGTACACCCACCGGTACTCCAGGGCAGTACCTGAACCCTTACTGGTTCGCTGGGGTACACCTGCTGACCTTACAGGCGTGCTGTGTAGACCAGACATTCCTACCTGACCCTCCAGGCTAGGCCCGCTATCCCTACCTGATGCTCTGCGGTAGGCCTGGCCCCCTACCCGACAATCTGGGGTACTACTGGTACACCCACAGGTACTCCGCGGTACTTTTGCTATACCCACTGGTACTCCTGGATTGTACCGGAACCCTTACTGGTGCGCCGGGGTACACCTGCTGACCCTACGGGCACACTGCTTTGGACCCACCCTTCCTACCTGACCCGCCGGGGTAGGCCTGGTATACCTACCCGATGTTTCGAGGTAGAACCGGTTCCCCCACCGGTACTCTGGGCTTGGAACGGAAACCTTTGTGATGCGCCAGAGAACACCAGCTGTCCCTTCGTGCGCGCTGGACTAGACCTGGCCTCCCTACCGGACCCCACAGGTTAGACCCGCTATCCCTACCTGATGCTCCGCATTAGGCTTGGCACCCATACCCGATGTTCTGGGGCAGTAACGGTACCCCCACCGTTACTCTGCGGTAGTATCGGTACACCCACCGGTACTCCGGGGTAGTACGTGAACCCTTACTGGTTCACTGGGGTACACCTGCTGACGTTACGGGGACGCGGTGTAGACCAGACATTCCTACCTGACCCTCCGTTTTAGGCCCGGTATCCCTACCTGATGCTCCGTTGTTGGCCTGGCACCCCTACCCGATATGCTGGGGTAGTACCGGTACCCCCACCGGTACTCTGCGGTAGTATTGGTACACCCACCGGTACTCCAGGGTAGTACCTGAACCCTTACTGGTTCGCTGGGGTACACCTGCTGACCTTACAGGCGTGCTGTGTAGACCAGACATTCCTACCTGACCCTCCAGGTTAGGCCCAGTATCCCTACCTGATGCTCTGCGGTAGGCCTGGCCCCCTACCCGACAATCTGGGGTAGTACCGGTACACCCACAGGTACTCCGCGGTACTTTTCCTATACCCACCGGTACTCCTGGATTGTACCGGAACACTTACTGGTGTGCCGGGGTACACCTGCTGACCCTACGGGCACACTGCTTTGGACCCACCCTTCCTACCTGACCCGCCGGGGTAGGCCTGGTATACCTACCCCATGTTTCGAGGTAGAACCGGTTCCCCCACCGGTACTCTGGGTTTGGAACGGAACCCTTTCTGATGCGCCAGAGAACACCAGCTGTCCCTTCGTGCGCGCTGGACTAGACCCGGCCTCCCTTCCGGACCCCACAGGTTAGACCCGCTATCCCTACCTGATGCTCCGCATTAGGCTTGGCACCCATACCCGATGTTCTGGGGTAGTAGCGGTACCCCCACCGTTACTCTGCGGTAGTATCGGTACACCCACCGGTACTCCGGGGTAGTACGTGAACCCTTACTGGTTCACTGGGGTACACCTGCTGACGTTACTGGCGTGCGGTGTAGACCAGACATTCTTCCTGACCCTCCGTGTTAGTCCCGGTATCCCTACCTGATGCTCCGTTGTTGGCCTGGCACCCCTACCCGATATGCTGGGGTAGTACCGCTACCCCCACTGGTACTCTGCGGTAGTATTGGTACACCCACCGGTACTCCAGGGCAGTACCTGAACCCTTACTGGTTCGCTGGGGTACACCTGCTGACCTTACGGGCGTGCTGTGTAGACCAGACATTCCTACCTGACCCTCCAGGCTAGGCCCGGTATCCCTACCTGATGCTCTGCGGTAGGCCTGGCCCCCTTCCCGACAATCTGGGGTACTACCGGTACACCCACAGGTACTCCGCGGTACTTTTGCTATACCCACCGGTACTCCTGGATTGTACCGGAACCCTTACTGGTGCGCCGGGGTACACCTGCTGACCCTACGGGCACACTGCTTTGGACCCACCCTTCCTACCTGACCCGCCGGGGTAGGCCTGGTATACCTACCCGATGTTTCGAGGTAGAACCGGTTCCCCCACCGGTACTCTGGGCTTGGAACGGAAACCTTTGTGATGCGCCAGAGAACACCAGCTGTCCCTTCGTGCGCGCTGGACTAGACCTGGCCTCCCTACCGGACCCCACAGGTTAGACCCGCTATCCCTACCTGATGCTCCGCATTAGGCTTGGCACCCATACCCGATGTTCTGGGGTAGTAGCGGTACCCCCACCGTTACTCTGCGGTAGTATCGGTACACCCACCGGTACTCCTGGGTAGTACGTGAACCCTTACTGGTTCACTGGGGTACACCTGATGACGTTACTGGCGCGCGGTGTAGACCAGACATTCCTACCTGACCCTCCGTTTTAGGCCCGGTATCCCTACCTGATGCTCCGTTGTTGGCCTGGCACCCCTACCCGATATGCTGGGGTAGTACCGCTACCCCCACCGGTACTCTGCGGTAGTATTGGTACACCCACCGGTACTCCAGGGCAGTACCTGAACACTTCCTGGTTCGCTGGGGTACACCTGCTGACCTTACGGGCGTGCTGTGTAGACCAGACATTCCTACCTGACCCTCCAGGCTAGGCCCGGTATCCCTACCTGATGCTCTGCGGTAGGCCTGGCCCCCTACCCGACAATCTGGGGTAGTACCGGTACACCCACAGGGACTCCGCGGTACTTTTGCTATACCCACCGGTACTCCTGGATTGTACCGGAACCCTTACTGGTGTGCCGGGGTACACCTGCTGACCCTACGGGCACACTGCTTTGGACCCACCCTTCCTACCTGACCCGCCGGGGTAGGCCTGGTATACCTACCCGATGTTTCGAGGTAGAACCGGTTCCCCCACCGGTACTCTGGGCTTGGAACGGAAATCTTTGTGATGCGCCAGAGAACACCAGCTGTCCCTTCGTGCGCGCTGGACTAGACCCGGCCTCCCTTCCGGACCCCACAGGTTAGACCCGCTATCCCTACCTGATGCTCCGCATTAGGCTTGGCACCCATACCCGATGTTCTGGGGTAGTAGCGGTACCCCCACCGTTACTCTGCGGTAGTATCGGTACACCCACCGGTACTCCGGGGTAGTACGTGAACCCTTACTGGTTCACTGGGGTACACCTGATGACGTTACTGGCGCGAGGTGTAGACCAGACATTCCTACCTGACCCTCCATTTTAGGCCCGGTATCCCTACCTGATGCTCCGTTGTTGGCCTGGCACCCCTACCCAATATGCTGGGGTAGTACCGGTACCCCCACCGGTACTCTGCGGTAGTATTGGTACACCCACCGGTACTCCAGGGCAGTACCTGAACACTTCCTGGTTCGCTGGGGTACACCTGCTGACCTTACGGGCGTGCTGTGTAGACCAGACATTCCTACCTGACCCTCCAGGCTAGGCCCGGTATCCCTACCTGATGCTCTGCGGTAGGCCTGGCCCCCTACCCGACAATCTGGGGTACTACCGGTACACCCACAGGTACTCCGTGGTACTTTTGCTATACCCACTGGTACTCCTGGATTGTACCGGAACCCTTACTGGTGCGCCGGGGTACACCTGCTGACCCTACGGGCACACTGCTTTGGACCCACCCTTCCTACCTGACCCGCCGGGGTAGGCCTGGTATACCTACCCGATGTTTCGAGGTAGAACCGGTTCCCCCACCGGTACTCTGGGTTTGGAACGGAACCCTTTGTGATGCGCCAGAGAACACCAGCTGTCCCTTCGTGCGCGCTGGACTAGACCCGGCCTCCCTACCTGACCCCACAGGTTAGACCCGCTATCCCTACCTGATGCTCCGCATTAGGCTTGGCACCCATACCCGATGTTCTGGGGTAGTAGCGGTACCCCCACCGTTACTCAGCGTTAGTATCGGTACACCCACCGGTACTCCGGGGTAGTACGTGAACCCTTACTGGTTCACTGGGGTACACCTGATGACGTTACTGGCGCGCGGTGTAGACCAGACATTCCTACCTGACCCTCCGTTTTAGGCCCGGTATCCCTACCTGATGCTCCGTTGTTGGCCTGGCACCCCTACCCGATATGCTGGGGTAGTACCGGTACCCCCACCGGTACTCTGCGGTAGTATTGGTACACCCACCGGTACTCCAGGGCAGTACCTGAACCCTTACTGGTTCGCTGGGGTACACCTGCTGACCTTACAGGCGTGCTGTGTAGACCAGACATTCCTACCTGACCCTCCAGGCTAGGCCCGGTATCCCTACCTGATGCTCTGCGGTAGGCCTGGCCCCCTACCCGACAATCTGGGGTACTACCGGTACACCCACAGGTACTCCGCGGTACTTTTGCTATACCCACCGGTACTCCTGGATTGTACCGGAACCCTGACTGGTGCGCCGGGGTACACCTGCTGACCCTACGGGCACACTGCTTTGGACCCACCCTTCCTACCTGACCCGCCCGGGTAGGCCTGGTATACCTACCCGATGTTTCGAGGTAGAACCGGTTCCCCCACCGGTACTCTGGGGTTGGAACGGAACCCTTTGTGATGCGCCAGAGAACACCAGCTGTCCCTTCGTGCGCGCTGGACTAGACCCGGCCTCCCTTCCGGACCCCACAGGTTAGACCCGCTATCCCTACCTGATGCTCCGCATTAGGCTTGGCACCCATACCCGATGTTCTGGGGTACTAGCGGTACCCACACCGTTACTCTGCGGTAGTATCGGTACACCCACTGGTACTCCGGGGTAGTACGTGAACCCTTACTGGTTCACTGGGGTACACCTGCTGACGTTACTGGCGTGCGTTGTAGACCAGACATTCTTCCTGACCCTCCGTGTTAGTCCCGGTATCCCTACCTGATGCTCCGTTGTTGGCCTGGCACCCCTACCCGATATGCTGGGGTAGTACCGCTACCCCCACTGGTACTCTGCGGTAGTATTGGTACACCCACCGGTACTCCAGGGCAGTACCTGAACCCTTACTGGTTCGCTGGGGTACACCTGCTGACATTACGGGCGTGCTGTGTAGACCAGACATTCCTACCTGACCCTCCAGGCTAGGCCCGGTATCCCTACCTGATGCTCTGCGGTAGGCCTGGCCCCCTTCCCGACAATCTGGGGTACTACCGGTACACCCACAGGTACTCCGCGGTATTTTTGCTATACCCACTGGTACTCCTGGATTGTACCGGAACCCTTACTGGTGCGCCGGGGTACACCTGCTGACCGTACGGGCACACTGCTTTGGACCCACCCTTCCTACCTGACCCGCCGGGGTAGGCCTGGTATACCTACCCGATGTTTCGAGGTAGAACCGGTTCCCCCACCGGTACTCTGGGCTTGCAACGGAAACCTTTCTGATGCGCCAGAGAACACCAGCTGTCCCTTCGTGCGCGCTGGACTAGACCTGGCCTCCCTACCGGACCCCACAGGTTAGACCCGCTATCCCTACCTGATGCTCCGCATTAGGCTTGGCACCCATACCCGATGTTCTGGGGTAGTAGCGGTACCCCCACCGTTACTCTGCGTTAGTATCGGTACACCCACCGGTACTCCGGGGTAGTACGTGAACCCTTACTGGTTCACTGGGGTACACCTGATGACGTTACTGGCACGCGGTGTAGACCAGACATTCCTACCTGACCCTCCGTTTTAGGCCCGGTATCCCTACCTGATGCTCCGTTGTTGGCCTGGCACCCCTACCCGATATGCTGGGGTAGTACCGGTACCCCCACCGGTACTCTGCGGTAGTATTGGTACACCCACCGGTACTCCAGGGCAGTACCTGAACACTTCCTGGTTCGCTGGGGTACACCTGCTGACCTTACGGGCGTGCTGTGTAGACCAGACATTCCTACCTGACCCTCCAGGCTAGGCCCGGTATCCCTACCTGATGCTCTGCGGTAGGCCTGGCCCCCTACCCGACAATCTGGGGTAGTACCGGTACACCCACAGGGACTCCGCGGTACTTTTGCTATACCCACCGGTACTCCTGGATTGTACCGGAACCCTTACTGGTGTGCCGGGGTACACCTGCTGACCCTACGGGCACACTGCTTTGGACCCACCCTTCCTACCTGACCCGCCGGGGTAGGCCTGGTATACCTACCCGATGTTTCGAGGTAGAACCGGTTCCCCCACCGGTACTCTGGGCTTGGAATGGAAATCTTTGTGATGCGCCAGAGAACACCAGCTGTCCCTTCGTGCGCGCTGGACTAGACCCGGCCTCCCTTCCGGACCCCACAGGTTAGACCCGCTATCCCTACCTGATGCTCCGCATTAGGCTTGGCACCCATACCCGATGTTCTGGGGTAGTAGCGGTACCCCCACCGTTACTCTGCGGTAGTATCGGTACACCCACCGGTACTCCGGGGTAGTACGTGAACCCTTACTGGTTCACTGGGGTACACCTGATGACGTTACTGGCGCGAGGTGTAGACCAGACATTCCTACCTGACCCTCCATTTTAGGCCCGGTATCCCTACCTGATGCTCCGTTGTTGGCCTGGCACCCCTACCCAATATGCTGGGGTAGTACCGCTACCCCCACCGGTACTCTGCGGTAGTATTGGTACACCCACCGGTACTCCAGGCTAGTACCTGAACACTTCCTGGTTCGCTGGGGTACACCTGCTGACCTTACGGGCGTGCTGTGTAGACCAGACATTCCTACCTGACCCTCCAGGCTAGGCCCGGTATCCCTACCTGATGCTCTGCGGTAGGCCTGGCCCCCTTCCCGACAATCTGGGGTACTACCGGTACACCCACAGGTACTCCGCGGTACTTTTGCTATACCCACTGGTACTCCTGGATTGTACCGGAACCCTTACTGGTGCGCCGGGGTACACCTGCTGACCCTACGGGCACACTGCTTTGGACCCACCCTTCCTACCTGACCCGCCGGGGTAGGCCTGGTATACCTACCCGATGTTTCGAGGTAGAACCGGTTCCCCCACCGGTACTCTGGGTTTGGAACGGAACCCTTTGTGATGCGCCAGAGAACACCAGCTGTCCCGTCGTGCGCGCTGGACTAGACCCGGCCTCCCTACCTGACCCCACAGGTTAGACCCGCTATCCCTACCTGATGCTCCGCATTAGGCTTGGCACCCATACCCGATGTTCTGGGGTAGTAGCGGTACCCCCACCGTTACTCTGCGTTAGTATCGGTACACCCACCGGTACTCCGGGGTAGTACGTGAACCCTTACTGGTTCACTGGGGTACACCTGCTGACGTTACTGGCGCGCGGTGTAGACCAGACATTCCTACCTGACCCTCCGTTTTAGGCCCGGTATCCCTACCTGATGCTCCGTTGTTGGCCTGGCACCCCTACCCGATATGCTGGGGTAGTACCGGTACCCCCACCGGTACTCTGCGGTAGTATTGGTACACCCACCGGTACTCCAGGGCAGTACCTGAACCCTTACTGGTTCGCTGGGGTACACCTGCTGACATTACGGGCGTGCTGTGTAGACCAGACATTCCTACCTGACCCTCCAGGCTAGGCCCGGTATCCCTACCTGATGCTCTGCGGTAGGCCTGGCCCCCTTCCCGACAATCTGGGGTACTACCGGTACACCCACAGGTACTCCGCGGTATTTTTGCTATACCCACTGGTACTCCTGGATTGTACCGGAACCCTTACTGGTGCGCCGGGGTACACCTGCTGACCCTACGGGCACACTGCTTTGGACCCACCCTTCCTACCTGACCCGCCGGGGTAGGCCTGGTATACCTACCCTATGTTTCGAGGTAGAACCGGTTCCCCCACCGGTACTCTGGGCTTGGAACGGAAACCTTTCTGATGCGCCAGAGAACACCAGCTGTCCCTTCGTGCGCGCTGGACTAGACCTGGCCTCCCTACCGGACCCCACAGGTTAGACCCGCTATCCCTACCTGATGCTCCGCATTAGGCTTGGCACCCATACCCGATGTTCTGGGGTAGTAGCGGTACCCCCACCGTTACTCTGCGGTAGTATCGGTACACCCACCGGTACTCCGGGGTAGTACGTGAACCCTTACTGGTTCACTGGGGTACACCTGATGACGTTACTGGCGCGCGGTGTAGACCAGACATTCCTACCTGACCCTCCGTTTTAGGCCCGGTATCCCTACCTAATGCTCCGTTGTTGGCCTGGCACCCCTACCCGATATGCTGGGGTAGTACCGCTACCCCCACCGGTACTCTGCGGTAGTATTGGTACACCCACCGGTACTCCAGGGCAGTACCTGAACACTTCCTGGTTCGCTGGGGTACACCTGCTGACCTTACGGGCGTGCTGTGTAGACCAGACATTCCTACCTGACCCTCCAGGCTAGGCCCGGTATCCCTACCTGATGCTCTGCGGTAGGCCTGGCCCCCTACCCGACAATCTGGGGTAGTACCGGTACACCCACAGGGACTCCGCGGTACTTTTGCTATACCCACCGGTACTCCTGGATTGTACCGGAACCCTTACTGGTGCGCCGGGGTACACCTGCTGACCCTACGGGCACACTGCTTTGGACCCACCCTTCCTACCTGACCCGCCGGGGTAGGCCTGGTATACCTACCCGATGTTTCGAGGTAGAACCGGTTCCCCCACCGGTACTCTGGGCTTGGAACGGAAACCTTTGTGATGCGCCAGAGAACACCAGCTGTCCCTTCGTGCGCGCTGGACTAGACCCGGCCTCCCTTCCGGACCCCACAGGTTAGACCCGCTATCCCTACCTGATGCTCCGCATTAGGCTTGGCACCTATACCCGATGTTCTGGGGTAGTAGCGGTACCCCCACCGTTACTCTGCGGTAGTATCGGTACACCCACCGGTACTCCGGGGTAGTACGTGAACCCTTACGGGTTCACTGGGGTACACGTGATGACGTTACTGGCGTGCGGTGTAGACCAGACATTCTTCCTGACCCTCCGTGTTAGTCCCGGTATCCCTACCTGATGCTCCGTTGTTGGCCTGGCACCCCTACCCGATATGCTGGGGTAGTACCGGTACCCCCACCGGTACTCTGCGGTAGTATTGGTACACCCACCGGTACTCCAGGGTAGTACCTGAACCCTTACTGGTTCGCTGAGGTACACCTGCTGACCTTACGGGCGTGCTGTGTAGACCAGACATTCCTACCTGACCCTCCAGGCTAGGCCCGGTATCCCTACCTGATGCTCTGCGGTAGGCCTGGCCCCCTACCCGACAATCTGGGGTAGTACCGGTACACCCACAGGGACTCCGCGGTACTTTTGCTATACCCACCGGTACTCCTGGATTGTACCGGAACCCTTACTGGTGCGCCGGGGTACACCTGCTGACCCTACGGGCACACTGCTTTGGACCCACCCTTCCTACCTGACCCGCCGGGGTAGGTCTGGTATACATACCCGATGTTTCGAGGTAGAACCGGTTCCACCACCGGTACTCTGGGTTTGGAACGGAACCCTTTGTGATGCGCCAGAGAACACCAGCTGTCCCTTCGTGCGCGCTGGACTAGACCCGGCCTCCCTTCCGGACCCCACAGGTTAGACCCGGTATCCCTACCTGATGCTCCGCATTAGGCTTGGCACCCATACCCGATGTTCTGGGGTAGTAGCGGTACCCCCACCGTTACTCTGCGTTAGTATCGGTACACCCACCGGTACTCCGGGGTAGTACGTGAACCCTTACTGGTTCACTGGGGTACACCTGCTGACGTTACTGGCGCGCGGTGTAGACCAGACATTCCTACCTGACCCTCCATTTTAGGCCCGGTATCCCTACCTGATGCTCCGTTGTTGGCCTGGCACCCCTACCCAATATGCTGGGGTAGTACCGGTACCCCCACCGGTACTCTGCGGTAGTATTGGTACACCCACCGGTACTCCAGGGCAGTACGTGAACACTTACTGGTTCGCTGGGGTACACCTGCTGACATTACGGGCGTGCTGTGTAGACCAGACATTCCTACCTGACCCTCCAGGCTAGGCCCGGTATCCCTACCTGATGCTCTGCGGTAGGCCTGGCCCCCTTCCCGACAATCTGGGGTACTACCGGTACACCCACAGGTACTCCGCGGTACTTTTGCTATACCCACCGGTACTCCTGGATTGTACCGGAACCCTTACTGGTGCGCCGGAATACACCTGCTGACCCTACGGGCACACTGCTTTGGACCCACCCTTCCTACCTGACCCGCCGGGGTAGGCCTGGTATACCTACCCGATGTTTCGAGGTAGAACCGGTTCCCCCACCGGTACTCTGGGCTTGGAACGGAAACCTTTGTGATGCGCCAGAGAACACCAGCTGTCCCTTCGTGCGCGCTGGACTAGACCTGGCCTCCCTACCGGACCCCACAGGTTAGACCCGCTATCCCTACCTGATGCTCCGCATTAGGCTTGGCACCCATACCCGATGTTCTGGGTTAGTAGCGGTACCCCCACCGTTACTCTGCGGTAGTATCGGTACACCCACCGGTACTCCGGGGTAGTACGTGAACCCTTACTGGTTCACTGGGGTACACCTGATGACGTTACTGGCGCGCGGTGTAGACCAGACATTCCTACCTGACCCTCCGTGTTAGGGCCGGTATCCCTACCTGATGCTCCGTTGTTGGCCTGGCACCCCTACCCGATATGCTGGGGTAGTACCGCTACCCCCACCGGTACTCTGCGGTAGTATTGGTACACCCACCGGTACTCCAGGGCAGTACCTGAACACTTACTGGTTCGCTGGGGTACACCTGCTGACCTTACGGGCGTGCTGTGTAGACCAGACATTCCTACCTGACCCTCCAGGCTAGGTCCGGTATCCCTACCTGATGCTCTGCGGTAGGCCTGGCCCCCTACCCGACAATCTGGGGTAGTACCGGTACACCCACAGGGACTCCGCGGTACTTTTGCTATACCCACTGGTACTCCTGGATTGTACCGGAACGCTTACTGGTGCGCCGGGTTACACCTGCTGACCCTACGGGCACACTGCTTTGGACCCACCCTTCCTACCTGACCCGCCGGGGTAGGCCTGGTATACCTACCCGATGTTTCGAGGTAGAACCGGTTCCCCCACCGGTACTCTGGGCTTGGAACGGAAACCTTTGTGATGCGCCAGAGAACACCAGCTGTCCCTTCGTGCGCGCTGGACTAGACCTGGCCTCCCTACCGGACCCCACAGGTTAGACCCGCTATCCCTACCTGATGCTCCGCATTAGGCTTGGCACCCATACCCGATGTTCTGGGTTAGTAGCGGTACCCCCACCGTTACTCTGCGGTAGTATCGGTACACCCACCGGTACTCCGGGGTAGTACGTGAACCCTTACTGGTTCACTGGGGTACACCTGATGACGTTACTGGCGCGCGGTGTAGACCAGACATTCCTACCTGACCCTCCGTGTTAGGCCCGGTATCCCTACCTGATGCTCCGTTGTTGGCCTGGCACCCCTACCCGATATGCTGGGGTAGTACCGGTACCCCCACCGGTACTCTGCGGTAGTATTGGTACACCCACCGGTACTCCAGGGAAGTACCTGAACACTTCCTGGTTCGCTGGGGTACACCTGCTGACATTACGGGCTTGCTGTGTAGACCAGACATTCCTACCTGACCCTCCAGGCTAGGCCCGGTATCCCTACCTGATGCTCTGCGGTAGGCCTGGCCCCCTACCCGACAATCTGGGGTAGTACCGGTACACCCACAGGTACTCCGCGGTACTTTTGCTATACCCACCGGTACTCCTGGATTGTACCGGAACCCTTACTGGTGCGCCGGGGTACACCTGCTGACCCTACGGGCACACTGCTTTGGACCCACCCTTCCTACCTGACCCGCCGGGGTAGGTCTGGTATACCTACCCGATGTTTCGAGGTAGAACCGGTTCCCCCACCGGTACTCTGGGCTTGGAACGGAAACCTTTGTGATGCGCCAGAGAACACCAGCTGTCCCTTCGTGCGCGCTGGACTAGACCTGGCCTCCCTACCGGACCCCACAGGTTAGACCCGCTATCCCTACCTGATGCTCCGCATTAGGCTTGGCACCCATACCCGATGTTCTGGGTTAGTAGCGGTACCCCCACCGTTACTCTGCGGTAGTATCGGTACACCCACCGGTACTCCGGGGTAGTACGTGAACCCTTACTGGTTCACTGGGGTACACCTGATGACGTTACTGGCGCGAGGTGTAGACCAGACATTCCTACCTGACCCTCCATTTTAGCCCCGGTATCCCTACCTAATGCTCCGTTGTTGGCCTGGCACCCCTACCCAATATGCTGGGGTAGTACCGGTACCCCCACCGGTACTCTGCGGTAGTATTGGTACACCCACCGGTACTCCAGGGTAGTACCTGAACACTTCCTGGTTCGCTGGGGTACACCTGCTGACCTTGCGGGCGTGCTGTGTAGACCAGACATTCCTACCTGACCCTCCAGGCTAGGCCCGGTATCCCTACCTGATGCTCTGCGGTAGGCCTGGCCCCCTACCCGACAATCTGGGGTAGTACCGGTACACCCACAGGGACTCCGCGGTACTTTTGCTATACCCACTGGTACTCCTGGATTGTACCGGAACCCTTACTGGTTTGCCGGGGTACACCTGCTGACCCTACGGGCACACTGCTTTGGACCCTCCCTTCCTACCTGACCCGCCGGGGTAGGCCTGGTATACCTACCCGATGTTTCGAGGTAGAACCGGTTCCCCCACCGGTACTCTGGGTTTGAAACGGAACCCTTTCTGATGCGCCAGAGAACACCAGCTGTCCCGTCGTGCGCGCTGGACTAGACCCGGCCTCCCTACCTGACCCCACAGGTTAGACCCGCTATCCCTACCTGATGCTCCGCATTAGGCTTGGCACCCATACCCGATGTTCTGGGGTAGTAGCGGTACCCCCACCGTTACTCTGCGTTAGTATCGGTACACCCACCGGTACTCCGGGGTAGTACGTGAACCCTTACTGGTTCACTGGGGTACACCTGCTGACGTTACTGGCGCGCGGTGTAGACCAGACATTCCTACCTCACCCTCCGTTTTAGGCCCGGTATCCCTACCTGATGCTCCGTTGTTGGCCTGGCACCCCTACCCGATATGCTGGGGTAGTACCGGTACCCCCACCGGTACTCTGCGGTAGTATTGGTACACCCACCGGTACTCCAGGGCAGTACCTGAACCCTTACTGGTTCGCTGGGGTACACCTGCTGACATTACGGGCGTGCTGTGTAGACCAGACATTCCTACCTGACCCTCCAGGCTAGGCCCGGTATCCCTACCTGATGCTCTGCGGTAGGCCTGGCCCCCTTCCCGACAATCTGGGGTACTACCGGTACACCCACAGGTACTCCGCGGTATTTTTGCTATACCCACTGGTACTCCTGGATTGTACCGGAACCCTTACTGGTGCGCCGGGGTACACCTGCTGACCCTACGGGCACACTGCTTTGGACCCACCCTTCCTACCTGACCCGCCGGGGTAGGCCTGGTATACCTACCCGATGTTTCGAGGTAGAACCGGTTCCCCCACCGGTACTCTGGGCTTGGAACGGAAACCTTTCTGATGCGCCAGAGAACACCAGCTGTCCCTTCGTGCGCGCTGGACTAGACCTGGCCTCCCTACCGGACCCCACAGGTTAGACCCGCTATCCCTACCTGATGCTCCGCATTAGGCTTGGCACCCATACCCGATGTTCTGGGGTAGTAGCGGTACCCCCACCGTTACTCTGCGGTAGTATCGGTACACCCACCGGTACTCCGGGGTAGTACGTGAACCCTTACTGGTTCACTGGGGTACACCTGATGACGTTACTGGCGCGCGGTGTAGACCAGACATTCCTACCTGACCCTCCGTTTTAGGCCCGGTATCCCTACCTAATGCTCCGTTGTTGGCCTGGCACCCCTACCCGATATGCTGGGGTAGTACCGCTACCCCCACCGGTACTCTGCGGTAGTATTGGTACACCCACCGGTACTCCAGGGCAGTACCTGAACACTTCCTGGTTCGCTGGGGTACACCTGATGACCTTACGGGCGTGCTGTGTAGACCAGACATTCCTACCTGACCCTCCAGGCTAGGCCCGGTATCCCTACCTGATGCTCTGCGGTAGGCCTGGCCCCCTACCCGACAATCTGGGGTAGTACCGGTACACCCACAGGGACTCCGCGGTACTTTTGCTATACCCACCGGTACTCCTGGATTGTACCGGAACCCTTACTGGTGCGCCGGGGTACACCTGCTGACCCTACGGGCACACTGCTTTGGACCCACCCTTCCTACCTGACCCGCCGGGGTAGGCCTGGTATACCTACCCGATGTTTCGAGGTAGAACCGGTTCCCCCACCGGTACTCTGGGCTTGGAACGGAAACCTTTGTGATGCGCCATGGAACACCAGCTGTCCCTTCGTGCGCGCTGGACTAGACCCGGCCTCCCTTCCGGACCCCACAGGTTAGACCCGCTATCCCTACCTGATGCTCCGCATTAGGCTTGGCACCCATACCCGATGTTCTGGGGTAGTAGCGGTACCCCCACCGTTACTCTGCGGTAGTATCGGTACACCCACCGGTACTCCGGGGTAGTACGTGAACCCTTACGGGTTCACTGGGGTACACGTGATGACGTTACTGGCGTGCGGTGTAGACCAGACATTCTTCCTGACCCTCCGTGTTAGTCCCGGTATCCCTACCTGATGCTCCGTTGTTGGCCTGGCACCCCTACCCGATATGCTGGGGTAGTACCGGTACCCCCACCGGTACTCTGCGGTAGTATTGGTACACCCACCGGTACTCCAGGGTAGTACCTGAACCCTTACTGGTTCGCTGAGGTACACCTGCTGACCTTACGGGCGTGCTGTGTAGACCAGACATTCCTACCTGACCCTCCAGGCTAGGCCCGGTATCCCTACCTGATGCTCTGCGGTAGGCCTGGCCCCCTACCCGACAATCTGGGGTAGTACCGGTACACCCACAGGGACTCCGCGGTACTTTTGCTATACCCACCGGTACTCCTGGATTGTACCGGAACCCTTACTGGTGCGCCGGGGTACACCTGCTGACCCTACGGGCACACTGCTTTGGACCCACCCTTCCTACCTGACCCGCCGGGGTAGGTCTGGTATACATACCCGATGTTTCGAGGTAGAACCGGTTCCACCACCGGTACTCTGGGTTTGGAACGGAACCCTTTGTGATGCGCCAGAGAACACCAGCTGTCCCTTCGTGCGCGCTGGACTAGACCCGGCCTCCCTTCCGGACCCCACAGGTTAGACCCGGTATCCCTACCTGATGCTCCGCATTAGGCTTGGCACCCATACCCGATGTTCTGGGGTAGTAGCGGTACCCCCACCGTTACTCTGCGTTAGTATCGGTACACCTACCGGTACTCCGGGGTAGTACGTGAACCCTTACTGGTTCACTGGGGTACACCTGCTGACGTTACTGGCGCGGGGTGTAGACCAGACATTCCTACCTGACCCTCCATTTTAGGCCCGGTATCCCTACCTGATGCTCCGTTGTTGGCCTGGCACCCCTACCCAATATGCTGGGGTAGTACCGGTACCCCCACCGGTACTCTGCGGTAGTATTGGTACACCCACCGGTACTCCAGGGCAGTACGTGAACACTTACTGGTTCGCTGGGGTACACCTGCTGACATTACGGGCGTGCTGTGTAGACCAGACATTCCTACCTGACCCTCCAGGCTAGGCCCGGTATCCCTACCTGATGCTCTGCGGTAGGCCTGGCCCCCTTCCCGACAATCTGGGGTACTACCGGTACACCCACAGGTACTCCGCGGTACTTTTGCTATACCCACCGGTACTCCTGGATTGTACCGGAACCCTTACTGGTGCGCCGGAATACACCTGCTGACCCTACGGGCACACTGCTTTGGACCCACCCTTCCTACCTGACCCGCCGGGGTAGGCCTGGTATACCTACCCGATGTTTCGAGGTAGAACCGGTTCCCCCACCGGTACTCTGGGCTTGGAACGGAAACCTTTGTGATGCGCCAGAGAACACCAGCTGTCCCTTCGTGCGCGCTGGACTAGACCTGGCCTCCCTACCGGACCCCACAGGTTAGACCCGCTATCCCTACCTGATGCTCCGCATTAGGCTTGGCACCCATACCCGATGTTCTGGGTTAGTAGCGGTACCCCCACCGTTACTCTGCGGTAGTATCGGTACACCCACCGGTACTCCGGGGTAGTACGTGAACCCTTACTGGTTCACTGGGGTACACCTGATGACGTTACTGGCGCGCGGTGTAGACCAGACATTCCTACCTGACCCTCCGTGTTAGGGCCGGTATCCCTACCTGATGCTCCGTTGTTGGCCTGGCACCCCTACCCGATATGCTGGGGTAGTACCGCTACCCCCACCGGTACTCTGCGGTAGTATTGGTACACCCACCGGTACTCCAGGGAAGTACCTGAACACTTACTGGTTCGCTGGGGTACACCTGCTGACCTTACGGGCGTGCTGTGTAGACCAGACATTCCTACCTGACCCTCCAGGCTAGGTCCGGTATCCCTACCTGATGCTCTGCGGTAGGCCTGGCCCCCTACCCGACAATCTGGGGTAGTACCGGTACACCCACAGGGACTCCGTGGTACTTTTGCTATACCCACTGGTACTCCTGGATTGTACCGGAACGCTTACTGGTGCGCCGGGTTACACCTGCTGACCCTACGGGCACACTGCTTTGGACCCACCCTTCCTACCTGACCCGCCGGGGTAGGCCTGGTATACCTACCCGATGTTTCGAGGTAGAACCGGTTCCCCCACCGGTACTCTGGGCTTGGAACGGAAACCTTTGTGATGCGCCAGAGAACACCAGCTGTCCCTTCGTGCGCGCTGGACTAGACCTGGCCTCCCTACCGGACCCCACAGGTTAGACCCGCTATCCCTACCTGATGCTCCGCATTAGGCTTGGCACCCATACCCGATGTTCTGGGTTAGTAGCGGTACCCCCACCGTTACTCTGCGGTAGTATCGGTACACCCACCGGTACTCCGGGGTAGTACGTGAACCCTTACTGGTTCACTGGGGTACACCTGCTGACGTTACTGGCGCGCGGTGTAGACCAGACATTCCTACCTGACCCTCCGTGTTAGGGCCGGTATCCCTACCTGATGCTCCGTTGTTGGCCTGGCACCCCTACCCGATATGCTGGGGTAGTACCGCTACCCCCACCGGTACTCTGCGGTAGTATTGGTACACCCACCGGTACTCCAGGGAAGTACCTGAACACTTCCTGGTTCGCTGGGGTACACCTGCTGACATTACGGGCGTGCTGTGTAGACCAGACATTCCTACCTGACCCTCCAGGCTAGGCCCGGTATCCCTACCTGATGCTCTGCGGTAGGCCTGGCCCCCTACCCGACAATCTGGGGTAGTACCGGTACACCCACAGGTACTCCGCGGTACTTTTGCTATACCCACCGGTACTCCTGGATTGTACCGGAACCCTTACTGGTGCGCCGGGGTACACCTGCTGACCCTACGGGCACACTGCTTTGGACCCACCCTTCCTACCTGACCCGCCGGGGTAGGTCTGGTATACCTACCCGATGTTTCGAGGTAGAACCGGTTCCCCCACCGGTACTCTGGGCTTGGAACGGAAACCTTTGTGATGCGCCAGAGAACACCAGCTGTCCCTTCGTGCGCGCTGGACTAGACCTGGCCTCCCTACCGGACCCCACAGGTTAGACCCGCTATCCCTACCTGATGCTCCGCATTAGGCTTGGCACCCATACCCGATGTTCTGGGTTAGTAGCGGTACCCCCACCGTTACTCTGCGGTAGTATCGGTACACCCACCGGTACTCCGGGGTAGTACGTGAACCCTTACTGGTTCACTGGGGTACACCTGATGACGTTACTGGCGCGAGGTGTAGACCAGACATTCCTACCTGACCCTCCATTTTAGGCCCGGTATCCCTACCTAATGCTCCGTTGTTGGCCTGGCACCCCTACCCAATATGCTGGGGTAGTACCGGTACCCCCACCGGTACTCTGCGGTAGTATTGGTACACCCACCGGTACTCCAGGGTAGTACCTGAACACTTCCTGGTTCGCTGGGGTACACCTGCTGACCTTGCGGGCGTGCTGTGTAGACCAGACATTCCTACCTGACCCTCCAGGCTAGGCCCGGTATCCCTACCTGATGCTCTGCGGTAGGCCTGGCCCCCTACCCGACAATCTGGGGTAGTACCGGTACACCCACAGGGACTCCGCGGTACTTTTGCTATACCCACTGGTACTCCTGGATTGTACCGGAACCCTTACTGGTTTGCCGGGGTACACCTGCTGACCCTACGGGCACACTGCTTTGGACCCTCCCTTCCTACCTGACCCGCCGGGGTAGGCCTGGTATACCTACCCGATGTTTCGAGGTAGAACCGGTTCCCCCACCGGTACTCTGGGTTTGAAACGGAACCCTTTCTGATGCGCCAGAGAACACCAGCTGTCCCTTCGTGCGCGCTGGACTAGACCTGGCCTCCCTACCGGACCCCACAGGTTAGACCCGCTATCCCTACCTGATGCTCCGCATTAGGCTTGGCACCCATACCCGATGTTCTGGGGTAGTAGCGGTACCCCCACCATTACTCTGCGGTAGTATCGGTACACCCACCGGTACTCCGGGGTAGTACGTGAACCCTTACGGGTTCACTGGGGTACACCTGATGACGTTACTGGCGTGCGGTGTAGACCAGACATTCTTCCTGACCCTCCGTGTTAGTCCCGGTATCCCTACCTGATGCTCCGTTGTTGGCCTGGCACCCCTACCCGATATGCTGGGGTAGTACCGGTACCCCCACCGGTACTCTGCGGTAGTATTGGTACACCCACCGGTACTCCAGGCTAGTACCTGAACCCTTAATGGTTCGCTGGGGTACACCTGCTGACCTTACGGGCGTGCTGTGTAGACCAGACATTCCTACCTGACCCTCCAGGCTAGGCCCGGTATCCCTACCTGATGCTCTGCGGTAGGCCTGGCCCCCTACCCGACAATCTGGGGTAGTACCGGTACACCCACCGGGACTCCGCGGTACTTTTGCTATACCCACCGGTACTCCTGGATTGTACCGGAACCCTTACTGGTGCGCCGGGGTACACCTGCTGACCCTACGGGCACACTGCTTTGGACCCACCCTTCCTACCTGACCCGCCGGGGTAGGCCTGGTATACCTACCCGATGTTTCGAGGTAGAACCGGTTCCCCCACTGGTACTCTGGGCTTGGAACGGAAACCTTTGTGATGCGCCAGAGAACACCAGCTGTCCCTTCGTGCGCGCTGGACTAGACCTGGCCTCCCTACCGGACCCCACACGTTAGACCCGCTATCCCTACCTGATGCTCCGCATTAGGCTTGGCACCCATACCCGATGTTCTGGGGTAGTAGCGGTACCCCCACCGTTACTCTGCGGTAGTATCGGTACACCCACCGGTACTCCGGGGTAGTACGTGAACCCTTACTGGTTCACTGGGGTACACCTAATGACGTTATTGGCGCGCGGTGTAGACCAGACATTCCTACCTGACCCTCCGTTTTAGGCCCGGTATCCCTACCTGATGCTCCGTTGTTGGCCTGGCACCCCTACCCGATATGCTGGGGTAGTACCGCTACCCCCACCGGTACTCTGCGGTAGTATTGGTACACCCACCGGTACTCCAGGGTAGCACCTGAACCCTTACTGGTAAGCTGAGGTACACCTGCTGACCTTACGGGCGTGCTGTGTAGACCAGACATTCCTACCTGACCCTCCAGGCTAGGCCCCGTATCCCTACCTGATGCTCTGCGGTAGGCCTGGCCCCCTACCCGACAATGTGGGGTAGTACCGGTACACCCACAGGGACTCCGCGGTACTTTTGCTATACCCACCGGTACTCCTGGATTGTACCGGAACCCTTACTGGTTCGCGGGGGTACACCTGCTGACCCTACGGGCACACTGCTTTGGACCCACCCTTCCTACCTGACCCGCCGGGGTAGGCCTGGTATACCTACCCGATGTTTCGAGGTAGAACCGGTTCCCCCACCGGTACTCTGGGCTTGGAACGGAAACCTTTGTGATGCGCCAGAGAACACCAGCTGTCCCTTCGTGCGCGCTGGACTAGACCTGGCCTCCCTACCGGACCCCACAGGTTAGACCCGCTATCCCTACCTGATGCTCCGCATTAGGCTTGGCACCCATACCCGATGTTCTGGGGTAGTAGCGGTACCCCCACCGTTACTCTGCGGTAGTATCGGTACACCCACCGGTACTCCGGGGTAGTACGTGAACCCTTACTGGTTCACTGGGGTACACCTGATGACGTTACTGGCGCGCGGTGTAGACCAGACATTCCTACCTGACCCTCCGTTTTAGGCCCGGTATCCCTACCTGATGCTCCGTTGTTGGCCTGGCACCCCTACCCGATATGCTGGGGTAGTACCGGTAACCCCACCGGTACTCTGCGGTAGTATTGGTACACCCACCGGTACTCCAGGGTAGTACCTGAACACTTCCTGGTTCGCTGGGGTACACCTGCTGACCTTACGGGCGTGCTGTGTAGACCAGACATTCCTACCTGACCCTCCAGGCTAGGCCCGGTATCCCTACCTGATGCTCTGCGGTAGGCCTGGCCCCCTACCCGACAATCTGGGGTAGTACCGGTACACCCACAGGGACTCCGCGGTACTTTTGCTATACCCACCGGTACTCCTGGATTGTACCGGAACCCTTACTGGTGCGCCGGGGTACACCTGCTGACCCTACGGGCACACTGCTTTGGACCCACCCTTCCTACCTGACCCGCCGGGGTAGGTCTGGTATACATACCCGATGTTTCGAGGTAGAACCGGTTCCACCACCGGTACTCTGGGTTTGGAACGGAACCCTTTGTGATGCGCCACAGAACACCAGCTGTCCCTTCGTGCGCGCTGGACTAGACCCGGCCTCCCTTCCGGACCCCACAGGTTAGACCCGGTATCCCTACCTGATGCTCCGCATTAGGCTTGGCACCCATACCCGATGTTCTGGGGTAGTAGCGGTACCCCCACCGTTACTCTGCGGTAGTATCGGTACACCCACCGGTACTCCGGGGTAGTACGTGAACCCTTACTGGTTCACTGGGGTACACCTGATGACGTTACTGGCGCGCGGTGTAGACCAGACATTCCTACCTGACCCTCCGTTTTAGGCCCGGTATCCCTACCTGATGCTCCGTTGTTGGCCTGGCACCCCTACCCGATATGCTGGGGTAGTACCGCTACCCCCACCGGTACTCTGCGGTAGTATTGGTACACCCACCGGTACTCCAGGGCAGTACCTGAACACTTCCTGGTTCGCTGGGGTACACCTGCTGACCTTACGGGCGTGCTGTGTAGACCAGACATTCCTACCTGACCCTCCAGGCTAGGCCCGGTATCCCTACCTGATGCTCTGCGGTAGGCCTGGCCCCCTACCCGACAATCTGGGGTAGTACCGGTACACCCACAGGGACTCCGCGGTACTTTTGCTATACCCACCGGTACTCCTGGATTGTACCGGAACCCTTACTGGTGCGCCGGGGTACACCTGCTGACCCTACGGGCACACTGCTTTGGACCCACCCTTCCTACCTGACCCGCCGGGGTAGGCCTGGTATACCTACCCGATGTTTCGAGGTAGAACCGGTTCCCCCACCGGTACTCTGGGGTTGGAACGGAAACCTTTCTGATGCGCCAGAGAACAACAGCTGTCCCTTCGTGCGCGCTGGACTAGACCCGGCCTCCCTTCCGGACCCCACAGGTTAGACCCGCTATCCCTACCTGATGCTCCGCATTAGGCTTGGCACCCATACCCGATGTTCTGGGGTAGTAGCGGTACCCCCACCGTTACTCTGCGGTAGTATCGGTACACCCACCGGTACTCCGGGGTAGTACGTGAACCCTTACTGGTTCACAGGGGTACACCTGCTGACGTTACTGGCGCGCGGTGTAGACCAGACATTCCTACCTGACCCTCCATTTTAGGCCCGGAATCCCTACCTGATGCTCCGTTGTTGGCCTGGCACCCCTACCCAATATGCTGGGGTAGTACCGGTACCCCCACCGGTACTCTGCGGTAGTATTGGTACACCCACCGGTACTCCAGGGCAGTACCTGAACAGTTCCTGGTTCGCTGGGGTACACCTGCTGACCTTACGGGCGTGCTGTGTAGACCAGACATTCCTACCTGACCCTCCAGGCTAGGCCCGGTATCCCTACCTGATGCTCTGCGGTAGGCCTGGCCCCCTACCCGACAATCTGGGGTAGTACCGGTACACCCACAGGTACTCCGCGGTACTTTTGCTATACCCACCGGTACTCCTGGATTGTACCGGAACCCTTACTGGTGCGCCGGGGTACACCTGCTGACCCTACGGGCACACTGCTTTGGACCCACCCTTCCTACCTGACCCGCCGGGGTAGGCCTGGTATACCTACCCGATGTTTCGAGGTAGAACCGGTTCCCCCACCGGTACTCTGGGCTTGGAACGGAAACCTTTGTGATGCGCCAGAGAACACCAGCTGTCCCTTCGTGCGCGCTGGACTAGACTCGGCCTCCCTTCCGGACCCCACAGGTTAGACCCGCTATCCCTACCTGATGCTCCGCATTAGGCTTGGCACCCATACCCGATGTTCTGGGGTAGTAGCGGTACCCCCACCGTTACTCTGCGGTAGTATCGGTACACCCACCGGTACACCGGGGTAGTACGTGAACCCTTACTGGTTCACTGGGGTACACCTGATGACGTTACTGGCGCGAGGTGTAGACCAGACATTCCTACCTGACCCTCCATTTTAGGCCCGGTATCCCTACCTGATGCTCCGTTGTTGGCCTGGCACCCCTACCCAATATGCTGGGGTAGTACCGGTACCCCCACCGGTACTCTGCGGTAGTATTGGTACACCCACCGGTACTCCAGGCTAGTACCTGAACACTTCCTGGTTCGCTGGGGTACACCTGCTGACCTTACGGGCGTGCTGTGTAGACCAGACATTCCTACCTGACCCTCCAGGCTAGGCCCGGTATCCCTACCTGATGCTCTGCGGTAGGCCTGGCCCCCTTCCCGACAATCTGGGGTACTACCGGTACACCCACAGGTACTCCGCGGTACTTTTGCTATACCCACTGGTACTCCTGGATTGTACCGGAACCCTTACTGGTGCGCCGGGGTACACCTGCTGACCCTACGGGCACACTGCTTTGGACCCACCCTTCCTACCTGACCCGCCGGGGTAGGCCTGGTATACCTACCCGATGTTTCGAGGTAGAACCGGTTCCCCCACCGGTACTCTGGGTTTGGAACGGAACCCTTTGTGATGCGCCAGAGAACACCAGCTGTCCCGTCGTGCGCGCTGGACTAGACCCGGCCTCCCTACCTGACCCCACAGGTTAGACCCGCTATCCCTACCTGATGCTCCGCATTAGGCTTGGCACCCATACCCGATGTTCTGGGGTAGTAGCGGTACCCCCACCGTTACTCTGCGGTAGTATCGGTACACCCACCGGTACTCCGGGGTAGTACGTGAACCCTTACTGGTTCACTGGGGTACACCTGCTGACGTTACTGGCGCGCGGTGTAGACCAGACATTCCTACCTGACCCTCCGTTTTAGGCCCGGTATCCCTACCTGATGCTCCGTTGTTGGCCTGGCACCCCTACCCGATATGCTGGGGTAGTACCGGTACCCCCACCGGTACTCTGCGGTAGTATTGGTACACCCACCGGTACTCCAGGGCAGTACCTGAACCCTTACTGGTTCGCTGGGGTACACCTGCTGACATTACGGGCGTGCTGTGTAGACCAGACATTCCTACCTGACCCTCCAGGCTAGGCCCGGTATCCCTACCTGATGCTCTGCGGTAGGCCTGGCCCCCTTCCCGACAATCTGGGGTACTACCGGTACACCCACAGGTACTCCGCGGTATTTTTGCTATACCCACTGGTACTCCTGGATTGTACCGGAACCCTTACTGGTGCGCCGGGGTACACCTGCTGACCCTACGGGCACACTGCTTTGGACCCACCCTTCCTACCTGACCCGCCGGGGTAGGCCTGGTATACCTACCCGATGTTTCGAGGTAGAACCGGTTCCCCCACCGGTACTCTGGGCTTGGAACGGAAACCTTTGTGATGCGCCAGAGAACACCAGCTGTCCCTTCGTGCGCGCTGGACTAGACCTGGCCTCCCTACCGGACCCCACAGGTTAGACCCGCTATCCCTACCTGATGCTCCGCATTAGGCTTGGCACCCATACCCGATGTTCTGGGGTAGTAGCGGTACCCCCACCGTTACTCTGCGGTAGTATCGGTACACCCACCGGTACTCCGGGGTAGTACGTGAACCCTTACTGGTTCACTGGGGTACACCTGATGACGTTACTGGCGCGCGGTGTAGACCAGACATTCCTACCTGACCCTCCGTTTTAGGCCCGGTATCCCTACCTAATGCTCCGTTGTTGGCCTGGCACCCCTACCCGATATGCTGGGGTAGTACCGCTACCCCCACCGGTACTCTGCGGTAGTATTGGTACACCCACCGGTACTCCAGGGCAGTACCTGAACACTTCCTGGTTCGCTGGGGTACACCTGCTGACCTTACGGGCGTGCTGTGTAGACCAGACATTCCTACCTGACCCTCCAGGCTAGGCCCGGTATCCCTACCTGATGCTCTGCGGTAGGCCTGGCCCCCTACCCGACAATCTGGGGTAGTACCGGTACACCCACAGGGACTCCGCGGTACTTTTGCTATACCCACCGGTACTCCTGGATTGTACCGGAACCCTTACTGGTGCGCCGGGGTACACCTGCTGACCCTACGGGCACACTGCTTTGGACCCACCCTTCCTACCTGACCCGCCGGGGTAGGCCTGGTATACCTACCCGATGTTTCGAGGTAGAACCGGTTCCCCCACCGGTACTCTGGGCTTGGAACGGAAACCTTTGTGATGCGCCATGGAACACCAGCTGTCCCTTCGTGCGCGCTGGACTAGACCTGGCCTCCCTACCGGACCCCACAGGTTAGACCCGCTATCCCTACCTGATGCTCCGCATTAGGCTTGGCACCCATACCCGATGTTCTGGGGTAGTAGCGGTACCCCCACAGTTACTCTGCGGTAGTATCGGTACACCCACCGGTACTCCGGGGTAGTACGTGAACCCTTACGGGTTCACTGGGGTACACCTGATGACGTTACTGGCGTGCGGTGTAGACCAGACATTCTTCCTGACCCTCCGTGTTAGTCCCGGTATCCCTACCTGATGCTCCGTTGTTGGCCTGGCACCCCTACCCGATATGCTGGGGTAGTACCGGTACCCCCACCGGTACTCTGCGGTAGTATTGGTACACCCACCGGTACTCCAGGGTAGTACCTGAACCCTTACTGGTTCGCTGAGGTACACCTGCTGACCTTACGGGCGTGCTGTGTAGACCAGACATTCCTACCTGACCCTCCAGGCTAGGCCCGGTATCCCTACCTGATGCTCTGCGGTAGGCCTGGCCCCCTACCCGACAATCTGGGGTAGTACCGGTACACCCACAGGGACTCCGCGGTACTTTTGCTATACCCACCGGTACTCCTGGATTGTACCGGAACCCTTACTGGTGCGCCGGGGTACACCTGCTGACCCTACGGGCACACTGCTTTGGACCCACCCTTCCTACCTGACCCGCCGGGGTAGGTCTGGTATACATACCCGATGTTTCGAGGTAGAACCGGTTCCACCACCGGTACTCTGGGTTTGGAACGGAACCCTTTGTGATTCGCCAGAGAACACCAGCTGTCCCTTCGTGCGCGCTGGACTAGACCCGGCCTCCCTTCCGGACCCCACAGGTTAGACCCGCTATCCCTACCTGATGCTCCGCATTAGGCTTGGCACCCATACCCGATGTTCTGGGGTACTAGCGGTACCCACACCGTTACTCTGCGGTAGTATCGGTACACCCACCGGTACTCCGGGGTAGTACGTGAACCCTTACTGGTTCACTGGGGTACACCTGCTGACGTTACTGGCGCGCGGTGTAGACCAGACATTCCTACCTGACCCTCCATTTTAGGCCCGGTATCCCTACCTGATGCTCCGTTGTTGGCCTGGCACCCCTACCCAATATGCTGGGGTAGTACCGGTACCCCCACCGGTACTCTGCGGTAGTATTGGTACACCCACCGGTACTCCAGGGCAGTACGTGAACACTTACTGGTTCGCTGGGGTACACCTGCTGACATTACGGGCGTGCTGTGTAGACCAGACATTCCTACCTGACCCTCCAGGCTAGGCCCGGTATCCCTACCTGATGCTCTGCGGTAGGCCTGGCCCCCTTCCCGACAATCTGGGGTACTACCGGTACACCCACAGGTACTCCGCGGTACTTTTGCTATACCCACCGGTACTCCTGGATTGTACCGGAACCCTTACTGGTGCGCCGGGGTACACCTGCTGACCCTACGGGCACACTGCTTTGGACCCACCCTTCCTACCTGACCCGCCGGGGTAGGCCTGGTATACCTACCCGATGTTTCGAGGTAGAACCGGTTCCCCCCACCGGTACTCTGGGCTTGGAACGGAAACCTTTGTGATGCGCCAGAGAACACCAGCTGTCCCTTCGTGCGCGCTGGACTAGACCTGGCCTCCCTACCGGACCCCACAGGTTAGACCCGCTATCCCTACCTGATGCTCCGCATTAGGCTTGGCACCCATACCCGATGTTCTGGGTTAGTAGCGGTACCCCCACCGTTACTCTGCGGTAGTATCGGTACACCCACCGGTACTCCGGGGTAGTACGTGAACCCTTACTGGTTCACTGGGGTACACCTGATGACGTTACTGGCGCGCGGTGTAGACCAGACATTCCTACCTGACCCTCCGTGTTAGGGCCGGTATCCCTACCTGATGCTCCGTTGTTGGCCTGGCACCCCTACCCGATATGCTGGGGTAGTACCGGTACCCCCACCGGTACTCTGCGGTAGTATTGGTACACCCACCGGTACTCCAGGGCAGTACCTGAACACTTACTGGTTCGCTGGGGTACACCTGCTGACCTTACGGGCGTGCTGTGTAGACCAGACATTCCTACCTGACCCTCCAGGCTAGGCCCGGTATCCCTACCTGATGCTCTGCGGTAGGCCTGGCCCCCTTCCCGACAATCTGGGGTACTACCGGTACACCCACAGGTACTCCGCGGTACTTTTGCTATACCCACCGGTACTCCTGGATTGTACCGGAACCCTTACTGGTGCGCCGGGGTACACCTGCTGACCCTACGGGCACACTGCTTTGGACCCACCCTTCCTACCTGACCCGCCGGGGTAGGCCTGGTATACCTACCCGATGTTTCGAGGTAGAACCGGTTCCCCCACCGGTACTCTGGGCTTGGAACGGAAACCTTTGTGATGCGCCAGAGAACACCAGCTGTCCCTTCGTGCGCGCTGGACTAGACCTGGCCTCCCTACCGGACCCCACAGGTTAGACCCGCTATCCCTACCTGATGCTCCGCATTAGGCTTGGCACCCATACCCGATGTTCTGGGGTAGTAGCGGTACCCCCACCGTTACTCTGCGGTAGTATCGGTACACCCACCGGTACTCCGGGGTAGTACGTGAACCCTTACTGGTTCACTGGGGTACACCTGATGACGTTACTGGCGCGCGGTGTAGACCAGACATTCCTACCTGACCCTCCGTTTTAGGCCCGGTATCCCTACCTGATGCTCCGTTGTTGGCCTGGCACCCCTACCCGATATGCTGGAGTAGTACCGCTACCCCCACCGGTACTCTGCGGTAGTATTGGTACACCCACCGGTACTCCAGGGCAGTACCTGAACACTTCCTGGTTCGCTGGGGTACACCTGCTGACCTTACGGGCGTGCTGTGTAGACCAGACATTCCTACCTGACCCTCCAGGCTAGGCCCGGTATCCCTACCTGATGCTCTGCGGTAGGCCTGGCCCCCTACCCGACAATCTGGGGTAGTACCGGTACACCCACAGGGACTCCGCGGTACTTTTGCTATACCCACTGGTACTCCTGGATTGTACCGGAACCCTTACTGGTGCGCCGGGGTACACCTGCTGACCCTACGGGCACACTGCTTTGGACCCACCCTTCCTACCTGACCCGCCGGGGTAGGCCTGGTATACCTACCCGATGTTTCGAGGTAGAACCGGTTCCCCCACCGGTACTCTGGGCTTGGAACGGAAACCTTTGTGATGCGCCATGGAACACCAGCTGTCCCTTCGTGCGCGCTGGACTAGACCTGGCCTCCCTACCGGACCCCACAGGTTAGACCCGCTATCCCTACCTGATGCTCCGCATTAGGCTTGGCACCCATACCCGATGTTCTGGGGTAGTAGCGGTACCCCCACAGTTACTCTGCGGTAGTATCGGTACACCCACCGGTACTCCGGGGTAGTACGTGAACCCTTACGGGTTCACTGGGGTACACCTGATGACGTTACTGGCGTGCGGTGTAGACCAGACATTCTTCCTGACCCTCCGTGTTAGTCCCGGTATCCCTACCTGATGCTCCGTTGTTGGCCTGGCACCCCTACCCGATATGCTGGGGTAGTACCGGTACCCCCACCGGTACTCTGCGGTAGTATTGGTACACCCACCGGTACTCCAGGGTAGTACCTGAACCCTTACTGGTTCGCTGAGGTACACCTGCTGACCTTACGGGCGTGCTGTGTAGACCAGACATTCCTACCTGACCCTCCAGGCTAGGCCCGGTATCCCTACCTGATGCTCTGCGGTAGGCCTGGCCCCCTACCCGACAATCTGGGGTAGTACCGGTACACCCACCGGGACTCCGCGGTACTTTTGCTATACCCACCGGTACTCCTGGATTGTACCGGAACCCTTACTGGTGCGCCGGGGTACACCTGCTGACCCTACGGGCACACTGCTTTGGACCCACCCTTCCTACCTGACCCGCCGGGGTAGGTCTGGTATACATACCCGATGTTTCGAGGTAGAACCGGTTCCCCCACCGGTACTCTGGGTTTGGAACGGAACCCTTTGTGATGCGCCAGAGAACACCAGCTGTCCCTTCGTGCGCGCTGGACTAGACCCGGCCTCCCTTCCGGACCCCACAGGTTAGACCCGGTATCCCTACCTGATGCTCCGCATTAGGCTTGGCACCCATACCCGATGTTCTGGGGTAGTAGCGGTACCCCCACCGTTACTCTGCGGTAGTATCGGTACACCCACCGGTACTCCGGGGTAGTACGTGAACCCTTACTGGTTCACTGGGGTACACCTGCTGACGTTACTGGCGCGCGGTGTAGACCAGACATTCCTACCTGACCCTCCATTTTAGGCCCGGTATCCCTACCTGATGCTCCGTTGTTGGCCTGGCACCCCTACCCAATATGCTGGGGTAGTACCGGTACCCCCACCGGTACTCTGCGGTAGTATTGGTACACCCACCGGTACTCCAGGGCAGTACGTGAACACTTACTGGTTCGCTGGGGTACACCTGCTGACATTACGGGCGTGCTGTGTAGACCAGACATTCCTACCTGACCCTCCAGGCTAGGCCCGGTATCCCTACCTGATGCTCTGCGGTAGGCCTGGCCCCCTTCCCGACAATCTGGGGTACTACCGGTACACCCACAGGTACTCCGCGGTACTTTTGCTATACCCACCGGTACTCCTGGATTGTACCGGAACCCTTACTGGTGCGCCGGGGTACACCTGCTGACCCTACGGGCACACTGCTTTGGACCCACCCTTCCTACCTGACCCGCCGGGGTAGGCCTGGTATACCTACCCGATGTTTCGAGGTAGAACCGGTTCCCCCACCGGTACTCTGGGCTTGGAACGGAAACCTTTGTGATGCGCCAGAGAACACCAGCTGTCCCTTCGTGCGCGCTGGACTAGACCTGGCCTCCCTACCGGACCCCACAGGTTAGACCCGCTATCCCTACCTGATGCTCCGCATTAGGCTTGGCACCCATACCCGATGTTCTGGGTTAGTAGCGGTACCCCCACCGTTACTCTGCGGTAGTATCGGTACACCCACCGGTACTCCGGGGTAGTACGTGAACCCTTACTGGTTCACTGGGGTACACCTGCTGACGTTACTGGCGCGCGGTGTAGACCAGACATTCCTACCTGACCCTCCGTGTTAGGGCCGGTATCCCTACCTGATGCTCCGTTGTTGGCCTGGCACCCCTACCCGATATGCTGGGGTAGTACCGCTACCCCCACCGGTACTCTGCGGTAGTATTGGTACACCCACCGGTACTCCAGGGCAGTACCTGAACACTTACTGGTTCGCTGGGGTACACCTGCTGACCTTACGGGCGTGCTGTGTAGACCAGACATTCCTACCTGACCCTCCAGGCTAGGCCCGGTATCCCTACCTGATGCTCTGCGGTAGGCCTGGCCCCCATCCCGACAATCTGGGGTACTACCGGTACACCCACAGGTACTCCGCGGTACTTTTGCTATACCCACCGGTACTCCTGGATTGTACCGGAACCCTTACTGGTGCGCCGGGGTACACCTGCTGACCCTACGGGCACACTGCTTTGGACCCACCCTTCCTACCTGACCCGCCGGGGTAGGCCTGGTATACCTACCCGATGTTTCGAGGTAGAACCGGTTCCCCCACCGGTACTCTGGGCTTGGAACGGAAACCTTTGTGATGCGCCAGAGAACACCAGCTGTCCCTTCGTGCGCGCTGGACTAGACCTGGCCTCCCTACCGGACCCCACAGGTTAGACCCGCTATCCCTACCTGATGCTCCGCATTAGGCTTGGCACCCATACCCGATGTTCTGGGTTAGTAGCGGTACCCCCACCGTTACTCTGCGGTAGTATCGGTACACCCACCGGTACTCCGGGGTAGTACGTGAACCCTTACTGGTTCACTGGGGTACACCTGATGACGTTACTGGCGCGCGGTGTAGACCAGACATTCCTACCTGACCCTCCGTTTTAGGCCCGGTATCCCTACCTGATGCTCCGTTGTTGGCCTGGCACCCCTACCCGATATGCTGGGGTAGTACCGCTACCCCCACCGGTACTCTGCGGTAGTATTGGTACACCCACCGGTACTCCAGGGAAGTACCTGAACACTTCCTGGTTCGCTGGGGTACACCTGCTGACCTTACGGGCGTGCTGTGTAGACCAGACATTCCTACCTGACCCTCCAGGCTAGGCCCGGTATCCCTACCTGATGCTCTGCGGTAGGCCTGGCCCCCTACCCGACAATCTGGGGTAGTACCGGTACACCCACAGGGACTCCGCGGTACTTTTGCTATACCCACCGGTACTCCTGGATTGTACCGGAACCCTTACTGGTGCGCCGGGGTACACCTGCTGACCCTACGGGCACACTGCTTTGGACCCACCCTTCCTACCTGACCCGCCGGGGTAGGCCTGGTATACCTACCCGATGTTTCGAGGTAGAACCGGTTCCCCCACCGGTACTCTGGGCTTGGAACGGAAACCTTTGTGATGCGCCATGGAACACCAGCTGTCCCTTCGTGCGCGCTGGACTAGACCTGGCCTCCCTACCGGAGCCCACATGTTACACCCGGTATCCCTACCTGATGCTCCGCATTAGGCTTGGCACCCATACCCGATGTTCTGGGGTAGTAGCGGTACCCCCACAGTTACTCTGCGGTAGTATCGGTACACCCACCGGTACTCCGGGGTAGTACGTGAACCCTTACGGGTTCACTGGGGTACACCTGATGACGTTACTGGCGTGCGGTGTAGACCAGACATTCTTCCTGACCCTCCGTGTTAGTCCCGGTATCCCTACCTGATGCTCCGTTGTTGGCCTGGCACCCCTACCCGATATGCTGGGGTAGTACCGGTACCCCCACCGGTACTCTGCGGTAGTATTGGTACACCCACCGGTACTCCAGGGTAGTACCTGAACACTTCCTGGTTCGCTGGGGTACACCTGCTGACCTTACGGGCGTGCTGTGTAGACCAGACATTCCTACCTGACCCTCCAGGCTAGGCCCGGTATCCCTACCTGATGCTCTGCGGTAGGCCTGGCCCCCTACCCGACAATCTGGGGTAGTACCGGTACACCCACAGGGACTCCGCGGTACTTTTGCTATACCCACTGGTACTCCTGGATTGTACCGGAACCCTTACTGGTTTGCCGGGGTACACCTGCTGACCCTACGGGCACACTGCTTTGGACCCTCCCTTCCTACCTGACCCGCCGGGGTAGGCCTGGTATACCTACCCGATGTTTCGAGGTAGAACCGGTTCCCCCACCGGTACTCTGGGCTTGGAACGGAAACCTTTGTGATGCGCCAGAGAACACCAGCTGTCCCTTCGTGCGCGCTGGACTAGACCTGGCCTCCCTACCGGACCACACAGGTTAGACCCGCTATCCCTACCTGATGCTCCGCATTAGGCTTGGCACCCATACCCGATGTTCTGGGGTAGTAGCGGTACCCCCACCGTTACTCTGCGGTAGTATCGGTACACCCACCGGTACTCCGGGGTAGTACGTGAACCCTTACGGGTTCACTGGGGTACACCTGATGACGTTACTGGCGTGCGGTGTAGACCAGACATTCTTCCTGACCCTCCGTGTTAGTCCCGGTATCCCTACCTGATGCTCCGTTGTTGGCCTGGCACCCCTACCCGATATGCTGGGGTAGTACCGGTACCCCCACCGGTACTCTGCGGTAGTATTGGTACACCCACCGGTACTCCAGGCTAGTACCTGAACCCTTACTGGTTCGCTGGGGTACACCTGCTGACCTTACGGGCGTGCTGTGTAGACCAGACATTCCTACCTGACCCTCCAGGCTAGGCCCAGTATCCCTACCTGATGCTCTGCGGTAGGCCTGGCCCCCTACCCGACAATCTGGGGTAGTACCGGTACACCCACCGGGACTCCGCGGTACTTTTGCTATACCCACCGGTACTCCTGGATTGTACCGGAACCCTTACTGGTGCGCCAGGGTACACCTGCTGACCCTACGGGCACACTGCTTTGGACCCACCCTTCCTACCTGACCCGCCGGGGTAGGTCTGGTATACATACCCGATGTTTCGAGGTAGAACCGGTTCCCCCACCGGTACTCTGGGTTTGGAACGGAACCCTTTGTGATGCGCCAGAGAACACCAGCTGTCCCTTCGTGCGCGCTGGACTAGACCCGGCCTCCCTTCCGGACCCCACAGGTTAGACCCGGTATCCCTACCTGATGCTCCGCATTAGGCTTGGCACCCATACCCGATGTTCTGGGGTAGTAGCGGTACCCCCACCGTTACTCTGCGGTAGTATCGGTACACCCACCGGTACTCCGGGGTAGTACGTGAACCCTTACTGGTTCACTGGGGTACACCTGCTGACGTTACTGGCGCGCGGTGTAGACCAGACATTCCTACCTGACCCTCCGTGTTAGTCCCGGTATCCCTACCTGATGCTCCGTTGTTGGCCTGGCACCCCTACCCAATATGCTGGGGTAGTACCGGTACCCCCACCGGTACTCTGCGGTAGTATTGGTACACCCACCGGTACTCCAGGGCAGTACCTGAACACTTACTGGTTCGCTGGGGTACACCTGCTGACATTACGGGCGTGCTGTGTAGACCAGACATTCCTACCTGACCCTCCAGGCTAGGCCCGGTATCCCTACCTGATGCTCTGCGGTAGGCCTGGCCCCCTTCCCGACAATCTGGGGTAGTACCGGTACACCCACAGGTACTCCGCGGTATTTTTGCTATACCCACTGGTACTCCTGGATTGTACCGGAACCCTTACTGGTGCGCCGGGGTACACCTGCTGACCCTACGGGCACACTGCTTTGGACCCACCCTTCCTACCTGACCCGCCGGGGTAGGCCTGGTATACCTACCCGATGTTTCGAGGTAGAACCGGTTCCCCCACCGGTACTCTGGGCTTGGAACGGAAACCTTTGTGATGCGCCAGAGAACACCAGCTGTCCCTTCGTGCGCGCTGGACTAGACCTGGCCTCCCTACCGGACCCCACAGGTTAGACCCGCTATCCCTACCTGATGCTCCGCATTAGGCTTGGCACCCATACCCGATGTTCTGGGGTAGTAGCGGTACCCCCACCGTTACTCTGCGTTAGTATCTGTACACCCACCGGTACTCCGGGGTAGTACGTGAACCCTTACTGGTTCACTGGGGTACACCTGATGACGTTACTGGCGCGCGGTGTAGACCAGACATTCCTACCTGACCCTCCGTTTTAGGCCCGGTATCCCTACCTGATGCTCCGTTGTTGGCCTGGCACCCCTACCCGATATGCTGGGGTAGTACCGCTACCCCCACCGGTACTCTGCGGTAGTATTGGTACACCCACCGGTACTCCAGGGTAGTACCTGAACCCTTACTGGTTCGCAGAGGTACACCTGCTGACCTTACGGGCGTGCTGTGTAGACCAGACATTCCTACCTGACCCTCCAGGCTAGGCCCGGTATCCCTACCTGATGCTCTGCGGTAGGCCTGGCCCCCTACCCGACAATCTGGGGTAGTACCGGTACACCCACAGGGACTCCGCGGTACTTTTGCTATACCCACCGGTACTCCTGGATTGTACCGGAACCCTTACTGGTGCGCCGGGGTACACCTGCTGACCCTACGGGCACACTGCTTTGGACCCACCCTTCCTACCTGACCCGCCGGGGTAGGTCTGGTATACATACCCGATGTTTCGAGGTAGAACCGGTTCCCCCACCGGTACTCTGGGCTTGGAACGGAAACCTTTGTGATGCGCCAGAGAACACCAGCTGTCCCTTCGTGCGCGCTGGACTAGACCCGGCCTCCCTTCCGGACCCCACATGTTAGACCCGCTATCCCTACCTGATGCTCCGCATTAGGCTTGGCACCCATACCCGATGTTCTGGGGTACTAGCGGTACCCCCACCGTTACTCTGCGGTAGTATCGGTACACCCACCGGTACTCCGGGGTAGTACGTGAACCCTTACTGGTTCACTGGGGTACACCTGCTGACGTTACTGGCGCGCGGTGTAGACCAGACATTCCTACCTGACCCTCCGTTTTAGGCCCGGTATCCCTACCTGATGCTCCGTTGTTGGCCTGGCACCCCTACCCAATATGCTGGGGTAGTACCGGTACCCCCACCGGTACTCTGCGGTAGTATTGGTACACCCACCGGTACTCCAGGGCAGTACCTGAACCCTTACTGGTTCGCTGGGGTACACCTGCTGACATTACGGGCGTGCTGTGTAGACCAGACATTCCTACCTGACCCTCCAGGCTAGGCCCGGTATCCCTACCTGATGCTCTGCGGTAGGCCTGGCCCCCTTCCCGACAATCTGGGGTAGTACCGGTACACCCACAGGTACTCCGCGGTATTTTTGCTATACCCACTGGTACTCCTGGATTGTACCGGAACCCTTACTGGTGCGCTGGGGTACACCTGCTGACCCTACGGGCACACTGCTTTGGACCCTCCCTTCCTACCTGACCCGCCGGGGTAGGCCTGGTATACCTACCCGATGTTTCGAGGTAGAACCGGTTCCCCCACCGGTACTCTGGGCTTGGAACGGAAACCTTTGTGATGCACCAGAGAACACCAGCTGTCCCTTCGTGCGCGCTGGACTAGACCTGGCCTCCCTACCGGACCCCACAGGTTAGACCCGCTATCCCTACCTGATGCTCCGCATTAGGCTTGGCACCCATACCCGATGTTCTGGGGTAGTAGCGGTACCCCCACCGTTACTCTGCGTTAGTATCGGTACACCCACCGGTAATCCGGGGTAGTACGTGAACCCTTACTGGTTCACTGGGGTACACCTGATGACGTTACTGGCGCGCGGTGTAGACCAGACATTCCTACCTGACCCTCCGTTTTAGGCCCGGTATCCCTACCTGATGCTCCGTTGTTGGCCTGGCACCCCTACCCAATATGCTGGGGTAGCACCGCTACCCCCACCGGTACTCTGCGGTAGTATTGGTACACCCACCGGTACTCCAGGGCAGTACCTGAACACTTCCTGGTTCGCTGGGGTACACCTGCTGACCTTACGGGCGTGCTGTGTAGACCAGACATTCCTACCTGACCCTCCAGGCTAGGCCCGGTATCCCTACCTGATGCTCTGCGGTAGGCCTGGCCCCCTACCCGACAATCTGGGGTAGTACCGGTACACCCACAGGTACTCCGCGGTACTTTTGCTATACCCACCGGTACTCCTGGATTGTACCGGAACCCTTACTGGTGCGTCGGGGTACACCTGCTGACCCTACGGGCACACTGCTTTGGACCCACCCTTCCTACGTGACCCTCCGGGGTAGGCCTGGTATACCTACCCGATGTTTTGAGGTAGAACCGGTTCCCCCACCGGTACTCTGGGCTTGGAACGGAAACCTTTGTGATGCGCCAGAGAACACCAGCTGTCCCTTCGTGCGCGCTGGACTAGACCCGGCCTCCCTTCTGGACCCCACAGGTTAGACCCGCTATCCCTACCTGATGCTCCGCATTAGGCTTGGCACCCATACCCGATGTTCTGGGGTAGTAGCGGTACCCCCACCGTTACTCTGCGGTAGTATCGGTACACCCACCGGTACTCCGGGGTAGTACGTGAACCCTTACTGGTTCACTGGGGTACACCTGCTGACGTTACTGGCGCACGGTGTAGACCAGACATTCCTACCTGACCCTCCGTTTTAGGCCCGGTATCCCTACCTGATGCTCCGTTGTTGGCCTGGCACCCCTACCCGATATGCTGGGGTAGTACCGCTACCCCCACCGGTACTCTGCGGTAGTATTGGTACACCCACCGGTACTCCAGGGTAGTACCTGAACACTTCCTGGTTCGCTGAGGTACACCTGCTGACCTTACGGGCGTGCTGTGTAGACCAGACATTCCTACCTGACCCTCCAGGCTAGGCCCGGTATCCCTACCTGATGCTCTGCGGTAGGCCTGGCCCCCTACCCGACAATCTGGGGTAGTACCGGTACACCCACAGGGACTCCGCGGTACTTTTGCTATACCCACCGGTACTCCTGGATTGTACCGGAACCCTTACTGGTGCGCCGGGGTACACCTGCTAACCCTACGGGCACACTGCTTTGGACCCACCCTTCCTACCTGACCCGCCGGGGTAGGTCTGGTATACATACCCGATGTTTCGAGGTAGAACCGGTTCCCCCACCGGTACTCTGGGTTTGGAACGGAACCCTTTGTGATGCGCCACAGAACACCAGCTGTCCCTTCGTGCGCGCTGGACTAGACCCGGCCTCCCTTCCGGACCCCACAGGTTAGACCCGGTATCCCTACCTGATGCTCCGCATTAGGCTTGGCACCCATACCCGATGTTCTGGGGTAGTAGCGGTACCCCCACCGTTACTCTGCGGTAGTATCGGTACACCCACCGGTACTCCGGGGTAGTACCTGAACCCTTACTGGTTCGCTGGGCTACACCTGCTGACGTTACTGGCGCGCGGTGTAGACCAGACATTCCTACCTGACCCTCCGTGTTAGGCCCGGTATCCCTACCTGATGCTCCGTTGTTGGCCTGGCACCCCTACCCAATATGCTGGGGTAGTACCGGTACCCCCACCGGTACTCTGCGGTAGTATTGGTAGACCCACCGGTACTCCAGGGTAGTACCTGAACACTTACTGGTTCGCTGGGGTACACCTGCTGACATTACGGGCGTGCTGTGTAGACCAGACATTCCTACCTGACCCTCCAGGCTAGGCCCGGTATCCCTACCTGATGCTCTGCGGTAGGCCTGGCCCCCTTCCCGACAATCTGGGGTACTACCGGTACACCCACAGGTACTCCGCGGTACTTTTGCTATACCCACCAGTACTCCTGGATTATACCGGAACCCTTACTGGTGCGCCGGGGTACACCTGCTGACCCTACGGGCACACTGCTTTGGACCCACCCTTCCTACCTGACCCGCCGGGGTAGGCCTGGTATGCCTACCCGATGTTTCGAGGTAGAACCGGTTCCCCCACCGGTACTCTGGGCTTGGAACGGAAACCTTTGTGATGCGCCAGAGAACACCAGCTGTCCCTTCGTGCGCGCTGGACTAGACCTGGCCTCCCTACCGGACCCCACAGGTTAGACCCGCTATCCCTACCTGATGCTCCGCATTAGGCTTGGCACCCATACCCGATGTTCTGGGGTAGTAGCGGTACCCCCACCGTTACTCTGCGGTAGTATCGGTACACCCACCGGTACTCCGGGGTAGTACGTGAACCCTTACTGGTTCACTGGGGTACACCTGATGACGTTACTGGCGCGCGGTGTAGACCAGACATTCCTACCTGACCCTCCGTGTTAGTCCCGGTATCCCTACCTGAATCTCCGTTGTTGGCCTGGCACCCCTACCCGATATGCTGGGGTAGTACCGCTACCCCCACCGGTACTCTGCGGTAGTATTGGTACACCCACCGGTACTCCAGGGAAGTACCTGAACACTTCCTGGTTCGCTGGGGTACACCTGCTGACCTTACGGGCGTGCTGTGTAGACCAGACATTCCTACCTGACCCTCCAGGCTAGGCCCGGTATCCCTACCTGATGCTCTGCGGTAGGCCTGGCCCCCTACCCGACAATCTGGGGTAGTACCGGTACACCCACAGGGACTCCGCGGTACTTTTGCTATACCCACCGGTACTCCTGGATTGTACCGGAACCCTTACTGGTGCGCCGGGGTACACCTGCTGACCCTACGGGCACACTGCTTTGGACCCACCCTTCCTACCTGACCCGCCGGGGTAGGCCTGGTATACCTACCCGATGTTTCGAGGTAGAACCGGTTCCCCCACCGGTACTCTGGGCTTGGAACGGAAACCTTTGTGATGCGCCAGAGAACACCAGCTGTACCTTTGTGCGCGCTGGACTAGACCTGGCCTCCCTACCGGACCCCACACGTTAGACCCGCTATCCCTACCTGATGCTCCGCATTAGGCTTGGCACCCATACCCGATGTTCTGGGGTAGTAGCGGTACCCCCACCGTTACTCTGCGGTAGTATCGGTACACCCACCGGTACTCCGGGGTAGTACGTGAACCCTTACTGGTTCACTGGGGTACACCTGATGACGTTACTGGCGCGCGGTGTAGACCAGACATTCCTACCTGACCCTCCGTTTTAGGCCCGGTATCCCTACCTGATGCTCCGTTGTTGGCCTGGCACCCCTACCCGATATGCTGGGGTAGTACCGCTACCCCCACCGGTACTCTGCGGTAGTATTGGTACACCCACTGGTACTCCAGGGCAGTACCTGAACACTTCCTGGTTCGCTGGGGTACACCTGCTGACCTTACGGGCGTGCTGTGTAGACCAGACATTCCTACCTGACCCTCCAGGCTAGGCCCGGTATCCCTACCTGATGCTCTGCGGTAGGCCTGGCCCCCTACCCGACAATCTGGGGTAGTACCGGTACACCCACAGGGACTCCGCGGTACTTTTGCTATACCCACCGGTACTCCTGGATTGTACCGGAACCCTTACTGGTGCGCCGGGGTACACCTGCTGACCCTACGGGCACACTGCTTTGGACCCACCCTTCCTACCTGACCCGCCGGGGTAGGCCTGGTATACCTACCCGATGTTTCGAGGTAGAACCGGTTCCCCCACCTGTACTCTGGGCTTGGAACGGAAACCTTTCTGATGCGCCAGAGAACACCAGCTGTACCTTTGTGCGCGCTGGACTAGACCTGGCCTCCCTACCGGACCCCACACGTTAGACCCGCTATCCCTACCTGATGCTCCGCATTAGGCTTGGCACCCATACCCGATGTTCTGGGGTAGTAGCGGTACCCCCACCGTTACTCTGCGGTAGTATCGGTACACCCACCGGTACTCCGGGGTAGTACGTGAACCCTTACTGGTTCACTGGGGTACACCTGATGACGTTACTGGCGCGAGGTGTAGACCAGACATTCCTACCTGACCCTCCATTTTAGGCCCGGTATCCCTACCTAATGCTCCGTTGTTGGCCTGGCACCCCTACGCAATATGCTGGGGTAGTACCGGTACCCCCACCGGTACTCTGCGGTAGTATTGGTAGACCCACCGGTACTCCAGGGTAGTACCTGAACCCTTACTGGTTCGCTGGGGTACACCTGCTGACCTTACAGGCGTGCTGTGTAGACCAGACATTCCTACCTGACCCTCAAGGCTAGGCCCAGTATCCCTACCTGATGCTCTGCGGTAGGCCTGGCCCCCTACCCGACAATCTGGGGTAGTACCGGTACACCCACAGGGACTCCGCGGTACTTTTGCTATACCCACCGGTACTCCTGGATTGTACCGGAACCCTTACTGGTGCGCCGGGGTACACCTGCTGACCCTACGGGCACACTGCTTTGGACCCACCCTTCCTACCTGACCCGCCGGGGTAGGCCTGGTATACCTACCCGATGTTTCGAGGTAGAACCGGTTCCCCCACCGGTACTCTGGGGTTGGAACGGAACCCTTTGTGATGCGCCAGAGAACACCAGCTGTCCCTTCGTGCGCGCTGGACTAGACCTGGCCTCCCTACCGGACCCCACAGGTTAGACCCGCTATCCCTACCTGATGCTCCGCATATAGGCTTGGCACCCATACCCGATGTTCTGGGGTAGTAGCGGTACCCCCACCGTTACTCTGCGGTAGTATCGGTACACCCACCGGTACTCCGGGGTAGTACGTGAACCCTTACTGGTTCACTGGGGTACACCTGATGACGTTACTGGCGTGCGGTGTAGACCAGACATTCTTCCTGACCCTCCGTGTTAGTCCCGGTATCCCTACCTGAATCTCCGTTGTTGGCCTGGCACCCCTACCCGATATGCTGGGGTAGTACCGGTACCCCCACCGGTACTCTGCGGTAGTATTGGTACACCCACCGGTACTCCAGGGTAGTACCTGAACCCTTACTGGTTCGCTGGGGTACACCTGCTGACCTTACGGGCGTGCTGTGTAGACCAGACATTCCTACCTGACCCTCCAGGCTAGGCCCGGTATCCCTACCTGATGCTCTGCGGTAGGCCTGGCCCCCTACCCGACAATCTGGGGTAGTACCGGTACACCCACCGGGACTCCGCGGTACTTTTGCTATACCCACCGGTACTCCTGGATTGTACCGGAACCCTTACTGGTGCGCCGGGGTACACCTGCTGACCCTACGGGCACACTGCTTTGGACCCACCCTTCCTACCTGACCCGCCGGGGTAGGCCTGGTATACCTACCCGATGTTTCGAGGTAGAACCGGTTCCCCCACCGGTACTCTGGGCTTGGAACGGAAACCTTTGTGATGCGCCAGAGAACACCAGCTGTACCTTTGTGCGCGCTGGACTAGACCTGGCCTCCCTACCGGACCCCACAGGTTAGACCCGCTATCCCTACCTGATGCTCCGCATTAGGCTTGGCACCCATACCCGATGTTCTGGGGTAGTAGCGGTACCCCCACCGTTAGTCTGCGGTAGTATCGGTACACCCACCGGTACTCCGGGGTAGTACGTGAACCCTTACTGGTTCACTGGGGTACACCTGCTGACGTTACTGGCGCGCGGTGTAGACCAGACATTCCTACCTGACCCTCCGTTTTAGGCCCGGTATCCCTACCTGATGCTCCGTTGTTGGCCTGGCACCCCTACCCGATATGCTGGGGTAGTACCGGTACCCCCACCGGTACTCTGCGGTAGTATTGGTACACCCACTGGTACTCCAGGGCAGTACCTGAACACTTCCTGGTTCGCTGGGGTACACCTGCTGACCTTACGGGCGTGCTGTGTAGACCAGACATTCCTACCTGACCCTCCAGGCTAGGCCCGGTATCCCTACCTGATGCTCTGCGGTAGGCCTGGCCCCCTACCCGACAATCTGGGGTAGTACCGGTACACCCACAGGGACTCCGCGGTACTTTTGCTATACCCACCGGTACTCCTGGATTGTACCGGAACCCTTACTGGTGCGCCGGGGTACACCTGCTGACCCTACGGGCACACTGCTTTGGACCCACCCTTCCTACCTGACCCGCCGGGGTAGGCCTGGTATACCTACCCGATGTTTCGAGGTAGAACCGGTTCCCCCACCGGTACTCTGGGTTTGGAACGGAAACCTTTCTGATGCGCCAGAGAACACCAGCTGTACCTTTGTGCGCGCTGGACTAGACCTGGCCTCCCTACCGGACCCCACACGTTAGACCCGCTATCCCTACCTGATGCTCCGCATTAGGCTTGGCACCCATACCCGATGTTCTGGGGTAGTAGCGGTACCCCCACCGTTACTCTGCGGTAGTATCGGTACACCCACCGGTACTCCGGGGTAGTACGTGAACCCTTACTGGTTCACTGGGGTACACCTGATGACGTTACTGGCGCGAGGTGTAGACCAGACATTCCTACCTGACCCTCCATTTTAGGCCCGGTATCCCTACCTAATGCTCCGTTGTTGGCCTGGCACCCCTACCCAATATGCTGGGGTAGTACCGGTACCCCCACCGGTACTCTGCGGTAGTATTGGTACACCCACCGGTACTCCAGGCTAGTACCTGAACCCTTACTGGTTCGCTGGGGTACACCTGCTGACCTTACGGGCGTGCTGTGTAGACCAGACATTCCTACCTGACTCTCAAGGCTAGGCCCAGTATCCCTACCTGATGCTCTGCGGTAGGCCTGGCCCCCTACCCGACAATCTGGGGTAGTACCGGTACACCCACAGGGACTCCGCGGTACTTTTGCTATACCCACCGGTACTCCTGGATTGTACCGGAACCCTTACTGGTGCGCCGGGGTACACCTGCTGACCCTACGGGCACACTGCTTTGGACCCACCCTTCCTACCTGACCTGCCGGGGTAGGCCTGGTATACCTACCCGATGTTTCGAGGTAGAACCGGTTCCCCCACCGGTACTCTGGGCTTGGAACGGAAACCTTTCTGATGCGCCAGAGAACACCAGCTGTACCTTTGTGCGCGCTGGACTAGACCTGGCCTCCCTACCGGACCCCACACGTTAGACCCGCTATCCCTACCTGATGCTCCGCATTAGGCTTGGCACCCATACCCGATGTTCTGGGGTAGTAGCGGTACCCCCACCGTTACTCTGCGGTAGTATCGGTACACCCACCGGTACTCCGGGGTAGTACGTGAACCCTTACTGGTTCACTGGGGTACACCTGATGACGTTACTGGCGCGCGGTGTAGACCAGACATTCCTACCTGACCCTCCATTTTAGGCCCGGTATCCCTACCTGATGCTCCGTTGTTGGCCTGGCACCCCTACCCGATATGCTGGGGTAGTACCGCTACCCCCACCGGTACTCTGCAGTAGTATTGGTACACCCACCGGTACTCCAGGGTAGTACCTGAACCCTTACTGGTTCGCTGGGGTACACCTGCTGACCTTACGGGCGTGCTGTGTAGACCAGACATTCCTACCTGACCCTCCAGGCTAGGCCCGGTATCCCTACCTGATGCTCTGCGGTAGGCCTGGCCCCCTACCCGACAATCTGGGGTAGTACCGGTACACCCACAGGGACTCCACAGTACTTTTGCTATACCCACCGGTACTCCTGGATTGTACCGGAACCCTTACTGGTGCGCCGGGGTACACCTGCTGACCCTACGGGCACACTGCTTTGGACCCACCCTTCCTACCTGACCCGCCGGGGTAGGCCTGGTATACCTACCCGATGTTTCGAGGTAGAACCGGTTCCCCCACCGGTACTCTGGGGTTGGAACGGAAACCTTTCTGATGCGCCAGAGAACACCAGCTGTACCTTTGTGCGCGCTGGACTAGACCTGGCCTCCCTACCGGACCCCACAGGTTAGACCCGCTATCCCTACCTGATGCTCCGCTAATGCTTGGCACCCATACCCGATGTTCTGGGGTAGTAGCGGTACCCCCACCGTTACTCTGCGGTAGTATCGGTACACCCACCGGTACTCCGGGGTAGTACGTGAACCCTTACTGGTTCACTGGGGTACACCTGATGACGTTACTGGCGCGTGGTGTAGGCCAGACATTCCTACCTGACCCTCCATTTTAGGCCCGGTATCCCTACCTGATGCTCCGTTGTTGGCCTGGCACCCCTACCCGATATGCTGGGGTAGTACCGCTACCCCCACCGGTACTCTGCAGTAGTATTGGTACACCCACCGGTACTCCAGGGTAGTACCTGAACCCTTACTGGTTCGCTGGGGTACACCTGCTGACCTTACGGGCGTGCTGTGTAGACCAGACATTCCTACCTGACCCTCCAGGCTAGGCCCGGTATCCCTACCTGATGCTCTGCGGTAGGCCTGGCCCCCTACCCGACAATCTGGGGTAGTACCGGTACACCCACAGGTACTCCGCGGTACTTTTGCTATACCCACCGGTACTCCTGGATTGTACCGGAACCCTTACTGGTGCGCCGGGGTACACCTGCTGACCCTACGGGCACACTGCTTTGGACCCACCCTTCCTACCTGACCCGCCGGGGTAGGCCTGGTATACCTACCCGATGTTTCGAGGTAGAACCGGTTCCCCCACCGGTACTCTGGGGTTGGAACGGAAACCTTTCTGATGCGCCAGAGAACACCAGCTGTCCCTTCGTGCGCGCTGGAGTAGACCCGGCCTCCCTTCCGGACCCCACAGGTTAGACCCGCTATCCCTACCTGATGCTCCGCATTAGGCTTGGCACCCATACCCGATGTTCTGGGGTAGTAGCGGTACCCCCACCGTTACTCTGCGGTAGAATCGGTACACCCACCGGTACTCCGGGGTAGTACGTGAACCCTTACTGGTTCACTGGGGTACACCTGCTGACGTTACTGGCGCGCGGTGTAGACCAGACATTCCTACCTGACCCTCCATTTTAGGCCCGGAATCCCTACCTGATGCTCCGTTGTTGGCCTGGCACCCCTACCCAATATGCTGGGGTAGTACCGGTACCCCCACCGGTACTCTGCAGTAGTATTGGTACACCCACTGGTACTCCAGGGCAGTACCTGAACACTTCCTGGTTCGCTGGGGTACACCTGCTGACCTTACGGGCGTGCTGTGTAGACCAGACATTCCTACCTGACCCTCCAGGCTAGGCCCGGTATCCCTACCTGATGCTCTGCGGTAGGCCTGGCCCCCTACCCGACAATCTGGGGTAGTACCGGTACACCCACAGGTACTCCGCGGTACTTTTGCTATACCCACCGGTACTCCTGGATTGTACCGGAACCCTTACTGGTGCGCCGGGGTACACCTGCTGACCCTACGGGCACACTGCTTTGGACCCACCCTTCCTACCTGACCCGCCGGGGTAGGCCTGGTATACCTACCCGATGTTTCGAGGTAGAACCGGTTCCCCCACCGGTACTCTGGGCTTGGAATGGAAACCTTTGTGATGCGCCAGAGAACACCAGCTGTCCCTTCGTGCGCGCTGGACTAGACCTGGCCTCCCTACCGGACCCCACACGTTAGACCCGCTATCCCTACCTGATGCTCCGCATTAGGCTTGGCACCCATACCCGATGTTCTGGGGTAGTAGCGGTACCCCCACCGTTACTCTGCGGTAGTATCGGTACACCCACCGGTACTCCGGGGTAGTACGTGAACCCTTACTGGTTCACTGGGGTACACCTGCTGACGTTACTGGCGCGCGGTGTAGACCAGACATTCCTACCTGACCCTCCATTTTAGGCCCGGTATCCCTACCTGATGCTCCGTTGTTGGCCTGGCACCCCTACCCGATATGCTGGGGTAGTACCGCTACCCCCACCGGTACTCTGCAGTAGTATTGGTACACCCACCGGTACTCCAGGGTAGTACCTGAACCCTTACTGGTTCGCTGGGGTACACCTGCTGACCTTACGAGCGTGCTGTGTAGACCAGACATTCCTACCTGACCCTCCAGGCTAGGCCCGGTATCCCTACCTGATGCTCTGCGGTAGGCCTGGCCCCCTACCCGACAATCTGGGGTAGTACCGGTACACCCACAGGTACTCCGCGGTACTTTTGCTATACCCACCGGTACTCCTGGATTGTACCGGAACCCTTACTGGTGCGCCGGGGTACACCTGCTGACCCTACGGGCACACTGCTTTGGACCCACCCTTCCTACCTGACCCGCCGGGGTAGGCCTGGTATACCTACCCGATGTTTCGAGGTAGAACCGGTTCCCCCACCGGTACTCTGGGGTTGGAACGGAAACCTTTCTGATGCGCCAGAGAACACCAGCTGTCCCTTCGTGCGCGCTGGACTAGACCTGGCCTCCCTACCGGACCCCACACGTTAGACCCGCTATCCCTACCTGATGCTCCGCATTAGGCTTGGCACCCATACCCGATGTTCTGGGGTAGTAGCGGTACCCCCACCGTTACTCTGCGGTAGTATCGGTACACCCACCGGTACTCCGGGGTAGTACGTGAACCCTTACTGGTTCACTGGGGTACACCTGATGACGTTACTGGCGCGTGGTGTAGGCCAGACATTCCTACCTGACCCTCCATTTTAGGCCCGGAATCCCTACCTGATGCTCCGTTGTTGGCCTGGCACCCCTACCCAATATGCTGGGGTAGTACCGGTACGCCCACCGGTACTCTGCGGTAGTATTGGTACACCCACTGGTACTCCAGGGCAGTACCTGAACACTTCCTGGTTCGCTGGGGTACACCTGCTGACCTTACGGGCGTGCTGTGTAGACCAGACATTCCTACCTGACCCTCCAGGCTAGGCCCGGTATCCCTACCTGATGCTCTGCGGTAGGCCTGGCCCCCTACCCGACAATCTGGGGTAGTACCGGTACACCCACAGGTACTCCGCGGTACTTTTGCTATACCCACCGGTACTCCTGGATTGTACCGGAACCCTTACTGGTGCGCCGGGGTACACCTGCTGACCCTACGGGCACACTGCTTTGGACCCACCCTTCCTACCTGACCCGCCGGGGTAGGCCTGGTATACCTACCCGATGTTTCGAGGTAGAACCGGTTCCCCCACCGGTACTCTGGGCTTGGAATGGAAACCTTTGTGATGCGCCAGAGAACACCAGCTGTACCTTTGTGCGCGCTGGACTAGACCTGGCCTCCCTACCGGACCCCACACGTTAGACCCGCTATCCCTACCTGATGCTCCGCATTAGGCTTGGCACCCATACCCGATGTTCTGGGGTAGTAGCGGTACCCCCACCGTTACTCTGCGGTAGTATCGGTACACCCACCGGTACTCCGGGGTAGTACGTGAACCCTTACTGGTTCACTAGGGTACACCTGATGACGTTACTGGCGCGCGGTGTAGACCAGACATTCCTACCTGACCCTCCATTTTAGGCCCGGTATCCCTACCTGATGCTCCGTTGTTGGCCTGGCACCCCTACCCGATATGCTGGGGTAGTACCGCTACCCCCACCGGTACTCTGCGGTAGTATTGGTACACACACCGGTACTCCAGGGTAGTACCTGAACCCTTACTGGTTCGCTGGGGTACACCTGCTGACCTTACGGGCGTGCTGTGTAGACCAGACATTCCTACCTGACCCTCCAGGCTAGGCCCGGTATCCCTACCTGATGCTCTGCGGTAGGCCTGGCCCCCTACCCGACAATCTGGGGTAGTACCGGTACACCCACAGGTACTCCGCGGTACTTTTGCTATACCCACCGGTACTCCTGGATTGTACCGGAACCCTTACTGGTGCGCCGGGGTACACCTGCTGACCCTACGGGCACACTGCTTTGGACCCACCCTTCCTACCTGACCCGCCGGGGTAGGCCTGGTATACCTACCCGATGTTTCGAGGTAGAACCGGTTCCCCCACCGGTACTCTGGGGTTGGAACGGAAACCTTTCTGATGCGCCAGAGAACACCAGCTGTCCCTTCGTGCGCGCTGGACTAGACCTGGCCTCCCTACCGGACCCCACAGGTTAGACCCGCTATCCCTACCTGATGCTCCGCATTAGGCTTGGCACCCATACCCGATGTTCTGGGGTAGTAGCGGTACCCCCACCGTTACTCTGCGGTAGTATCGGTACACCCACCGGTACTCCGGGGTAGTACGTGAACCCTTACTGGTTCACTGGGGTACACCTGCTGACGTTACTGGCGCGCGGTGTAGACCAGACATTCCTACCTGACCCTCCATTTTAGGCCCGGTATCCCTACCTGATGCTCCGTTGTTGGCCTGGCACCCCTACCCAATATGCTGGGGTAGTACCGGTACCCCCACCGGTACTCTGCGGTAGTATTGGTACACCCACCGGTACTCCAGGGCAGTACCTGAACCCTTACTGGTTCGCTGGGGTACACCTGCTGACCTTACAGGCGTGCTGTGTAGACCAGACATTCCTACCTGACCCTCCAGGCTAGGCCCGGTATCCCTACCTGATGCTCTGCGCTACGCCTGGCCCCCTACCCGACAATCTGGGGTAGTACCGGTACACCCACAGGGACTCCGCGGTACTTTTGCTATACCCACCGGTACTCCTGGATTGTACCGGAACCCTTACTGGTTTGCCGGGGTACACCTGCTGACCCTACGGGCACACTGCTTTGGACCCACCCTTCCTACCTGACCCGCCGGGGTAGGCCTGGTATACCTACCCGATGTTTCGAGGTAGAACCGGTTCCCCCACCGGTACTCTGGGCTTGGAACGGAAACCTTTGTGATGCGCCAGAGAACACCAGCTGTCCCTTCGTGCGCGCTGGACTAGACCTGGCCTCCCTACCGGACCCCACACGTTAGACCCGCTATCCCTACCTGATGCTCCGCATTAGGCTTGGCACCCATACCCGATGTTCTGGGGTAGTAGCGGTACCCCCACCGTTACTCTGCGATAGTATCGGTACACCCACCGGTACTCCGGGGTAGTACGTGAACCCTTACTGGTTCACTGGGGTACACCTGATGACGTTACTGGCGCGCGGTATAGACCAGACATTCCTACCTGACCCTCCGTGCTAGACCCGGTATCCCTACCTGATGCTCCGTTGTTGGCCTGGCACCCCTATCCGATATGCTGGGGTAGTACCGCTACCCCCACCGGTACTCTGCGGTAGTATTGGTACACCCACCGGTACTCCAGGGTAGTACGTGAACCCTTACTGGTTCGCTGAGGTACACCTGCTGACCTTACGGGCGTGCTGTGTAGACCAGACATTCCTACCTGACCCTCCAGGCTAGGCCCGGTATCCCTACCTGATGCTCTTCGGTAGGCCTGGCCCCCTACCCGACAATCTGGGGTAGTACCGGTACACCCACAGGTCCTCCGCGGTACTTTTGCTATACCCACTGGTACTCCTGGATTGTACCGGAACCCTTACTGGTTTGCCGGGGTACACCTGCTGACCCTACGGGCACACTGCTTTGGACCCACCCTTCCTACCTGACCCGCCGGGGTAGGCCTGGTATACCTACCCGATGTTTCGATGTAGAACCGGTTCCCCCACCGGTACTCTGGGTTTGGAACGGAAACCTTTCTGATGCGCCAGAGAACACCAGCTGTCCCTTCGTGCGCGCTGGACTAGACCCGGCCTCCCTTCCGGACCCCACAGGTTAGACCCGCTATCCCTACCTGATGCTCCGCATTAGGCTTGGCACCCATACCCGATGTTCTGGGGTAGTAGCGGTACCCCCACCGTTACTCTGCGGTAGAATCGGTACACCCACCGGTACTCCGGGGTAGTACGTGAACCCTTACTGGTTCACAGGGGTACACCTGCTGACGTTACTGGCGCGCGGTGTAGACCAGACATTCCTACCTGACCCTCCGTTTTAGGCCCGGAATCCCTACCTGATGCTCCGTTGTTGGCCTGGCACCCCTACCCAATATGCTGGGGTAGTACCGGTACCCCCACCGGTACTCTGCGGTAGTATTGGTACACCCACCGGTATTCCAGGGTAGTACCTGAACACTTCCTGGTTCACTGGGGTACACCTGCTGACCTTACGGGCGTGCTGTGTAGACCAGACATTCCTACCTGACCCTCCAGGCTAGGCCCGGTATCCCTACCTGATGCTCTGCGGTAGGCCTGGCCCCCTACCCGACAATCTGGGGTAGTACCGGTACACCCACAGGGACTCCGCGGTACTTTTGCTATACCCACTGGTACTCCTGGATTGTACCGGAACCCTTACTGGTTTGCCGGGGTACACCTGCTGACCCTACGGGCACACTGCTTTGGACCCTCCCTTCCTACCTGACCCGCCAAGGTAGGCCTGGTATACCTACCCGATGTTTCAAGGTAGAACCGGTTCCCCCACCGGTACTCTGGGCTTGGAACGGAAACCTTTGTGATGCGCCAGAGAACACCAGCTGTCCCTTCGTGCGCGCTGGACTAGACCTGGCCTCCCTACCGGACCCCACAGGTTAGACCCGCTATCCCTACCTGATGCTCCGCATTAGGCTTGGCACCCATACCCGATGTTCTGGGGTAGTAGCGGTACCCCCACCGTTACTCTGCGGTAGTATCGGTACACCCACCGGTACTCCGGGGTAGTACGTGAACCCTTACGGGTTCACTGGGGTACACCTGATGACGTTACTGGCGTGCGGTGTAGACCAGACATTCCCACCTGACCCTCCGTGTTAGTCCCGGTATCCCTACCTGATGCTCCGTTGTTGGCCTGGCACCCCTACCCGATATGCTGGGGTAGTACCGGTACCCCCACCGGTACTCTGCGGTAGTATTGGTACACCCACCGGTACTCCAGGCTAGTACCTGAACCCTTACTGGTTCGCTGGGGTACACCTGCTGACCTTACGGGCGTGCTGTGTAGACCAGACATTCCTACCTGACCCTCCAGGCTAGGCCCGGTATCCCTACCTGATGCTCTGCGGTAGGCCTGGCCCCCTACCCGACAATCTGGGGTACTACCGGTACACCCACCGGGACTCCGCGGTACTTTTGCTATACCCACCGGTACTCCTGGATTGTACCGGAACCCTTACTGGTGTGCCGGGGTACACCTGCTGACCCTACGGGCACACTGCTTTGGACCCACCCTTCCTACCTGACCCGCCGGGGTAGGCCTGGTATACCTACCCGATGTTTTGAGGTAGAACCGGTTCCCCCACCGGTACTCTGGGCTTGGAACGGAAACCTTTGTGATGCGCCAGAGAACACCAGCTGTACCTTTGTGCGCGCTGGACTAGACCTGGCCTCCCTACCGGACCCCACACGTTAGACCCGCTATCCCTACCTGATGCTCCGCATTAGGCTTGGCACCCATACCCGATGTTCTGGGGTAGTAGCGGTACCCCCACCGTTACTCTGCGGTAGTATCGGTACACCCACCGGTACTCCGGGGTAGTACGTGAACCCTTACTGGTTCACTGGGGTACACCTGATGACGTTACTGGCGCGTGGTGTAGACCAGACATTCCTACCTGACCCTCCGTTTTAGGCCCGGTATCCCTACCTGATGCTCCGTTGTTGGCCTGGCACCCCTACCCGATATGCTGGGGTAGTACCGCTACCCCCACCGGTACTCTGCGGTAGTATTGGTACACCCACCGGTACTCCAGGCTAGTACCTGAACCCTTACTGGTTCGCTGAGGTACACCTGCTGACCTTACGGGCGTGCTGTGTAGACCAGACATTCCTACCTGACCCTCCAGGCTAGGCCCGGTATCCCTACCTGATGCTCTGCGGTAGGCCTGGCCCCCTACCCGACAATCTGGGGTAGTACCGGTACACCCACAGGGACTCCGCGGTACTTTTGCTATACCCACTGGTACTCCTGGATTGTACCGGAACCCTTACTGGTGCGCCGGGGTACACCTGCTGACCCTACGGGCACACTGCTTTGGACCCACCCTTCCTACCTGACCCGCCGGGGTAGGCCTGGTATACCTACCCGATGTTTCGAGGTAGAACCGGTTCCCCCACCGGTACTCTGGGTTTGGAACGGAAACCTTTCTGATGCGCCAGAGAACACCAGCTGTCCCTTCGTGCGCGCTGGACTAGACCCGGCCTCCCTTCCGGACCCCACAGGTTAGACCCGCTATCCCTACCTGATGCTCCGCATTAGGCTTGGCACCCATACCCGATGTTCTGGGGTAGTAACGGTACCCCAACCGTTACTCTGCGGTAGTATCAGTACACCCACCGGTACTCCGGGGTAGTACGTGAACCCTTACTGGTTCACTGGGGTACACCTGCTGACGTTACTGGCGTGCGGTGTAGACCAGACATTCCTACCTGACCCTCCGTTTTAGTCCCGGTATCCCTACCTGATGCTCCGTTGTTGGCCTGGCACCCCTACCCTATATGCTGGGGTAGTACCGGTACCCCCACCGGTACTCTGCGGTAGTATTGGTACACCCACCGGTACTCCAGGCTAGTACCTGAACCCTTACTGGTTCGCTGGGGTACACCTGCTGACCTTACGGGCGTGCTGTGTAGACCAGACATTCCTACCTGACCCTCCAGGCTAGGCCCGGTATCCCTACCTGATGCTCTGCGGTAGGCCTGGCCCCCTACCCGACAATCTGGGGTAGTACCGGTACACCCACCGGGACTCCGCGGTACTTTTGCTATACCCACCGGTACTCCTGGATTGTACCGGAACCCTTACTGGTGCGCCGGGGTACACCTGCTGACCCTACGGGCACACTGCTTTGGACCCACCCTTCCTACCTGACCCGCCGGGGTAGGCCTGGTATACCTACCCGATGTTTCGAGGTAGAACCGGTTCCCCCACCGGTACTCTGGGCTTGGAACGGAAACCTTTGTGATGCGCCAGAGAACACCAGCTGTCCCTTCGTGCGCGCTGGACTAGACCTGGCCTCCCTACCGGACCCCACAGGTTAGACACGCTATCCCTACCTGATGCTCCGCATTAGGCTTGGCACCCATACCCGATGTTCTGGGGTAGTAGCGGTACCCCCACCGTTACTCTGCGTTAGTATCGGTACACCCACCGGTACTCCGGGGTAGTACGTGAACCCTTACTGGTTCACTGGGGTACACCTGCTGACGTTACTGGCGCGCGGTGTAGACCAGACATTCCTACCTGACCCTCCATTTTAGGCCCGGTATCCCTACCTGATGCTCCGTTGTTGGCCTGGCACCCCTACCCAATATGCTGGGGTAGTACCGGTACCCCCACCGGTACTCTGCGGTAGTATTGGTACACCCACCGGTACTCCAGGGCAGTACCTGAACCCTTACTGGTTCGCTGGGGTACACCTGCTGACCTTACGGGCGTGCTGTGTAGACCAGACATTCCTACCTGACCCTCCAGGCTAGGCCCGGTATCCCTACCTGATGCTCTGCGGTAGGCCTGGCCCCCTACCCGACAATCTGGGGTAGTACCGGTACACCCACCGGGACTCCGCGGTACTTTTGCTATACCCACTGGTACTCCTGGATTGTACCGGAACCCTTACTGGTGCGCCGGGGTACACCTGCTGACCCTACGGGCACACTGCTTTGGACCCACCCTTCCTACCTGACCCGCCGGGGTAGGCCTGGTATACCTACCCGATGTTTCGAGGTAGAACCGGTTCCCCCACCGGTACTCTGGGCTTGGAACGGAAACCTTTGTGATGCGCCAGAGAACACCAGCTGTCCCTTCGTGCGCGCTGGACTAGACCTGGCCTCCCTACCGGACCCCACAGGTTAGACCCGCTATCCCTACCTGATGCTCCGCATTAGGCTTGGCACCCATACCCGATGTTCTGGGGTAGTAGCGGTACCCCCACCGTTACTCTGCGGTAGTATCGGTACACCCACCGGTACTCCGGGGTAGTACGTGAACCCTTACGGGTTCACTGGGGTACACCTGCTGACGTTACGGGGACGCGGTGTAGACCAGACATTCCTACCTGACCCTCCATTTTAGGCCCGGTATCCCTACCTGATGCTCCGTTGTTGGCCTGGCACCCCTACCCAATATGCTTGGGTAGTACCGGTACCCCCACCGGTACTCTGCGGTAGTATTGGTACACCCACCGGTACTCCAGGCTAGTACCTGAACCCTTACTGGTTCGCTGAGGTACACCTGCTGACCTTACGGGCGTGCTGTGTAGACCAGACATTCCTACCTGACCCTCCAGGCTAGGCCCGGTATCCCTACCTGATGCTCTGCGGTAGGCCTGGCCCCCTACCCGACAATCTGGGGTAGTACCGGTACACCCACAGGGACTCCGCGGTACTTTTGCTATACCCACTGGTACTCCTGGATTGTACCGGAACCCTTACTGGTGCGCCGGGGTACACCTGCTGACCCTACGGGCACACTGCTTTGGACCCACCCTTCCTACCTGACCCGCCGGGGTAGGCCTGGTATACCTACCCGATGTTTCGAGGTAGAACCGGTTCCCCCACCGGTACTCTGGGTTTGGAACGGAAACCTTTCTGATGCGCCAGAGAACACCAGCTGTCCCTTCGTGCGCGCTGGACTAGACCCGGCCTCCCTTCCGGACCCCACAGGTTAGACCCGCTATCCCTACCTGATGCTCCGCATTAGGCTTGGCACCCATACCCGATGTTCTGGGGTAGTAACGGTACCCCAACCGTTACTCTGCGGTAGTATCAGTACACCCACCGGTACTCCGGGGTAGTACGTGAACCCTTACTGGTTCACTGGGGTACACCTGCTGACGTTACTGGCGTGCGGTGTAGACCAGACATTCCTACCTGACCCTCCGTTTTAGTCCCGATATCCTTACCTGATGCTCCGTTGTTGGCCTGGCACCCCTACCCGATATGCTGGGGTAGTACCGCTACCCCCACCGGTACTCTGCGGTAGTATTGGTACACCCACCGGTACTCCAGGGTAGTACCTGAACTCTTACTGGTTCGCTGGGGTACACCTGCTGACCTTACGGGCGTGCTGTGTAGACCAGACATTCCTACCTGACCCTCCAGGCTAGGCCCGGTATCCCTACCTGATGCTCTGCGGTAGGCCTGGCCGCCTACCCGACAATCTGGGGTAGTACCGGTACACCCACAGGGACTCCGCGGTACTTTTGCTATACCCACTGGTACTCCTGGATTGTACCGGAACCCTTACTGGTGCGCCGGGGTACACCTGCTGACCCTACGGGCACACTGCTTTGGACCCACCCTTCCTACCTGACCCGCCGGGGTAGGCCTGGTATACCTACCCGATGTTTCGAGGTAGAACCGGTTCCCCCACCGGTACTCTGGGCTTGGAACGGAAACCTTTGTGATGCGCCAGAGAACACCAGCTGTCCCTTCGTGCGCGCTGGACTAGACCTGGCCTCCCTACCGGACCCCACAGGTTAGACCCGCTATCCCTACCTGATGCTCCGCATTAGGCTTGGCACCCATACCCGATGTTCTGGGGTAGTAGCGGTACCCCCACCGTTACTCTGCGGTAGTATCGGTACACCCACTGGTACTCCGGGGTAGTACGTGAACCCTTACGGGTTCACTGGGGTACACCTGATGACGTTACTGGCGCGCGGTGTAGACCAGACATTCCTACCTGACCCTCCATTTTAGGCCCGGTATCCCTACCTGATGCTCCGTTGTTGGCCTGGCACCCCTACCCAATATGCTTGGGTAGTACCGGTACCCCCACCGGTACTCTGCGGTAGTATTGGTACACCCACCGGTACTCCAGGGTAGTACCTGAACCCTTACTGGTTCGCTGGGGTACACCTGCTGACCTTACGGGCGTGCTGTGTAGACCAGACATTCCTACCTGACCCTCCAGGCTAGGCCCGGTATCCCTACCTGATGCTCTGCGGTAGGCCTGGCCCCCTACCCGACAATCTGGGGTAGTACCGGTACACCCACAGGGACTCCGCGGTACTTTTGCTATACCCACTGGTACTCCTGGATTGTACCGGAACCCTTACTGGTGCGCCGGGGTACACCTGCTGACCCTATGGGCACACTGCTTTGGACCCACCCTTCCTACGTGACCCTCCGGGGTAGGCCTGGTATACCTCCCCGATGTTTCGAGGTAGAACCGGTTCCCCCACCGGTACTCTGGGGTTGGAACGGAAACCTTTGTGATGCGCCAGAGAACACCAGCTGTCCCTTCGTGCGCGCTGGACTAGACCCGGCCTCCCTTCCGGACCCCACAGGTTAGACCCGCTATCCCTACCTGATGCTCCGCATTAGGCTTGGCACCCATACCCGATGTTCTGGGGTAGTAGCGGTACCCCCACCGTTACTCTGCGGTAGAATCGGTACACCCACCGGTACTCCGGGGTAGTACGTGAACCCTTACTGGTTCACTGGGGTACACCTGCTGACGTTACTGGCGCGCGGTGTAGACCAGACATTCCTACCTGACCCTCCATTTTAGGCCCGGAATCCCTACCTGATGCTCCGTTGTTGGCCTGGCACCCCTACCCAATATGCTGGGGTAGTACCGGTACCCCCACCGGTACTCTGCGGTAGTATTGGTACACCCACTGGTACTCCAGGGTAGTACCTGAACACTTCCTGGTTCGCTGGGGTACACCTGCTGACCTTACGGGCGTGCTGTGTAGACCAGACATTCCTACCTGACCCTCCAGGCTAGGCCCGGTATCCCTACCTGATGCTCTGCGCTACGCCTGGCCCCCTACCCGACAATCTGGGGTAGTACCGGTACACCCACAGGGACTCCGCGGTACTTTTGCTATACCCACTGGTACTCCTGGATTGTACCGGAACCCTTACTGGTTTGCCGGGGTACACCTGCTGACCCTACGGGCACACTGCTTTGGACCCTCCCTTCCTACCTGACCCGCCGGGGTAGGCCTGGTATACCTACCCGATGTTTCGAGGTAGAACCGGTTCCCCCACCGGTACTCTGGGCTTGGAACGGAAACCTTTGTGATGCGCCAGAGAACACCAGCTGTCCCTTCGTGCGCGCTGGACTAGACCTGGCCTCCCTACCGGACCCCACAGGTTAGACCCGCTATCCCTACCTGATGCTCCGCATTAGGCTTGGCACCCATACCCGATGTTCTGGGGTAGTAGCGGTACCCCCACCGTTACTCTGCGGTAGTATCGGTACACCCACCGGTACTCCGGGGTAGTACGTGAACCCTTACGGGTTCACTGGGGTACACCTGATGACGTTACTGGCGTGCGGTGTAGACCAGACATTCTTCCTGACCCTCCGTGTTAGTCCCGGTATCCCTACCTGATGCTCCGTTGTTGGCCTGGCACCCCTACCCGATATGCTGGGGTAGTACCGGTACCCCCACCGGTACTCTGCGGTAGTATTGGTACACCCACCGGTACTCCAGGCTAGTACCTGAACCCTTACTGGTTCGCTGGGGTACACCTGCTGACCTTACGGGCGTGCTCTGTAGACCAGACATTCCTACCTGACCCTCCAGGCTAGGCCCGGTATCCCTACCTGATGCTCTGCGGTAGGCCTGGCCCCCTACCCGACAATCCGGGGTAGTACCGGTACACCCACCGGGACTCCGCGGTACTTTTGCTATACCCACCGGTACTCCTGGATTGTACCGGAACCCTTACTGGTGCGCCGGGGTACACCTGCTGACCCTACGGGCACACTGCTTTGGACCCACCCTTCCTACCTGACCCGCCGGGGTAGGCCTGGTATACCTACCCGATGTTTCGAGGTAGAACCGGTTCCCCCACCGGTACTCTGGGCTTGGAACGGAAACCTTTGTGATGCGCCAGAGAACACCAGCTGTACCTTTGTGCGCGCTGGACTAGACCTCGCCTCCCTACCGGACCCCACACGTTAGACCCGCTATCCCTACCTGATGCTCCGCATTAGGCTTGGCACCCATACCCGATGTTCTGGGGTAGTAGCGGTACCCCCACCGTTACTCTGCGGTAGTATCGGTACACCCACCGGTACTCCGGGGTAGTACGTGAACCCTTACTGGTTCACTGGGGTACAACTGATGACGTTACTGGCGCGCGGTGTAGACCAGACATTCCTACCTGACCCTCCATTTTAGGCCCGGTATCCCTACCTGATGCTCCGTTGTTGGCCTGGCACCCCTACCCAATATGCTTGGGTAGTACCAGTACCCCCACCGGTACTCTGCGGTAGTATTGGTACACCCACCGGTACTCCAGGGTAGTACCTGAACCCTTACTGGTTCGCTGGGGTACACCTGCTGACCTTACGGGCGTGCTGTGTAGACCAGACATTCCTACCTGACCCTCCAGGCTAGGCCCGGTATCCCTACCTGATGCTCTGCGGTAGGCCTGGCCCCCTACCCGACAATCCGGGGTAGTACCGGTACACCCACCGGGACTCGCGGTACTTTTGCTATACCCAGCGGTACTCCTGGATTGTACCGGAACCCTTACTGGTGCGCCGGGGTACACCTGCTGACCCTACGGGCACACTGCTTTGGACCCACCCTTCCTACCTGACCCGCCGGGGTAGGCCTGGTATACCTACCCGATGTTTCGAGGTAGAACCGGTTCCCCCACCGGTACTCTGGGCTTGGAACGGAAACCTTTGTGATGCGCCAGAGAACACCAGCTGTCCCTTCGTGCGCGCTGGACTAGACCCGGCCTCCCTTCCGGACCCCACAGGTTAGACCCGCTATCCCTACCTGATGCTCCGCATTAGGCTTGGCACCCATACCCGATGTTCTGGGGTAGTAGCGGTACCCCCACCGTTACTCTGCGGTAGAATCGGTACACCCACCGGTACTCCGGGGTAGTACGTGAACCCTTACTGGTTCACTGGGGTACACCTGCTGACGTTACTGGCGCGCGGTGTAGACCAGACATTCCTACCTGACCCTCCATTTTAGGCCCGGAATCCCTACCTGATGCTCCGTTGTTGGCCTGGCACCCCTACCCAATATGCTGGGGTAGTACCGGTACCCCCACCGGTACTCTGCGGTAGTATTGGTACACCCACTGGTACTCCAGGGTAGTACCTGAACACTTCCTGGTTCGCTGGGGTACACCTGCTGACCTTACGGGCGTGCTGTGTAGACCAGACATTCCTACCTGACCCTCCAGGCTAGGCCCGGTATCCCTACCTGATGCTCTGCGCTACGCCTGGCCCCCTACCCGACAATCTGGGGTAGTACCGGTACACCCACAGGGACTCCGCGGTACTTTTGCTATACCCACTGGTACTCCTGGATTGTACCGGAACCCTTACTGGTTTGCCGGGGTACACCTGCTGTCCCTACGGGCACACTGCTTTGGACCCTCCCTTCCTACCTGACCCGCCGGGGTAGGCCTGGTATACCTACCCGATGTTTCGAGGTAGAACCGGTTCCCCCACCGGTACTCTGGGCTTGGAACGGAAACCTTTGTGATGCGCCAGAGAACACCAGCTGTCCCTTCGTGCGCGCTGGACTAGACCTGGCCTCCCTACCGGACCCCACAGGTTAGACCCGCTATCCCTACCTGATGCTCCGCATTAGGCTTGGCACCCATACCCGATGTTCTTGGGTAGTAGCGGTACCCCCACCGTTACTCTGCGGTAGTATCGGTACACCCACCGGTACTCCGGGGTAGTACGTGAACCCTTACGGGTTCACTGGGGTACACCTGATGACGTTACTGGCGTGCGGTGTAGACCAGACATTCTTCCTGACCCTCCGTGTTAGTCCCGGTATCCCTACCTGATGCTCCGTTGTTGGCCTGGCACCCCTACCCGATATGCTGGGGTAGTACCGGTACCCCCACCGGTACTCTGCGGTAGTATTGGTACACCCACCGGTACTCCAGGCTAGTACCTGAACCCTTACTGGTTCGCTGGGGTACACCTGCTGACCTTACGGGCGTGCTCTGTAGACCAGACATTCCTACCTGACCCTCCAGGCTAGGCCCGGTATCCCTACCTGATGCTCTGCGGTAGGCCTGGCCCCCTACCCGACAATCCGGGGTAGTACCGGTACACCCACCGGGACTCCGCGGTACTTTTGCTATACCCACCGGTACTCCTGGATTGTACCGGAACCCTTACTGGTGTGCCGGGGTACACCTGCTGACCCTACGGGCACACTGCTTTGGACCCACCCTTCCTACCTGACCCGCCGGGGTAGGCCTGGTATACCTACCCGATGTTTCGAGGTAGAACCGGTTCCCCCACCGGTACTCTGGGCTTGGAACGGAAACCTTTGTGATGCGCCAGAGAACACCAGCTGTACCTTTGTGCGCGCTGGACTAGACCTGGCCTCCCTACCGGACCCCACACGTTAGACCCGCTATCCCTACCTGATGCTCCGCATTAGGCTTGGCACCCATACCCGATGTTCTGGGGTAGTAGCGGTACCCCCACCGTTACTCTGCGGTAGTATCGGTACACCCACCGGTACTCCGGGGTAGTACGTGAACCCTTACTGGTTCACTGGGGTACAACTGATGACGTTACTGGCGCGCGGTGTAGACCAGACATTCCTACCTGACCCTCCATTTTAGGCCCGGTATCCCTACCTGATGCTCCGTTGTTGGCCTGGCACCCCTACCCAATATGCTTGGGTAGTACCGGTACCCCCACCGGTACTCTGCGGTAGTATTGGTACACCCACCGGTACTCCAGGGTAGTACCTGAACCCTTACTGGTTCGCTGGGGTACACCTGCTGACCTTACGGGCGTGCTGTGTAGACCAGACATTCCTACCTGACCCTCCAGGCTAGGCCCGGTATCCCTACCTGATGCTCTGCGGTAGGCCTGGCCCCCTACCCGACAATCCGGGGTAGTACCGGTACACCCACCGGGACTCGCGGTACTTTTGCTATACCCAGCGGTACTCCTGGATTGTACCGGAACCCTTACTGGTGCGCCGGGGTACACCTGCTGACCCTACGGGCACACTGCTTTGGACCCACCCTTCCTACCTGACCCGCCGGGGTAGGCCTGGTATACCTACCCGATGTTTCGAGGTAGAACCGGTTCCCCCACCGGTACTCTGGGCTTGGAACGGAAACCTTTGTGATGCGCCAGAGAACACCAGCTGTCCCTTCGTGCGCGCTGGACTAGACCCGGCCTCCCTTCCGGACCCCACAGGTTAGACCCGCTATCCCTACCTGATGCTCCGCATTAGGCTTGGCACCCATACCCGATGTTCTGGGGTAGTAGCGGTACCCCCACCGTTACTCTGCGGTAGAATCGGTACACCCACCGGTACTCCGGGGTAGTACGTGAACCCTTACTGGTTCACTGGGGTACACCTGCTGACGTTACTGGCGCGCGGTGTAGACCAGACATTCCTACCTGACCCTCCATTTTAGGCCCGGAATCCCTACCTGATGCTCCGTTGTTGGCCTGGCACCCCTACCCAATATGCTGGGGTAGTACCGGTACCCCCACCGGTACTCTGCGGTAGTATTGGTACACCCACTGGTACTCCAGGGTAGTACCTGAACACTTCCTGGTTCGCTGGGGTACACCTGCTGACCTTACGGGCGTGCTGTGTAGACCAGACATTCCTACCTGACCCTCCAGGCTAGGCCCGGTATCCCTACCTGATGCTCTGCGCTACGCCTGGCCCCCTACCCGACAATCTGGGGTAGTACCGGTACACCCACAGGGACTCCGCGGTACTTTTGCTATACCCACTGGTACTCCTGGATTGTACCGGAACCCTTACTGGTTTGCCGGGGTACACCTGCTGACCCTACGGGCACACTGCTTTGGACCCTCCCTTCCTACCTGACCCGCCGGGGTAGGCCTGGTATACCTACCCGATGTTTCGAGGTAGAACCGGTTCCCCCACCGGTACTCTGGGCTTGGAACGGAAACCTTTGTGATGCGCCAGAGAACACCAGCTGTCCCTTCGTGCGCGCTGGACTAGACCTGGCCTCCCTACCGGACCCCACAGGTTAGACCCGCTATCCCTACCTGATGCTCCGCATTAGGCTTGGCACCCATACCCGATGTTCTGGGGTAGTAGCGGTACCCCCACCGTTACTCTGCGGTAGTATCGGTACACCCACCGGTACTCCGGGGTAGTACGTGAACCCTTACGGGTTCACTGGGGTACACCTGATGACGTTACTGGCGTGCGGTGTAGACCAGACATTCTTCCTGACCCTCCGTGTTAGTCCCGGTATCCCTACCTGATGCTCCGTTGTTGGCCTGGCACCCCTACCCGATATGCTGGGGTAGTACCGGTACCCCCACCGGTACTCTGCGGTAGTATTGGTACACCCACCGGTACTCCAGGCTAGTACCTGAACCCTTACTGGTTCGCTGGGGTACACCTGCTGACCTTACGGGCGTGCTCTGTAGACCAGACATTCCTACCTGACCCTCCAGGCTAGGCCCGGTATCCCTACCTGATGCTCTGCGGTAGGCCTGGCCCCCTACCCGACAATCCGGGGTAGTACCGGTACACCCACCGGGACTCCGCGGTACTTTTGCTATACCCACCGGTACTCCTGGATTGTACCGGAACCCTTACTGGTGCGCCGGGGTACACCTGCTGACCCTACGGGCACACTGCTTTGAACCCACCCTTCCTACCTGACCCGCCGGGGTAGGCCTGGTATACCTACCCGATGTTTCGAGGTAGAACCGGTTCCCCCACCGGTACTCTGGGCTTGGAACGGAAACCTTTGTGATGCACCAGAGAACACCAGCTGTACCTTTGTGCGCGCTGGACTAGACCTGGCCTCCCTACCGGACCCCACACGTTAGACCCGCTATCCCTACCTGATGCTCCGCATTAGGCTTGGCACCCATACCCGATGTTCTGGGGTAGTAGCGGTACCCCCACCGTTACTCTGCGGTAGTATCGGTACACCCACCGGTACTCCGGGGTAGTACGTGAACCCGTACGGGTTCACTGGGGTACACCTGATGACGTTACTGGCGTGCGGTGTAGACCAGACATTCTTCCTGACCCTCCGTGTTAGTCCCGGTATCCCTACCTGATGCTCCGTTGTTGGCCTGGCACCCCTACCCGATATGCTGGGGTAGTACCGGTACCCCCACCGGTACTCTGCGGTAGTATTGGTACACCCACCGGTACTCCAGGCTAGTACCTGAACCCTTACTGGTTCGCTGGGGTACACCTGCTGACCTTACGGGCGTGCTGTGTAGACCAGACATTCCTACCTGACCCTCCAGGCTAGGCCCGGTATCCCTACCTGATGCTCTGCGGTAGGCCTGGCCCCCTACCCGACAATCTGGGGTAGTACCGGTACACCCACCGGGACTCCGCGGTACTTTTGCTATACCCACCGGTACTCCTGGATTGTACCGGAACCCTTACTGGTGCGCCGGGGTACACCTGCTGACCCTACGGGCACACTGCTTTGGACCCACCCTTCCTACCTGACCCGCCGGGGTAGGCCTGGTATACCTACCCGATGTTTCGAGGTAGAACCGGTTCCCCCACCGGTACTCTGGGCTTGGAACGGAAACCTTTCTGATGCGCCAGAGAACACCAGCTGTACCTTTGTGCGCGCTGGACTAGACCTGGCCTCCCTACCGGACCCCACACGTTAGACCCGCTATCCCTACCTGATGCTCCGCATTAGGCTTGGCACCCATACCCGATGTTCTGGGGTAGTAGCGGTACCCCCACCGTTACTCTGCGGTAGTATCGGTACACCCACCGGTACTCCGGGGTAGTACGTGAACCCTTACTGGTTCACAGGGGTACACCTGATGACGTTACTGGCGCGTGGTTTAGACCAGACATTCCTACCTGACCCTCCGTTTTAGGCCCGGTATCCCTACCTGATGCTCCGTTGTTGGCCTGGCACCCCTACCCGATATGCTGGGGTAGTACCGCTACCCCCACCGGTACTCTGCGGTAGTATTGGTACACCCACCGGTACTCCAGGGTAGTACCTGAACCCTTACTGGTTCGCTGAGGTACACCTGCTGACCTTACGGGCGTGCGGTGTAGACCAGACATTCCTACCTGACCCTCCAGGCTAGGCCCGGTATCCCTACCTGATGCTCTTCGGTAGGCCTGGCCCCCTACCCGACAATCTGGGGTACTACCGGTACACCCTCAGGGACTCCGCGGTACTTTTGCTATACCCACTGGTACTCCTGGATTGTACCGGAACCCTTACTGGTGCGCCGGGGTACACCTGCTGACCCTACGGGCACACTGCTTTGGACCCACCCTTCCTACCTGACCCGCCGGGGTAGGCCTGGTATACCTACCCGATGTTTCAAGGTAGAACCGGTTCCCCCACCGGTACTCTGGGGTTGGAACGGAAGACTTTGTGATGCGCCAGAGAACACCAGCTGTCCCTTCGTGCGCGCTGGACTAGACCTGGCCTCCCTAGCGCACCCCACAGGTTACACCCGGTATCCCTACCTGATGCTCCGCATATTGGCTTGGCACCCATACCCGATGTTCTGGGGTAGTAACGGTACCCCCACCGTTACTCTGCGGTAGTATCGGTACACCCACCGGTACTCCAGGGTAGTACGTGAATCCTTACTGGTTCACTGGGGTACACCTGATGACGTTTCGGGCACGCGGTATAGAACAGACATTCTTCCTGACCCTCCGTGTTAGTCCCGGTATCCCTACCTGATGCTCCGTTGTTGGCCTGGCACCCCTACCCGATATGCTGGGGTAGTACCGGTACCCCCACCGGTACTCTGCGGTAGTATTGGTACACCCACCGGTACTCCAGGGTAGTACCTGAACCCTTACTGGTTCGCTGGGGTACACCTGCTGACCTTACGGGCGTGCTGTGTAGACCAGACATTCCTACCTGACCCTCCAGGCTAGGCCCGGTATCCCTACCTGATGCTCTGCGGTAGGCCTGGCCCCCTACCCGACAATCTGGGGTAGTACCGGTACACCCACCGGGACTCCGCGGTACTTTTGCTATACCCACCGGTACTCCTGGATTGTACCGGAACCCTTACTGGTGCGCCGGGGTACACCTGCTGACCCTACGGGCACACTGCTTTGGACCCACCCTTCCTAACTGACCCGCCGGGGTAGGCCTGGTATACCTACCCGATGTTTCGAGGTAGAACCGGTTCCCCCACCGGTACTCTGGGCTTGGAACGGAAACCTTTGTGATGCGCCAGAGAACACCAGCTGTACCTTTGTGCGCGCTGGACTAGACCTGGCCTCCCTACCGGACCCCACAGGTTAGACCCGCTATCCCTACCTGATGCTCCGCATTAGGCTTGGCACCCATACCCGATGTTCTGGGGTAGTAGCGGTACCCCCACCGTTACTCTGCAGTAGTATCGATACACCCACCGGTACTCCGGGGTAGTACGTGAACCCTTACGGGTTCACTGGGGTACACCTGATGACGTTACTGGCGTGCGGTGTAGACCAGACATTCTTCCTGACCCTCCGTGTTAGTCCCGGTATCCCTACCTGATGCTCCGTTGTTGGCCTGGCACCCCTACCCGATATGCTGGGGTAGTACCGGTACCCCCACCGGTACTCTGCGGTAGTATTGGTACACCCACCGGTACTCCAGGCTAGTACCTGAACCCTTACTGGTTCGCTGGGGTACACCTGCTGACCTTACGGGCGTGCTGTGTAGACCAGACATTCCTACCTGACCCTCCAGGCTAGGCCCGGTATCCCTACCTGATGCTCTGCGGTAGGCCTGGCCCCCTACCCGACAATCTGGGGTAGTACCGGTACACCCACCGGGACTCCGCGGTACTTTTGCTATACCCACCGGTACTCCTGGATTGTACCGGAACCCTTACTGGTGCGCCGGGGTACACCTGCTGACCCTACGGGCACACTGCTTTGGACCCACCCTTCCTACCTGACCCGCCGGGGTAGGCCTGGTATACCTACCCGATGTTTCGAGGTAGAACCGGTTCCCCCACCGGTACTCTGGGCTTGGAACGGAAACCTTTCTGATGCGCCAGAGAACACCAGCTGTACCTTTGTGCGCGCTGGACTAGACCTGGCCTCCCTACCGGACCCCACAGGTTAGACCCGCTATCCCTACCTGATGCTCCGCATTAGGCTTGGCACCCATACCCGATGTTCTGGGGTAGTAGCGGTACCCCCACCGTTACTCTGCGGTAGTATCGGTACACCCACCGGTACTCCGGGGTAGTACGTGAACCCTTACTGGTTCAATGGGGTACACCTGATGACGTTACTGGCGCGTGGTTTAGACCAGACATTCCTACCTGACCCTCCGTTTTAGGCCCGGTATCCCTACCTGATGCTCAGTTGTTGGCCTGGCACCCCTACCCGATATGCTGGGGTAGTACCGCTACCCCCACCGGTACTCTGCGGTAGTATTGGTACACCCACCGGTACTCCAGGGTAGTACCTGAACCCTTACTGGTTCGCTGAGGTACACCTGCTGACCTTACGGGCGTGCTGTGTAGACCAGACATTCCTACCTGACCCTCCAGGCTAGGCCCGGTATCCCTACCTGATGCTCTTCGGTAGGCCTGGCCCCCTACCCGACAATCTGGGGTAGTACCGGTACACCCACAGGGACTCCGCGGTACTTTTGCTATACCCACTGGTACTCCTGGATTGTACCGGAACCCTTACTGGTGCGCCGGGGTACACCTGCTGACCCTACGGGCACACTGCTTTGGACCCACCCTTCCTACCTGACCCGCCGGGGTAGGCCTGGTATACCTACCCGATGTTTCGAGGTAGAACCGGTTCCCCCACCGGTACTCTGGGTTTGGAACGGAAACCTTTCTGATGCGCCAGAGAACACCAGCTGTCCCTTCGTGCGCGCTGGACTAGACCTGGCCTCCCTTCCGGACCCCACAGGTTAGACCCGCTATCCCTACCTGATGCTCCGCATTAGGCTTGGCACCCATACCCGATGTTCTGGGGTAGTAACGGTACCCCAACCGTTACTCTGCGGTAGTATCAGTACACCCACCGGTACTACGGGGTAGTACGTGAACCCTTACTGGTTCACTGGGGTACACCTGCTGACGTCACTGGCGTGCGGTGTAGACCAGACATTCCTACCTGACCCTCCGTTTTAGTCCCGGTATCCCTACCTGATGCTCCGTTGTTGGCATGGCACCCCTACCCTATATGCTGGGGTAGTACCGGTACCCCCACCGGTACTCTGCGGTAGTATTGGTACACCCACCGGTACTCCAGGGTAGTACCTGAACTCTTACTGGTTCGCTGGGGTACACCTGCTGACCTTACGGGCGTGCTGTGTAGACCAGACATTCCTACCTGACCCTCCAGGCTAGGCCCGGTATCCCTACCTGATGCTCTGCGGTAGGCCTGGCCCCCTACCCGACAATCTGGGGTAGTACCGGTACACCCACAGGTACTCCGCGGTACTTTTGCTATACCCACCGGTACTCCTGGATTCTACCGGAACCCTTACTGGTGCGCCGGGGTACACCTGCTGACCCTACGGGCACACTGCTTTGGACCCACCCTTCCTACCTGACCCGCCGGGGTAGGCCTGGTATACCTACCCGATGTTTCGAGGTAGAACCGGTTCCCCCACCGGTACTCTGGGCTTGGAACGGAAACCTTTCTGATGCGCCAGAGAACACCAGCTGTACCTTTGTGCGCGCTGGACTAGACCTGGCCTCCCTACCGGACCCCACACGTTAGACCCGCTATCCCTACCTGATGCTCCGCATTAGGCTTGGCACCCATACCCGATGTTCTGGGGTAGTAGCGGTACCCCCACCGTTACTCTGCGGTAGTATCGGTACACCCACCGGTACTCCGGGGTAGTACGTGAACCCTTACTGGTTCACAGGGGTACACCTGATGACGTTACTGGCGCGTGGTTTAGACCAGACATTCCTACCTGACCCTCCGTTTTAGGCCCGGTATCCCTACCTGATGCTCCGTTGTTGGCCTGGCACCCCTACCCGATATGCTGGGGTAGTACCGCTACCCCCACCGGTACTCTGCGGTAGTATTGGTACACCCACCGGTACTCCAGGGTAGTACCTGAACCCTTACTGGTTCGCTGGGGTACACCTGCTGACCTTACGGGCGTGCTGTGTAGACCAGACATTCCTACCTGACCCTCCAGGCTAGGCCCGGTATCCCTACCTGATGCTCTGCGGTAGGCCTGGCCCCCTACCCGACAATCTGGGGTAGTACCGGTACACCCACCGGGACTCCGCGGTACTTTTGCTATACCCACCGGTACTCCTGGATTGTACCGGAACCCTTACTGGTGCGCCGGGGTACACCTGCTGACCCTACGGGCACACTGCTTTGGACCCACCCTTCCTACCTGACCCGCCGGGGTAGGCCTGGTATACCTACCCGATGTTTCGAGGTAGAACCGGTTCCCCCACCGGTACTCTGGGCTTGGAACGGAAACCTTTCTGATGCGCCAGAGAACACCAGCTGTACCTTTGTGCGCGCTGGACTAGACCTGGCCTCCCTACCGGACCCCACAGGTTAGACCCGCTATCCCTACCTGATGCTCCGCATTAGGCTTGGCACCCATACCCGATGTTCTGGGGTAGTAGCGGTACCCCCACCGTTACTCTGCGGTAGTATCGGTACACCCACCGGTACTCCGGGGTAGTACGTGAACCCTTACTGGTTCAATGGGGTACACCTGATGACGTTACTGGCGCGTGGTTTAGACCAGACATTCCTACCTGACCCTCCGTTTTAGGCCCGGTATCCCTACCTGATGCTCCGTTGTTGGCCTGGCACCCCTACCCGATATGCTGGGGTAGTACCGCTACCCCCACCGGTACTCTGCGGTAGTATTGGTACACCCACCGGTACTCCAGGGTAGTACCTGAACCCTTACTGGTTCGCTGAGGTACACCTGCTGACCTTACGGGCGTGCTGTGTAGACCAGACATTCCTACCTGACCCTCCAGGCTAGGCCCGGTATCCCTACCTGATGCTCTTCGGTAGGCCTGGCCCCCTACCCGACAATCTGGGGTAGTACCGGTACACCCACAGGGACTCCGCGGTACTTTTGCTATACCCACTGGTACTCCTGGATTGTACCGGAACCCTTACTGGTGCGCCGGGGTACACCTGCTGACCCTACGGGCACACTGCTTTGGACCCACCCTTCCTACCTGACCCGCCGGGGTAGGCCTGGTATACCTACCCGATGTTTCGAGGTAGAACCGGTTCCCCCACCGGTACTCTGGGTTTGGAACGGAAACCTTTCTGATGCGCCAGAGAACACCAGCTGTCCCTTCGTGCGCGCTGGACTAGACCTGGCCTCCCTTCCGGACCCCACAGGTTAGACCCGCTATCCCTACCTGATGCTCCGCATTAGGCTTGGCACCCATACCCGATGTTCTGGGGTAGTAACGGTACCCCAACCGTTACTCTGCGGTAGTATCAGTACACCCACCGGTACTACGGGGTAGTACGTGAACCCTTACTGGTTCACTGGGGTACACCTGCTGACGTTACTGGCGTGCGGTGTAGACCAGACATTCCTACCTGACCCTCCGTTTTAGTCCCGGTATCCCTACCTGATGCTCCGTTGTTGGCATGGCACCCCTACCCTATATGCTGGGGTAGTACCGGTACCCCCACCGGTACTCTGCGGTAGTATTGGTACACCCACCGGTACTCCAGGGTAGTACCTGAACTCTTACTGGTTCGCTGGGGTACACCTGCTGACCTTACGGGCGTGCTGTGTAGACCAGACATTCCTACCTGACCCTCCAGGCTAGGCCCGGTATCCCTACCTGATGCTCTGCGGTAGGCCTGGCCCCCTACCCGACAATCTGGGGTAGTACCGGTACACCCACAGGGACTCCGCGGTACTTTTGCTATACCCACTGGTACTCCTGGATTCTACCGGAACCCTTACTGGTGCGCCGGGGTACACCTGCTGACCCTACGGGCACACTGCTTTGGACCCACCCTTCCTACCTGACCCGCCGGGGTAGGCCTGGTATACCTACCCGATGTTTCGAGGTAGAACCGGTTCCCCCACCGGTACTCTGGGCTTGGAACGGAAACCTTTGTGATGCGCCAGAGAACACCAGCTGTCCCTTTGTGCGCGCTGGACTAGACCTGGCCTCCCTACCGGACCCCACAGGTTAGACCCGCTATCCCTACCTGATGCTCCGCTAATGCTTGGCACCCATACCCGATCTTCTGGGGTAGTAGCGGTACCCCCACCGTTACTCTGCGGTAGTATCGGTACACCCACCGGTACTCCGGGGTAGTACGTGAACCCTTACGGGTTCACTGGGGTACACCTGATGACGTTACTGGCGCGCGGTGTAGACCAGACATTCCTACCTGACCCTCCATTTTAGGCCCGGTATCCCTACCTGATGCTCCGTTGTTGGCCTGGCACCCCTACCCGATATGCTGGGGTAGTACCGGTACCCCCACCGGTACTCTGCGGTAGTATTGGTACACCCACCGGTACTCCAGGCTAGTACCTGAACCCTTACTGGTTCGCTGGGGTACACCTGCTGACCTTACGGGCGTGCTGTGTAGACCAGACATTCCTACCTGACCCTCCAGGCTAGGCCCGGTATCCCTACCTGATGCTCTGCGGTAGGCCTGGCCCCCTACCCGACAATCCGGGGTAGTACCGGTACACCCACCGGGACTCCGCGGTACTTTTGCTATACCCACCGGTACTCCTGGATTGTACCGGAACCCTTACTGGTGCGCCGGGGTACACCTGCTGACCCTACGGGCACACTGCTTTGGACCCACCCTTCCTACCTGACCCGCCGGGGTAGGCCTGGTATACCTACCCGATGTTTCGAGGTAGAACCGGTTCCCCCACCGGTACTCTGGGCTTGGAACGGAAACCTTTGTGATGCGCCAGAGAACACCAGCTGTACCTTTGTGCGCGCTGGACTAGACCTGGCCTCCCTACCGGACCCCACACGTTAGACCCGCTATCCCTACCTGATGCTCCGCAGTAGGCTTGGCACCCATACCCGATGTTCTGGGGTAGTAGCGGTACCCCCACCGTTACTCTGCGGTAGTATCGGTACACCCACCGGTACTCCGGGGTAGTACGTGAACCCTTACTGGTTCACTGGGGTACACCTGATGACGTTACTGGCGCACGGTGTAGACCAGACATTCCTACCTGACCCTCCGTTTTAGGCCCGGTATCCCTACCTGATGCTCCGTTGTTGGCCTGGCACCCCTACCCGATATGCTGGGGTAGTACCGCTACCCCCACCGGTACTCTGCGGTAGTATTGGTACACCCACCGGTACTCCAGGGTAGTACCTGAACCCTTACTGGTTCGCTGAGGTACACCTGCTGACCTTACGGGCGTGCTGTGTAGACCAGACATTCCTACCTGACCCTCCAGGCTAGGCCCGGTATCCCTACCTGATGCTCTTCGGTAGGCCTGGCCCCCTACCCGACAATCTGGGGTAGTACCGGTACACCCACAGGGACTCCGCGGTACTTTTGCTATACCCACTGGTACTCCTGGATTGTACCGGAACCCTTACTGGTGCGCCGGGGTACACCTGCTGACCCTACGGGCACACTGCTTTGGACCCACCCTTCCTACCTGACCCGCCGGGGTAGGCCTGGTATACCTACCCGATGTTTCGAGGTAGAACCGGTTCCCCCACCGGTACTCTGGGTTTGGAACGGAACCCTTTGTGATGCGCCAGAGAACACCAGCTGTCCCTTCGTGCGCGCTGGACTAGACCTGGCCTCCCTACCGGACCCCACAGGTTAGACCCGCTATCCCTACCTGATGCTCCGCATTAGGCTTGGCACCCATACCCGATCTTCTGGGGTAGTAGCGGTACCCCCACCGTTACTCTGCGGTAGTATCGGTACACCCACCGGTACTCCGGGGTAGTACGTGAACCCTTACGGGTTCACTGGGGTACACCTGATGACGTTACTGGCGCGCGGTGTAGACTAGACATTCCTACCTGACCCTCCATTTTAGGCCCGGTATCCCTACCTGATGCTCCGTTGTTGGCCTGGCACCCCTACCCGATATGCTGGGGTAGTACCGGTACCCCCACCGGTACTCTGCGGTAGTATTGGTACACCCACCGGTACTCCAGGGTAGTACCTGAACACTTCCTGGTTCACTGGGGTACACCTGCTGACCTTACGGGCGTGCTGTGTAGACCAGACATTCCTACCTGACCCTCCAGGCTAGGCCCGGTATCCCTACCTGATGCTCTGCGGTAGGCCTGGCCCCCTACCCGACAATCTGGGGTAGTACCGGTACACCCACAGGGACTCCGCGGTACTTTTGCTATACCCACTGGTACTCCTGGATTGTACCGGAACCCTTACTGGTGCGCCGGGGTACACCTGCTGACCCTACGGGCACACTGCTTTGGACCCACCCTTCCTACCTGACCCGCCGGGGTAGGCCTGGTATACCTACCCGATGTTTCGAGGTAGAACCGGTTCCCCCACCGGTACTCTGGGTTTGGAACGGAAACCTTTCTGATGCGCCAGAGAACACCAGCTGTCCCTTCGTGCGCGCTGGACTAGACCTGGCCTCCCTACCGGACCCCACAGGTTAGACCCGCTATCCCTACCTGATGCTCCGCATTAGGCTTGGCACCCATACCCGATGTTCTGGGGTAGTAGCGGTACCCCCACCGTTACTCTGCGGTAGAATCGGTACACCCACCGGTACTCCGGGGTAGTACGTGAACCCTTACTGGTTCACAGGGGTACACCTGCTGACGTTACTGGCGCGCGGTGTAGACCAGACATTCCTACCTGACCCTCCATTTTAGGCCCGGAATCCCTACCTGATGCTCCGTTGTTGGCCTGGCACCCCTACCCAATATGCTGGGGTAGTACCGGTACCCCCACCGGTACTCTGCGGTAGTATTGGTACACCCACCGGTACTCCAGGGTAGTACCTGAACCCTTACTGGTTCGCTGGGGTACACCTGCTGACCTTACGGGCGTGCTGTGTAGACCAGACATTCCTACCTGACCCTCCAGGCTAGGCCCGGTATCCCTACCTGATGCTCTGCGGTAGGCCTGGCCCCCTACCCGACAATCTGGGGTAGTACCGGTACACCCACCGGGACTCCGCGGTACTTTTGCTATACCCACCGGTACTCCTGGATTGTACCGGAACCCTTACTGGTGCGCCGGGGTACACCTGCTGACCCTACGGGCACACTGCTTTGGACCCACCCTTCCTACCTGACCCGCCAGGGTAGGCCTGGTATACCTACCCGATGTTTCGAGGTAGAACCGGTTCCCCCACCGGTACTCTGGGTTTGGAACGGAACCCTTTCTGATGCGCCAGAGAACACCAGCTGTCCCTTCGTGCGCGCTGGACTAGACCCGGCCTCCCTACTGGACCCCACAGGTTAGACCCGCTATCCCTACCTGATGCTCCGCATTAGGCTTGGCACCCATACCCGATGTTCTGGGGTAGTAACGGTACCCCAACCGTTACTCTGCGGTAGTATCAGTACACCCACCGGTACTCCGGGGTAGTACGTGAACCCTTACTGGTTCACTGGGGTACACCTGATGACGTTACTGGCGTGCGGTGTAGACCAGACATTCCTACCTGACCCTCCATTTTAGGCCCGGTATCCCTACCTGATGCTCCGTTGTTGGCCTGGCACCCCTACCCAATATGCTGGGGTAGTACCGGTACCCCCACCGGTACTCTGCCGTAGTATTGGTACACCCACCGGTACTCCAGGGCAGTACCTGAACCCTTACTGGTTCGCTGGGGTACACCTGCTGACCTTACGGGCGTGCTGTGTAGACCAGACATTCCTACCTGACCCTCCAGGCTAGGCCCGGTATCCCTACCTGATGCTCTGCGGTAGGCCTGGCCCCCTACCCGACAATCTGGGGTAGTACCGGTACACCCACAGGGACTCCGCGGTACTTTTGCTATACCCACTGGTACTCCTGGATTGTACCGGAACCCTTACTGGTGCGCCCGGGTACACCTGCTGACCCTACGGGCACACTGCTTTGGACCCACCCTTCCTACCTGACCCGCCGGGGTAGGCCTGGTATACCTACCCGATGTTTCGAGGTAGAACCGGTTCCCCCACCGGTACTCTGGGCTTGGAACGGAAACCTTTGTGATGCGCCAGAGAACACCAGCTGTCCCTTCGTGCGCGCTGGACTAGACCTGGCCTCCCTACCGGACCCCACAGGTTAGACCCGCTATCCCTACCTGATGCTCCGCATTAGGCTTGGCACCCATACCCGATGTTCTGGGGTAGTAGCGGTACCCCCACCGTTACTCTGCGGTAGTATCGGTACACCCACCGGTACTCCGGGGTAGTACGTGTACCCTTACGGGTTCACTGGGGTACACCTGATGACGTTACTGGCGTGCGGTGTAGACCAGACATTCTTCCTGACCCTCCGTGTTAGTCCCGGTATCCCTACCTGATGCTCCGTTGTTGGCCTGGCACCCCTACCCGATATGCTGGGGTAGTACCGGTACCCCCCACCGGTACTCTGCGGTAGTATTGGTACACCCACCGGTACTCCAGGCTAGTACCTGAACCCTTACTGGTTCGCTGGGGTACACCTGCTGACCTTACGGGCGTGCTCTGTAGACCAGACATTCCTACCTGACCCTCCAGGCTAGGCCCGGTATCCCTACCTGATGCTCTGCGGTAGGCCTGGCCCCCTACCCGACAATCCGGGGTAGTACCGGTACACCCACCGGGACTCCGCGGTACTTTTGCTATACCCACCGGTACTCCTGGATTGTACCGGAACCCTTACTGGTGCGCCGGGGTACACCTGCTGACCCTACGGGCACACTGCTTTGGACCCACCCTTCCTACCTGACCCGCCGGGGTAGGCCTGGTATACCTACCCGATGTTTCGAGGTAGAACCGGTTCCCCCACCGGTACTCTGGGCTTGGAACGGAAACCTTTGTGATGCGCCAGAGAACACCAGCTGTACCTTTGTGCGCGCTGGACTAGACCTGGCCTCCCTACCGGACCCCACACGTTAGACCCGCTATCCCTACCTGATGCTCCGCATTAGGCTTGGCACCCATACCCGATGTTCTGGGGTAGTAGCGGTACCCCCACCGTTACTCTGCGGTAGTATCGGTACACCCACCGGTACTCCGGGGTAGTACGTGAACCCTTACTGGTTCACTGGGGTACAACTGATGACGTTACTGGCGCGCGGTGTAGACCAGACATTCCTACCTGACCCTCCATTTTAGGCCCGGTATCCCTACCTGATGCTCCGTTGTTGGCCTGGCACCCCTACCCAACATGCTTGGGTAGTACCGGTACCCCCACCGGTACTCTGCGGTAGTATTGGTACACCCACCGGTACTCCAGGGTAGTACCTGAACCCTTACTGGTTCGCTGGGGTACACCTGCTGACCTTACGGGCGTGCTGTGTAGACCAGACATTCCTACCTGACCCTCCAGGCTAGGCCCGGTATCCCTACCTGAAGCTCTGCGGTAGGCCTGGCCCCCTACCCGACAATCCGGGGTAGTACCGGTACACCCACCGGGACTCGCGGTACTTTTGCTATACCCAGCGGTACTCCTGGATTGTACCGGAACCCTTACTGGTGCGCCGGGGTACACCTGCTGACCCTACGGGCACACTGCTTTGGACCCACCCTTCCTACCTGACCCGCCGGGGTAGGCCTGGTATACCTACCCGATGTTTCGAGGTAGAACCGGTTCCCCCACCGGTACTCTGGGCTTGGAACGGAAACCTTTGTGATGCGCCAGAGAACACCAGCTGTCCCTTCGTGCGCGCTGGACTAGACCCGGCCTCCCTTCCGGACCCCACAGGTTAGACCCGCTATCCCTACCTGATGCTCCGCATTAGGCTTGGCACCCATACCCGATGTTCTGGGGTAGTAGCGGTACCCCCACCGTTACTCTGCGGTAGAATCGGTACACCCACCGGTACTCCGGGGTAGTACGTGAACCCTTACTGGTTCACAGGGGTACACCTGCTGACGTTACTGGCGCGCGGTGTAGACCAGACATTCCTACCTGACCCTCCATTTTAGGCCCGGAATCCCTACCTGATGCTCCGTTGTTGGCCTGGCACCCCTACCCAATATGCTGGGGTAGTACCGGTACCCCCACCGGTACTCTGCGGTAGTATTGGTACACCCACTGGTACTCCAGGGTAGTACCTGAACACTTCCTGGTTCGCTGGGGTACACCTGCTGACCTTACGGGCGTGCTGTGTAGACCAGACATTCCTACCTGACCCTCCAGGCTAGGCCCGGTATCCCTACCTGATGCTCTGCGCTACGCCTGGCCCCCTACCCGACAATCTGGGTTAGTACCGGTACACCCACAGGGACTCCGCGGTACTTTTGCTATACCCACTGGTACTCCTGGATTGTACCGGAACCCTTACTGGTTTGCCGGGGTACACCTGCTGACCCTACGGGCACACTGCTTTGGACCCTCCCTTCCTACCTGACCCGCCGGGGTAGGCCTGGTATACCTACCCGATGTTTCGAGGTAGAACCGGTTCCCCCACCGGTACTCTGGGCTTGGAACGGAAACCTTTGTGATGCGCCAGAGAACACCAGCTGTCCCTTCGTGCGCGCTGGACTAGACCTGGCCTCCCTACCGGACCCCACAGGTTAGACCCGCTATCCCTACCTGATGCTCCGCATTAGGCTTGGCACCCATACCCGATGTTCTGGGGTAGTAGCGGTACCCCCACCGTTACTCTGCGGTAGTATCGGTACACCCACCGGTACTCCGGGGTAGTACGTGAACCCTTACGGGTTCACTGGGGTACACCTGATGACGTTACTGGCGTGCGGTGTAGACCAGACATTCTTCCTGACCCTCCGTGTTAGTCCCGGTATCCCTACCTGATGCTCCGTTGTTGGCCTGGCACCCCTACCCGATATGCTGGGGTAGTACCGGTACCCCCACCGGTACTCTGCGGTAGTATTGGTACACCCACCGGTACTCCAGGCTAGTACCTGAACCCTTACTGGTTCGCTGGGGTACACCTGCTGACCTTACGGGCGTGCTCTGTAGACCAGACATTCCTACCTGACCCTCCAGGCTAGGCCCGGTATCCCTACCTGATGCTCTGCGGTAGGCCTGGCCCCCTACCCGACAATCCGGGGTAGTACCGGTACACCCACCGGGACTCCGCGGTACTTTTGCTATACCCATCGGTACTCCTGGATTGTACCGGAACCCTTACTGGTGTGCCGGGGTACACCTGCTGACCCTACGGGCACACTGCTTTGGACCCACCCTTCCTACCTGACCCGCCAGGGTAGGCCTGGTATACCTACCCGATGTTTCGAGGTAGAACCGGTTCCCCCACCGGTACTCTGGGCTTGGAACGGAAACCTTTGTGATGCGCCAGAGAACACCAGCTGTACCTTTGTGCGCGCTGGACTAGACCTGGCCTCCCTACCGGACCCCACACGTTAGACCCGCTATCCCTACCTGATGCTCCGCATTAGGCTTGGCACCCATACCCGATGTTCTGGGGTAGTAGCGGTACCCCCACCGTTACTCTGCGGTAGTATCGGTACACCCACCGGTACTCCGGGGTAGTACGTGAACCCTTACTGGTTCACTGGGGTACAACTGATGACGTTACTGGCGCGCGGTGTAGACCAGACATTCCTACCTGACCCTCCATTTTAGGCCCGGTATCCCTACCTGATGCTCCGTTGTTGGCCTGGCACCCCTACCCAATATGCTTGGGTAGTACCGGTACCCCCACCGGTACTCTGCGGTAGTATTGGTACACCCACCGGTACTCCAGGGCAGTACCTGAACCCTTACTGGTTCGCTGGGGTACACCTGCTGACCTTACGGGCGTGCTGTGTAGACCAGACATTCCTACCTGACCCTCCAGGCTAGGCCCGGTATCCCTACCTGATGCTCTGCGGTAGGCCTGGCCCCCTACCCGACAATCCGGGGTAGTACCGGTACACCCACCGGGACTCGCGGTACTTTTGCTATACCCAGCGGTACTCCTGGATTGTACCGGAACCCTTACTGGTGCGCCGGGGTACACCTGCTGACCCTACGGGCACACTGCTTTGGACCCACCCTTCCTACCTGACCCGCCGGGGTAGGCCTGGTATACCTACCCGATGTTTCGAGGTAGAACCGGTTCCCCCACCGGTACTCTGGGCTTGGAACGGAAACCTTTGTGATGCGCCAGAGAACACCAGCTGTCCCTTCGTGCGCGCTGGACTAGACCCGGCCTCCCTTCCGGACCCCACAGGTTAGACCCGCTATCCCTACCTGATGCTCCGCATTAGGCTTGGCACCCATACCCGATGTTCTGGGGTAGTAGCGGTACCCCCACCGTTACTCTGCGGTAGAATCGGTACACCCACCGGTACTCCGGGGTAGTACGTGAACCCTTACTGGTTCACTGGGGTACACCTGCTGACGTTACTGGCGCGCGGTGTAGACCAGACATTCCTACCTGACCCTCCATTTTAGGCCCGGAATCCCTACCTGATGCTCCGTTGTTGGCCTGGCACCCCTACCCAATATGCTGGGGTAGTACCGGTACCCCCACCGGTACTCTGCGGTAGTATTGGTACACCCACTGGTACTCCAGGGTAGTACCTGAACACTTCCTGGTTCGCTGGGGTACACCTGCTGACCTTACGGGCGTGCTGTGTAGACCAGACATTCCTACCTGACCCTCCAGGCTAGGCCCGGTATCCCTACCTGATGCTCTGCGCTACGCCTGGCCCCCTACCCGACAATCTGGGGTAGTACCGGTACACCCACAGGGACTCCGCGGTACTTTTGCTATACCCACTGGTACTCCTGGATTGTACCGGAACCCTTACTGGTTTGCCGGGGTACACCTGCTGACCCTACGGGCACACTGCTTTGGACCCTCCCTTCCTACCTGACCCGCCGGGGTAGGCCTGGTATACCTACCCGATGTTTCGAGGTAGAACCGGTTCCCCCACCGGTACTCTGGGCTTGGAACGGAAACCTTTGTGATGCGCCAGAGAACACCAGCTGTCCCTTCGTGCGCGCTGGACTAGACCTGGCCTCCCTACCGGACCCCACAGGTTAGACCCGCTATCCCTACCTGATGCTCCGCATTAGGCTTGGCACCCATACCCGATGTTCTGGGGTAGTAGCGGTACCCCCACCGTTACTCTGCGGTAGTATCGGTACACCCACCGGTACTCCGGGGTAGTACGTGAACCCTTACGGGTTCACTGGGGTACACCTGATGACGTTACTGGCGTGCGGTGTAGACCAGACATTCCTACCTGACCCTCCAGGCTAGGCCCGGTATCCCTACCTGATGCTCTGCGGTAGGCCTGGCCCCCTACCCGACAATCCGGGGTAGTACCGGTACACCCACCGGGACTCGCGGTACTTTTGCTATACCCAGCGGTACTCCTGGATTGTACCGGAACCCTTACTGGTGCGCCGGGGTACACCTGCTGACCCTACGGGCACACTGCTTTGGACCCACCCTTCCTACCTGACCCGCCGGGGTAGGCCTGGTATACCTACCCGATGTTTCGAGGTAGAACCGGTTCCCCCACCGGTACTCTGGGCTTGGAACGGAAACCTTTGTGATGCGCCAGAGAACACCAGCTGTCCCTTCGTGCGCGCTGGACTAGACCCGGCCTCCCTTCCGGACCCCACAGGTTAGACCCGCTATCCCTACCTGATGCTCCGCATTAGGCTTGGCACCCATACCCGATGTTCTGGGGTAGTAGCGGTACCCCCACCGTTACTCTGCGGTAGAATCGGTACACCCACCGGTACTCCGGGGTAGTACGTGAACCCTTACTGGTTCACTGGGGTACACCTGCTGACGTTACTGGCGCGCGGTGTAGACCAGACATTCCTACCTGACCCTCCATTTTAGGCCCGGAATCCCTACCTGATGCTCCGTTGTTGGCCTGGCACCCCTACCCAATATGCTGGGGTAGTACCGGTACCCCCACCGGTACTCTGCGGTAGTATTGGTACACCCACTGGTATTCCAGGGCAGTACCTGAACATTTCCTGGTTCGCTGGGGTACACCTGCTGACCTTACGGGCGTGCTGTGTAGACCAGACATTCCTACCTGACCCTCCAGGCTAGGCCCGGTATCCCTACCTGATGCTCTGCGCTACGCCTGGCCCCCTACCCGACAATCTGGGGTAGTACCGGTACACCCACAGGGACTCCGCGGTACTTTTGCTATACCCACTGGTACTCCTGGATTGTACCGGAACCCTTACTGGTTTGCCGGGGTACACCTGCTGACCCTACGGGCACACTGCTTTGGACCCTCCCTTCCTACCTGACCCGCCGGGGTAGGCCTGGTATACCTACCCGATGTTTCGAGGTAGAACCGGTTCCCCCACCGGTACTCTGGGCTTGGAACGGAAACCTTTGTGATGCGCCAGAGAACACCAGCTGTACCTTCGTGCGCGCTGGACTAGACCTGGCCTCCCTACCGGACCCCAGAGGTTAGACCCGCTATCCCTACCTGATGCTCCGCATTAGGCTTGGCACCCATACCCGATGTTCTGGGGTAGTAGCGGTACCCCCACCGTTACTCTGCGGTAGTATCGGTACACCCACCGGTACTCCGGGGTAGTACGTGAACCCTTACGGGTTCACTGGGGTACACCTGATGACGTTACTGGCGTGCGGTGTAGACCAGACATTCTTCCTGACCCTCCGTGTTAGTCCCGGTATCCCTACCTGATGCTCCGTTGTTGGCCTGGCACCCCTACCCGATATGCTGGGGTAGTACCGGTACCCCCACCGGTACTCTGCGGTAGTATTGGTACACCCACCGGTACTCCAGGCTAGTACCTGAACCCTTACTGGTTCGCTGGGGTACACCTGCTGACCTTACGGGCGTGCTCTGTAGACCAGACATTCCTACCTGACCCTCCAGGCTAGGCCCGGTATCCCTACCTGATGCTCTGCGGTAGGCCTGGCCCCCTACCCGACAATCCGGGGTAGTACCGGTACACCCACCGGGACTCCGCGGTACTTTTGCTATACCCACCGGTACTCCTGGATTGTACCGGAACCCTTACTGGTGCGCCGGGGTACACCTGCTGACCCTACGGGCACACTGCTTTGGACCCACCCTTCCTACCTGACCCGCCGGGGTAGGCCTGGTATACCTACCCGATGTTTCGAGGTAGAACCGGTTCCCCCACCGGTACTCTGGGCTTGGAACGGAAACCTTTGTGATGCGCCAGAGAACACCAGCTGTACCTTTGTGCGCGCTGGACTAGACCTGGCCTCCCTACCGGACCCCACACGTTAGACCCGCTATCCCTACCTGATGCTCCGCATTAGGCTTGGCACCCATACCCGATGTTCTGGGGTAGTAGCGGTACCCCCACCGTTACTCTGCGGTAGTATCGGTACACCCACCGGTACTCCGGGGTAGTACGTGAACCCTTACTGGTTCACTGGGGTACAACTGATGACGTTACTGGCGCGCGGTGTAGACCAGACATTCCTACCTGACCCTCCATTTTAGGCCCGGTATCCCTACCTGATGCTCCGTTGTTGGCCTGGCACCCCTACCCAATATGCTTGGGTAGTACCGGTACCCCCACCGGTACTCTGCGGTAGTATTGGTACACCCACCGGTACTCCAGGGTAGTACCTGAACCCTTACTGGTTCGCTGGGGTACACCTGCTGACCTTACGGGCGTGCTGTGTAGACCAGACATTCCTACCTGACCCTCCAGGCTAGGCCCGGTATCCCTACCTGATGCTCTGCGGTAGGCCTGGCCCCCTACCCGACAATCCGGGGTAGTACCGGTACACCCACCGGGACTCGCGGTACTTTTGCTATACCCAGCGGTACTCCTGGATTGTACCGGAACCCTTACTGGTGCGCCGGGGTACACCTGCTGACCCTACGGGCACACTGCTTTGGACCCACCCTTCCTACCTGACCCGCCGGGGTAGGCCTGGTATACCTACCCGATGTTTCGAGGTAGAACCGGTTCCCCCACCGGTACTCTGGGCTTGGAACGGAAACCTTTGTGATGCGCCAGAGAACACCAGCTGTCCCTTCGTGCGCGCTGGACTAGACCCGGCCTCCCTTCCGGACCCCACAGGTTAGACCCGCTATCCCTACCTGATGCTCCGCATTAGGCTTGGCACCCATACCCGATGTTCTGGGGTAGTAGCGGTACCCCCACCGTTACTCTGCGGTAGAATCGGTACACCCACCGGTACTCCGGGGTAGTACGTGAACCCTTACTGGTTCACTGGGGTACACCTGCTGACGTTACTGGCGCGCGGTGTAGACCAGACATTCCTACCTGACCCTCCATTTTAGGCCCGGAATCCCTACCTGATGCTCCGTTGTTGGCCTGGCACCCCTACCCAATATGCTGGGGTAGTACCGGTACCCCCACCGGTACTCTGCGGTAGTATTGGTACACCCACTGGTACTCCAGGGTAGTACCTGAACACTTCCTGGTTCGCTGGGGTACACCTGCTGACCTTTGGGGCGTGCTATGTAGACCAGACATTCCTACCTGACCCTCCAGGCTAGGCCCGGTATCCCTACCTGATGCTCTGCGGTAGGCCTGGCCCCCTACCCGACAATCTGGGGTAGTACCGGTACACCCACAGGGACTCCGCGGTACTTTTGCTATACCCACTGGTACTCCTGGATTGTACCGGAACCCTTACTGGTTTGCCGGGGTACACCTGCTGACCCTACGGGCACACTGCTTTGGACCCACCCTTCCTACCTGACCCGCCGGGGTAGGCCTGGTATACCTACCCGATGTTTCGAGGTAGAACCGGTTCCCCCACCGGTACTCTGGGCTTGGAACGGAAACCTTTGTGATGCGCCAGAGAACACCAGCTGTCCCTTCGTGCGCGCTGGACTACACCTGGCCTCCCTACCGGACCCCACAGGTTAGACCCGCTATCCCTACCTGATGCTCCGCATTAGGCTTGGCACCCATACCCGATCTTCTGGGGTAGTAGTGGTACCCCCACCGTTACTCTGCGGTAGTATTGGTACACCCACCGGTACTCCGGGGTAGTACGTGAACCCGTACGGGTTCACTGGGGTACACCTGATGACGTTACTGGCGTGCGGTGTAGACCAGACATTCTTCCTGACCCTCCGTGTTAGTCCCGGTATCCCTACCTGATGCTCCGTTGTTGGCCTGGCACCCCTACCCGATATGCTGGGGTAGTACCGGTACCCCCACCGGTACTCTGCGGTAGTATTGGTACACCCACCGGTATTCCAGGCTAGTACCTGAACCCTTACTGGTTCGCTGGGGTACACCTGCTGACCTTACGGGCGTGCTGTGTAGACCAGACATTCCTACCTGACCCTCCAGGCTAGGCCCGGTATCCCTACCTGATGCTCTGCGGTAGGCCTGGCCCCCTACCCGACAATCTGGGGTAGTACCGGTACACCCACCGGGACTCCGCGGTACTTTTGCTATACCCACCGGTACTCCTGGATTGTACCGGAACCCTTACTGGTGCGCCGGGGTACACCTGCTGACCCTACGGGCACACTGCTTTGGACCCACCCTTCCTACCTGACCCGCCGGGGTAGGCCTGGTATACCTACCCGATGTTTCGAGGTAGAACCGGTTCCCCCACCGGTACTCTGGGCTTGGAACGGAAACCTTTCTGATGCGCCAGAGAACACCAGCTGTACCTTTGTGCGCGCTGGACTAGACCTGGCCTCCCTACCGGACCCCACACGTTAGACCCGCTATCCCTACCTGATGCTCCGCATTAGGCTTGGCACCCATACCCGATGTTCTGGGGTAGTAGCGGTACCCCCACCGTTACTCTGCGGTAGTATCGGTACACCCACCGGTACTCCGGGGTAGTACGTGAACCCTTACTGGTTCAATGGGGTACACCTGATGACGTTACTGGCGCGTGGTTTACACCAGACATTCCTACCTGACCCTCCGTTTTAGGCCCGGTATCCCTACCTGATGCTCCGTTGTTGGCCTGGCACCCCTACCCGATATGCTGGGGTAGTACCGCTACCCCCACCGGTACTCTGCGGTAGTATTGGTACACCCACCGGTACTCCAGGGTAGTACCTGAACCCTTACTGGTTCGCTGAGGTACACCTGCTGACCTTACGGGCGTGCTGTGTAGACCAGACATTCCTACCTGACCCTCCAGGCTAGGCCCGGTATCCCTACCTGATGCTCTTCGGTAGGCCTGGCCCCCTACCCGACAATCTGGGGTAGTACCGGTACACCCTCAGGGACTCCGCGGTACTTTTGCTATACCCACTGGTACTCCTGGATTGTACCGGAACCCTTACTGGTGCGCCGGGGTACACCTGCTGACCCTACGGGCACACTGCTTTGGACCCACCCTTCCTACCTGACCCGCCGGGGTAGGCCTGGTATACCTACCCGATGTTTCAAGGTAGAACCGGTTCCCCCACCGGTACTCTGGGGTTGGAACGGAAGACTTTGTGATGCGCCAGAGAACACCAGCTGTCCCTTCGTGCGCGCTGGACTAGACCTGGCCTCCCTAGCGCACCCCACAGGTTACACCCGGTATCCCTACCTGATGCTCCGCATATTGGCTTGGCACCCATACCCGATGTTCTGGGGTAGTAACGGTACCCCCACCGTTACTCTGCGGTAGTATCGGTACACCCACCGGTACTCCAGGGTAGTACGTGAATCCTTACTGGTTCACTGGGGTACACCTGATGACGTTTCGGGCACGCGGTATAGAACAGACATTCTTCCTGACCCTCCGTGTTAGTCCCGGTATCCCTACCTGATGCTCCGTTGAGGCCTGGCACCCCTACCCGATATGCTGAGGTAGTACCGGTACCCCCACCGGTACTCTGCGGTAGTATTGGTACACCCACCGGTACTCCAGGGTAGTACCTGAACCCTTACTGGTTCGCTGGGGTACACCTGCTGACCTTACGGGCGTGCTGTGTAGACCAGACATTCCTACCTGACCCTCCAGGCTAGGCCCGGTATCCCTACCTGATGCTCTGCGGTAGGCCTGGCCCCCTACCCGACAATCTGGGGTAGTACCGGTACACCCACAGGGACTCCGCGGTACTTTTGCTATACCCACTGGTACTCCTGGATTGTACCGGAACCCTTACTGGTTTGCCGGGGTACACCTGCTGACCCTACGGGCACACTGCTTTGGACCCACCCTTCCTACCTGACCCGCCGGGGTAGGCCTGGTATACCTACCCGATGTTTCGAGGTAGAACCGGTTCCCCCACCGGTACTCTGGGCTTGGAACGGAAACCTTTGTGATGCGCCAGAGAACACCAGCTGTCCCTTCGTGCGCGCTGGACTAGACCTGGCCTCCCTACCGGACCCCAAAGGTTAGACCCGCTATCCCTACCTGATGCTCCGCATTAGGCTTGGCACCCATACCCGATCTTCTGGGGTAGTAGTGGTACCCCCACCGTTACTCTGCGGTAGTATTGGTACACCCACCGGTACTCCGGGGTAGTACGTGAACCCGTACGGGTTCACTGGGGTACACCTGATGACGTTACTGGCGTGCGGTGTAGACCAGACATTCTTCCTGACCCTCCGTGTTAGTCCCGGTATCCCTACCTGATGCTCCCTTGTTGGCCTGGCACCCCTACCCGATATGCTGGGGTAGTACCGGTACCCCCACCGGTACTCTGCGGTAGTATTGGTACACCCACCGGTACTCCAGGCTAGTACCTGAACCCTTACTGGTTCGCTGGGGTACACCTGCTGACCTTACGGGCGTGCTGTGTAGACCAGACATTCCTACCTGACCCTCCAGCTAGGCCCGGTATCCCTACCTGATGCTCTGCGGTAGGCCTGGCCCCCTACCCGACAATCTGGGGTAGTACCGGTACACCCACCGGGACTCCGCGGTACTTTTGCTATACCCACCGGTACTCCTGGATTGTACCGGAACCCTTACTGGTGCGCCGGGGTACACCTGCTGACCCTACGGGCACACTGCTTTGGACCCACCCTTCCTAACTGACCCGCCGGGGTAGGCCTGGTATACCTACCCGATGTTTCGAGGTAGAACCGGTTCCCCCACCGGTACTCTGGGCTTGGAACGGAAACCTTTGTGATGCGCCAGAGAACACCAGCTGTACCTTTGTGCGCGCTGGACTAGACCTGGCCTCCCTACCGGACCCCACAGGTTAGACCCGCTATCCCTACCTGATGCTCCGCATTAGGCTTGGCACCCATACCCGATGTTCTGGGGTAGTAGCGGTACCCCCACCGTTACTCTGCAGTAGTATCGATACACCCACCGGTACTCCGGGGTAGTACGTGAACCCTTACGGGTTCACTGGGGTACACCTGATGACGTTACTGGCGTGCGGTGTAGACCAGACATTCTTCCTGACCCTCCGTGTTAGTCCCGGTATCCCTACCTGATGCTCCGTTGTTGGCCTGGCACCCCTACCCGATATGCTGGGGTAGTACCGGTACCCCCACCGGTACTCTGCGGTAGTATTGGTACACCCACCGGTACTCCAGGCTAGTACCTGAACCCTTACTGGTTCGCTGGGGTACACCTGCTGACCTTACGGGCGTGCTGTGTAGACCAGACATTCCTACCTGACCCTCCAGGCTAGGCCCGGTATCCCTACCTGATGCTCTGCGGTAGGCCTGGCCCCCTACCCGACAATCTGGGGTAGTACCGGTACACCCACCGGGACTCCGCGGTACTTTTGCTATACCCACCGGTACTCCTGGATTGTACCGGAACCCTTACTGGTGCGCCGGGGTACACCTGCTGACCCTACGGGCACACTGCTTTGGACCCACCCTTCTACCTGACCCGCCGGGGTAGGCCTGGTATACCTACCCGATGTTTCGAGGTAGAACCGGTTCCCCCACCGGTACTCTGGGCTTGGAACGGAAACCTTTCTGATGCGCCAGAGAACACCAGCTGTACCTTTGTGCGCGCTGGACTAGACCTGGCCTCCCTACCGGACCCCACACGTTAGACCCGCTGTCCCTACCTGATGATCCGCATTAGGCTTGGCACCCATACCCGATGTTCTGGGGTAGTAGCGGTACCCCCACCGTTACTCTGCGGTAGTATCGGTACACCCACCGGTACTCCGGGGTAGTACGTGAACCCTTACTGGTTCAATGGGGTACACCTGATGACGTTACTGGCGCGTGGTTTAGACCAGACATTCCTACCTGACCCTCCGTTTTAGGCCCGGTATCCCTACCTGATGCTCCGTTGTTGGCCTGGCACCCCTACCCGATATGCTGGGGTAGTACCGCTACCCCCACCGGTACTCTGCGGTAGTATTGGTACACCCACCGGTACTCCAGGGTAGTACCTGAACCCTTACTGGTTCGCTGAGGTACACCTGCTGACCTTACGGGCGTGCTGTGTAGACCAGACATTCCTACCTGACCCTCCAGGCTAGGCCCGGTATCCCTACCTGATGCTCTGCGGTAGGCCTGGCCCCCTACCCGACAATCTGGGGTAGTACCGGTACACCCTCAGGGACTCCGCGGTACTTTTGCTATACCCACTGGTACTCCTGGATTGTACCGGAACCCTTACTGGTGCGCCGGGGTACACCTGCTGACCCTACGGGCACACTGCTTTGGACCCACCCTTCCTACCTGACCCGCCGGGGTAGGCCTGGTATACCTACCCGATGTTTCGAGGTAGAACCGGTTCCCCCACCGGTACTCTGGGTTTGGAACGGAAACCTTTCTGATGCGCCAGAGAACACCAGCTGTCCCTTCGTGCGCGCTGGACTAGACCTGGCCTCCCTTCCGGACCCCACAGGTTAGACCCGCTATCCCTACCTGATGCTCCGCATTAGGCTTGGCACCCATACCCGATGTTCTGGGGTAGTAACGGTACCCCAACCGTTACTCTGCGGTAGTATCAGTACACCCACCGGTACTACGGGGTAGTACGTGAACCCTTACTGGTTCACTGGGGTACACCTGCTGACGTTACTGGCGTGCGGTGTAGACCAGACATTCCTACCTGACCCTCCGTTTTAGTCCCGGTATCCCTACCTGATGCTCCGTTGTTGGCATGGCACCCCTACCCTATATGCTGGGGTAGTACCGGTACCCCCACCGGTACTCTGCGGTAGTATTGGTACACCCACCGGTACTCCAGGGTAGTACCTGAACTCTTACTGGTTCGCTGGGGTACACCTGCTGACCTTACGGGCGTGCTGTGTAGACCAGACATTCCTACCTGACCCTCCAGGCTAGGCCCGGTATCCCTACCTGATGCTCTGCGGTAGGCCTGGCCCCCTACCCGACAATCTGGGGTAGTACCGGTACACCCACAGGTACTCCGCGGTACTTTTGCTATACCCACCGGTACTCCTGGATTCTACCGGAACCCTTACTGGTGCGCCGGGGTACACCTGCTGACCCTACGGGCACACTGCTTTGGACCCACCCTTCCTACCTGACCCGCCGGGGTAGGCCTGGTATACCTACCCGATGTTTCGAGGTAGAACCGGTTCCCCCACCGGTACTCTGGGCTTGGAACGGAAACCTTTGTGATGCGCCAGAGAACACCAGCTGTCCCTTCGTGCGCGCTGGACTAGACCTGGCCTCCCTACCGGACCCCACAGGTTAGACCCGCTATCCCTACCTGATGCTCCGCATTAGGCTTGGCACCCATACCCGATGTTCTGGGGTAGTAGCGGTACCCCCACCGTTACTCTGCGTTAGTATCGGTACACCCACCGGTACTCCGGGGTAGTACGTGAACCCTTACTGGTTCACTGGGGTACACCTGCTGACGTTACTGGCGCGCGGTGTAGACCAGACATTCCTACCTGACCCTCCATTTTAGGCCCGGTATCCCTACCTGATGCTCCGTTGTTGGCCTGGCACCCCTACCCAATATGCTGGGGTAGTACCGGTACCCCCACCGGTACTCTGCGGTAGTATTGGTACACCCACCGGTACTCCAGGGCAGTACCTGAACCCTTACTGGTTCGCTGGGGTACACCTGCTGACCTTACGGGCGTGCTGTGTAGACCAGACATTCCTACCTGACCCTCCAGGCTAGGCCCGGTATCCCTACCTGATGCTCTGCGGTAGGCCTGGCCCCCTACCCGACAATCTGGGGTAGTACCGGTACACCCACAGGGACTCCGCGGTACTTTTGCTATACCCACTGGTACTCCTGGATTGTACCGGAACCCTTACTGGTGCGCCGGGGTACACCTGCTGACCCTACGGGCACACTGCTTTGGACCCACCCTTCCTACCTGACCCGCCGGGGTAGGCCTGGTATACCTACCCGATGTTTCGAGGTAGAACCGGTTCCCCCACCGGTACTCTGGGCTTGGAACGGAAACCTTTGTGATGCGCCAGAGAACACCAGCTGTCCCTTTGTGCGCGCTGGACTAGACCTGGCCTCCCTACCGGACCCCACAGGTTAGACCCGCTATCCCTACCTGATGCTCCGCATTAGGCTTGGCACCCATACCCGATGTTCTGGGGTAGTAGCGGTACCCCCACCGTTACTCTGCGGTAGTATCGGTACACCCACCGGTACTCCGGGGTAGTACGTGAACCCTTACGGGTTCACTGGGGTACACCTGATGACGTTACTGGCGCGCGGTGTAGACCAGACATTCCTACCTGACCCTCCATTTTAGGCCCGGTATCCCTACCTGATGCTCCGTTGTTGGCCTGGCACCCCTACCCGATATGCTGGGGTAGTACCGGTACCCCCACCGGTACTCTGCGGTAGTATTGGTACACCCACCGGTACTCCAGGCTAGTACCTGAACCCTTACTGGTTCGCTGGGGTACACCTGCTGACCTTACGGGCGTGCTGTGTAGACCAGACATTCCTACCTGACCCTCCAGGCTAGGCCCGGTATCCCTACCTGATGCTCTGCGGTAGGCCTGGCCCCCTACCCGACAATCTGGGGTAGTACCGGTACACCCACCGGGACTCCGCGGTACTTTTGCTATACCCACCGGTACTCCTGGATTGTACCGGAACCCTTACTGGTGCGCCGGGGTACACCTGCTGACCCTACGGGCACACTGCTTTGGACCCACCCTTCCTACCTGACCCGCCGGGGTAGGCCTGGTATACCTACCCGATGTTTCGAGGTAGAACCGGTTCCCCCACCGGTACTCTGGGCTTGGAACGGAAACCTTTGTGATGCGCCAGAGAACACCAGCTGTACCTTTGTGCGCGCTGGACTAGACCTGGCCTCCCTACCGGACCCCACACGTTAGACCCGCTATCCCTACCTGATGCTCCGCATTAGGCTTGGCACCCATACCCGATGTTCTGGGGTAGTAGCGGTACCCCCACCGTTACTCTGCGGTAGTATCGGTACACCCACCGGTACTCCGGGGTAGTACGTGAACCCTTACTGGTTCACTGGGGTACACCTGATGACGTTACTGGCGCGCGGTGTAGACCAGACATTCCTACCTGACCCTCCGTTTTAGGCCCGGTATCCCTACCTGATGCTCCGTTGTTGGCCTGGCACCCCTACCCAATATGCTGGGGTAGTACCGGTACCCCCACCGGTACTCTGCGGTAGTATTGGTACACCCACCGGTACTCCAGGGCAGTACCTGAACCCTTACTGGTTCGCTGGGGTACACCTGCTGACCTTACGGGCGTGCTGTGTAGACCAGACATTCCTACCTGACCCTCCAGGCTAGGCCCGGTATCCCTACCTGATGCTCTGCGGTAGGCCTGGCCCCCTACCCGACAATCTGGGGTAGTACCGGTACACCCACCGGGACTCCGCGGTACTTTTGCTATACCCACCGGTACTCCTGGATTGTACCGGAACCCTTACTGGTGCGCCGGGGTACACCTGCTGACCCTACGGGCACACTGCTTTGGACCCACCCTTCCTAACTGACCCGCCAGGGTAGGCCTGGTATACCTACCCGATGTTTCGAGGTAGAACCGGTTCCCCCACCGGTACTCTGGGTTTGGAACGGAACCCTTTGTGATGCGCCAGAGAACACCAGCTGTCCCTTCGTGCGCGCTGGACTAGACCTGGCCTCCCTACCGGACCCCACAGGTTAGACCCGCTATCCCTACCTGATGCTCCGCATTAGGCTTGGCACCCATACCCGATCTTCTGGGGTAGTAGCGGTACCCCCACCGTTACTCTGCGGTAGTATCGGTACACCCACCGGTACTCCGGGGTAGTACGTGAACCCTTACGGGTTCACTGGGGTACACCTGCTGACGTTACTGGCGCGCGGTGTAGACCAGACATTCCTACCTGACCCTCCATTTTAGGCCCGGTATCCCTACCTGATGCTCCGTTGTTGGCCTGGCACCCCTACCCAATATGCTGGGGTAGTACCGGTACCCCCACCGGTACTCTGCGGTAGTATTGGTACACCCACCGGTACTCCAGGGCAGTACCTGAACACTTACTGGTTCGCTGGGGTACACCTGCTGACCTTACGGGCGTGCTCTGTAGACCAGACATTCCTACCTGACCCTCCAGGCTAGGCCCGGTATCCCTACCTGATGCTCTGCGGTAGGCCTGGCCCCCTACCCGACAATCTGGGGTAGTACCGGTACACCCACAGGGACTCCGCGGTACTTTTGCTATACCCACTGGTACTCCTGGATTGTACCGGAACCCTTACTGGTGCGCCGGGGTACACCTGCTGACCCTACGGGCACACTGCTTTGGACCCACCCTTCCTACCTGACCCGCCGGGGTAGGCCTGGTATACCTACCCGATGTTTCGAGGTAGAACCGGTTCCCCCACCGGTACTCTGGGCTTGGAACGGAAACCTTTGTGATGCGCCAGAGAACACCAGCTGTCCCTTTGTGCGCGCTGGACTAGACCTGGCCTCCCTACCGGACCCCACAGGTTAGACCCGCTATCCCTACCTGATGCTCCGCATTAGGCTTGGCACCCATACCCGATGTTCTGGGGTAGTAGCGGTACCCCCACCGTTACTCTGCGGTAGTATCGGTACACCCACCGGTACTCCGGGGTAGTACGTGAACCCTTACGGGTTCACTGGGGTACACCTGATGACGTTACTGGCGCGCGGTGTAGACCAGACATTCCTACCTGACCCTCCATTTTAGGCCCGGTATCCCTACCTGATGCTCCGTTGTTGGCCTGGCACCCCTACCCGATATGCTGGGGTAGTACCGGTACCCCCACCGGTACTCTGCGGTAGTATTGGTACACCCACCGGTACTCCAGGCTAGTACCTGAACCCTTACTGGTTCGCTGGGGTACACCTGCTGACCTTACGGGCGTGCTGTGTAGACCAGACATTCCTACCTGACCCTCCAGGCTAGGCCCGGTATCCCTACCTGATGCTCTGCGGTAGGCCTGGCCCCCTACCCGACAATCCGGGGTAGTACCGGTACACCCACCGGGACTCCGCGGTACTTTTGCTATACCCACCGGTACTCCTGGATTGTACCGGAACCCTTACTGGTGCGCCGGGGTACACCTGCTGACCCTACGGGCACACTGCTTTGGACCCACCCTTCCTACCTGACCCGCCGGGGTAGGCCTGGTATACCTACCCGATGTTTCGAGGTAGAACCGGTTCCCCCACCGGTACTCTGGGCTTGGAACGGAAACCTTTGTGATGCGCCAGAGAACACCAGCTGTACCTTTGTGCGCGCTGGACTAGACCTGGCCTCCCTACCGGACCCCACAGGTTAGACCCGCTATCCCTACCTGATGCTCCGCATTAGGCTTGGCACCCATACCCGATGTTCTGGGGTAGTAGCGGTACCCCCACCGTTACTCTGCGGTAGTATCGGTACACCCACCGGTACTCCGGGGTAGTACGTGAACCCTTACTGGTTCACTGGGGTACACCTGATGACGTTACTGGCGCGCGGTGTAGACCAGACATTCCTACCTGACCCTCCGTTTTAGGCCCGGTATCCCTACCTGATGCTCCGTTGTTGGCCTGGCACCCCTACCCGATATGCTGGGGTAGTACCGCTACCCCCACCGGTACTCTGCGGTAGTATTGGTACACCCACCGGTACTCCAGGGTAGTACCTGAACCCTTACTGGTTCGCTGAGGTACACCTGCTGACCTTACGGGCGTGCTGTGTAGACCAGACATTCCTACCTGACCCTCCAGGCTAGGCCCGGTATCCCTACCTGATGCTCTTCGGTAGGCCTGGCCCCCTACCCGACAATCTGGGGTAGTACCGGTACACCCACAGGGACTCCGCGGTACTTTTGCTATACCCACTGGTACTCCTGGATTGTACCGGAACCCTTACTGGTGCGCCGGGGTACACCTGCTGACCCTACGGGCACACTGCTTTGGACCCACCCTTCCTACCTGACCCGCCGGGGTAGGCCTGGTATACCTACCCGATGTTTCGAGGTAGAACCGGTTCCCCCACCGGTACTCTGGGTTTGGAACGGAAACCTTTCTGATGCGCCAGAGAACACCAGCTGTCCCTTCGTGCGCGCTGGACTAGACCCGGCCTCCCTTCCGGACCCCACAGGTTAGACCCGCTATCCCTACCTGATGCTCCGCATTAGGCTTGGCACCCATACCCGATGTTCTGGGGTAGTAGCGGTACCCCCACCGTTACTCTGCGGTAGAATCGGTACACCCACCGGTACTCCGGGGTAGTACGTGAACCCTTACTGGTTCACAGGGGTACACCTGCTGACGTTACTGGCGCGCGGTGTAGACCAGACATTCCTACCTGACCCTCCAATTTAGGCCCGGAATCCCTACCTGATGCTCCGTTGTTGGCCTGGCACCCCTACCCAATATGCTGGGGTAGTACCGGTACCCCCACCGGTACTCTGCGGTAGTATTGGTACACCCACCGGTACTCCAGGGTAGTACCTGAACCCTTACTGGTTCGCTGGGGTACACCTGCTGACCTTACGGGCGTGCTGTGTAGACCAGACATTCCTACCTGACCCTCCAGGCTAGGCCCGGTATCCCTACCTGATGCTCTGCGGTAGGCCTGGCCCCCTACCCGACAATCTGGGGTAGTACCGGTACACCCACCGGGACTCCGCGGTACTTTTGCTATACCCACCGGTACTCCTGGATTGTACCGGAACCCTTACTGGTGCGCCGGGGTACACCTGCTGACCCTACGGGCACACTGCTTTGGACCCACCCTTCCTAACTGACCCGCCAGGGTAGGCCTGGTATACCTACCCGATGTTTCGAGGTAGAACCGGTTCCCCCACCGGTACTCTGGGTTTGGAACGGAACCCTTTGTGATGCGCCAGAGAACACCAGCTGTCCCTTCGTGCGCGCTGGACTAGACCTGGCCTCCCTACCGGACCCCACAGGTTAGACCCGCTATCCCTACCTGATGCTCCGCATTAGGCTTGGCACCCATACCCGATCTTCTGGGGTAGTAGCGGTACCCCCACCGTTACTCTGCGGTAGTATCGGTACACCCACCGGTACTCCGGGGTAGTACGTGAACCCTTACGGGTTCACTGGGGTACACCTGATGACGTTACTGGCGCGCGGTGTAGACCAGACATTCCTACCTGACCCTCCATTTTAGGCCAGGTATCCCTACCTGATGCTCCGTTGTTGGCCTGGCACCCCTACCCAATATGCTTGGGTAGTACCGGTACCCCCACCGGTACTCTGCGGTAGTATTGGTACACCCACCGGTACTCCAGGGTAGTACCTGAACCCTTACTGGTTCGCTGGGGTACACCTGCTGACCTTACGGGCGTGCTGTGTAGACCAGACATTCCTACCTGACCCTCCAGGCTAGGCCCGGTATCCCTACCTGATGCTCTGCGGTAGGCCTGGCCCCCTACCCGACAATCTGGGGTAGTACCGGTACACCCACAGGGACTCCGCGGTACTTTTGCTATACCCACTGGTACTCCTGGATTGTACCGGAACCCTTACTGGTGCGCCGGGGTACACCTGCTGACCCTACGGGCACACTGCTTTGGACCCACCCTTCCTACCTGACCCGCCGGGGTAGGCCTGGTATACCTACCCGATGTTTCGAGGTAGAACCGGTTCCCCCACCGGTACTCTGGGCTTGGAACGGAAACCTTTGTGATGCGCCAGAGAACACCAGCTGTCCCTTCGTGCGCGCTGGACTAGACCCGGCCTCCCTTCCGGACCCCACAGGTTAGACCCGCTATCCCTACCTGATGCTCCGCATTAGGCTTGGCACCCATACCCGATGTTCTGGGGTAGTAGCGGTACCCCCACCGTTACTCTGCGGTAGAATCGGTACACCCACCGGTACTCCGGGGTAGTACGTGAACCCTTACTGGTTCACTGGGGTACACCTGCTGACGTTACTGGCGCGCGGTGTAGACCAGACATTCCTACCTGACCCTCCATTTTAGGCCCGGAATCCCTACCTGATGCTCCGTTGTTGGCCTGGCACCCCTACCCAATATGCTGGGGTAGTACCGGTACCCCCACCGGTACTCTGCGGTAGTATTGGTACACCCACTGGTACTCCAGGGTAGTACCTGAACACTTCCTGGTTCACTGGGGTACACCTGCTGACCTTACGGGCGTGCTGTGTAGACCAGACATTCCTACCTGACCCTCCAGGCTAGGCCCGGTATCCCTACCTGATGCTCTGCGGTAGGCCTGGCCCCCTACCCGACAATCTGGGGTAGTACCGGTACACCCACAGGGACTCCGCGGTACTTTTGCTATACCCACTGGTACTCCTGGATTGTACCGGAACCCTTACTGGTGCGCCGGGGTACACCTGCTGACCCTACGGGCACACTGCTTTGGACCCTCCCTTCCTACCTGACCCGCCGGGGTAGGCCTGGTATACCTACCCGATGTTTCGAGGTAGAACCGGTTCCCCCACCGGTACTCTGGGCTTGGAACGGAAACCTTTGTGATGCGCCAGAGAACACCAGCTGTCCCTTCGTGCGCGCTGGACTAGACCTGGCCTCCCTACCGGACCCCACAGGTTAGACCCGCTATCCCTACCTGATGCTCCGCATTAGGCTTGGCACCCATACCCGATCTTCTGGGGTAGTAGCGGTACCCCCACCGTTACTCTGCGGTAGTATCGGTACACCCACCGGTACTCCGGGGTAGTACGTGAACCCTTACGGGTTCACTGGGGTACACCTGATGACGTTACTGGCGTGCGGTGTAGACCAGACATTCTTCCTGACCCTCCGTGTTAGTCCCGGTATCCCTACCTGATGCTTCGTTGTTGGCCAGGCACCCCTACCCGATATGCTGGGGTAGTACCGGTACCCCCACCGGTACTCTGCGGTAGTATTGGTACACCCACCGGTACTCCAGGCTAGTACCTGAACCCTTACTGGTTCGCTGGGGTACACCTGCTGACCTTACGGGCGTGCTGTGTAGACCAGACATTCCTACCTGACCCTCCAGGCTAGGCCCGGTATCCCTACCTGATGCTCTGCGGTAGGCCTGGCCCCCTACCCGACAATCTGGGGTAGTACCGGTACACCCACCGGGACTCCGCGGTACTTTTGCTATACCCACCGGTACTCCTGGATTGTACCGGAACCCTTACTGGTGCGCCGGGGTACACCTGCTGACCCTACGGGCACACTGCTTTGGACCCACCCTTCCTACCTGACCCGCCGGGGTAGGCCTGGTATACCTACCCGATGTTTCGAGGTAGAACCGGTTCCCCCACCGGTACTCTGGGCTTGGAACGGAAACCTTTGTGATGCGCCAGAGAACACCAGCTGTACCTTTGTGCGCGCTGGACTAGACCTGGCCTCCCTACCGGATCCCACACGTTAGACCCGCTATCCCTACCTGATGCTCCGCATTAGGCTTGGCACCCATACCCGATGTTCTGGGGTAGTAGCGGTACCCCCACCGTTACTCTGCGGTAGTATCGGTACACCCACCGGTACTCCGGGGTAGTACGTGAACCCTTACTGGTTCACTGGGGTACACCTGATGACGTTACTGGCGCGCGGTGTAGACCAGACATTCCTACCTGACCCTCCGTTTTAGGCCCGGTATCCCTACCTGATGCTCCGTTGTTGGCCTGGCACCCCTACCCGATATGCTGGGGTAGTACCGGTAACCCCACCGGTACTCTGCGGTAGTATTGGTACACCCACCGGTACTCCAGGGTAGTACCTGAACCCTTACTGGTTCGCTGAGGTACACCTGCTGACCTTACGGGCGTGCTGTGTAGACCAGACATTCCTACCTGACCCTCCAGGCTAGGCCCGGTATCCCTACCTGATGCTCTTCGGTAGGCCTGGCCCCCTACCCGACAATCTGGGGTAGTACCGGTACACCCACAGGGACTCCGCGGTACTTTTGCTATACCCACTGGTACTCCTGGATTGTACCGGAACCCTTACTGGTGCGCCGGGGTACACCTGCTGACCCTACGGGCACACTGCTTTGGACCCACCCTTCCTACCTGACCCGCCGGGGTAGGCCTGGTATACCTACCCGATGTTTCGAGGTAGAACCGGTTCCCCCACCGGTACTCTGGGTTTGGAACGGAAACCTTTCTGATGCGCCAGAGAACACCAGCTGTCCCTTCGTGCGCGCTGGACTAGACCCGGCCTCCCTTCCGGACCCCACAGGTTAGACCCGCTATCCCTACCTGATGCGCCGCATTAGGCTTGGCACCCATACCCGATGTTCTGGGGTACTACCGGTACCCCCACCGTTACTCTGCGGTAGAATCGGTACACCCACCGGTACTCCGGGGTAGTACGTGAACCCTTACTGGTTCACAGGGGTACACCTGCTGACGTTACTGGCGCGCGGTGTAGACCAGACATTCCTACCTGACCCTCCATTTTAGGCCCGGAATCCCTACCTGATGCTCCGTTGTTGGCCTGGCACCCCTACCCAATATGCTGGGGTAGTACCGGTACCCCCACCGGTACTCTGCGGTAGTATTGGTACACCCACCGGTACTCCAGGGTAGTACCTGAACCCTTACTGGTTCGCTGGGGTACACCTGCTGACCTTACCGGCGTGCTGTGTAGACCAGACATTCCTACCTGACCCTCCAGGCTAGGCCCGGTATCCCTACCTGATGCTCTGCGGTAGGCCTGGCCCCCTACCCGACAATCTGGGGTAGTACCGGTACACCCACCGGGACTCCGCGGTACTTTTGCTATACCCACCGGTACTCCTGGATTGTACCGGAACCCTTACTGGTGCGCCGGGGTACACCTGCTGACCCTACGGGCACACTGCTTTGGACCCACCCTTCCTAACTGACCCGCCAGGGTAGGCCTGGTATACCTACCCGATGTTTCGAGGTAGAACCGGTTCCCCCACCGGTACTCTGGGTTTGGAACGGAACCCTTTGTGATGCGCCAGAGAACACCAGCTGTCCCTTCGTGCGCGCTGGACTAGACCTGGCCTCCCTACCGGACCCCACAGGTTAGACCCGCTATCCCTACCTGATGCTCCGCATTAGGCTTGGCACCCATACCCGATCTTCTGGGGTAGTAGCGGTACCCCCACCGTTACTCTGCGGTAGTATCGGTACACCCACCGGTACTCCGGGGTAGTACGTGAACCCTTACGGGTTCACTGGGGTACACCTGATGACGTTACTGGCGCGCGGTGTAGACTAGACATTCCTACCTGACCCTCCGTTTTAGGCCCGGTATCCCTACCTGATGCTCCGTTGTTGGCCTGGCACCCCTACCCGATATGCTGGGGTAGTACCGGTACCCCCACCGGTACTCTGCGGTAGTATTGGTACACCCACCGGAACTCCAGGGTAGTACCTGAACACTTCCTGGTTCACTGGGGTACACCTGCTGACCTTACGGGCGTGCTGTGTAGACCAGACATTCCTACCTGACCCTCCAGGCTAGGCCCGGTATCCCTACCTGATGCTCTGCGGTAGGCCTGGCCCCCTACCCGACAATCTGGGGTAGTACCGGTACACCCACAGGGACTCCGCGGTACTTTTGCTATACCCACTGGTACTCCTGGATTGTACCGGAACCCTTACTGGTGCGCCGGGGTACACCTGCTGACCCTACGGGCACACTGCTTTGGACCCACCCTTCCTACCTGACCCGCCGGGGTAGGCCTGGTATACCTACCCGATGTTTCGAGGTAGAACCGGTTCCCCCACCGGTACTCTGGGTTTGGAACGGAAACCTTTCTGATGCGCCAGAGAACACCAGCTGTCCCTTCGTGCGCGCTGGACTAGACCCGGCCTCCCTACCGGACCCCACAGGTTAGACCCGCTATCCCTACCTGATGCTCCGCATTAGGCTTGGCACCCATACCCGATGTTCTGGGGTAGTAGCGGTACCCCCACCGTTACTCTGCGGTAGAATCGGTACACCCACCGGTACTCCGGGGTAGTACGTGAACCCTTACTGGTTCACAGGGGTACACCTGCTGACGTTACTGGCGCGCGGTGTAGACCAGACATTCCTACCTGACCCTCCATTTTAGGCCCGGAATCCCTACCTGATGCTCCGTTGTTGGCCTGGCACCCCTACCCAATATGCTGGGGTAGTACCGGTACCCCCACCGGTACTCTGCGGTAGTATTGGTACACCCACCGGTACTCCAGGGTAGTACCTGAACCCTTACTGGTTCGCTGGGGTACACCTGCTGACCTTACGGGCGTGCTGTGTAGACCAGACATTCCTACCTGACCCTCCAGGCTAGGCCCGGTATCCCTACCTGATGCTCTGCGGTAGGCCTGGCCCCCTACCCGACAATCTGGGGTAGTACCGGTACACCCACCGGGACTCCGCGGTACTTTTGCTATACCCACCGGTACTCCTGGATTGTACCGGAACCCTTACTGGTGCGCCGGGGTACACCTGCTGACCCTACGGGCACACTGCTTTGGACCCACCCTTCCTAACTGACCCGCCAGGGTAGGCCTGGTATACCTACCCGATGTTTCGAGGTAGAACCGGTTCCCCCACCGGTACTCTGGGTTTGGAACGGAACCCTTTCTGATGCGCCAGAGAACACCAGCTGTCCCTTCGTGCGCGCTGGACTAGACCCGGCCTCCCTACTGGACCCCACAGGTTAGACCCGCTATCCCTACCTGATGCTCCGCATTAGGCTTGGCACCCATACCCGATGTTCTGGGTTAGTAGCGGTACCCCAACCGTTACTCTGCGGTAGTATCAGTACACCCACCGGTACTCCGGGGTAGTACGTGAACCCTTACTGGTTCACTGGGGTACACCTGATGACGTTACTGGCGTGCGGTGTAGACCAGACATTCCTACCTGACCCTCCATTTTAGGCCCGGTATCCCTACCTGATGCTCCGTTGTTGGCCTGGCACCCCTACCCAATATGCTGGGGTAGTACCGGTACCCCCACCGGTACTCTGCCGTAGTATTGGTACACCCACCGGTACTCCAGGGCAGTACCTGAACCCTTACTGGTTCGCTGGGGTACACCTGCTGACCTTACGGGCGTGCTGTGTAGACCAGACATTCCTACCTGACCCTCCAGGCTAGGCCCGGTATCCCTACCTGATGCTCTGCGGTAGGCCTGGCCGCCTACCCGACAATCTGGGGTAGTACCGGTACACCCACAGGGACTCCGCGGTACTTTTGCTATACCCACTGGTACTCCTGGATTGTACCGGAACCCTTACTGGTGCGCCGGGGTACACCTGCTGACCCTACGGGCACACTGCTTTGGACCCACCCTTCCTACCTGACCCGCCGGGGTAGGCCTGGTATACCTACCCGATGTTTCGAGGTAGAACCGGTTCCCCCACCGGTACTCTGGGCTTGGAACGGAAACCTTTGTGATGCGCCAGAGAACACCAGCTGTCCCTTCGTGCGCGCTGGACTAGACCTGGCCTCCCTACCGGACCCCAGAGGTTAGACCCGCTATCCCTACCTGATGCTCCGCATTAGGCTTGGCACCCATACCCGATCTTCTGGGGTAGTAGCGGTACCCCCACCGTTACTCTGCGGTAGTATCGGTACACCCACCGGTACTCCGGGGTAGTACGTGTACCCTTACGGGTTCACTGGGGTACACCTGATGACGTTACTGGCGCGCGGTGTAGACCAGACATTCCTACCTGACCCTCCATTTTAGGCCCGGTATCCCTACCTGATGCTCCGTTGTTGGCCTGGCACCCCTACCCAATATGCTTGGGTAGTACCGGTACCCCCACCGGTACTCTGCGGTAGTATTGGTACACCCACCGGTACTCCAGGGTAGTACCTGAACCCTTACTGGTTCGCTGGGGTACACCTGCTGACCTTACGGGCGTGCTGTGTAGACCAGACATTCCTACCTGACCCTCCAGGCTAGGCCCGGTATCCCTACCTGATGCTCTGCGGTAGGCCTGGCCCCCTACCCGACAATCTGGGGTAGTACCGGTACACCCACAGGGACTCCGCGGTACTTTTGCTATACCCACCGGTACTCCTGGATTGTACCAGAACCCTTACTGGTGCGCCGGGGTACACCTGCTGACCCTACGGGCACACTGCTTTGGACCCACCCTTCCTACCTGACCCGCCGGGGTAGGCCTGGTATACCTACCCGATGTTTCGAGGTAGAACCGGTTCCCCCACCGGTACTCTGGGCTTGGAACGGAACCCTTTCTGATGCGCCAGAGAACACCAGCTGTCCCTTCGTGCGCGCTAGACTAGACCTGGCCTCCCTACCGGACCCCACACGTTAGACCCGCTATCCCTACCTGATGCTCCGCATTAGGCTTCGCACCCATACCCGATGTTCTGGGGTAGTAGCGGTACCCCCACCGTTACTCTGCGGTAGTATCGGTACACCCACCGGTACTCCGGGGTAGTACGTGAACCCTTACTGGTTCACTGGGGTACACCTGCTGACGTTACTGGCGCGCGGTGTAGACCAGACATTCCTACCTGACCCTCCATTTTAGGCCCGGTATCCCTACCTGATGCTCCGTTGTTGGCCTGGCACCCCTACCCGATATGCTGGGGTAGTACCGGTACCCCCACCGGTACTCTGCGGTAGTATTGGTACACCCACCGGTACTCCAGGGTAGTACCTGAACCCTTACTGGTTCGCTGGGGTACACCTGCTGACCTTACGGGCGTGCTGTGTAGACCAGACATTCCTACCTGACCCTCCAGGCTAGGCCCGGTATCCCTACCTGATGCTCTGCGGTAGGCCTGGCCCCCTACCCGACAATCTGGGGTAGTACCGGTACACCCACAGGGACTCCGCGGTACTTTTGCTATACCCACTGGTACTCCTGGATTGTACCGGAACCCTTACTGGTGCGCCGGGGTACACCTGCTGACCCTACGGGCACACTGCTTTGGACCCACCCTTCCTACCTGACCCGCCGGGGTAGGCCTGGTATACCTACCCGATGTTTCGAGGTAGAACCGGTTCCCCCACCGGTACTCTGGGCTTGGAACGGAAACCTTTGTGATGCGCCAGAGAACACCAGCTGTACCTTTGTGCGCGCTGGACTAGACCTGGCCTCCCTACCGGACCCCACAGGTTAGACCCGCTATCCCTACCTGATGCTCCGCATTAGGCTTGGCACCCATACCCGATGTTCTGGGGTAGTAGCGGTACCCCCACCGTTACTCTGCGGTAGTATCGGTACACCCACCGGTACTCCGGGGTAGTACGTGAACCCTTACTGGTTCACTGGGGTACACCTGATGACGTTACTGGCGCGCGGTGTAGACCAGACATTCCTACCTGACCCTCCATTTTAGGCCCGGTATCCCTACCTGATGCTCCGTTGTTGGCCTGGCACCCCTACCCAATATGCTGGGGTAGTACCGGTACCCCCACCGGTACTCTGCGGTAGTATTGGTACACCCACCGGTACTCCAGGGTAGTACCTGAACCCTTACTGGTTCGCTGGGGTACAGCTGCTGACCTTACGGGCGTGCTGTGTAGACCAGACATTCCTACCTGACCCTCCATGCTAGGCTCGGTATCCGTACATGATGCTCTGCGGTAGGCCTGGCCCCTTACCCGACAATCTGGGGTAGTACCGGTACACCCACAGGGACTCCGCGGTACTTTTGCTATACCCACCGGTACTCCTGGATTGTACCGGAACCCTTACTGGTGCGCCGGGGTACACCTGCTGACCCTACGGGCACACTGCTTTGGACCCACCCTTCCTACCTGACCCGCCGGGGTAGGCCTGGTATACCTACCCGATGTTTCGAGGTAGAACCGGTTCCCCCACCGGTACTCTGGGGTTGGAACGGAACCCTTTGTGATGCGCCAGAGAACACCAGCTGTCCCTTCGTGCGCGCTGGACTAGACCTGGCCTCCCTACCGGACCCCACAGGTTAGACCCGCTATCCCTACCTGATGCTCCGCATTAGGCTTGGCACCCATACCCGATGTTCTGGGGTAGTAGCGGTACCCCCACCGTTACTCTGCGGTAGTATCGGTACACCCACCGGTACTCCGGGGTAGTACGTGAACCCTTACTGGTTCACTGGGGTACACCTGCTGACGTTACTGGCGTGCTGTGTAGACCAGACATTCCTACCTGACCCTCCGTTTTAGGCCCGGTATCCCTACCTGATGCTCCGTTGTTGGCCTGGCACCCCTACCCAATATGCTGGGGTAGTACCGGTACCCCCACCGGTACTCTGCGGTAGTATTGGTACACCCACCGGTACTCCAGGGCAGTACCTGAACCCTTACTGGTTTGCTGGGGTACACCTGCTGACCTTACGGGCGTGCTGTGTAGACCAGACATTCCTACCTGACCCTCCAGGCTAGGCCAGGTATCCCTACCTGATGCTCTGCGGTAGGCCTGGCCCCCTACCCGACAATCTGGGGTAGTACCGGTACACCCACAGGGACTCCGCGGTACTTTTGCTATACCCACCGGTACTCCTGGATTCTACCGGAACCCTTACTGGTGCGCCGGGGTACACCTGCTGACCCTACGGGCACACTGCTTTGGACCCACCCTTCCTACCTGACCCGCCGGGGTAGGCCTGGTATACCTACCCGATGTTTCGAGGTAGAACCGTTTCCCCACCGGTACTCTGGGCTTGGAACGGAAACCTTTGTGATGCGCCAGAGAACACCAGCTGTCCCTTCGTGCGCGCTGGACTAGACCTGGCCTCCCTACCGGACCCCACACGTTAGACCCGCTATCCCTACCTGATGCTCCGCATTAGGCTTGGCACCCATACCCGATGTTCTGGGGTAGTAGCGGTACACCCGCCGTTACTCTGCGGTAGTATCGGTACACCCACCGGTACTCCGAGGTAGTACGTGAACCCTTACTGGTTCACTGGGGTACACCTGCTGACGTTAGTGGCGTGCGGTGTAGACCAGACATTCCTATCTGACCCTCCGTTTTAGGCCCGGTATCCCTACCTGATGCTCCATTGTTGGCCTGGCACCCCTACCCGATATGCTGGGGTAGTACCGGTACCCCCACCGGTACTCTGCGGTAGTATTGGTACACCCACCGGTACTCCAGGGTAGTACCTGAACCCTTACTGGTTCGCTGGGTTACACCTGCTGACCTTAAGGGCGTGCTGGGTAGACCAGACATTCCTACCTGACCCTCCAGGCTAGGCCCTGTATCCCTACCTGATGCTCTGCGGTAGGCCTGGCCCCCTATCCGACAATCTGGGGTAGTACCGGTACACCCACAGGGACTCCGCGGTACTTTTGCTATACCCACCGGTACTCCTGGATTGTACCGGAACCCTTACTGGTGCGCCGGGGTACACCTGCTGACCCTACGGGCACACTGCTTTGGACCCACCCTTCCTACCTGACCCGCCGGGGTAGGCCTGGTATACCTACCCGATGTTTCGAGGTAGAACCGGTTCCCCCACCGGTACTCTGGGGTTGGAACGGAAACCTTTCTGATGCGCCAGAGAACACCAGCTGTCCCTTCGTGCGCGCTGGACTAGACCCGGCCTCCCTTCCGGACCCCACAGGGTAGACCCGCTATCCCTACCTGATGCTCCGCATTAGGCTTGGCACCCATACCCGATGTTCTGGGGTAGTAGCGGTACACCCGCCGTTACTCTGCGGTAGTATCGGTACACCCACCGGTACTCCGAGGTAGTACGTGAACACTTACTGGTTCACTGGGGCACACCTGCTGACGTTACTGGCGTGCGGTGTAGACCAGACATTCCTATCTCACCCTCCGTTTTAGGCCCGGTATCCCTACCTGATGCTCCATTGTTGGCCTGGCACCCCTACCCGATATGCTGGGGTAGTACCGGTACCCCCACCGGTACTCTGCGGTAGTATTGGTACACCCACCGGTACTCCAGGGTAGAACCTGAACACTTACTGGTTCGCTGGGGTACACCTGCTGACCTTACGGGCGTGCTGTGTAGACCAGACATTCCTACCTGACCCTCCAGGCTAGGCCCGGTATCCCTACCTGATGCTCTGCGGTAGGCCTGGCCACTTACCCGACAATCTGGGGTAGTACCGGTACACCCAAAGGGACTCCGCGGTACTTTTGCTATACCCACCGGTACTCCTGGATTGTACCGGAACCCTTACTGGTGCGCCGGGGTACACCTGCTGACCCTACGGGCACACTGCTTTGGACCCACCCTTCCTACCTGACCCGCCGGGGTAGGCCTGGTATACCTACCCGATGTTTCGAGGTAGAACCGGTTCCCCCACCGGTACTCTGGGCTTGGAACGGAAACCTTTGTGATGCGCCAGAGAACACCAGCTGTCCCTTCGTGCGCGCTGGACTAGACCCGGCCTCCCTTCCGGACCCCACAGGTTAGACCCGCTATCCCTACCTGATGCTCCGCATTAGGCTTGGCACCCATACCCGATGTTCTGGGGTAGTAGCGCTACCCCCACCGTTACTCTGCGGTAGTATCGGTACACCCACGGGTACTCCGGGGTAGTACGTGAACCCTTACTGGTTCACTGGGGTACACCTGCTGACGTTACTGGCGTGCGGTGTAGACCAGACATTCCTACCTGACCCTCCGTTTTAGGCCCGGTATCCCTACCTGATGCTCCGTTGTTGGCCTGGCACCCCTACCCGATATGCTGGGGTAGTAACGGTACCCCCACCGGTACTCTGCGGTAGTATTGGTACACCCACCGGTACCCCAGGGCAATACCTGAACCCTTACTGCTTCGCTGGGGTACACCTGCTGACCTTAAGGGCGTGCTGTGTAGACCAGACATTCCTACCTGACCCTCCAGGCTAGGCCCGGTATCCCTACCTGATGCTCTGCGGTAGGCCTGGCCCCCTATCCGACAATCTGGGGTAGTACCGGTACACCCACAGGTACTCCGCGGTACTTTTGCTATACCCACCGGTACTCCTGGATTGTACCGGAACCCTTACTGGTGCGCCGGGGTACACCTGCTGACCCTACGGGCACACTGCTTTAGACCCACCCTTCCTACCTGACCCGCCGGGGTAGGCCTGGTATACCTACCCGATGTTTCGAGGTAGAACCGGTTCCCCCACCGGTACTCTGGGCTTGGAACGGAAACCTTTGTGATGCGCCAGAGAACACCAGCTGTCCCTTCGTGCGCGCTGGACTAGACCCGGCCTCCCTTCCGGACCCCACAGGTTAGACCCGCTATCCCTACCTGATGCTCCGCATTAGGCTTGGCACCCATACCCGATGTTCTGGGGTAGTAGCGGTACCCCCACCGTTACTCTGCGGTAGTATCGGTACACCCACGGGTACTCCGGGGTAGTACGTGAACCCTTACTGGTTCACTGGGGTACACCTGCTGACGTTACTGGCGTGCGGTGTAGACCAGACATTCCTACCTGACCCTCCGTTTTAGGCCCGGTATCCCTACCTGATGCTCCGTTGTTGGCCTGGCACCCCTACCCGATATGCTGGGGTAGTAACGGTACCCCCACCGGTACTCTGCGGTAGTATTGGTACACCCACCGGTACCCCAGGGCAATACCTGAACCCTTACTGCTTCGCTGGGGTACACCTGCTGACCTTACGGGCGTGCTGTGTAGACCAGACATTCCTACCTGACCCTCCAGGCTAGGCCCGGTATCCCTACCTGATGCTCTGCGGTAGGCCTGGCCCCCTACCCGACAATCTGGGGTAGTACCGGTACACCCACAGGTACTCCGCGGTAGTTTTGCTATACCCACCGGTACTCCTGGATTGTACCGGAACCCTTACTGGTGCGCCGGGGTACACCTGCTGACCCTACGGGCACACTGCTTTGGACCCACCCTTCCTACCTGACCCGCCGGGGTAGGCCTGGTATACCTACCCGATGTTTCGAGGTAGAACCGGTTCCCCCACCGGTACTCTGGGTTTGGAACGGAACCCTTTGTGATGCGCCAGAGAACACCAGCTGTCCCTTCGTGCGCGCTGGACTAGACCCGGCCTCCCTTCCGGACCCCACAGGTTAGACCCGCTATCCCTACCTGATGCTCCGCATTAGGCTTGGCACCCATACCCGATGTTCTGGGGTAGTAACGGTACCCCCACCGTTACTCTGCGGTAGTATCGGTACACCCACCGGTACTCCGGGGTAGTACGTGAACCCTTACTGGTTCACTGGGGTACACCTGCTGACGTTACTGGCGTGCGGTGTAGAGCAGACATTCCTACCTGACCCTCCGTTTTAGGCCCGGTATCCCTACCTGATGCTCCGTTGTTGGCCTGGCACCCCTACCCGATATGCTGGGGTAGTACCGCTACCCCCACCGGTACTCTGCGGTAGTATTGGTACACCCACCGGTACTCCAGGGTAGTACCTGAACCCTTACTGGTTCGCTGGGGTACACCTGCTGACCTTAAGGGCGTGCTGTGTAGACCAGACATTCCTACCTGACCCTCCAGGCTAGGCCCGGTATCCCTACCTGATGCTCTGCGGTAGGCCTGGCCCCCTATCCGACAATCTGGGGTAGTACCGGTACACCCACAGGTACTCCGCGGTACTTTTGCTATACCCACCGGTACTCCTGGATTGTACCGGAACCCTTACTGGTGCGCCGGGGTACACCTGCTGACCCTACGGGCACACTGCTTTGGACCCACCCTTCCTACCTGACCCGCCGGGGTAGGCCTGGTATACCTACCCGATGTTTCGAGGTAGAACCGGTTCCCCCACCGGTACTCTGGGTTTGGAACGGAACCCTTTGTGATGCGCCAGAGAACACCAGCTGTCCCTTCGTGCGCGCTGGACTAGACCCGGCCTCCCTTCCGGACCCCACAGGGTAGACCCGCTATCCCTACCTGATGCTCCGCATTAGGCTTGGCACCCATACCCGATGTTCTGGGGTAATAACGGTACCCCCACCGTTACTCTGCGGTAGTATCGGTACACCCACCGGTACTCCGGGGTAGTACGTGAACGCTTACTGGTTCACTGGGGTACACCTGCTGACGTTACTGGCGCACGGTGTAGACCAGACATTCCTATCTGACCCTCCGTTTTAGGCCCGGTATCCCTACCTGATGCTCCGTTGTTGGCCTGGCACCCCTACCCGATATGCTGGGGTAGTACCGGTACCCCCACCGGTACTCTGCGGTAGTATTGGTACACCCACCGGTACTCCAGGGTAGTACCTGAACACTTACTGGTTCGCTGGGGTACACCTGCTGACCTTACGGGCGTGCTGTGTAGACCAGACATTCCTACCTGACCCTCCAGGCTAGGCCCGGTATCCCTACCTGATGCTCTGCGGTAGGCCTGGCCCCTTACCCGACAATCTGGGGTAGTACCGGTACACCCACAGGGACTCCGCGGTACTTTTGCTATACCCACCGGTACTCCTGGATTGTACCGGAACCCTTACTGGTGCGCCGGGGTACACCTGCTGACCCTACGGGCACACTGCTTTGGACCCACCCTTCCTACCTGACCCGCCGGGGTAGGCCTGGTATACCTACCCGATGTTTCGAGGTAGAACCGGTTCCCCCACCGGTACTCTGGGCTTGGAACGGAAACCTTTCTGATGCGCCAGAGAACACCAGCTGTCCCTTCGTGCGCGCTGGACTAGACCCGGCCTCCCTTCCGGACCCCACAGGTTAGACCCGCTATCCCTACCTGATGCTCCGCATTAGGCTTGGCACCCATACCCGATGTTCTGGGGTACTAGCGGTACCCCCACCGTTACTCTGCGGTAGTATCGGTACACCCACGGGTACTCCGGGGTAGTACGTGAACCCTTACTGGTTCACTGGGGTACACCTGATGACGTTACTGGCGTGCGGTGTAGACCAGACATTCCTACCTGACCCTCCGTATTAGGCCCAGTATCCCTACCTGATGCTCCGTTGTTGGCCTGGCACCCCTACCCGATATGCTGGGGTAGTACCGCTACCCCCACCGGTACTCTGAGGTAGTATTGGTACACCCACCGGTACTCCAGGGTAGTACCTGAACCCTTACTGGTTCGCTGGGGTACACCTGCTGACCTTACGGGCGTGCTGTGTAGACCAGACATTCCTACCTGACCCTCCAGGCTAGGCCCGGTATCCCTACCTGATGCTCTGCGGTAGGCCTGGCCCCCTAAACGACAATCTGGGGTACTACCGGTACACCCACAGGGACTCCGCGGTACTTTTGCTATACCCACTGGTACTCCTGGATTGTACCGGAACCCTTACTGGTGCGCCGGGGTACACCTGCTGACCCTACGGGCACACTGCTTTGGACCCACCCTTCCTACCTGACCCGCCGGGGTAGGCCTGGTATACCTACCCGATGTTTCGAGGTAGAACCGGTTCCCCCACCGGTACTCTGGGCTTGGAACGGAAACCTTTGTGATGCGCCAGAGAACACCAGCTGTCCCTTCGTGCGCGCTGGACTAGACCTGGCCTCCCTACCGGACCCCACACGTTAGACCCGCTATCCCTACCTGATGCTCCGCATTAGGCTTGGCACCCATACCCGATGTTCTGGGGTAATAACGGTACCCCCACCGTTACTCTGCGGTAGTATCGGTACACCCACCGGTACTCCGGGGTAGTACGTGAACGCTTACTGGTTCACTGGGGTACACCTGATGACGTTACTGGCGCACGGTGTAGACCAGACATTCCTACCTGACCCTCCATTTTAGGCCCGGTATCCCTACCTGATGCTCCGTTGTTGGCCTGGCACCCCTACCCGATATGCTGGGGTAGTACCGGTACCCCCACCGGTACTCTGCGGTAGTATTGGTACACCCACCGGTACTCCAGGGTAGTACCTGAACACTTACTGGTTCGCTGGGGTACACCTGCTGACCTTACGGGCGTGCTGTGTAGACCAGACATTCCTACCTGACCCTCCAGGCTAGGCCCGGTATCCCTACCTGATGCTCTGCGGTAGGCCTGGCCCCTTACCCGACAATCTGGGGTAGTACCGGTACACCCACAGGGACTCCGCGGTACTTTTGCTATACCCACCGGTACTCCTGGATTGTACCGGAACCCTTACTGGTGCGCCGGGGTACACCTGCTGACCCTACGGGCACACTGCTTTGGACCCACCCTTCCTACCTGACCCGCCGGGGTAGGCCTGGTATACCTACCCGATGTTTCGAGGTAGAACCGGTTCCCCCACCGGTACTCTGGGCTTGGAACGGAAACCTTTCTGATGCGCCAGAGAACACCAGCTGTCCCTTCGTGCGCGCTGGACTAGACCCGGCCTCCCTTCCGGACCCCACAGGTTAGACCCGCTATCCCTACCTGATGCTCCGCATTAGGCTTGGCACCCATACCCGATGTTCTGGGGTACTAGCGGTACCCCCACCGTTACTCTGCGGTAGTATCGGTACACCCACGGGTACTCCGGGGTAGTACGTGAACCCTTACTGGTTCACTGGGGTACACCTGATGACGTTACTGGCGTGCGGTGTAGACCAGACATTCCTACCTGACCCTCCGTATTAGGCCCAGTATCCCTACCTGATGCTCCGTTGTTGGCCTGGCACCCCTACCCGATATGCTGGGGTAGTACCGCTACCCCCACCGGTACTCTGAGGTAGTATTGGTACACCCACCGGTACTCCAGGGTAGTACCTGAACCCTTACTGGTTCGCTGGGGTACACCTGCTGACCTTACGGGCGTGCTGTGTAGACCAGACATTCCTACCTGACCCTCCAGGCTAGGCCCGGTATCCCTACCTGATGCTCTGCGGTAGGCCTGGCCCCCTAAACGACAATCTGGGGTACTACCGGTACACCCACAGGGACTCCGCGGTACTTTTGCTATACCCACTGGTACTCCTGGATTGTACCGGAACCCTTACTGGTGCGCCGGGGTACACCTGCTGACCCTACGGGCACACTGCTTTGGACCCACCCTTCCTACCTGACCCGCCGGGGTAGGCCTGGTATACCTACCCGATGTTTCGAGGTAGAACCGGTTCCCCCACCGGTACTCTGGGCTTGGAACGGAAACCTTTGTGATGCGCCAGAGAACACCAGCTGTCCCTTCGTGCGCGCTGGACTAGACCTGGCCTCCCTACCGGACCCCACACGTTAGACCCGCTATCCCTACCTGATGCTCCGCATTAGGCTTGGCACCCATACCCGATGTTCTGGGGTAATAACGGTACCCCCACCGTTACTCTGCGGTAGTATCGGTACACCCACCGGTACTCCGGGGTAGTACGTGAACGCTTACTGGTTCACTGGGGTACACCTGATGACGTTACTGGCGCACGGTGTAGACCAGACATTCCTACCTGACCCTCCATTTTAGGCCCGGTATCCCTACCTGATGCTCCGTTGTTGGCCTGGCACCCCTACCCGATATGCTGGGGTAGTACCGCTACCCCCACCGGTACTCTGCGGTAGTATTGGTACACCCACCGGTACTCCAGGGCAGTACCTGAACACTTACTGGTTCGCTGGGGTACACCTGCTGACCTTACGGGCGTGCTGTGTAGACCAGACATTCCTACCTGACCCTCCAGGCTAGGCCCGGTATCCCTACCTGATGCTCTGCGGTAGGCCTGGCCCCCTACCCGACAATCTGGGGTAGTACCGGTACACCCACAGGTACTCCGCGGTACTTTTGCTATACCCAACGGTACTCCTGAACTGTACTGGAACCCTTACTGGTGCGCCGGGGTACACCTGCTGACCCTACGGGCACACTGCTTTGGACCCACCCTTCCTACCTGACCCTCCGGGGTAGGCCTGGTATACCTACCCGATGTTTCGAGGTAGAACCGGTTCCCCCACCGGTACTCTGGGCTTGGAACGGAAACCTTTGTGATGCGCCAGAGAACACCAGCTGTCCCTTCGTGCGCGCTGGACTAGACCCGGCATCCCTACCGGACCCCACAGGTTAGACCCGCTATCCCTACCTGATGCTCCGCATTAGGCTTGGCACCCATACCCGATGTTCTGGGGTACTAGCGGTACCCCCACCGTTACTCTGCGGTAGTATCGGTACAACCACCGGTAATCCGGGGTAGTACGTGAACCCTTACTGGTTCACTGGGGTACACCTGATGACGTTACTGGCGCGCGGTGTAGACCAGACATTCCTACCTGACCCTCCAGGCTAGGCCCGGTATCCCTACCTGATGCTCCGTTGTTGGCCTGGCACCCCTACCCGATATGCTGGGGTAGTACCGGTACCCCCACCGGTACTCCGCGGTAGTATTGGTACACCCATCGGTACTCCAGGGCAGTACCTGAACACTTACTGGTGCGCCGGGGTACACCTGCTGACCCTACGGGCACACAGCTTTGGACCCACCCTTCCTACCTGACCCGCCGGGGTAGGCCTGGTATACCTACCCGATGATTCGAGGTAGTACCGGTTCCCCCACCGGTACTCTGGGGTTGGAACGGAACCCTTTGTGATGCGCCAGAGAACACCAGCTGTCCCTTCGTGCGCGCTGGACTAGACCTGGCCTCCCTACCGGACCCCACAGGTTAGACCCGCTATCCCTACCTGATGCTCCGCATTAGGCTTGGCACCCATACCCGATGTTCTGGGGTAGTAGCGGTACCCCCACCGTTACTCTGCGGTAATATCGGTACACCCAGCGGTACTCCGGGGTAGTACGTGAACCCTTACTGGTTCACTGGAGTACACCTGCTGACGTTTCGGACACGCGCTATAGACCAGACATTCTTCCTGACCCTCCGTGTTAGTCCCGGTATCCCTACCTGATGCTCCGTTGTTGGCCTGGCACCCCTACCCGATATCCTGGGGTAGTACCGGTACCCCCACCGGTACTCTGCGGTAGTATTGGTACACCCACCGGTACTCCAGGGTAGTACCTGAACCCTTACTGGTTCACTGGGGTACACCTGCTGACCTTACGGGCGTGCTCTGTAGACCAGACATTCCTACCTGACCCTCCAGGCTAGGCCCGGTATCCCTACCTGATGCTCTACGGTAGGCCTGGCCCCCTACCCGACAATCTGGGGTAGTACCGGTACACCCACAGGTACTCCGCGGTACTTTTGCTATACCCACCGGTACTCCTGGATTGTACCGGAACCCTTACTGGTGCGCCGGGGTACACCTGCTGACCCTACGGGCACACTGCTTTGGACCCACCCTTCCTACCTGACCCGCCGGGGTAGGCCTGGTATACCTACCCGATGTTTCGAGGTAGAACCGGTTCCCCCACCGGTACTCTGGGTTTGGAACGGAACCCTTTGTGATGCGCCAGAGAACACCAGCTGTCCCTTCGTGCGCGGTGGACTAGACCCGTCCTCCCTTCCGGACCGCACAGGTTAGACCCGCTATCCCTACCTGATGCTCCGCTTTAGGCTTGGCACCCATACCCGATGTTCTGTGGTAGTAGCGGTACCCCCACCGTTACTCTGCGGTAGTATCGGTACACCCACCGGTATCCGGGGTAGAACGTGAACCCTTACTGGTTCACTGGGGTACACCTGATGACGTTACTGGCGCGCGGTGTAGACCAGACATTCCTACCTGACCCTCCGTTTTAGGCCCGGTATCCCTACCTGATGCTCCGTTGTTGGCCTGGCACCCCTACCCGATATGCTGGGGTAGTACCGCTACCCCCACCGGTACTCTGCGGTAGTATTGGTACACCCACCGGTACTCCAGGGTAGTACCTGAACCCTTACTGGTTCGCTGGGGTACACCTGCTGCCATTACGGGCGTGCTGTGTAGACCAGACATTCCTACCAGACCCTCCAGGCTAGGCCCGGTATCCCTACCTGATGCTCTGCGGTAGGCCTGGCCCCCTACCCGGCAATCTGGGGTAGTACCGGTACACCCACCGGTACTCCGCGGTACTTTTGCTATACCCACCGGTACTCCTGGATTTTACCGGAACCCTTACTGGTGCGCCGGGGTACACCTGCTGACCCTACGGGCACACTGCTTTGGACCCACCCACCCTACCTGACCCGCCGGTGTAGGCCTGGTATACCTACCCGATGTTTCGAGGTAGAACCGATTCCCCCAACGGTACTCTGGGGTTGGAACGGAAACCTTTGTGATGCGCCAGAGAACACCAGCTGTCCCTTCGTGCGCGCTGGACTAGACCTGGCCTCCCTACCGGACCCCACAGGTTAGACCCGCTATCCCTACCTGATGCTCCGCATTAGGCTTGGCACCCATACCCGAAGTTCTGGGGTACTAGCGGTCCCCCCACCGTTACTCTGCGGTAGTATCGGTACACCCACCGGTACTCCGGGGTAGTACGTGAACCCTTACTGGTTCACTGGGGTACACCTGCTGACGTTACTGGCGCACGGTGTAGACCAGACATTCCTACCTGACCCTCCATTTTAGGCCCGGTATCCCTACCTGATGCTCCGTTGTTGGCCTGGCACCCCTACCCGATATGCTGGGGTAGTACCGGTACCCCCACAGGTACTCTGCGGTAGTATTGGTACACCCATCGGTACTCCAGGGCAGTACCTGAACACTTACTGGTGCGCCGGGGTACACCTGCTGACCCTACGGGCACACAGCTTTGGACCCACCCTTCCTACCTGACCCGCCGGTGTAGGCCTGGTATACCTACCCGATGATTCGAGGTAGTACCGGTTCCCCCACCGGTACTCTGGGGTTGGAACGGAACCCTTTGTGATGCGCCAGAGAACACCAGCTGTCCCTTCGTGCGCGCTGGACTAGACCCAGCCTCCCTACTAGACCCCACATGTTACACCCGATTTCCCTACCTGATGCTCCGCATTAGGCTTGGCACCCATACCCGATGTTCTGGGGTAGTAGCGGTATCCCCACCGTTAATCTGCGGTAGTATCGGTACACCCACCGGTACTCCGGGGTAGTACGTGAACACTTACAGGTTCACTGGGGTACACCTGATGACGTTACGGGCACGCGGTATAGACCAGACATTCCTACCTGACCCTCCATTTTAGGCCCGGTATCCCTACCTGATGCTCCGTTGTTGGCCTGGCACCCCTACCCGATATGCTGGGGTAGTAGCGGTACCCCCACCGTTACTCTGCGGTAGTATCGGTACACCCACCGATACTCCGGGGTAGTACGTGAACCCTTACTGGTTCACTGGGCTACACCTGCTGACGTTTCGGGCACGCGCTATAGACCAGACATTCTTCCTGACCCTCCGTGTTAGTCCCGGTATCCCTACCTGATGCTCCGTTGTTGGCCTGGCACCCCTACCCGATATCCTGGGGTAGTACCGCTACCCCCACCGGTACTCTGCGGTAGTATTGGTACACCCACCGGTACTCCAGGGTAGTACCTGAACCCTTACTGGTTCACTGGGGTACACCTGCTGACCTTACGGGCGTGCTCTGTAGACCAGACATTCCTACCTGACCCTCCAGGCTAGGCCCGGTATCCCTACCTGATGCTCTACGGTAGGCCTGGCCCCCTACCCGACAATCTGGGGTAGTACCGGTACACCCACAGGTACTCCGCGGTACTTTTCTATACCCACCGGTACTCCTGGATTGTACCGGAACCCTTACTGGTGCGCCGGGGTACACCTGCTGACCCTACGGGCACACTGCTTTGGACCCACCCTTGCTACCTGACCCGCCGGGGTAGGCCTGGTATACCTACCCGATGTTTCGAGGTAGAACCGGTTCCCCCACCGGTACTCTGGGTTTGGAACGGAACCCTTTGTGATGCGCCAGAGAACACCAGCTGTCCCTTCGTGCGCGGTGGACTAGACCCGTCCTCCCTTCCGGACCCCACAGGTTAGACCCGCTATCCCTACCTGATGCTCCGCGTTAGGCTTGGCACCCATACCCGATGTTCTGTGGTAGTAGCGGTACCCCCACCGTTACTCTGCGGTAGTATCGGTACACCCACAGGTACTCCGGGGTAGTACGTGAACACTTACAGGTTCACTGGGGTACACCTGATGACGTTACGGGCACGCGGTGTAGACCAGACATTCCTACCTGACCCTCCATTTTAGGCCCGGTATCCCTACCTGATGCTCCGTTGTTGGCCTGGCACCCCTACCCAATATGCTGGGGTAGTACCGGTACCCCCACCGGTACTCTGCGGTAGTATTGGTACACCCACCGGTACTCCAGGGTAGTACCTGAACCCTTACTGGTTCGCTGGGGTACACCTGCTGACCTTACGGGCGTGCTGTGTAGACCAGACATTCCTACCTGACCCTCCAGGCTAGGCCCGGTATCCCTACCTGATGCTCTGCGGTAGGCCTGGCCCCCTACCCGACAATCTGGGGTAGTACCGGTACACCCACCGGGACTCCGCGGTACTTTTGCTATACCCACCGGTACTCCTGGATTGTACCGGAACCCTTACTGGTGCGCCGGGGTACACCTGCTGACCCTACGGGCACACTGCTTTGGACCCACCCTTCCTAACTGACCCGCCAGGGTAGGCCTGGTATACCTACCCGATGTTTCGAGGTAGAACCGGTTCCCCCACCGGTACTCTGGGTTTGGAACGGAACCCTTTCTGATGCGCCAGAGAACACCAGCTGTCCCTTCGTGCGCGCTGGACTAGACCCGGCCTCCCTACTGGACCCCACAGGTTAGACCCGCTATCCCTACCTGATGCTCCGCATTAGGCTTGGCACCCATACCCGATGTTCTGGGGTAGTAACGGTACCCCAACCGTTACTCTGCGGTAGTATCAGTACACCCACCGGTACTCCGGGGTAGTACGTGAACCCTTACTGGTTCACTGGGGTACACCTGCTGACGTTACTGGCGTGCGGTGTAGACCAGACATTCCTACCTGACCCTCCATTTTAGGCCCGGCATCCCTACCTGATGCTCCGTTGTTGGCCTGGCACCCCTACCCAATATGCTGGGGTAGTACCGGTACCCCCACCGGTACTCTGCCGTAGTATTGGTACACCCACCGGTACTCCAGGGCAGTACCTGAACCCTTACTGGTTCGCTGGGGTACACCTGCTGACCTTACGGGCGTGCTGTGTAGACCAGACATTCCTACCTGACCCTCCAGGCTAGGCCCGGTATCCCTACCTGATGCTCTGCGGTAGGCCTGGCCGCCTACCCGACAATCTGGGGTAGTACCGGTACACCCACAGGGACTCCGCGGTACTTTTGCTATACCCACTGGTACTCCTGGATTGTACCGGAACCCTTACTGGTGCGCCGGGGTACACCTGCTGACCCTACGGGCACACTGCTTTGGACCCACCCTTCCTACCTGACCCGCCGGGGTAGGCCTGGTATACCTACCCGATGTTTCGAGGTAGAACCGGTTCCCCCACCGGTACTCTGGGCTTGGAACGGAAACCTTTGTGATGCGCCAGAGAACACCAGCTGTCCCTTCGTGCGCGCTGGACTAGACCTGGCCTCCCTACCGGACCCCACAGGTTAGACCCGCTATCCCTACCTGATGCTCCGCATTAGGCTTGGCACCCATACCCGATGTTCTGGGGTAGTAGCGGTACCCCCACCGTTACTCTGCGGTAGTATCGGTACACCCACCGGTACTCCGGGGTAGTACGTGTAACCTTACGGGTTCACTGGGGTACACCTGATGACGTTACTGGCGCGCGGTGTAGACCAGACATTCCTACCTGACCCTCCATTTTAGGCCCGGTATCCCTACCTGATGCTCCGTTGTTGGCCTGGCACCCCTACCCGATATGCTGGGGTAGTACCGCTACCCCCACCGGTACTCTGCGGTAGTATTGGTACACCCACCGGTACTCCAGGGTAGTACCTGAACCCTTACTGGTTCTCTGGGGTACACCTGCTGACCTTACGGGCGTGCTGTGTAGACCAGACATTCCTACCTGACCCTCCAGGCTAGGCCCGGTATCCCTACCTGATGCTCTGCGGTAGGCCTGGCCCCCTACCCGACAATCTGGGGTAGTACCGGTACACCCACAGGGACTCCGCGGTACTTTTGCTATACCCACTGGTACTCCTGGATTGTACCGGAACCCTTACTGGTGCGCCGGGGTACACCTGCTGACCCTACGGGCACACTGCTTTGGACCCACCCTTCATACCTGACCCGCCGGGGTAGGCCTGGTATACCTACCCGATGTTTCGAGGTAGAACCGGTTCCCCCACCGGTACTCTGGGCTTGGAACGGAAACCTTTGTGATGCGCCAGAGAACACCAGCTGTCCCTTCGTGCGCGCTGGACTAGACCCGGCCTCCCTTCCGGACCCCACAGGTTAGACCCGCTATCCCTACCTGATGCTCCGCATTAGGCTTGGCACCCATACCCGATGTTCTGGGGTAGTAGCGGTACCCCCACCGTTACTCTGCGGTAGAATCGGTACACCCACCGGTACTCCGGGGTAGTACGTGAACCCTTACTGGTTCACTGGGGTACACCTGCTGACGTTACTGGCGCGCGGTGTAGACCAGACATTCCTACCTGACCCTCCATTTTAGGCCCGGTATCCCTACCTGATGCTCCGTTGTTGGCCTGGCACCCCTACCCAATATGCTGGGGTAGTACCGGTACCCCCACCGGTACTCTGCGGTAGTATTGGTACACCCACCGGTACTCCAGGGTAGTACCTGAACCCTTACTGGTTCGCTGGGGTACACCTGCTGACCTTACGGGCTTGCTCTGTAGACCAGACATTCCTACCTGACCCTCCAGGCTAGGCCCGGTATCCCTACCTGATGCTCTGCGGTAGGCCTGGCCCCCTATCCGACAATCTGGGGTACTACCGGTACACCCACAGGGACTCCGCGGTACTTTTGCTATACCCACCGGTACTCCTGGATTGTACCGGAACCCTTACTGGTGCGCCGGGGTACACCTGCTGACCCTACGGGCACACTGCTTTGGACCCACCCTTCCTACCTGACCCGCCGGGGTAGGCCTGGTATACCTACCCGATGTTTCGAGGTAGAACCGGTTCCCCCACCGGTACTCTGGGGTTGGAACGGAACCCTTTGTGATGCGCCAGAGAACACCAGCTGTACCTTTGTGCGCGCTGGACTAGACCTGGCCTCCCTACCGGACCCCACAGGTTAGACCCGCTATCCCTACCTGATGCTCCGCATTAGGCTTGGCACCCATACCCGATGTTCTGGGGTAGTAACGGTACCCCCACCGTTACTCTGCGTTAGTATCGGTACACCCACCGGTACTCCGGGGTAGTACGTGAACCCTTACTGGTTCACTGGGGTACACCTGATGACGTTACTGGCGCGCGGTGTAGACCAGACATTCCTACCTGACCCTCCGTTTTAGGCCCGGTATCCCTACCTGATGCTCCGTTGTTGGCCTGGCACCCCTACCCGATATGCTGGGGTAGTACCGGTACCCCCACCGGTACTCTGCGGTAGTATTGGTACACCCACCGGTACTCCAGGGTAGTACCTGAACACTTACTGGTTCGCTGAGGTACACCTGCTGACCTTACGGGCGTGCTGTGTAGACCAGACATTCCTACCTGACCCTCCAGGCTAGGCCCGGTATCCCTACCTGATGCTCTGCGGTAGGCCTGGCCCCCTACCCGACAATCTGGGGTAGTACAGGAACACCCACAGGGACTCCGCGGTACTTTTGCTATACCCACCGGTACTCCTGGATTGTACCGGAACCCTTACTGGTGCGCCGGGTTACACCTGCTGACCCTACGGGCACACTGCTTTGGACCCACCCCTCCTACCTGACCCGCCGGGGTAGGCCTGGAATACCTACCCGATGTTTCGAGGTAGAACCGGTTCCCCCACCGGTACTCTGGGCTTGGAACGGAAACCTTTCTGATGCGCCAGAGAACACCAGCTGTCCCTTCGTGCGCGCTGGACTAGACCCGGCCTCCCTTCTGGACCCCACAGGTTAGACCCGCTATCCCTACCTGATGCTCCGCATTAGGCTTGGCACCCATACCCGATCTTCTGGGGTAGTAGCGGTACCCCCACCGTTACTCTGCAGTAGTATCGGTACACCCACCGGTACTCCGGGGTAGTACGTGAACCCTTACTGGTTCACTGGGGTACACCTGCTGACGTTACTGGCGCGCGGTGTAGACCAGACATTCCTACCTGACCCTCCGTTTTAGGCCCGGTATCCCTACCTGATGCTCCGTTGTTGGCCTGGCACCCCTACCCAATAAGCTGGGGTAGTACCGGTACCCCCACCGGTACTCTGCGGTAGTATTGGTACACCCACCGGTACTCCAGGGTAGTACCTGAACCCTTACTGGTTCGCTGGGGTACACCTGCTGACCTTACGGGCGTGCTGTGTAGACCAGACATTCCTACCTGACCCTCCAGGCTAGGCCCGGTATCCCTACCTGATGCTCTGCGGTAGGCCTGGCCCCCTACCCGACAATCTGGGGTAGTACCGGTACACCCACCGGTACTCCGCGGTTGTTTTGCTATACCCACCGGTACTCCTGGATTGTACCGGAACCCTTACTGGTGCGCCGGGGTACACCTGCTGACCCTACGGGCGCGCCGCTTTACACCCACCCTTCCTACCTGACCCGCCGGGGTAGGCCTGGTATACCTACCCGATGTTTCGAGGTAGAACCGGTTCCCCCACCGGTACTCTGGGTTTGGAATGGAACCCTTTGTGATGCGCCAGAGAACACCAGCTGTCCCTTCGTGCGCGCTGCACTAGACCCGGCCTCCCTAATGGAACCCGCAGGTTAGACCCGGTATCCCTACCTGATGCTCCGCATTAGGCTTGGCACCCATACCCGATGTTCTGGGGTAGTAGCGGTACCCCCACTGTTACTCTGCGGTAGTATCGGTACACCCACCGGTACTCCGGGGTAGTACGTGAACCCTTACTGGTTCACTGGGGTACACCTGCTGACGTTACGGGCACGCGGTGTAGACCAGACATTCCTACCTGACCCTCCGTGTTAGTCCCATTATCCCTACCTGATGCTCCGTTGTTGGCCTGGCACCCCTACCCGATATGCTGGGGTAGTACCGCTACCCCCACCGGTACTCTGCGGTGGTATTGGTACACCCACCGGTACTCCAGGGTAGTACCTGAACCATTACTGGTTCGCTGGGGTACACCTGCTGACCTTACGGGCGTGCTCTGTAGACCAGACATTCCTACCTGACCCTCCAGGCTAGGCCCGGTATCCCTACCTGATGCTCTGCGCTACGCCTGGCCCCCTACCCGACAATCTGGGGTAGTACCGGTACACCCACAGGGACTCCGCGGTACTTTTGCTATATCCACCGGTACTCCTGGATTGTACCGGAACCCTTACTGGTGCGCCGGGGTACACCTGCTGACCCTACGGGCACACTGCTTTGGACCCACCCTTCCTACCTGACCCGCCGGGGTAGGCCTGGTATACCTACCCGATGTTTCGAGGTAGAACCGGTTCCCCCACCGGTACTCTGGGTTTGGAACGGAACCCTTTCTGATGCGCCAGAGAACACCAGCTGTCCCTTCGTGCGCGCTGCACTAGACCCGGCCTCCCTTCCGGACCCCACAGGATAGACCCGCTATCCCTACCTGATGCTCCGCATTAGGCTTGGCACCCATACCCGATGTTCTGGGGTAGTAACGGTACCCCCACCGTTACTCTGCGTTAGTATCGGTACACCCACCGGTACTCCGGGGTAGTACGTGAACCCTTACTGGTTCACTGGGGTACACCTGATGACGTTACTGGCGCGCGGTGTAGACCAGACATTCCTACCTGACCCTCCGTTTTAGGCCCGGTATCCCTACCTGATGCTCCGTTGTTGGCCTGGCACCCCTACCCGATATGCTGGGGTAGTACCGGTACCCCCACCGGTACTCTGCGGTAGTATTGGTACACCCACCGGTACTCCAGGGTAGTACCTGAACACTTACTGGTTCGCTGAGGTACACCTGCTGACCTTACGGGCGTGCTGTGTAGACCAGACATTCCTACCTGACCCTCCAGGCTAGGCCCGGTATCCCTACCTGATGCTCTGCGGTAGGCCTGGCCCCCTACCCGACAATCTGGGGTAGTACCGGAACACCCACAGGGACTCCGCGGTACTTTTGCTATACCCACCGGTACTCCTGGATTGTACCGGAACCCTTACTGGTGCGCCGGGTTACACCTGCTGACCCTACGGGCACACTGATTTGGACCCACCCCTCCTACCTGACCCGCCGGGGTAGGCCTGGAATACCTACCCGATGTTTCGAGGTAGAACCGGTTCCCCCACCGGTACTCTGGGCTTGGAACGGAAACCTTTCTGATGCGCCAGAGAACACCAGCTGTCCCTTCGTGCGCGCTGGACTAGACCCGGCCTCCCTTCTGGACCCCACAGGTTAGACCCGCTATCCCTACCTGATGCTCCGCATTAGGCTTGGCACCCATACCCGATCTTCTGGGGTAGTAGCGGTACCCCCACCGTTACTCTGCAGTAGTATCGGTACACCCACCGGTACTCCGGGGTAGTACGTGAACCCTTACTGGTTCACTGGGGTACACCTGCTGACGTTACTGGCGCGCGGTGTAGACCAGACATTCCTACCTGACCCTCCGTGTTAGGCCCGGTATCCCTACCTGATGCTCCGTTGTTGGCCTGGCACCCCTACCCAATAAGCTGGGGTAGTACCGGTACCCCCACCGGTACTCTGCGGTAGTATTGGTACACCCACCGGTACTCCAGGGTAGTACCTGAACCCTTACTGGTTCGCTGGGGTACACCTGCTGACCTTACGGGCGTGCTGTGTAGACCAGACATTCCTACCTGACCCTCCAGGCTAGGCCCGGTATCCCTACCTGATGCTCTGCGGTAGGCCTGGCCCCCTACCCGACAATCTGGGGTAGTACCGGTACACCCACCGGTAGTCCGCGGTTGTTTTGCTATACCCACCGGTACTCCTGGATTGTACCGGAACCCTTACTGGTGCGCCGGGGTACACCTGCTGACCCTACGGGCGCGCCGCTTTACACCCACCCTTCCTACCTGACCCGCCGGGGTAGGCCTGGTATACCTACCCGATGTTTCGAGGTAGAACCGGTTCCCCCACCGGTACTCTGGGTTTGGAATGGAACCCTTTGTGATGCGCCAGAGAACACCAGCTGTCCCTTCGTGCGCGCTGCACTAGACCCGGCCTCCCTAATGGAACCCGCAGGTTAGACCCGGTATCCCTACCTGATGCTCCGCATTAGGCTTGGCACCCATACCCGATGTTCTGGGGTAGTAGCGGTACCCCCACTGTTACTCTGCGGTAGTATCGGTACACCCACCGGTACTCCGGGGTAGTACGTGAACCCTTACTGGTTCACTGGGGTACACCTGCTGACGTTACGGGCACGCGGTGTAGACCAGACATTCCTACCTGACCCTCCGTGTTAGTCCCATTATCCCTACCTGATGCTCCGTTGTTGGCCTGGCACCCCTACCCGATATGCTGGGGTAGTACCGCTACCCCCACCGGTACTCTGCGGTGGTATTGGTACACCCACCGGTACTCCAGGGTAGTACCTGAACCATTACTGGTTCGCTGGGGTACACCTGCTGACCTTACGGGCGTGCTCTGTAGACCAGACATTCCTACCTGACCCTCCAGGCTAGGCCCGGTATCCCTACCTGATGCTCTGCGGTAGGCCTGGCCCCCTACCCGACAATCTGGGGTAGTACCGGTACACCCACAGGGACTCCGCGGTACTTTTGCTATATCCACCGGTACTCCTGGATTGTACCGGAACCCTTACTGGTGCGCCGGGGTACACCTGCTGACCCTACGGGCACACTGCTTTGGACCCACCCTTCCTACCTGACCCGCCGGGGTAGGCCTGGTATACCTACCCGATGTTTCGAGGTAGAACCGGTTCCCCCACCGGTACTCTGGGTTTGGAACGGAACCCTTTCTGATGCGCCAGAGAACACCAGCTGTCCCTTCGTGCGCGCTGCACTAGACCCGGCCTCCCTTCCGGACCCCACAGGATAGACCCGCTATCCCTACCTGATGCTCCGCATTAGGCTTGGCACCCATACCCGATGTTCTGGGGTAGTAACGGTACCCCCACCGTTACTCTGCGGTAGTATCGGTACACCCACCGGTACTCCGGGGTAGTACGAGAACCCTTACTGGTTCAATGGGGTACACCTGATGACGTTACTGGCGCGCGGTGTAGACCAGACATTCCTACCTGACCCTCCGTTTTAGGCCCGGTATCCCTACCTGATGCTCCGTTGTTGGCCTAGCACCCCTACCCGATATGCTGGGGTAGTACCGGTACCCCCACCGGTACTCTGCGGTAGTATTGGTACACCCACCGGTACTCCAGGGTAGTACCTGAACCCTTACTGGTTCGCTGGGGTACACCTGCTGACCTTACTGGCGTGCGGTGTAGACCAGACATTCCTACCTGACCCTCCAGGCTAGGCCCGGTATCCCTACCTGATGCTCTGCGGTAGGCCTGGCCCCCTACCCGACAATCTGGGGTAGTACCGGTACACCCACAGGGACTCAGCGGTACTTTTGCTATACCCACCGGTACTCCTGGATTGTACCGGAACCCTTACTGGTGCGCTGGGTTACACCTGCTGACCCTACGGGCACACTGCTTTGGACCCACCCTTCCTACCTGACCTGCCGGGGTAGGCCTGGTATACCTACCCGATGTTTCGAGGTAGAACCGGTTCCCCCACCGGTACTCTGGGTTTGGAACGGAACCCTTTCTGATGCGCCAGAGAACACCAGCTGTCCCTTCGTGCGCGCTGGACTAGACCCGGCCTCCCTTCCGGACCCCACAGGTTAGACCCGCTATCCCTACCTGATGCTCCGCATTAGGCTTGGCACCCATACCCGATGTTCTGGGGTAGTAGCGGTACCCCCACCGTTACTCTGCGGTAGTATCAGTACACCCACCGGTACTCCGAGTTAGTACGTGAACCCTTACTGGTTCACTGGGGTACACCTGCTGACGTTTCGGGCACGCGGTATAGACCAGACATTCTTCCTTACCCTCCGTGTTAGTCCTGGTATCCCTACCTGATGCTCCTTTGTTGGCCTGGCACACCTACCCGATATGCTGGGGTAGTACCGCTACCCCCACCGGTACTCTGCGGTAGTATTGGTACACCCACCGGTACTCCAGGGTAGTACCTGAACCCTTACTGGTTCTCTGGGGTACACCTGCTGACCTTACGGGCGTGCTGTGTAGACCAGACATTCCTACCTGACCCTCCAGGCTAGGCCCGGTATCCCTACCTGATGCTCTGCGGTAGGCCTGGCCCCCTACCCGACAATCTGGGGTAGTACCGGTACACCCACAGGGACTCCGCGGTACTTTTGCTATACCCACTGGTACTCCTGGATTGTACCGGAACCCTTACTGGTGCGCCGGGGTACACCTGCTGACCCTACGGGCACACTGCTTTGGACCCACCCTTCCTACCTGACCCGCCGGGGTAGGCCTGGTATACCTACCCGATGTTTCGAGGTAGAACCGGTTCCCCCACCGGTACTCTGGGCTTGGAACGGAAACCTTTGTGATGCGCCAGAGAACACCAGCTGTCCCTTCGTGCGCGCTGGACTAGACCCGGCCTCCCTTCCGGACCCCACAGGTTAGACCCGCTATCCCTACCTGATGCTCCGCATTAGGCTTGGCACCCATACCCGATGTTCTGGGGTAGTAGCGGTACCCCCACCGTTACTCTGCGGTAGAATCGGTACACCCACCGGTACTCCGGGGTAGTACGTGAACCCTTACTGGTTCACTGGGGTACACCTGCTGACGTTACTGGCGCGCGGTGTAGACCAGACATTCCTACCTGACCCTCCATTTTAGGCCCGGTATCCCTACCTGATGCTCCGTTGTTGGCCTGGCACCCCTACCCAATATGCTGGGGTAGTACCGGTACCCCCACCGGTACTCTGCGGTAGTATTGGTACACCCACCGGTACTCCAGGGTAGTACCTGAACCCTTACTGGTTCGCTGGGGTACACCTGCTGACCTTACGGGCTTGCTCTGTAGACCAGACATTCCTACCTGACCCTCCAGGCTAGGCCCGGTATCCCTACCTGATGCTCTGCGGTAGGCCTGGCCCCCTATCCGACAATCTGGGGTACTACTGGTACACCCACAGGGACTCCGCGGTACTTTTGCTATACCCACCGGTACTCCTGGATTGTACCGGAACCCTTACTGGTGCGCCGGGGTACACCTGCTGACCCTACGGGCACACTGCTTTGGACCCACCCTTCCTACCTGACCCGCCGGGGTAGGCCTGGTATACCTACCCGATGTTTCGAGGTAGAACCGGTTCCCCCACCGGTACTCTGGGGTTGGAACGGAACCCTTTGTGATGCGCCAGAGAACACCAGCTGTACCTTTGTGCGCGCTGGACTAGACCTGGCCTCCCTACCGGACCCCACAGGTTAGACCCGCTATCCCTACCTGATGCTCCGCATTAGGCTTGGCACCCATACCCGATGTTCTGGGGTAGTAACGGTACCCCCACCGTTACTCTGCGTTAGTATCGGTACACCCACCGGTACTCCGGGGTAGTACGTGAACCCTTACTGGTTCACTGGGGTACACCTGATGACGTTACTGGCGCGCGGTGTAGACCAGACATTCCTACCTGACCCTCCGTTTTAGGCCCGGTATCCCTACCTGATGCTCCGTTGTTGGCCTGGCACCCCTACCCGATATGCTGGGGTAGTACCGGTACCCCCACCGGTACTCTGCGGTAGTATTGGTACACCCACCGGTACTCCAGGGTAGTACCTGAACACTTACTGGTTCGCTGAGGTACACCTGCTGACCTTACGGGCGTGCTGTGTAGACCAGACATTCCTACCTGACCCTCCAGGCTAGGCCCGGTATCCCTACCTGATGCTCTGCGGTAGGCCTGGCCCCCTACCCGACAATCTGGGGTAGTACCGGAACACCCACAGGGACTCCGCGGTACTTTTGCTATACCCACCGGTACTCCTGGATTGTACCGGAACCCTTACTGGTGCGCCGGGTTACACCTGCTGACCCTACGGGCACACTGCTTTGGACCCACCCCTCCTACCTGACCCGCCGGGGTAGGCCTGGAATACCTACCCGATGTTTCGAGGTAGAACCGGTTCCCCCACCGGTACTCTGGGCTTGGAACGGAAACCTTTCTGATGCGCCAGAGAACACCAGCTGTCCCTTCGTGCGCGCTGGACTAGACCCGGCCTCCCTTCCGGACCCCACAGGTTAGACCCGCTATCCCTACCTGATGCTCCGCATTAGGCTTGGCACCCATACCCGATCTTCTGGGGTAGTAGCGGTACCCCCACCGTTACTCTGCAGTAGTATCGGTACACCCACCGGTACTCCGGGGTAGTACGTGAACCCTTACTGGTTCACTGGGGTACACCTGCTGACGTTACTGGCGCGCGGTGTAGACCAGACATTCCTACCTGACCCTCCGTTTTAGGCCCGGTATCCCTACCTGATGCTCCGTTGTTGGCCTGGCACCCCTACCCAATAAGCTGGGGTAGTACCGGTACCCCCACCGGTACTCTGCGGTAGTATTGGTACACCCACCGGTACTCCAGGGTAGTACCTGAACCCTTACTGGTTCGCTGGGGTACACCTGCTGACCTTACGGGCGTGCTGTGTAGACCAGACATTCCTACCTGACCCTCCAGGCTAGGCCCGGTATCCCTACCTGATGCTCTGCGGTAGGCCTGGCCCCCTACCCGACAATCTGGGGTAGTACCGGTACACCCACCGGTAGTCCGCGGTTGTTTTGCGATACCCACCGGTACTCCTGGATTGTACCGGAACCCTTACTGGTGCGCCGGGGTACACCTGCTGACCCTACGGGCGCCCCGCTTTACACCCACCCTTCCTACCTGACCCGCCGGGGTAGGCCTGGTATACCTACCCGATGTTTCGAGGTAGAACCGGTTCCCCCACCGGTACTCTGGGTTTGGAATGGAACCCTTTGTGATGCGCCAGAGAACACCAGCTGTCCCTTCGTGCGCGCTGCACTAGACCCGGCCTCCCTAATGGAACCCGCAGGTTAGACCCGGTATCCCTACCTGATGCTCCGCATTAGGCTTGGCACCCATACCCGATGTTCTGGGGTAGTAGCGGTACCCCCACTGTTACTCTGCGGTAGTATCGGTACACCCACCGGTACTCCGGGGTAGTACGTGAACCCTTACTGGTTCACTGGGGTACACCTGCTGACGTTACGGGCACGCGGTGTAGACCAGACATTCCTACCTGACCCTCCGTGTTAGTCCCATTATCCCTACCTGATGCTCCGTTGTTGGCCTGGCACCCCTACCCGATATGCTGGGGTAGTACCGCTACCCCCACCGGTACTCTGCGGTGGTATTGGTACACCCACCGGTACTCCAGGGTAGTACCTGAACCATTACTGGTTCGCTGGGGTACACCTGCTGACCTTACGGGCGTGCTCTGTAGACCAGACATTCCTACCTGACCCTCCAGGCTAGGCCCGGTATCCCTACCTGATGCTCTGCGCTACGCCTGGCCCCCTACCCGACAATCTGGGGTAGTACCGGTACACCCACAGGGACTCCGCGGTACTTTTGCTATATCCACCGGTACTCCTGGATTGTACCGGAACCCTTACTGGTGCGCCGGGGTACACCTGCTGACCCTACGGGCACACTGCTTTGGACCCACCCTTCCTACCTGACCCGCCGGGGTAGGCCTGGTATACCTACCCGATGTTTCGAGGTAGAACCGGTTCCCCCACCGGTACTCTGGGTTTGGAACGGAACCCTTTCTGATGCGCCAGAGAACACCAGCTGTCCCTTCGTGCGCGCTGCACTAGACCCGGCCTCCCTTCCGGACCCCACAGGATAGACCCGCTATCCCTACCTGATGCTCCGCATTAGGCTTGGCACCCATACCCGATGTTCTGGGGTAGTAACGGTACCCCCACCGTTACTCTGCGTTAGTATCGGTACACCCACCGGTACTCCGGGGTAGTACGTGAACCCTTACTGGTTCACTGGGGTACACCTGATGACGTTACTGGCGCGCGGTGTAGACCAGACATTCCTACCTGACCCTCCGTTTTAGGCCCGGTATCCCTACCTGATGCTCCGTTGTTGGCCTGGCACCCCTACCCGATATGCTGGGGTAGTACCGCTACCCCCACCGGTACTCTGCGGTAGTATTGGTACACCCACCGGTACTCCAGGGTAGTACCTGAACACTTACTGGTTCGCTGAGGTACACCTGCTGACCTTACGGGCGTGCTGTGTAGACCAGACATTCCTACCTGACCCTCCAGGCTAGGCCCGGTATCCCTACCTGATGCTCTGCGGTAGGCCTGGCCCCCTACCCGACAATCTGGGGTAGTACCGGAACACCCACAGGGACTCCGCGGTACTTTTGCTATACCCACCGGTACTCCTGGATTGTACCGGAACCCTTACTGGTGCGCCGGGTTACACCTGCTGACCCTACGGGCACACTGCTTTGGACCCACCCCTCCTACCTGACCCGCCGGGGTAGGCCTGGAATACCTACCCGATGTTTCGAGGTAGAACCGGTTCCCCCACCGGTACTCTGGGCTTGGAACGGAAACCTTTCTGATGCGCCAGAGAACACCAGCTGTCCCTTCGTGCGCGCTGGACTAGACCCGGCCTCCCTTCCGGACCCCACAGGTTAGACCCGCTATCCCTACCTGATGCTCCGCATTAGGCTTGGCACCCATACCCGATCTTCTGGGGTAGTAGCGGTACCCCCACCGTTACTCTGCAGTAGTATCGGTACACCCACCGGTACTCCGGGGTAGTACGTGAACCCTTACTGGTTCACTGGGGTACACCTGCTGACGTTACTGGCGCGCGGTGTAGACCAGACATTCCTACCTGACCCTCCGTTTTAGGCCCGGTATCCCTACCTGATGCTCCGTTGTTGGCCTGGCACCCCTACCCAAAAAGCTGGGGTAGTACCGGTACCCCCACCGGTACTCTGCGGTAGTATTGGTACACCCACCGGTACTCCAGGGTAGTACCTGAACCCTTACTGGTTCGCTGGGGTACACCTGCTGACCTTACGGGCGTGCTGTGTAGACCAGACATTCCTACCTGACCCTCCAGGCTAGGCCCGGTATCCCTACCTGATGCTCTGCGGTAGGCCTGGCCCCCTACCCTACAATCTGGGGTAGTACCGGTACACCCACCGGTAGTCCGCGGTTGTTTTGCTATACCCACCGGTACTCCTGGATTGTACCGGAACCCTTACTGGTGCGCCGGGGTACACCTGCTGACCCTACGGGCGCGCCGCTTTACACCCACCCTTCCTACCTGACCCGCCGGGGTAGGCCTGGTATACCTACCCGATGTTTCGAGGTAGAACCGGTTCCCCCACCGGTACTCTGGGTTTGGAATGGAACCCTTTGTGATGCGCCAGAGAACACCAGCTGTCCCTTCGTGCGCGCTGCACTAGACCCGGCCTCCCTAATGGAACCCGCAGGTTAGACCCGGTATCCCTACCTGATGCTCCGCATTAGGCTTGGCACCCATACCCGATGTTCTGGGGTAGTAGCGGTACCCCCACTGTTACTCTGCGGTAGTATCGGTACACCCACCGGTACTCCGGGGTAGTACGTGAACCCTTACTGGTTCACTGGGGTACACCTGCTGACGTTACGGGCACGCGGTGTAGACCAGACATTCCTACCTGACCCTCCGTGTTAGTCCCATTATCCCTACCTGATGCTCCGTTGTTGGCCTGGCACCCCTACCCGATATGCTGGGGTAGTACCGCTACCCCCACCGGTACTCTGCGGTGGTATTGGTACACCCACCGGTACTCCAGGGTAGTACCTGAACCATTACTGGTTCGCTGGGGTACACCTGCTGACCTTACGGGCGTGCTCTGTAGACCAGACATTCCTACCTGACCCTCCAGGCTAGGCCCGGTATCCCTACCTGATGCTCTGCGGTAGGCCTGGCCCCCTACCCGACAATCTGGGGTAGTACCGGTACACCCACAGGGACTCCGCGGTACTTTTGCTATATCCACCGGTACTCCTGGATTGTACCGGAACCCTTACTGGTGCGCCGGGGTACACCTGCTGACCCTACGGGCACACTGCTTTGGACCCACCCTTCCTACCTGACCCGCCGGGGTAGGCCTGGTATACCTACCCGATGTTTCGAGGTAGAACCGGTTCCCCCACCGGTACTCTGGGTTTGGAACGGAACCCTTTCTGATGCGCCAGAGAACACCAGCTGTCCCTTCGTGCGCGCTGCACTAGACCCGGCCTCCCTTCCGGACCCCACAGGATAGACCCGCTATCCCTACCTGATGCTCCGCATTAGGCTTGGCACCCATACCCGATGTTCTGGGGTAGTAACGGTACCCCCACCGTTACTCTGCGGTAGTATCGGTACACCCACCGGTACTCCGGGGTAGTACGAGAACCCTTACTGGTTCAATGGGGTACACCTGATGACGTTACTGGCGCGCGGTGTAGACCAGACATTCCTACCTGACCCTCCGTTTTAGGCCCGGTATCCCTACCTGATGCTCCGTTGTTGGCCTAGCACCCCTACCCGATATGCTGGGGTAGTACCGGTACCCCCACCGGTACTCTGCGGTAGTATTGGTACACCCACCGGTACTCCAGGGTAGTACCTGAACCCTTACTGGTTCGCTGGGGTACACCTGCTGACCTTACTGGCGTGCTGTGTAGACCAGACATTCCTACCTGACCCTCCAGGCTAGGCCCGGTATCCCTACCTGATGCTCTGCGGTAGGCCTGGCCCCCTACCCGACAATCTGGGGTAGTACCGGTACACCCACAGGGACTCCGCGGTACTTTTGCTATACCCACCGGTACTCCTGGATTGTACCGGAACCCTTACTGGTGCGCCGGGTTACACCTGCTGACCCTACGGGCACACTGCTTTGGACCCACCCCTCCTACCTGACCCGCCGGGGTAGGCCTGGAATACCTACCCGATGTTTCGAGGTAGAACCGGTTCCCCCACCGGTACTCTGGGCTTGGAACGGAAACCTTTCTGATGCGCCAGAGAACACCAGCTGTCCCTTCGTGCGCGCTGGACTAGACCCGGCCTCCCTTCTGGACCCCACAGGTTAGACCCGCTATCCCTACCTGATGCTCCGCATTAGGCTTGGCACCCATACCCGATCTTCTGGGGTAGTAGCGGTACCCCCACCGTTACTCTGCAGTAGTATCGGTACACCCACCGGTACTCCGGGGTAGTACGTGAACCCTTACTGGTTCACTGGGGTACACCTGCTGACGTTACTGGCGCGCGGTGTAGACCAGACATTCCTACCTGACCCTCCGTTTTAGGCCCGGTATCCCTACCTGATGCTCCGTTGTTGGCCTGGCACCCCTACCCAATAAGCTGGGGTAGTACCGGTACCCCCACCGGTACTCTGCGGTAGTATTGGTACACCCACCGGTACTCCAGGGTAGTACCTGAACCCTTACTGGTTCGCTGGGGTACACCTGCTGACCTTACGGGCGTGCTGTGTAGACCAGACATTCCTACCTGACCCTCCAGGCTAGGCCCGGTATCCCTACCTGATGCTCTGCGGTAGGCCTGGCCCCCTACCCGACAATCTGGGGTAGTACCGGTACACCCACCGGTAGTCCGCGGTTGTTTTGCTATACCCACCGGTACTCCTGGATTGTACCGGAACCCTTACTGGTGCGCCGGGGTACACCTGCTGACCCTACGGGCGCGCCGATTTACACCCACCCTTCCTACCTGACCCGCCGGGGTAGGCCTGGTATACCTACCCGATGTTTCGAGGTAGAACCGGTTCCCCCACCGGTACTCTGGGTTTGGAATGGAACCCTTTGTGATGCGCCAGAGAACACCAGCTGTCCCTTCGTGCGCGCTGCACTAGACCCGGCCTCCCTAATGGAACCCGCAGGTTAGACCCGGTATCCCTACCTGATGCTCCGCATTAGGCTTGGCACCCATACCCGATGTTCTGGGGTAGTAGCGGTACCCCCACTGTTACTCTGCGGTAGTATCGGTACACCCACCGGTACTCCGGGGTAGTACGTGAACCCTTACTGGTTCACTGGGGTACACCTGCTGACGTTACGGGCACGCGGTGTAGACCAGACATTCCTACCTGACCCTCCGTGTTAGTCCCATTATCCCTACCTGATGCTCCGTTGTTGGCCTGGCACCCCTACCCGATATGCTGGGGTAGTACCGCTACCCCCACCGGTACTCTGCGGTGGTATTGGTACACCCACCGGTACTCCAGGGTAGTACCTGAACCATTACTGGTTCGCTGGGGTACACCTGCTGACCTTACGGGCGTGCTCTGTAGACCAGACATTCCTACCTGACCCTCCAGGCTAGGCCCGGTATCCCTACCTGATGCTCTGCGCTACGCCTGGCCCCCTACCCGACAATCTGGGGTAGTACCGGTACACCCACAGGGACTCCGCGGTACTTTTGCTATATCCACCGGTACTCCTGGATTGTACCGGAACCCTTACTGGTGCGCCGGGGTACACCTGCTGACCCTACGGGCACACTGCTTTGGACCCACCCTTCCTACCTGACCCGCCGGGGTAGGCCTGGTATCCCTACCCGATGTTACGAGGTAGAACCGGTTCCCCCACCGGTACTCTGGGTTTGGAACGGAACCCTTTCTGATGCGCCAGAGAACACCAGCTGTCCCTTCGTGCGCGCTGCACTAGACCCGGCCTCCCTTCCGGACCCCACAGGATAGACCCGCTATCCCTACCTGATGCTCCGCATTAGGCTTGGCACCCATACCCGATGTTCTGGGGTAGTAACGGTACCCCCACCGTTACTCTGCGTTAGTATCGGTACACCCACCGGTACTCCGGGGTAGTACGTGAACCCTTACTGGTTCACTGGGGTACACCTGATGACGTTACTGGCGCGCGGTGTAGACCAGACATTCCTACCTGACCCTCCGTTTTAGGCCCGGTATCCCTACCTGATGCTCCGTTGTTGGCCTGGCACCCCTACCCGATATGCTGGGGTAGTACCGCTACCCCCACCGGTACTCTGCGGTAGTATTGGTACACCCACCGGTACTCCAGGGTAGTACCTGAACACTTACTGGTTCGCTGAGGTACACCTGCTGACCTTACGGGCGTGCTGTGTAGACCAGACATTCCTACCTGACCCTCCAGGCTAGGCCCGGTATCCCTACCTGATGCTCTGCGGTAGGCCTGGCCCCCTACCCGACAATCTGGGGTAGTACCGGAACACCCACAGGGACTCCGCGGTACTTTTGCTATACCCACCGGTACTCCTGGATTGTACCGGAACCCTTACTGGTGCGCCGGGTTACACCTGCTGACCCTACGGGCACACTGCTTTGGACCCACCCCTCCTACCTGACCCGCCGGGGTAGGCCTGGAATACCTACCCGATGTTTCGAGGTAGAACCGGTTCCCCCACCGGTACTCTGGGCTTGGAACGGAAACCTTTCTGATGTGCCAGAGAACACCAGCTGTCCCTTCGTGCGCGCTGGACTAGACCCGGCCTCCCTTCCGGACCCCACAGGTTAGACCCGCTATCCCTACCTGATGCTCCGCATTAGGCTTGGCACCCATACCCGATCTTCTGGGGTAGTAGCGGTACCCCCACCGTTACTCTGCAGTAGTATCGGTACACCCACCGGTACTCCGGGGTAGTACGTGAACCCTTACTGGTTCACTGGGGTACACCTGCTGACGTTACTGGCGCGCGGTGTAGACCAGACATTCCTACCTGACCCTCCGTTTTAGGCCCGGTATCCCTACCTGATGCTCCGTTGTTGGCCTGGCACCCCTACCCAATAAGCTGGGGTAGTACCGGTACCCCCACCGGTACTCTGCGGTAGTATTGGTACACCCACCGGTACTCCAGGGTAGTACCTGAACCCTTACTGGTTCGCTGGGGTACACCTGCTGACCTTACGGGCGTGCTGTGTAGACCAGACATTCCTACCTGACCCTCCAGGCTAGGCCCGGTATCCCTACCTGATGCTCTGCGGTAGGCCTGGCCCCCTACCCGACAATCTGGGGTAGTACCGGTACACCCACCGGTAGTCCGCGGTTGTTTTGCTATACCCACCGGTACTCCTGGATTGTACCGGAACCCTTACTGGTGCGCCGGGGTACACCTGCTGACCCTACGGGCGCGCCGCTTTACACCCACCCTTCCTACCTGACCCACCGGGGTAGGCCTGGTATACCTACCCGATGTTTCGAGGTAGAACCGGTTCCCCCACCGGTACTCTGGGTTTGGAATGGAACCCTTTGTGATGCGCCAGAGAACACCAGCTGTCCCTTCGTGCGCGCTGGACTAGACCCGGCCTCCCTAATGGAACCCGCAGGTTAGACCCGGTATCCCTACCTGATGCTCCGCATTAGGCTTGGCACCCATACCCGATGTTCTGGGGTAGTAGCGGTACCCCCACTGTTACTCTGCGGTAGTATCGGTACACCCACCGGTACTCCGGGGTAGTACGTGAACCCTTACTGGTTCACTGGGGTACACCTGCTGACGTTACGGGCACGCGGTGTAGACCAGACATTCCTACCTGACCCTCCGTGTTAGTCCCATTATCCCTACCTGATGCTCCGTTGTTGGCCTGGCACCCCTACCCGATATGCTGGGGTAGTACCGCTACCCCCACCGGTACTCTGCGGTGGTATTGGTACACCCACCGGTACTCCAGGGTAGTACCTGAACCATTACTGGTTCGCTGGGGTACACCTGCTGACCTTACGGGCGTGCTCTGTAGACCAGACATTCCTACCTGACCCTCCAGGCTAGGCCCGGTATCCCTACCTGATGCTCTGCGGTAGGCCTGGCCCCCTACCCGACAATCTGGGGTAGTACCGGTACACCCACAGGGACTCCGCGGTACTTTTGCTATATCCACCGGTACTCCTGGATTGTACCGGAACCCTTACTGGTGCGCCGGGGTACACCTGCTGACCCTACGGGCACACTGCTTTGGACCCACCCTTCCTACCTGACCCGCCGGGGTAGGCCTGGTATACCTACCCGATGTTTCGAGGTAGAACCGGTTCCCCCACCGGTACTCTGGGTTTGGAACGGAACCCTTTCTGATGCGCCAGAGAACACCAGCTGTCCCTTCGTGCGCGCTGCACTAGACCCGGCCTCCCTTCCGGACCCCACAGGATAGACCCGCTATCCCTACCTGATGCTCCGCATTAGGCTTGGCACCCATACCCGATGTTCTGGGGTAGTAACGGTACCCCCACCGTTACTCTGCGGTAGTATCGGTACACCCACCGGTACTCCGGGGTAGTACGAGAACCCTTACTGGTTCAATGGGGTACACCTGATGACGTTACTGGCGCGCGGTGTAGACCAGACATTCCTACCTGACCCTCCGTTTTAGGCCCGGTATCCCTACCTGATGCTCCGTTGTTGGCCTAGCACCCCTACCCGATATGCTGGGGTAGTACCGGTACCCCCACCGGTACTCTGCGGTAGTATTGGTACACCCACCGGTACTCCAGGGTAGTACCTGAACCCTTACTGGTTCGCTGGGGTACACCTGCTGACCTTACTGGCGTGCTGTGTAGACCAGACATTCCTACCTGACCCTCCAGGCTAGGCCCGGTATCCCTACCTGATGCTCTGCGGTAGGCCTGGCCCCCTACCCGACAATCTGGGGTAGTACCGGTACACCCACAGGGACTCAGCGGTACTTTTGCTATACCCACCGGTACTCCTGGATTGTACCGGAACCCTTACTGGTGCGCTGGGTTACACCTGCTGACCCTACGGGCACACTGCTTTGGACCCACCCTTCCTACCTGACCTGCCGGGGTAGGCCTGGTATACCTACCCGATGTTTCGAGGTAGAACCGGTTCCCCCACCGGTACTCTGGGTTTGGAACGGAACCCTTTCTGATGTGCCAGAGAACACCAGCTGTCCCTTCGTGCGCGCTGGACTAGACCCGGCCTCCCTTCCGGACCCCACAGGTTAGACCCGCTATCCCTACCTGATGCTCCGCATTAGGCTTGGCACCCATACCCGATGTTCTGGGGTAGTAGCGGTACCCCCACCGTTACTCTGCGGTAGTATCAGTACACCCACCGGTACTCCGAGTTAGTACGTGAACCCTTACTGGTTCACTGGGGTACACCTGCTGACGTTTCGGGCACGCGGTATAGACCAGACATTCTTCCTTACCCTCCGTGTTAGTCCTGGTATCCCTACCTGATGCTCCTTTGTTGGCCTGGCACACCTACCCGATATGCTGGGGTAGTACCGCTACCCCCACCGGTACTCTGCGGTAGTATTGGTACACCCACCGGTACTCCAGGGTAGTACCTGAACCCTTAGTGGTTCCCTGGGGTACACCTGCTGACCTTACGGGCGTGCTGTGTAGACCAGACATTCCTACCTGACCCTCCAGGCTAGGCCCGGTATCCCTACCTGATGCTCTGCGGTAGGCCTGGCCCCCTACCCGACAATCTGGGGTAGTACCGGTACACCCACAGGGACTCCGCGGTACTTTTGCTATACCCACCGGTACTCCTGGATTCTACCGGAACCCTTACTGGTGCGCTGGGTTACACCTGCTGACCCTACGGGCACACTGCTTTGGACCCACCCTTCCTACCTGACCCGCCGGAGTAGGCCTGGTATACCTACCCGATGTTTCGAGGTAGAACCGGTTCCCCCACCGGTACTCTGGGTTTGGAACGGAAACCTTTGTGATGCGCCAGAGAACACCAGCTGTCCCTTCGTGCGCGCTGGACTAGACCTGGCCTCCCTACCGGACCCCACAGGTTAGACCCGCTATCCCTACCTGATGCTCCGCATTAGGCTTGGCACCCATACCTGATGTTCTGGGGTAGTAACGGTACCCCCACCGTTACTCTGCGGTAGTATCGGTACACCCACCGGTACTCCGGGGTAGTACGTGAACCCTTACTGGTTCACTGGGGTACACCTGCTGACGTTACTGGCGTGCGGTGTAGACCAGACATTCCTACCTGACCCTCCGTTTTAGGCCCGGTATCCCTACCTGATGCTCCGTTGTTGGCCTGGCACCCCTACCCGATATGCTGGGGTAGTACCGCTACCCCCACCGGTACTCTGCGGTAGTATTGGTACACCCACCGGTACTCCAGGGTAGTACCTGAACCCTTACTGGTTCGCTGGGGTACACCTGCTGACCTTACGGGCGTGCTGTGTAGACCAGACATTCCTACCTGACCCTCCAGGCTAGGCCCGGTATCCCAACCTGATGCTCTGCGGTAGGCCTGGCCCCCTACCCGACAATCTGGGGTAGTACCGGTACACCCACAGGTACTCCGCGGTACTTTTGCTATACCCACCGGTACTCCTGGATTGTACCAGAACCCTTACTGGTGCGCCGGGGTACACCTGCTGACCCTACGGGCACACTGCTTTGGACCCACCCTTCCTACCTGACCCGCCGGGGTAGGACTGGTATACCTACCCGATGTTTCGAGGTAGAACCGGTTCCCCCAACGGTACTCTGGTGTTGGAACGGAAACCTTTCTGATGCGCCAGAGAACACCAGCTGTCCCTTCGTGCGCGCTGGACTAGACCCGGCCTCCCTTCCGGACCCCACAGGTTAGACCCGCTATCCCTACCTGATGCTCCGCATTAGGCTTGGCACCCATACCCGATGTTCTGGGGTAGTAGCGGTACCCCCACCGTTACTCTGCGGTAGTATCGGTACACCCACCGGTACTTCGGGGTAGTACGTGAACCCTTACTGGTTCACTGGGGTACACCTGCTGACGTTACTGGCGTGCGGTGTAGACCAGACATTCCTACCTGACCCTCCGTTTTAGGCCCGGTATCCCTACCTGATGCTCCGTTGTTGGCCTGGCACCCCTACCCAATATGCTGGGGTAGTACCGGTACCCCCACCGGTACTCTGCGGTAGTATTGGTACACCCACCGGTACTCCAGGGCAGTACCTGAACCCTTACTGGTTTGCTGGGGTACACCTGCTGACCTTACGGGCGTGCTGTGTAGACCAGACATTCCTACCTGACCCTCCAGGCTAGGCCAGGTATCCCTACCTGATGCTCTGCGGTAGGCCTGGCCCCCTACCCGACAATCTGGGGTAGTACCGGTACACCCACAGGGACTCCGCGGTACTTTTGCTATACCCACCGGTACTCCTGGATTCTACCGGAACCCTTACTGGTGCGCCGGGGTACACCTGCTGACCCTACGGGCACACTGCTTTGGACCCACCCTTCCTACCTGACCCGCCGGGGTAGGCCTGGTATACCTACCCGATGTTTCGAGGTAGAACCGTTTCCCCACCGGTACTCTGGGCTTGGAACGGAAACCTTTGTGATGCGCCAGAGAACACCAGCTGTCCCTTCGTGCGCGCTGGACTAGACCTGGCCTCCCTACCGGACCCCACACGTTAGACCCGCTATCCCTACCTGATGCTCCGCATTAGGCTTGGCACCCATACCCGATGTTCTGGGGTAGTAGCGGTACACCCGCCGTTACTCTGCGGTAGTATCGGTACACCCACCGGTACTCCGAGGTAGTACGTGAACACTTACTGGTTCACTGGGGTACACCTGCTGACGTTACTGGCGTGCGGTGTAGACCAGACATTCCTATCTGACCCTCCGTTTTAGGCCCGGTATCCCTACCTGATGCTCCATTGTTGGCCTGGCACCCCTACCCGATATGCTGGGGTAGTACCGGTACCCCCACCGGTACTCTGCGGTAGTATTGGTACACCCACCGGTACTCCAGGGTAGTACCTGAACCCTTACTGGTTCGCTGGGGTACACCTGCTGACCTTAAGGGCGTGCTGGGTAGACCAGACATTCCTACCTGACCCTCCAGGCTAGGCCCTGTATCCCTACCTGATGCTCTGCGGTAGGCCTGGCCCCCTATCCGACAATCTGGGGTAGTACCGGTACACCCACAGGGACTCCGCGGTACTTTTGCTATACCCACCGGTACTCCTGGATTGTACCGGAACCCTTACTGGTGCGCCGGGGTACACCTGCTGACCCTACGGGCACACTGCTTTGGACCCACCCTTCCTACCTGACCCGCCGGGGTAGGCCTGGTATACCTACCCGATGTTTCGAGGTAGAACCGGTTCCCCCACCGGTACTCTGGGGTTGGAACGGAAACCTTTCTGATGCGCCAGAGAACACCAGCTGTCCCTTCGTGCGCGCTGGACTAGACCCGGCCTCCCTTCCGGACCCCACAGGGTAGACCCGCTATCCCTACCTGATGCTCCGCATTAGGCTTGGCACCCATACCCGATGTTCTGGGGTAGTAGCGGTACACCCGCCGTTACTCTGCGGTAGTATCGGTACACCCACCGGTACTCCGAGGTAGTACGTGAACACTTACTGGTTCACTGGGGTACACCTGCTGACGTTACTGGCGTGCGGTGTAGACCAGACATTCCTACCTGACCCTCCGTTTTAGGCCCGGTATCCCTACCTGATGCTCCGTTGTTGGCCTGGCACCCCTACCCGATATGCTGGGGTAGTACCGCTACCCCCACCGGTACTCTGCGGTAGTATTGGTACACCCACCAGTACTCCAGGGTAGTACCTGAACCCTTACTGGTTCGCTGGGGTACACCTGCTGACCTTACGGGCGTGCTGTGTAGACCAGACATTCCTACCTGACCCTCCAGGCTAGGCCCGGTATCCCTACCTGATGCTCTGCGGTAGGCCTGGCCCCCTACCCGACAATCTGGGGTACTACCGGTACACCCACAGGGACTCCGCGGTACTTTTGCTATACCCACTGGTACTCCTGGATTGTACCGGAACCCTTACTGGTGCGCCGGGGTACACCTGCTGACCCTACGGGCACACTGCTTTGGACCCACCCTTCCTACCTGACCCGCCGGGGTAGGCCTGGTATACCTACCCGATGTTTCGAGGTAGAACCGGTTCCCCCACCGGTACTCTGGGCTTGGAACGGAAACCTTTGTGATGCGCCAGAGAACACCAGCTGTCCCTTCGTGCGCGCTGGACTAGACCTGGCCTCCCTACCGGACCCCACAGGTTAGACCCGCTATCCCTACCTGATGCTCCGCATTAGGCTTGGCACCCATACCCGATGTTCTGGGGTAATAACGGTACCCCCACCGTTACTCTGCGGTAGTATCGGTACACCCACCGGTACTCCGGGGTAGTACGTGAACGCTTACTGGTTCACTGGGGTACACCTGCTGACGTTACTGGCGCACGGTGTAGACCAGACATTCCTACCTGACCCTCCATTTTAGTCCCGGTATCCCTACCTGATGCTCCGTTGTTGGCCTGGCACCCCTACCCGATATGCTGGGGTAGTACCGCTACCCCCACCGGTACTCTGCGGTAGTATTGGTACACCCACCGGTACTCCAGGGTAGTACCTGAACACTTACTGGTTCGCTGGGGTACACCTGCTGACCTTACGGGCGTGCTGTGTAGACCAGACATTCCTACCTGACCCTCCAGGCTAGGCCCGGTATCCCTACCTGATGCTCTGCGGTAGGCCTGGCCCCTTACCCGACAATCTGGGGTAGTACCGGTACACCCACAGGGACTCCGCGGTACTTTTGCTATACCCACCGGTACTCCTGGATTGTACCGGAACCCTTACTGGTGCGCCGGGGTACACCTGCTGACCCTACGGGCACACTGCTTTGGACCCACCCTTCCTACCTGACCCGCCGGGGTAGGCCTGGTATACCTACCCGATGTTTCGAGGTAGAACCGGTTCCCCCACCGGTACTCTGGGCTTGGAACGGAAACCTTTCTGATGCGCCAGAGAACACCAGCTGTCCCTTCGTGCGCGCTGGACTAGACCCGGCCTCCCTTCCGGACCCCACAGGTTAGACCCGCTATCCCTACCTGATGCTCCGCATTAGGCTTGGCACCCATACCCGATGTTCTGGGGTACTAGCGGTACCCCCACCGTTACTCTGCGGTAGTATCGGTACACCCACGGGTACTCCGGGGTAGTACGTGAACCCTTACTGGTTCACTGGGGTACACCTGATGACGTTACTGGCGTGCGGTGTAGACCAGACATTCCTACCTGACCCTCCGTTTTAGGCCCGGTATCCCTACCTGATGCTCCGTTGTTGGCCTGGCACCCCTACCCGATATGCTGGGGTAGTACCGCTACCCCCACCGGTACTCTGCGGTAGTATTGGTACACCCACCGGTACTCCAGGGTAGTACCTGAACCCTTACTGGTTCGCTGGGGTACACCTGCTGACCTTACGGGCGTGCTGTGTAGACCAGACATTCCTACCTGACCCTCCAGGCTAGGCCCGGTCTCCCTACCTGATGCTCTGCGGTAGGCCTGGCCCCCTAAACGACAATCTGGGGTACTACCGGTACACCCACAGGGACTCCGCGGTACTTTTGCTATACCCACTGGTACTCCTGGATTGTACCGGAACCCTTACTGGTGCGCCGGGGTACACCTGCTGACCCTACGGGCACACTGCTTTGGACCCACCCTTCCTACCTGACCCGCCGGGGTAGGCCTGGTATACCTACCCGATGTTTCGAGGTAGAACCGGTTCCCCCACCGGTACTCTGGGCTTGGAACGGAAACCTTTGTGATGCGCCAGAGAACACCAGCTGTCCCTTCGTGCGCGCTGGACTAGACCTGGCCTCCCTACCGGACCCCACAGGTTAGACCCGCTATCCCTACCTGATGCTCCGCATTAGGCTTGGCACCCATACCCGATGTTCTGGGGTAATAACGGTACCCCCACCGTTACTCTGCGGTAGTATCGGTACACCCACCGGTACTCCGGGGTAGTACGTGAACGCTTACTGGTTCACTGGGGTACACCTGATGACGTTACTGGCGCACGGTGTAGACCAGACATTCCTACCTGACCCTCCATTTTAGGCCCGGTATCCCTACCTGATGCTCCGTTGTTGGCCTGGCACCCCTACCCGATATGCTGGGGTAGTACCGCTACCCCCACCGGTACTCTGCGGTAGTATTGGTACACCCACCGGTACTCCAGGGCAGTACCTGAACACTTACTGGTTCGCTGGGGTACACCTGCTGACCTTACGGGTGTGCTGTGTAGACCAGACATTCCTACCTGACCCTCCAGGCTAGGCCCGGTATCCCTACCTGATGCTCTGCGGTAGGCCTGGCCCCCTACCCGACAATCTGGGGTAGTACCGGTACACCCACAGGTACTCCGCGGTACTTTTGCTATACCCAACGGTACTCCTGAACTGTACTGGAACCCTTACTGGTGCGCCGGGGTACACCTGCTGACCCTACGGGCACACTGCTTTGGACCCACCCTTCCTACCTGACCCTCCGGGGTAGGCCTGGTATACCTACCCGATGTTTCGAGGTAGAACCGGTTCCCCCACCGGTACTCTGGGCTTGGAACGGAAACCTTTCTGATGCGCCAGAGAACACCAGCTGTCCCTTCGTGCGCGCTGGACTAGACCCGGCCTCCCTTCCGGACCCCACAGGTTAGACCCGCTATCCCTACCTGATGCTCCGCATTAGGCTTGGCACCCATACCCGATGTTCTGGGGTACTAGCGGTACCCCCACCGTTACTCTGCGGTAGTATCGGTACACCCACGGGTACTCCGGGGTAGTACGTGAACCCTTACTGGTTCACTGGGGTACACCTGATGACGTTACTGGCGTGCGGTGTAGACCAGACATTCCTACCTGACCCTCCGTTTTAGGCCCGGTATCCCTACCTGATGCTCCGTTGTTGGCCTGGCACCCCTACCCGATATGCTGGGGTAGTACCGCTACCCCCACCGGTACTCTGCGGTAGTATTGGTACACCCACCGGTACTCCAGGGTAGTACCTGAACCCTTACTGGTTCGCTGGGGTACACCTGCTGACCTTACGGGCGTGCTGTGTAGACCAGACATTCCTACCTGACCCTCCAGGCTAGGCCCGGTATCCCTACCTGATGCTCTGCGGTAGGCCTGGCCCCCTAAACGACAATCTGGGGTACTACCGGTACACCCACAGGGACTCCGCGGTACTTTTGCTATACCCACTGGTACTCCTGGATTGTACCGGAACCCTTACTGGTGCGCCGGGGTACACCTGCTGACCCTACGGGCACACTGCTTTGGACCCACCCTTCCTACCTGACCCGCCGGGGTAGGCCTGGTATACCTACCCGATGTTTCGAGGTAGAACCGGTTCCCCCACCGGTACTCTGGGCTTGGAACGGAAACCTTTGTGATGCGCCAGAGAACACCAGCTGTCCCTTCGTGCGCGCTGGACTAGACCTGGCCTCCCTACCGGACCCCACAGGTTAGACCCGCTATCCCTACCTGATGCTCCGCATTAGGCTTGGCACCCATACCCGATGTTCTGGGGTAATAACGGTACCCCCACCGTTACTCTGCGGTACTATCGGTACACCCACCGGTACTCCGGGGTAGTACGTGAACGCTTACTGGTTCACTGGGGTACACCTGATGACGTTACTGGCGCACGGTGTAGACCAGACCTTCCTACCTGACCCTCCATTTTAGGCCCGGTATCCCTACCTGATGCTCCGTTGTTGGCCTGGCACCCCTACCCGATATGCTGGGGTAGTACCGCTACCCCCACCGGTACTCTGCGGTAGTATTGGTACACCCACCGGTACTCCAGGGCAGTACCTGAACACTTACTGGTTCGCTGGGGTACACCTGCTGACCTTACGGGTGTGCTGTGTAGACCAGACATTCCTACCTGACCCTCCAGGCTAGGCCCGGTATCCCTACCTGATGCTCTGCGGTAGGCCTGGCCCCCTACCCGACAATCTGGGGTAGTACCGGTACACCCACAGGTACTCCGCGGTACTTTTGCTATACCCAACGGTACTCCTGGATTGTACCGGAACCCTTACTGGTGCGCCGGGGTACACCTGCTGACCCTACGGGCACACTGCTTTGGACCCACCCTTCCTACCTGACCCGCCGGGGTAGGTCTGGTATACCTACCCGATGTTTCGAGGTAGAACCGGTTCCCCCAACGGTACTCTGGTGTTGGAACGGAAACCTTTCTGATGCGCCAGAGAACACCAGCTGTCCCTTCGTGCGCGCTGGACTAGACCCGGCCTCCCTTCCGGACCCCACAGGTTAGACCCGCTATCCCTACCTGATGCTCTGCATTAGGCTTGGCACCCATACCCGATGTTCTGGGGTAGTAGCGGTACCCCCACCGTTACTCTGCGGTAGTATCGGTACACCCACCGGTACTTCGGGGTAGTACGTGAACCCTTACTGGTTCACTGGGGTACACCTGCTGACGTTACTGGCGTGCGGTGTAGACCAGACATTCCTACCTGACCCTCCGTTTTAGGCCCGGTATCCCTACCTGATGCTCCGTTGTTGGCCTGGCACCCCTACCCAATATGCTGGGGTAGTACCGGTACCCCCACCGGTACTCTGCGGTAGTATTGGTACACCCACCGGTACTCCAGGGCAGTACCTGAACCCTTACTGGTTTGCTGGGGTACACCTGCTGACCTTACGGGCGTGCTGTGTAGACCAGACATTCCTACCTGACCCTCCAGGCTAGGCCAGGTATCCCTACCTGATGCTCTGCGGTAGGCCTGGCCCCCTACCCGACAATCTGGGGTAGTACCGGTACACCCACAGGGACTCCGCGGTACTCTTGCTATACCCACCGGTACTCCTGGATTCTACCGGAACCCTTACTGGTGCGCCGGGGTACACCTGCTGACCCTACGGGCACACTGCTTTGGACCCACCCTTCCTACCTGACCCGCCGGGGTAGGCCTGGTATACCTACCCGATGTTTCGAGGTAGAACCGTTTCCCCACCGGTACTCTGGGCTTGGAACGGAAACCTTTGTGATGCGCCAGAGAACACCAGCTGTCCCTTCGTGCGCGCTGGACTAGACCTGGCCTCCCTACCGGACCCCACACGTTAGACCCGCTATCCCTACCTGATGCTCCGCATTAGGCTTGGCACCCATACCCGATGTTCTGGGGTAGTAGCGGTACACCCGCCGTTACTCTGCGGTAGTATCGGTACACCCACCGGTACTCCGAGGTAGTACGTGAACACTTACTGGTTCACTGGGGTACACCTGCTGACGTTAGTGGCGTGCGGTGTAGACCAGACATTCCTATCTGACCCTCCGTTTTAGGCCCGGTATCCCTACCTGATGCTCCGTTGTTGGCCTGGCACCCCTACCCGATATGCTGGGGTAGTACCGGTACCCCCACCGGTACTCTGCGGTAGTATTGGTACACCCACCGGTACTCCAGGGTAGTACCTGAACCCTTACTGGTTCGCTGGGGTACACCTGCTGACCTTAAGGGCGTGCTGGGTAGACCAGACATTCCTACCTGACCCTCCAGGCTAGGCCCTGTATCCCTACCTGATGCTCTGCGGTAGGCCTGGCCCCCTATCCGACAATCTGGGGTAGTACCGGTACACCCACAGGGACTCCGCGGTACTTTTGCTATACCCACCGGTACTCCTGGATTGTACCGGAACCCTTACTGGTGCGCCGGGGTACACCTGCTGACCCTACGGGCACACTGCTTTGGACCCACCCTTCCTACCTGACCCGCCGGGGTAGGCCTGGTATACCTACCCGATGTTTCGAGGTAGAACCGGTTCCCCCACCGGTACTCTGGGGTTGGAACGGAACCCTTTGTGATGCGCCAGAGAACACCAGCTGTCCCTTCGTGCGCGCTGGACTAGACCCGGCCTCCCTTCCGGACCCCACAGGTTAGACCCGCTATCCCTACCTGATGCTCCGCATTAGGCTTGGCACCCATACCCGATGTTCTGGGGTAGTAACGGTACCCCCACAGTTACTCTGCGGTAGTATCGGTACACCCACCGGTACTCCGGGGTAGTACGTGAACCCTTACTGGTTCACTGGGGTACACCTGCTGACGTTACTGGCGTGCGGTGTAGACCAGACATTCCTACCTGACCCTCCGTTTTAGGCCCGGTATCCCTACCTGATGCTCCGTTGTTGGCCTGGCACCCCTACCCGATATGCTGGGGTAGTACCGCTACCCCCACCGGTACTCTGCGGTAGTATTGGTACACCCACCGGTACTCCAGGGTAGTACCTGAACCCTTACTGGTTCGCTGGGGTACACCTGCTGACCTTAAGGGCGTGCTGTGTAGACCAGACATTCCTACCTGACCCTCCAGGCTAGGCCCGGTATCCCTACCTGATGCTCTGCGGTAGGCCTGGCCCCCTATCTGACAATCTGGGGTAGTACCGGTACACCCACAGGGACTCCGCGGTACTTTTGCTATACCCACCGGTACTCCTGGATTGTACCGGAACCCTTACTGGTGCGCCGGGGTACACCTGCTGACCCTACGGGCACACTGCTTTAGACCCACCCTTCCTACCTGACCCGCCGGGGTAGGCCTGGTATACCTACCCGATGTTTCGAGGTAGAACCGGTTCCCCCACCGGTACTCTGGGCTTGGAACGGAACCCTTTGTGATGCGCCAGAGAACACCAGCTGTCCCTTCGTGCGCGCTGGACTAGACCCGGCCTCCCTTCCGGACCCCACAGGATAGACCCGCTATCCCTACCTGATGCTCCGCATTAGGCTTGGCACCCATACCCGATGTTCTGGGGTAGTAGCGGTACACCCGCCGTTACTCTGCGGTAGTATCGGTACACCCACCGGTACTCCGAGGTAGTACGTGAACACTTACTGGTTCACTGGGGTACACCTGCTGACGTTACTGGCGTGCGGTGTAGACCAGACATTCCTATCTGACCCTCCGTTTTAGGCTCGGTATCCCTACCTGATGCTCCATTGTTGGCCTGGCACCCCTACCCGATATGCTGGGGTAGTACCGGTACCCCCACCGGTACTCTGCGGTAGTATTGGTACACCCACCGGTACTCCAGGGTAGTACCTGAACCCTTACTGGTTCGCTGGGGTACACCTGCTGACCTTAAGGGCGTGCTGGGTAGACCAGACATTCCTACCTGACCCTCCAGGCTAGGCCCTGTATCCCTACCTGATGCTCTGCGGTAGGCCTGGCCCCCTATCCGACAATCTGGGGTAGTACCGGTACACCCACAGGGACTCCGCGGTACTTTTGCTATACCCACCGGTACTCCTGGATTGTACCGGAACCCTTACTGGTGCGCTGGGTTACACCTGCTGACCCTACGGGCACACTGCTTTGGACCCACCCTTCCTACCTGACCCGCCGGGGTAGGCCTGGTATACCTACCCGATGTTTCGAGGTAGAACCGGTTCCCCCACCGGTACTCTGGGGTTGGAACGGAAACCTTTCTGATGCGCCAGAGAACACCAGCTGTCCCTTCGTGCGCGCTGGACTAGACCCGGCCTCCCTTCCGGACCCCACAGGGTAGACCCGCTATCCCTACCTGATGCTCCGCATTAGGCTTGGCACCCATACCCGATGTTCTGGGGTAGTAGCGGTACACCCGCCGTTACTCTGCGGTAGTATCGGTACACCCACCAGTACTCCGAGGTAGTACGTGAACCCTTACTGGTTCACTGGGGCACACCTGCTGACGTTACTGGCGTGCGGTGTAGACCAGACATTCCTACCTGACCCTCCGTTTTAGGCCCGGTATCCCTACCTGATGCTCCGTTGTTGGCCTGGCACCCCTACCCGATATGCTGGGGTAGTACCGCTACCCCCACCGGTACTCTGCGGTAGTATTGGTACACCCACCGGTACTCCAGGGTAGAACCTGAACACTTACTGGTTCGCTGGGGTACACCTGCTGACCTTACGGGCGTGCTGTGTAGACCAGACATTCCTACCTGACCCTCCAGGCTAGGCCCGGTATCCCTACCTGATGCTCTGCGGTAGGCCTGGCCCCTTACCCGACAATCTGGGGTAGTACCGGTACACCCAAAGGGACTCCGCGGTACTTTTGCTATACCCACCGGTACTCCTGGATTGTACCGGAACCCTTACTGGTGCGCCGGGGTACACCTGCTGACCCTACGGGCACACTGCTTTGGACCCACCCTTCCTACCTGACCCGCCGGGGTAGGCCTGGTATACCTACCCGATGTTTCGAGGTAGAACCGGTTCCCCCACCGGTACTCTGGGCTTGGAACGGAAACCTTTCTGATGCGCCAGAGAACACCAGCTGTCCCTTCGTGCGCGCTGGACTAGACCCGGCCTCCCTTCCGGACCCCACAGGTTAGACCCGCTATCCCTACCTGATGCTCCGCATTAGGCTTGGCACCCATACCCGATGTTCTGGGGTAGTAGCGGTACACCCGCCGTTACTCTGCGGTAGTATCGGTACACCCACCAGTACTCCGAGGTAGTACGTGAACCCTTACTGGTTCACTGGGGCACACCTGCTGACGTTACTGGCGTGCGGTGTAGACCAGACATTCCTACCTGACCCTCCGTTTTAGGCCCGGTATCCCTACCTGATGCTCCGTTGTTGGCCTGGCACCCCTACCCGATATGCTGGGGTAGTACCGCTACCCCCACCGGTACTCTGCGGTAGTATTGGTACACCCACCGGTACTCCAGGGTAGAACCTGAACACTTACTGGTTCGCTGGGGTACACCTGCTGACCTTACGGGCGTGCTGTGTAGACCAGACATTCCTACCTGACCCTCCAGGCTAGGCCCGGTATCCCTACCTGATGCTCTGCGGTAGGCCTGGCCCCTTACCCGACAATCTGGGGTAGTACCGGTACACCCAAAGGGACTCCGCGGTACTTTTGCTATACCCACCGGTACTCCTGGATTGTACCGGAACCCTAACTGGTGCGCCGGGGTACACCTGCTGACCCTACGGGCACACTGCTTTGGACCCACCCTTCCTACCTGACCCGCCGGGGTAGGCCTGGTATACCTACCCGATGTTTCGAGGTAGAACCGGTTCCCCCACCGGTACTCTGGGCTTGGAACGGAAACCTTTCTGATGCGCCAGAGAACACCAGCTGTCCCTTCGTGCGCGCTGGACTAGACCCGGCCTCCCTTCCGGACCCCACAGGTTAGACCCGCTATCCCTACCTGATGCTCCGCATTAGGCTTGGCACCCATACCCGATGTTCTGGGGTAGTAGCGGTACCCCCACCGTTACTCTGCGGTAGTATCGGTACACCCACGGGTACTCCGGGGTAGTACGTGAACCCTTACTGGTTCACTGGGGTACACCTGCTGACGTTACTGGCGTGCGGTGTAGACCAGACATTCCTACCTGACCCTCCGTTTTAGGCCCGGTATCCCTACCTGATGCTCCGTTGTTGGCCTGGCACCCCTACCCGATATGCTGGGGTAGTAACGGTACCCCCACCGGTACTCTGCGGTAGTATTGGTACACCCACCGGTACCCCAGGGCAATACCTGAACCCTTACTGCTTCGCTGGGGTACACCTGCTGACCTTACGGGCGTGCTGTGTAGACCAGACATTCCTACCTGACCCTCCAGGCTAGGCCCGGTATCCCTACCTGATGCTCTGCGGTAGGCCTGGCCCCCTACCCGACAATCTGGGGTAGTACCGGTACACCCACCAGTACTCCGCGGTAGTTTTGCTATACCCACCGGTACTCCTGGATTCTACCGGAACCCTTACTGGTGCGCCGGGGTACACCTGCTGACCCTACGGGCACACTGCTTTGGACCCACCCTTCCTACCTGACCCGCCGGGGTAGGCCTGGTATACCTACCCGATGTTTCGAGGTAGAACCGGTTCCCCCACCGGTACTCTGGGGTTGGAACGGAACCCTTTGTGATGCGCCAGAGAACACCAGCTGTCCCTTCGTGCGCGCTGGACTAGACCCGGCCTCCCTTCCGGACCCCACAGGTTAGACCCGCTATCCCTACCTGATGCTCCGCATTAGGCTTGGCACCCATACCCGATGTTCTGGGGTAGTAGCGGTACACCCGCCGTTACTCTGCGGTAGTATCGGTACACCCACCGGTACTCCGAGGTAGTACGTGAACACTTACTGGTTCACTGGGGTACACCTGCTGACGTTACTGGCGTGCGGTGTAGACCAGACATTCCTATCTGACCCTCCGTTTTAGGCCCGGTATCCCTACCTGATGCTCCATTGTTGGCCTGGCACCCCTACCCGATATGCTGGGGTAGTACCGGTACCCCCACCGGTACTCTGCGGTAGTATTGGTACACCCACCGGTACTCCAGGGTAGTACCTGAACCCTTACTGGTTCGCTGGGGTACACCTGCTGACCTTAAGGGCGTGTTGGGTAGACCAGACATTCCTACCTGACCCTCCAGGCTAGGCCCTGTATCCCTACCTGATGCTCTGCGGTAGGCCTGGCCCCCTACCCGACAATCTGGGGTAGTACCGGTACACCCACAGGGACTCCGCGGTACTTTTGCTATACCCACCGGTACTCCTGGATTGTACCGGAACCCTTACTGGTGCGCCGGGGTACACCTGCTGACCCTACGGGCACACTGCTTTGGACCCACCCTTCCTACCTGACCCGCCGGGGTAGGCCTGGTATACCTACCCGATGTTTCGAGGTAGAACCGGTTCCCCCACCGGTACTCTGGGGTTGGAACGGAAACCTTTCTGATGCGCCAGAGAACACCAGCTGTCCCTTCGTGCGCGCTGGACTAGACCCGGCCTCCCTTCCGGACCCCACAGGGTAGACCCGCTATCCCTACCTGATGCTCCGCATTAGGCTTGGCACCCATACCCGATGTTCTGGGGTAGTAGCGGTACACCCGCCGTTACTCTGCGGTAGTATCGGTACACCCACCGGTACTCCGAGGTAGTACGTGAACCCTTACTGGTTCACTGGGGTACACCTGCTGACGTTACTGGCGTGCGGTGTAGACCAGACATTCCTACCTGACCCTCCGTTTTAGGCCCGGTATCCCTACCTGATGCTCCGTTGTTGGCCTGGCACCCCTACCCGATATGCTGGGGTAGTACCGCTACCCCCACCGGTACTCTGCGGTAGTATTGGTACACCCACCAGTACTCCAGGGTAGTACCTGAACCCTTACTGGTTCGCTGGGGTACACCTGCTGACCTTACGGGCGTGCTGTGTAGACCAGACATTCCTACCTGACCCTCCAGGCTAGGCCCGGTATCCCTACCTGATGCTCTGCGGTAGGCCTGGCCCCCTACCCGACAATCTGGGGTACTACCGGTACACCCACAGGGACTCCGCGGTACTTTTGCTATACCCACTGGTACTCCTGGATTGTACTGGAACCCTTACTGGTGCGCCGGGGTACACCTGCTGACCCTACGGGCACACTGCTTTGGACCCACCCTTCCTAACTGACCCGCCGGGGTAGGCCTGCTATACCTACCCGATGTTTCGAGGTAGAACCGGTTCCCCCACCGGTACTCTGGGCTTGGAACGGAAACCTTTGTGATGCGCCAGAGAACACCAGCTGTCCCTTCGTGCGCGCTGGACTAGACCTGGCCTCCCTACCGGACCCCACAGGTTAGACCCGCTATCCCTACCTGATGCTCCGCATTAGGCTTGGCACCCATACCCGATGTTCTGGGGTAATAACGGTACCCCCACCGTTACTCTGCGGTAGTATCGGTACACCCACCGGTACTCCGGGGTAGTACGTGAACGCTTACTGGTTCACTGGGGTACACCTGCTGACGTTACTGGCGCACGGTGTAGACCAGACATTCCTACCTGACCCTCCATTTTAGTCCCGGTATCCCTACCTGATGCTCCGTTGTTGGCCTGGCACCCCTACCCGATATGCTGGGGTAGTACCGGTACCCCCACCGGTACTCTGCGGTAGTATTGGTACACCCACCGGTACTCCAGGGTAGTACCTGAACACTTACTGGTTCGCTGGGGTACACCTGCTGACCTTACGGGCGTGCTGTGTAGACCAGACATTCCTACCTGACCCTCCAGGCTAGGCCCGGTATCCCTACCTGATGCTCTGCGGTAGGCCTGGCCCCTTACCCGACAATCTGGGGTAGTACCGGTACACCCACAGGGACTCCGCGGTACTTTTGCTATACCCACCGGTACTCCTGGATTGTACCGGAACCCTTACTGGTGCGCCGGGGTACACCTGCTGACCCTACGGGCACACTGCTTTGGACCCACCCTTCCTACCTGACCCGCCGGGGTAGGCCTGGTATACCTACCCGATGTTTCGAGGTAGAACCGGTTCCCCCACCGGTACTCTGGGTTTGGAACGGAACCCTTTCTGATGCGCCAGAGAACACCAGCTGTCCCTTCGTGCGCGCTGGACTAGACCCGGCCTCCCTTCCGGACCCCACAGGTTAGACCTGCTATCCCTACCTGATGCTCCGCATTAGGCTTGGCACCCATACCCGATGTTCTGGGGTACTAGCGGTACCCCCACCGTTACTCTGCGGTAGTATCGGTACACCCACGGGTACTCCGGGGTAGTACGTGAACCCTTACTGGTTCACTGGGGTACACCTGATGACGTTACTGGCGTGCGGTGTAGACCAGACATTCCTACCTGACCCTCCGTTTTAGGCCCGGTATCCCTACCTGATGCTCCGTTGTTGGCCTGGCACCCCTACCCGATATGCTGGGGTAGTACCGCTACCCCCACCGGTACTCTGCGGTAGTATTGGTACACCCACCGGTACTCCAGGGTAGTACCTGAACCCTTACTGGTTCGCTGGGGTACACCTGCTGACCTTACGGGCGTGCTGTGTAGACCAGACATTCCTACCTGACCCTCCAGGCTAGGCCCGGTATCCCTACCTGATGCTCTGCGGTAGGCCTGGCCCCCTAAACGACAATCTGGGGTACTACCGGTACACCCACAGGGACTCCGCGGTACTTTTGCTATACCCACTGGTACTCCTGGATTGTACCGGAACCCTTACTGGTGCGCCGGGGTACACCTGCTGACCCTACGGGCACACTGCTTTGGACCCACCCTTCCTACCTGACCCGCCGGGGTAGGCCTGGTATACCTACCCGATGTTTCGAGGTAGAACCGGTTCCCCCACCGGTACTCTGGGCTTGGAACGGAAACCTTTGTGATGCGCCAGAGAACACCAGCTGTCCCTTCGTGCGCGCTGGACTAGACCTGGCCTCCCTACCGGACCCCACAGGTTAGACCCGCTATCCCTACCTGATGCTCCGCATTAGGCTTGGCACCCATACCCGATGTTCTGGGGTAATAACGGTACCCCCACCGTTACTCTGCGGTACTATCGGTACACCCACCGGTACTCCGGGGTAGTACGTGAACGCTTACTGGTTCACTGGGGTACACCTGATGACGTTACTGGCGCACGGTGTAGACCAGACATTCCTACCTGACCCTCCATTTTAGGCCCGGTATCCCTACCTGATGCTCCGTTGTTGGCCTGGCACCCCTACCCGATATGCTGGGGTAGTACCGCTACCCCCACCGGTACTCTGCGGTAGTATTGGTACACCCACCGGTACTCCAGGGCAGTACCTGAACACTTACTGGTTCGCTGGGGTACACCTGCTGACCTTACGGGTGTGCTGTGTAGACCAGACATTCCTACCTGACCCTCCAGGCTAGGCCCGGTATCCCTACCTGATGCTCTGCGGTAGGCCTGGCCCCCTACCCGACAATCTGGGGTAGTACCGGTACACCCACAGGTACTCCGCGGTACTTTTGCTATACCCAACGGTACTCCTGAACTGTACTGGAACCCTTACTGGTGCGCCGGGGTACACCTGCTGACCCTACGGGCACACTGCTTTGGACCCACCCTTCCTACCTGACCCTCCGGGGTAGGCCTGGTATACCTACCCGATGTTTCGAGGTAGAACCGGTTCCCCCACCGGTACTCTGGGCTTGGAACGGAAACCTTTGTGATGCGCCAGAGAACACCAGCTGTCCCTTCGTGCGCGCTGGACTAGACCCGGCATCCCTACCGGACCCCACAGGTTAGACCCGCTATCCCTACCTGATGCTCCGCATTAGGCTTGGCACCCATACCCGATGTTCTGGGGTACTAGCGGTACCCCCACCGTTACTCTGCGGTAGTATCGGTACAACCACCGGTAATCCGGGGTAGTACGTGAACCCTTACTGGTTCACTGGGGTACACCTGATGACGTTACTGGCGCGCGGTGTAGACCAGACATTCCTACCTGACCCTCCAGGCTAGGCCCGGTATCCCTACCTGATGCTCCGTTGTTGGCCTGGCACCCCTACCCGATATGCTGGGGTAGTACCGGTACCCCCACCGGTACTCCGCGGTAGTATTGGTACACCCATCGGTACTCCAGGGCAGTACCTGAACACTTACTGGTGCGCCGGGGTACACCTGCTGACCCTACGGGCACACAGCTTTGGACCCACCCTTCCTACCTGACCCGCCGGGGTAGGCCTGGTATACCTACCCGATGATTCGAGGTAGTACCGGTTCCCCCACCGGTACTCTGGGGTTGGAACGGAACCCTTTGTGATGCGCCAGAGAACACCAGCTGTCCCTTCGTGCGCGCTGGACTAGACCTGGCCTCCCTACCGGACCCCACAGGTTAGACCCGCTATCCCTACCTGATGCTCCGCATTAGGCTTGGCACCCATACCCGATGTTCTGGGGTAGTAGCGGTACCCCCACCGTTACTCTGCGGTAATATCGGTACACCCAGCGGTACTCCGGGGTAGTACGTGAACCCTTACTGGTTCACTGGAGTACACCTGCTGACGTTTCGGTCACGCGCTATAGACCAGACATTCTTCCTGACCCTCCGTGTTAGTCCCGGTATCCCTACCTGATGCTCCGTTGTTGGCCTGGCACCCCTACCCGATATCCTGGGGTAGTACCGCTACCCCCACCGGTACTCTGCGGTAGTATTGGTACACCCACCGGTACTCCAGGGTAGTACCTGAACCCTTACTGGTTCACTGGGGTACACCTGCTGACCTTACGGGCGTGCTCTGTAGACCAGACATTCCTACCTGACCCTCCAGGCTAGGCCCGGTATCCCTACCTGATGCTCTACGGTAGGCCTGGCCCCCTACCCGACAATCTGGGGTAGTACCGGTACACCCACAGGTACTCCGCGGTACTTTTGCTATACCCACCGGTACTCCTGGATTGTACCGGAACCCTTACTGGTGCGCCGGGGTACACCTGCTGACCCTACGGGCACACTGCTTTGGACCCACCCTTCCTACCTGACCCGCCGGGGTAGGCCTGGTATACCTACCCGATGTTTCGAGGTAGAACCGGTTCCCCCACCGGTACTCTGGGTTTGGAACGGAACCCTTTGTGATGCGCCAGAGAACACCAGCTGTCCCTTCGTGCGCGGTGGACTAGACCCGTCCTCCCTTCCGGACCCCACAGGTTAGACCCGCTATCCCTACCTGATGCTCCGCGTTAGGCTTGGCACCCATACCCGATGTTCTGTGGTAGTAGCAGTACCCCCACCGTTACTCTGCGGTAGTATCGGTACACCCACCGGTACTCCGGGGTAGTACGTGAACACTTACAGGTTCACTGGGGTACACATGATGACGTTACGGGCACGCGGTATAGACCAGACATTCCTACCTGACCCTCCGTTTTAGGCCCGGTATCCCTACCTGATGCTCCGTTGTTGGCCTGGCACCCCTACCCGATATGCTGGGGTAGTAGCGGTACCCCCACCGTTACTCTGCGGTAGTATCGGTACACCCACCGGTACTCCGGGGTAGTACGTGAAACCTTACTGGTTCACTGGGCTACACCTGATGACGTTACTGGCGCGCGGTGTAGACCAGACATTCCTACCTGACCCTCCGTTTTAGGCGCGGTATCACTACCTGATGCTCCGTTGTTGGCCTGGCACCCCTACCCGATATGCTGGGGTAGTACCGCAACCCCCACCGGTACTCTGCGGTAGTATTGGTACACCCATCGGTACTCCAGGGCAGTACCTGAACACTTACTGGTGCGCCGGGGTACACCTGCTGACCCTACGGGCACACAGCTTTGGACCCACCCTTCCTACCTGACCCGCCGGTGTAGGCCTGGTATACCTACCCGATGATTCGAGGTAGTACCGGTTCCCCCACCGGTACTCTGGGCTTGGAACGGAACCCTTTGTGATGCGCCAGAGAACACCAGCTGTCCCTTCGTGCGCGCTGGACTAGACCTGGCCTCCCTACCGGACCCCACAGGTTAGACCCGCTATCCCTACCTGATGCTCCGCATTAGGCTTGGCACCCATACCCGATGTTCTGGGGTAGTAGCGGTACCCCCACTGTTACTCTGCGGTAGTATCGGTACACCCACCGGTACTCCGGGGTAGTACGTGAGCCCTTACTGGTTCACTGGGGTACACCTGCTGACGTTAAGGGCACGCGGTATAGACCAGACATTCCTACCTGACCCTCCGTGTTAGACCCGGTATCCCTACCTGATGCTCCGTTGTTGGCCTGGCACCCCTACCCGATATGCTGGGGTAGTACCGGTACCCCCACCGGTACTCTGCGGTAGTATTGGTACACCCACCGGTACTCCAGGGTAGTACCTGAACCCTTACTGGTTCGCTGGGGTACACCTGCTGACCTTACGGGCGTGCTCTGTAGACCAGACATTCCTACCTGACCCTCCAGGCTAGGCCCGGTATCCCTACCTGATGCTCTGCGGTAGGCCTGGCCCCCTATCCGACAATCTGGGGTACTACCGGTACACCCACCAGTATTCCGCGGTAGTTTTGCTATACCCACCGGTACTCCTGGATTGTACCGGAACCCTTACTGGTGCGCCGGGGTACACCTGCTGACCCTACGGGCACACTGCTTTGGACCCACCCTTCCTACCTGACCCGCCGGGGTAGGCCTGGTATACCTACCCGATGTTTCGAGGTAGAACCGGTTCCCCCACCGGTACTCTGGGTTTGGAACGGAACCCTTTGTGATGCGCCAGAGAACACCAGCTGTCCCTTCGTGCGCGGTGGACTAGACCCGTCCTCCCTTCCGGACCCCACAGGTTAGACCCGCTATCCCTACCTGATGCTCCGCGTTAGGCTTGGCACCCATACCCGATGTTCTGTGGTAGTAGCAGTACCCCCACCGTTACTCTGCGGTAGTATCGGTACACCCACCGGTACTCCGGGGTAGTACGTGAACACTTACAGGTTCACTGGGGTACACATGATGACGTTACGGGCACGCGGTATAGACCAGACATTCCTACCTGACCCTCCATTTTAGGCCCGGTATCCCTACCTGATGCTCCGTTGTTGGCCTGGCACCCCTACCCGATATGCTGGGGTAGTAGCGGTACCCCCACCGTTACTCTGCGGTAGTATCGGTACACCCACCGGTACTCCGGGGTAGTACGTGAACCCTTACTGGTTCACTGGGGTACACCTGCTGACGTTACTGGCGCGCGGTGTAGACCAGACATTCCTACCTGACCCTCCGTTTTAGGCGCGGTATCACTACCTGATGCTCCGTTGTTGGCCTGGCACCCCTACCCGATATGCTGGGGTAGTACCGCAACCCCCACCGGTACTCTGCGGTAGTATTGGTACACCCATCGGTACTCCAGGGCAGTACCTGAACACTTACTGGTGCGCCGGGGTACACCTGCTGACCCTACGGGCACACAGCTTTGGACCCACCCTTCCTACCTGACCCGCCGGTGTAGGCCTGGTATACCTACCCGATGATTCGAGGTAGTACCGGTTCCCCCACCGGTACTCTGGGCTTGGAACGGAACCCTTTGTGATGCGCCAGAGAACACCAGCTGTCCCTTCGTGCGCGCTGGACTAGACCTGGCCTCCCTACCGGACCCCACAGGTTAGACCCGCTATCCCTACCTGATGCTCCGCATTAGGCTTGGCACCCATACCCGATGTTCTGGGGTAGTATCGGTACACCCACCGGTACTCCGGGGTAGTACGTGAACCCTTACTGGTTCACTGGGTTACACCTGCTGACGTTTCGTTCACGCGGTATAGACCAGACATTCTTCCTGACCCTCCGTGGTAGTCTTGGTATCCCTACCTGATGCTCCGTTGTTGGCCTGGCACCCCTACCCAATATGCTGGGGTAGTACCGGTACCCCCACCGGTACTCTGCGGTAGTATTGGTACACCCACCGGTACTCCAGGGCAGTACCTGAACACTTACTGGTTCGCTGGGGTACGCCTGCTGTCATTACGGGCGTGCTGTGTAGACCAGACATTCCTACCTGACCCTCCAGGCTAGGCCCGGTATCCCTACCTGATGCTCTGCGGTAGGCCTGGCCCCCTTCCCGACAATGTGGGGTAGTACCGGTACACCCACCGGTACTCCGCGGTAGTTTTGCTATACCCACCGGTACTCCTGGATTTTACCGGAACCCTTTCTGATGCGCCGGGGTACACCTGCTGACCCTACGGGCACACTGCTTTGGACCCACCCATCCTACCTGACCCGCCGGTGTAGGCCTGGTATACCTACCCGATGTTTCGAGGTAGAACCGGTTCCCCCACCGGTACTCTGGGGTTGGAACGGAAACCTTTGTGATGCGCCAGAGAACACCAGCTGTCCCTTCGTGCGCGCTGGACTAGACCTGGCCTCCCTACCGGACCCCACAGGTTAGACCCGCTATCCTTACCTGATGCTCCGCATTAGGCTTGGCACCCATACCCGATGTTCTGGGGTAGTAGCGGTACCCCCACCGTTACTCTGCGGTACTATCGGTACACCCACCGGTACTCCGGGGTAGTACGTGAACCCTTACTGGTTCACTGGGGTACACCTGCTGACGTTACTGGCGCACGGTGTAGACCAGACATTCCTACCTGACCCTCCGTTTTAGGCCCGGTATCCCTACCTGATGCTCCATTGTTGGCCTGGCACCCCTACCCGATATGCTGGGGTAGTACCGGTACCCCCACCGGTACTCTGCAGTAGTATCGGTACACCCACCGGTACTCCAGGGTAGTACCTGAACCCTTACTGGTTCGCTGCGGTACACCTGCTGAACTTACGGGCCCGAGGTATAGAGCAGACATTCCTACCTGACCCTCCAGGCTAGGCCCGGTATCCCTACCTGATGCTCTGCGGTAGGCCTGGCCCCCTACCCGACAATCTGGGGTAGTACCGGTACACCCACAGGTACTCCGCGGTACTTTTGCTATACCCACCGGTACTCCTGGATTGTACCGGAACCCTTACTGGTGCGCCGGGGTACACCTGCTGACCCTACGGGCACACTGCTTTGGACCCACCCTTCCTACCTGACCCGCCGGGGTAGGCCTGGTATACCTACCCGATGTTTCGAGGTAGAACCGGTTCCCCCACCGGTACTCTGGGTTTGGAACGGAACCCTTTGTGATGCGCCAGAGAACACCAGCTGTCCCTTCGTGCGCGCTGCACTAGACCCGGCCTCCCTACCGGACCCCACAGGTTAGATCCGGTATCCCTACCTGATGCTCCACATTAGGCTTGGCACCCATACCCGATGTTCTGGGGTAGTAGCGGTACCCCAACCGTTACTCTGCGGTAGTATCGGTACACCCACCGGTACTCCGGGGTAGTACGTGAGCCCTTACTGGTTCACTGGGGTACACATGATGACGTTAAGGGCACGCGGTATAGACCAGACATTCCTACCTGACCCTCCGTGTTAGACCCGGTATCCCTACCTGATGCTCCGTTGTTGGCTTGGCACCCCTACCCGATATGCTGGGGTAGTACCGGTACCCCCACCGGTACTCTGCGGTAGTATTGGTACACCCACCGGTACTCCAGGGTAGTACCTGTACCCTTACAGGTTCGCTGGGGTACACCTGCTGACCTTACGGGCGTGCTGTGTAGACCAGACATTCCTACCTGACCCTCCAGGCTAGGACCGGTATCCCTACCTGATGCTCTGCGCTACGCCTGGCCCCCTAAAGGACAATCTGGGGTAGTACCTGTACACCCACCGGTACTCCGCGGTAGTTTTGCTATACCCACCAGTACTCCTGGATTGTACCGGAACCCTTACTGGTGCGACGGGGTACACCTGCTGACCCTACGGGCACACTGCTTTGGACCCACCCTTCCTACCTGACCCGCCGGGGTAGGCCTGGTATACCTACCCGATGTTTCGAGGTAGTACCGGTTCCCCCAACGGTACTCTGGGGTTGGAACGGAACCCTTTGTGATGCGCCAGAGAACACCAGCTGTCCCTTCGTGCGCGCTGGACTAGACCTGGCCTCCCTACCGGACCCCACAGGTTAGACCCGGTATCCCTACCTGATACTCCGCATTAGGCTTGGCACCCATACCCGATGTTCTGGGGTAGTATCGGTACACCCACCGGTACTCCGGGGTAGTACGTGAACCCTTACTGGTTCACTGGGTTACACCTGCTGACGTTTCGGTCACGCGGTATAGACCAGACATTCTTCCTGACCCTCCGTGGTAGTCTTGGTATCCCTACCTGATGCTCCGTTGTTGGCCTGGCACCTTTACCCGATATGCTGGGGTAGTACCGGTACCCCCACCGGTACTCTGCGTTAGCATTGGTACACCCACCGGTACTCCAGGGCAGTACCTGAACACTTACTGGTTCGCTGGGGTACGCCTGCTGTCATTACGGGCGTGCTGTGTAGACCAGACATTCCTACCTGACCCTCCAGGCTAGGCCCGGTATCCCTACCTGATGCTCTGCGGTAGGCCTGGCCCCCTACCCGACAATGTGGGGTAGTACCGGTACACCCACCGGTACTCCGCGGTACTTTTGCTATACCCACCGGTACTCCTGGATTTTACCGGAACCCTTTCTGGTGCGCCGGGGTACACCTGCTGACCCTACGGGCACACTGCTTTGGACCCACCCATCCTACCTGACCCGCCGGTGTAGGCCTGGTATACCTACCCGATGTTTCGAGGTAGAACCGGTTCCCCCACCGGTACTCTGGGTTTGGAACGGTACCCTTTGTGATGCGCCAGAGAACACCAGCTGTCCCTTCGTGCGCGGTGGACTAGGCCCGGCCTCCCTTCCGGACACCACAGGTTAGACCCGCTATCCCTACCTGATGCTCCGCTTGAGGCTTGGCACCCATACCCGATGTTCTGGGGTAGTAGCGGTACCCCCACCGTTACTCTGCGGTAGTATCGGTACAACCACCGGTAATCCGGGGTAGTACGTGAACCCTTACTGGTTCACTGGGGTACACCTGATGACGTTACTGGCGCGCGGTGTAGACCAGACATTCCTACCTGACCCTCCGTTTTAGGCCCGGTATCCCTACCTGATGCTCCGTTGTTGGCCTGGCACCCCTACCCGATATGCTGGGGTAGTACCGGTACCCCCACCGGTACTCTGCGGTAGTATTGGTACACCCATCGGTACTCCAGGGCAGTACCTGAACACTTACTGGTGCGCCGGGGTACACCTGCTGACCCTACGGGCACACAGCTTTGGACCCACCCTTCCTACCTGACCCGCCGGTGTAGGCCTGGTATACCTACCCGATGATTCGAGGTAGTACCGGTTCCCCCACCGGTACTCTGGGGTTGGAACGGAACCCTTTGTGATGCGCCAGAGAACACCAGCTGTCCCTTCGTGCGCGCTGGACTAGACCTGGCCTCCCTACCGGACCCCACAGGTTAGACCCGCTATCCCTACCTGATGCTCCGCATTAGGCTTGGCACCCATACCCGATGTTCTGGGGTAGTAGCGGTACCCCCACCGTTACTCTGCGGTAGTATCGGTACACCCACCGGTACTCCGGGGTAGTACGTGAACCGTTACTGGTTCACTGGAGTACACCTGCTGACGTTTCGGGCACGCGGTATAGACCAGACATTCTTCCTGACCCTCCGTGTTAGTCCCGGTATCCCTACCTGATGCTCCGTTGTTGGCCTGGCACCCCTACCCGATATGCTGGGGTAGTACCGGTACCCCCACCGGTACTCTGCGGTAGTATTGGTACACCCACCGGTACTCCAGGGTAGTACCTGAACACTTCCTGGTTCGCTGGGGTACACCTGCTGACCTTACGGGCGTGCTGTGTAGACCAGACATTCCTACCTGACCCTCCAGGCTAGGCCCGGTATCCCTACCTGATGCTCTACGGTAGGCCTGGCCCCCTACCCGACAATCTGGGGTAGTACCGGTACACCCACCGGTACTCCGCGGTACTTTTGCTATACCCACCGGTACTCCTGGATTGTACCGGAACCCTTACTGGTGCGCCGGGGTACACCTGCTGACCCTACGGGCACACTGCTTTGGACCCACCCTTCCTACCTGACCCGCCGGGGTAGGCCTGGTATACCTACCCAATGTTTCGAGGTAGAACCGGTTCCCCCACCGGTACTCTGGGTTTGGAACGGAACCCTTTGTGATGCGCCAGAGAACACCAGCTGTCCCTTCGTGCGCGCTGGACTAGACCTGGCCTCCCTACCGGACCCCACAGGTTAGACCCGGTATCCCTACCTGATGCTCCACATTAGGCTTGGCACCCATACCCGATGTTCTGGGGTAGTAGCGGTACCCCAACCGTTACTCTGCGGTAGTATCGGTACACCCACCGGTACTCCGGGGTAGTACGTGAGCCCTTACTGGTTCACTGGGGTACACATGATGACGTTAAGGGCACGCGGTATAGACCAGACATTCCTACCTGACCCTCCGTGTTAGACCCGGTATCCCTACCTGATGCTCCGTTGTTGGCTTGGCACCCCTACCCGATATGCTGGGGTAGTACCGGTACCCCCACCGGTACTCTGCGGTAGTATTGGTACACCCACCGGTACTCCAGGGTAGTACCTGTACCCTTACAGGTTCGCTGGGGTACACCTGCTGACCTTACGGGCGTGCTGTGTAGACCAGACATTCCTACCTGACCCTCCAGGCTAGGCCCGGTATCCCTACCTGATGCTCTGCGCTACGCCTGGCCCCCTAAAGGACAATCTGGGGTAGTACCTGTACACCCACCGGTACTCCGCGGTAGTTTTGCTATACCCACCAGTACTCCTGGATTGTACCGGAACCCTTACTGGGTTGACGGGGTACACCTGCTGACCCTACGGGCACACTGCTTTGGACCCACCCTTCCTACCTGACCCGCCGGGGTAGGCCTGGTATACCTACCCGATGTTTCGAGGTAGTACCGGTTCCCCCAACGGTACTCTGGGGTTGGAACGGAACCCTTTGTGATGCGCCAGAGAACACCAGCTGTCCCTTCGTGCGCGCTGGACTAGACCTGGCCTCCCTACCGGACCCCACAGGTTAGACCCGGTATCCCTACCTGATACTCCGCATTAGGCTTGGCACCCATACCCGATGTTCTGGGGTAGTATCGGTACACCCACCGGTACTCCGGGGTAGTACGTGAACCCTTACTGGTTCACTGGGTTACACCTGCTGACGTTTCGGTCACGCGGTATAGACCAGACATTCTTCCTGACCCTCCGTGTTAGTCTTGGTATCCCTACCTGATGCTCCGTTGTTGGCCTGGCACCCCTACCCGATATGCTGGGGTAGTACCGGTACCCCCACCGGTACTCTGCGGTAGTATTGGTACACCCACCGGTACTCCAGGGCAGTACCTGAACACTTACTGGTTCGCTGGGGTACACCTGCTGTCATTACGGGCGTGCTGTGTAGACCAGACATTCCTACCTGACCCTCCAGGCTAGGCCCGGTATCCCTACCTGATGCTCTGCGGTAGGCCTGGCCCCCTACCCGACAATGTGGGGTAGTACCGGTACACCCACCGGTACTCCGCGGTACTTTTGCTATACCCACCGGTACTCCTGGATTTTACCGGAACCCTTTCTGGTGCGCCGGGGTACACCTGCTGACCCTACGGGCACACTGCTTTGGACCCACCCATCCTACCTGACCCGCCGGTGTAGGCCTGGTATACCGACCCGATGTTTCGAGGTAGAACCGGTTCCCCCACCGGTACTCTGGGGTTGGAACGGAAACCTTTGTGATGCGCCAGAGAACACCAGCTGTCCCTTCGTGCGCGCTGGACTAGACCTGGCCTCCCTACCGGACCCCACAGGTTAGACCCGCTATCCCTACCTGATGCTCCGCATTAGGCTTGGCACCCATACCCGATGTTCTGGGGTAGTAACGGTACCCCCACCGTTACTCTGCGGTAATATCGGTACACCCACCGGTACTCCGGGGTAGTACGTGAACCCTTACTGGTTCACTGGGGTACACCTGCTGACGTTACTGGCGCACGGTGTAGACCAGACATTCCTACCTGACCCTCCGTTTTAGGCCCGGTATCCCTACCTGATGCTCCATTGTTGGCCTGGCACCCCTACCCGATATGCTGGGGTAGTACCGGTACCCCCACCGGTACTCTGCGGTAGTATTGGTACACCCATCGGTACTCCAGGGCAGTACCTGAACACTTACTGGTGCGCCGGGGTACACCTGCTGACCCTACGGGCACACAGCTTTGGACCCACCCTTCCTACCTGACCCGCCGGTGTAGGCCTGCTATACCTACCCGATGATTCGAGGTAGTACCGGTTCCCCCACCGGTACTCTGGGGTTGTAACGGAACCCTTTGTGATGCGCCAGAGAATACCAGCTGTCCCTTCGTGCGCGCTGGACTAGACCTGGCCTCCCTACCGGACCCCACAGGTTAGACCCGCTATCCCTACCTGATGCTCCGCATTAGGCTTGGCACCCATACCCGATGTTCTGGGGTAGTAGCGGTACCCCCACCGTTACTCTGCGGTAGTATCGGTACACCCACCGGTACTCCGGGGTAGTACGTGAACCCTTACTGGTTCACTGGAGTACACCTGATGACGTTTCGGGCACGCGGTATAGACCAGACATTCTTCCTGACCCTCCGTGTTAGTCCCGGTATCCCTACCTGATGCTCTGTTGTTGGCCTGGCACCCCTACCCGATATGCTGGGGTAGTACCGGTACCCCCACCGGTACTCTGCGGTAGTATTGGTACACCCACCGGTACTCCAGGGCAGTACCTGAACACTTACTGGTTCGCTGGGGTACACCTGCTGACCTTACGGGCGTGCTCTGTACACCAGACATTCCTACCTGACCCTCCAGGCTAGGCCCGGTATCCCTACCTGATGCTCTACGGTAGGCCTGGCCCCCTACCCGACAATCTGGGGTAGTACCGGTACACCCACCAGTACTCCGCGGTAGTTTTTCTATACCGTTCGGTACTCCTGGATTGTACCGGAACCCTTACTGGTGCGCCGGGGTACACCTGCTGACCTTACGGGCACACTGCTTTGGACCCACCCTTCCTACCTGACCCTCCGGGGTAGGCCTGGTATACCTACCCGATGTTTCGAGGTAGAACCGGTTCCCCCACCGGTACTCTGGGGTTGGAACGGAACCCTTTGTGATGCGCCAGAGAACACCAGCTGTCCCTTCGTGCGCGCTGGACTAGACCCGGCCTCCCTTCCGGACACCACAGGTTAGACCCGCTATGCCTACCTGATGCTCCGCATTAGGCTTGGCACCCATACCCGATGTTCTGGGGTAGTAGCGGTACCCCCACCGTTACTCTGCGGTAGTATCGGTATACCCACCGGTACTCCGGGGTAGTACGTGAACCCTTACTGGTTCACTGGGGTACACCTGATGACGTTACTGGCGCGCGGTGTAGACCAGACATTCCTACCTGACCCTCCGTTTTAGGCCCGGTATCCCTACCTGATGCTCCGTTGTTGGCTGGCACCACTACCCGATATGCTGGGGTAGTACCGGTACCCCCACCGGTACTCTGCGGTAGTATTGGTACACCCACCGGTACTCCAGGGTAGTACCTGTACCCTTACAGGTTCGCTGGGGTACACCTGCTGACCTTACGGGCGTGCTGTGTAGACCAGACATTCCTACCTGACCCTCCAGGCTAGGCCCTGTATCCCTACCTGATGGTCTGCGGTAGGCCTGGCGCCCTACCTGACAATCTGGGGTAGTACCGGTACACCCACAGGTACTCCGCGGTACTTTTGCTATACCCACCGGTACTCCTGGATTGTACCGGAACCCTTACTGGTGCGCCGGGGTACACCTGCTGACCCTGCGGGCACACTGCTTTGGACCCACCCTTCCTACCTGACCCGCCGGGGTAGGCCTGGTATACCTACCCGATGTTTCGAGGTAGAACCGGTTCCCCCACCGGAACTCTGGGGTTGTAACAGAACCCTTTGTGATGCGCCAGAGAACACCAGCTGTCCCTTCGTGCGCGCTGGACTAGACCCGGCCTCCCTTCCGGACCCCACAGGTTAGACCCGCTATCCCTACCTGATGCTCCACATTAGGCTTGGCACCCATACCCGATGTTCTGGGGTAGTAGCGGTACCCCAACCGTTACTCTGCGGTAGTATCGGTACACCCACCGGTACTCCGGGGTAGTACGTGAGCCCTTACTGGTTCACTGGGGTACACATGATGACGTTTAGGGCACGCGGTATAGACCAGACATTCCTACCTGACCCTCCGTGTTAGACCCGGTATCCCTACCTGATGCTCCGTTGTTGGCTTGGCACCCCTACCCGATATGCTGGGGTAGTACCGCTACCCCCACCGGTACTCTGCGGTAGTATTGGTACACCCACCGGTACTCCAGGGTAGTACTTGTACCCTTACAGGTTCGCTGGGGTACACCTGCTGACCTTACGGGCGTGCTGTGTAGACCAGACATTCCTACCTGACCCTCCAGGCTAGGCCCGGTATCCCTACCTGATGCTCTGCGCTACGCCTGGCCCCCTAAAGGACAATCTGGGGTAGTACCTGTACACCCACCGGTACTCCGCGGTAGTTTTGCTATACCCACCGGTACTCCTGGATTGTACCGGAACCCTTACTGGTGCGACGGGGTACACCTGCTGACCCTACGGGCACACTGCTTTGGACCCACCCTTCCTACCTGACCCGCCAGGGTAGGCCTGGTATACCTACCCGATGTTTCGAGGTAGTACCGGTTCCCCCACCGGTACTCTGGGGTTGGAACGGAACCCTTTGTGATGCGCCAGAGAACACCAGCTGTCCCTTCGTGCGCGCTGGACTAGACCCGGCCTCCCTTCCGGACACCACAGGTTAGACCCGCTATGCCTACCTGATGCTCCGCATTAGGCTTGGCACCCATACCCGATGTTCTGGGGTAGTAGCGGTACCCCCACCGTTACTCTGCGGTAGTATCGGTACACCCACCGGTACTCCGGGGTAGTACGTGAACCCTTACTGGTTCACTGGGGTACACCTGATGACGTTACTGGCGCGCGGTGTAGACCAGACATTCCTACCTGACCCTCCGTTTTAGGCCCGGTATCCCTACCTGATGCTCCGTTGTTGGCTGGCACCCCTACCCGATATGCTGGGGTAGTACCGGTACCCCCACCGGTACTCTGCGGTAGTATTGGTACACCCACCGGTACTCCAGGGTAGTACCTGTACCCTTACAGGTTCGCTGGGGTACACCTGCTGACCTTACGGGCGTGCTGTGTAGACCAGACATTCCTACCTGACCCTCCAGGCTAGGCCCGGTATCCCTACCTGATGCTCTGCGCTACGCCTGGCCCCCTACCCGACAATGTGGGGTAGTACCGGTACACCCACCGGTACTCCGCGGTACTTTTGCTATACCCACCGGTACTCCTGGATTGTACCGGAACCCTTACTGGTGCACCGGGTTACACCTGCTGACCCTACGGGCACACTGCTTTGGACCCACCCTTCCTACCTGACCCGCCGGTGTAGGCCTGGTATACCTACCCGAAGTTTCGAGGTAGAACCGGTTCCCCCACCGGTACTCTGGGTTTGGAACGGAACCCTTTCTGATGCGCCAGAGAACACCAGCTGTCCCTTCGTGCGTGCTGGACTAGACCCGGCCTCCCTTCCGGACCCCACAGGTTAGACCTGCTATCCCTACCTGATGCTCCGCATTAGGCTTGGCACCCATACCCGATGTTCTGGGGTAGTAGCGGTACCCCCACCGTTACTCTGCGGTAGTATCGGTACACCCACCGGTACTCCGGGGTAGTACGTGAACCCTTACTGGTTCACTGGGCTACACCTGATGATGTTTCGGGCACGCGGTGTAGACCAGACATTCCTACCTGACCCTCCGTTTTAGGCCCGGTATCCCTACCTGATGCTCCGTTGTTGGCCTGGCACCCCTACCCGATATGCTGGTGTAGTAGAGGTACCCCCACCGGTACTCTGCGGTAGTATTGGTACACCCACCGGTACTCCAGGGCAGTACCTGAACCCTTACTGGTTCGCTGGGGTACACCTGCTGACCTTACGGGCGTGCTCTGTAGACCAGACATTCCTACCTGACCCTCCAGGCTAGGCCCGGTATCCCTACCTGATGCTCTGCGCTACGCCTGGCCCCCTACCCGACAATGTGGGGTAGTACCGGTACACCCACCGGTATTCCGCGGTACTTTTGCTATACCCACCGGTACTCCTGGATTGTACCGGAACCCTTACTGGTGCGCCGGGGTACACCTGCTGACCCTACGGGCACACTGCTTTGGACCCACCCTTCCTACATGACCCGCCGGGGTAGACCTGGTATACCTACCCGATGTTTCGAGGTAGAACCGGTTCCCCCACCGGTACTCTGGGATTGGATCGGAACCCTTTGTGATGCGCCAGAGAACACCAGCTGTCCCTTCGTGCGCGCTGGACTAGACCCGGCCTCCCTACCGGAACCCACAGGTTAGACCCGCTATCCCTACCTGATGCTCCGCATTAGGCTTGGCACCCATACCCGATGTTCTGGGTTAGTAGCGGTACCCCCACCGTTACTCTGCGGTAGTATCGGTACACCCACCGGTACTCCGGGGTAGTACGTGAACCCTTACTGGTTCACTGGGGTACACCTGATGACGTTTCGGGCACTCGGTATAGACCAGACATTCTTCCTGACCCTCCATTTTAGGCCTGGTATCCCTACCTGATGCTCCGTTGTTGGCCTGGCACCCCTACCCGATATGCTGGGGTAGTACCAGTACCCCCACCGGTACTATGAGGTAGTATTGGTACACCCACCGGTACTCCAGGGTAGTACCTGTACACTTACTGGTTCGCTGGGGTACACCTGCTGACCTTATGGGCGTGCTCTGTAGACGAGACATTCCTACCTGACCCTCCAGGCTAGGCCCGGTATCCCTACCTGATGCTCTACGGTAGGCCTGGCCCCCTATCCGACAATCTGGGGTAGTACCGGTACACCCACCGGTACTCCACGGTACTTTTGCTATACCCACCGGTACTCCTGGATTGTACCGGAACCCTTACTGGTGCGCCGGGGTACACCTGCTGACAGTACGGGCGCGCCGCTTTACGCCCACCCTTCCTACCTGACCCGCCGGGGTAGGCCTGGTATATCTACATGATGTTTCAAGGTACAACCGGTTGCCCCACCGGTACTCTGGGGTTGGAACAGAACCCTTTGTGATGCGTCAGAGAACACCAGCAGTCCCATCGTGCGCGCTGGAGTAGACCTCGCCTCCCTACCGGACCCTACAGGTTAGACCCGCTATCCCTACCTGATGCTACGCATTAGGCTTGGCACCCATACCCGATGTTCCGGGGTAGTAGCGGTACACCCACCGTTACTCTGCGGTAGTATCGGTACACCCACCGGTACTCCGGGGTAGTACGTGAACCCTTACTGGTTCACTGGGGTACACCTGATGACGTTTCGGGCACGCGGTATAGAACAGATATTCTTCCTGACCCTCCGTGTTAGTCCCAGTATCCCTACCTGATGCTCCGTTGTTGGCCTGGCACCCACACCCGATATGCTGGGGTAGTACCGCTACCCCCACCGGTACTCTGCGGTAGTATTGGTACACCCACCGGTATTCCAGGGTAGTACCTGAACCCTTACAGGTTCGCTGGGGTACACCTGCTGACCTTACGGGCTTGCTGTGTAGACCAGACATTCCTACCTGACCCTCCAGGCTAGGCCCGGTATCCCTACCTGATGCTCTGCGGTAGGCCTGGCCCCCTACCTGACAATCTGGGGTAGTACCGGTACACCCACCGGTACTCCGCGGTAATTTTGCTATACCCACCGGTACTCCTGGATTGTACCGGAACCCTTACTGGTGCGCCGGGGTACACCTGCTGACAGTACGGGCGCGCCGATTTACGCGCACCCTTCCTACCTGACCCTCCGAGGTAGGCCTGGTATACCTACCCGAAGTTTCAAGGTAGAACCGGTTGCCCCACCGGTACTCTGGGGTTGGAACGGAACCCTTTGTGATGCGCCAGAGAACACCAGCTGTCCCATCGTGCGCGGTGGACTAGACCTGGCCTCCCTACCGGACCCTACAGGTTAGACCCGCTATCCCTACCTGATGCTCCGCATTAGGCTTGGCACCCATACCCGATGTTCTGGGGTAGTAGCGGTACCCCCACCGTTACTCTGCGGTAGTATCGGTACACCCACCGGTACTCTGGGGTAGTACGTGAACCCTTACTGGTTCACTGGGGTACACCTGATGACGTTACTGGCGCGCGGTTTAGACCAGACATTCCTACCTGACCCTCCGTCTTCGGCCCGGTATCCCTACCTGATGCTCCGCTTTAGGCTTGGCACCCATACCCGATGTTCTGGGGTAGTAGCGGTACCCCCACCGTTACTCTGCGGTAGTATCGGTACACCCACCGGTACTCCGGGGTAGTACGTGAACCCTTACTGGTTCACTGGGGTACACCTGATGACGTTTCGGGCACGCGGTGTAGACCAGACATTCTTCCTGACCTTCCGTGTTAGTCCCGGTATCCCTACCTGATGCTCCGTTGTTGGCCTGGCACCCCTACCCAATATGCTGGGGTAGTACCGGTACCCCCACCGGTACTCTGCGGTAGTATTGGTACACCCACCGGTACTCCAGGGTAGTACCTGAACCCTTACAGGTTCGCTGGGGTACACCTGCTGACCTTACGGGCGTGCTGTGTAGACCAGACATTCCTACCTGACCCTCCAGGCTAGGCCCGGTATCCCTACCTGATGCTCTGCGGTAGGCCTGGCCCCCTTCCCGACAATGTGGGGTAGTACCGGTACACCCACCGGTACTCCGCGGTAATTTTGCTATACCCACCGGTACTCCTGGATTGTACCGGAACCCGTACTGGTGCGCCGGGGTACACCTGCTGACCCTACGGGCACACTGCTTTGGACCCACCATTCCTACCTGACCCGCCGGGGTAGGCCTGGTATACCTACCCGATGTTTCGAGGTAGAACCGGTTCCCCCACCGGTACTCTGGGCTTGGAACTGAAACCTTTGTGATGCGCCAGAGAACACCAGCTGTCCCGTTGTGCGCGCTGGACTAGACCTGGCCTCCCTAGCGGACCCCACAGGTTACACCCGCTATCCCTACCTGATGCTCCGCATTAGGCTTGGCACCCATACCCGATGTTCTGGGGTAGTAACGGTACCCCCACCGTTACTCTGCGGTAGTATCGGTACACCCACCGGTACTCCGGGGTAGTACGTGAACCCTTACTGGTTCACTGGGGTACACCTGCTGACATTACTGGCGTGCGGTGTAGACCAGACATTCCTACCTGACCCTCCGTTTTAGGCCCGGTATCCCTACCTGATGCTCCGTTGTTGGCCTGGCACCCCTACCCGATATGCTGGGGTAGTACTGGTACCCCCACCGGTACTCTGCGGTAGTATTGGTACACCCACCGGTACTCCAGGGTAGTACCTGAACCCTTACTGGTTCGCTGGGGTACACCTGCTGACCTTACGGGCGTGCTGTGTAGACCAGACATTCCTACCTGACCCTCTAGGCTAGGCCCGGTATCCCTACCTGATGCTCTGCGGTAGGCCTGGCCCCCTACCCGACAATCTGGGGTAGTACCGGTACACCCACAGGGACTCCGCGGTACTTTTGCTATACCCACCGGTACTCCTGGATTGTACCGGAACCCTTACTGGTGCGCCGGGGTACATCTGCTGACCCTACGGGCACAATGCTTTGGACCCACCCTTCCTACCTGACCCGCCGGGGTAGGCCTGGTATACCTACCCGATGTTTCGAGGTAGAACCGGTTCCCCCACCGGTACTCTGGGTTTGGAACGGAACCCTTTGTGATGCGCCAGAGAACACCAGATGTCCCTTCGTGCGCGCTGGACTAGACCCGGCCTCCCTTCCGGACCACACAGGTTAGACCCGCTATCCCTACCTGATGCTCCGCATATAGGCTTGGCACCCATACCCGATGTTCTGGGGTAGTAGCGGTACCCCCACCGTTACTCTGCGGTAGTATCGGTACACCCACCGGTACTCCGGGGTAGTACGTGAACCCTTACTGGTTCACTGGGGTACACCTGCTGACGTTACTGGCGCGCGGTGTAGACCAGACATTCCTACCTGACCCTCCGTTTTAGGCCCGGTATCCCTACCTGATGCTCCGTTGTTGGCCTGGCACCCCTACCCGATATGCTGGGGTAGTACCGGTACCCCCACCGGTACTCTGCGGTAGTATTGGTACACCCACCGGTACTCCAGGGCAGTACCTGAACACTTACTGGTTCGCTGGGGTACACCTGCTGACCTTACGGGCGTGCTGTGTAGACCAGACATTCCTACCTGACCCTCCAGGCTAGGCCCGGTATCCCTACCTGATGCTCTACGGTAGGCCTGGCCCTCTACCCGACAATCTGGGGTAGTACCGGTACATCCACAGGTATTCCGCGATACTTTTGCTATACCCACCGGTACTCCTGGATTGTACCGTAACCCTTACTGGTGCGCCGGGGTACACCTGCTGACCCTACGGGCACACTGCTTTGGACCTACCCTTCCTACCTGACCCGCCGGGGTAGGCCTGGTATACCTACCCGATGTTTCGATGTAGAACCGGTTCCCCCACCGGTACTCTGGGGTTGGAACGGAACCCTTTGTGATGCGCCAGAGAACACCAGCTGTCCCTTCGTGCGCGCTGGACTAGACCCGGCCTCCCTTCCGGACCCCACAGGTTAGACCCGCTATCCCTACCTGATGCTCCGCATTAGGCTTGGCACCCATACCCGATGTTCTGGGGTAGTAGCGGTACCCCCACCGTTACTCTGCGGTAGTATCGGTACACCCACCGGTACTCCGGGGTAGTACGTGAACCCTTACTGGTTCACTGGGGTACACCTGATGACGTTACTGGCGCGCGGTGTAGACCAGACATTCGCCCTGACCCTCCGTTTTAGTCCCGGTATCCCTACCTGATGCTCCGTTGTTGGCCTGGCACCCCTACCTGATATGCTGGGGTAGTACCGGTACCCCCACCGGTACTCTGCGGTAGTATTGGTACACCCACCGGTACTCCAGGCTAGTACCTGAACACTTACTGGTTCGCTGGGGTACACCTGCTGCCATTACGGGCGTGCTGTGTAGACCAGACATTCCTACCTGACCCTCCAGGCTAGGTCCGGTATCCCTACCTGATGCTCTGCGGTAGGCCTGGCCCCCTACCCGACAATGTGGGGTAGTACCGATACACCCACAGGTACTCCGCGGTACTTTTGCTATACCCACCGGTACTCCTGGATTGTACCGGAACCCTTATTGGTGCGCCGGGGTACACCTGCTGACCCTACGGGCACACTGCTTTGGACCCAGCCATCCTACCTGACCCGCCGTAGTAGGCCTGGTATACCTACCCGATATTTTGAGGTAGAACCAGTTGCCCCACCAATACTCTGGGTTTGGAACGGAACCCTTTGTGATGCGCCAGAGAACACCACCTGTCACTTCGTGCGCGCTGGACTAGACCCGGCCTCCCTACCGGACCCCACATGTTAAAACCGGTATCCCTACCTGATGCTCCGCATTAGGCTTGGCCCCCATACCCGATGTTCTGGGGTACTAGCGGTACCCCCACCGTTACTCTGCGGTAGTATCGGTACACCCACCGGTACTCCGGGGTAGTACGTGAACACTTACAGGTTCACTGGGGTACACCTGATGACGTTACGGGCACGCGGTATAGACCAGACATTCCTACCTGACCAACCGTGTTAGTCCCGGTATCCCTACCTGATGCTCCGTTGTTGGCCTGGCACCCCTACCCGATATGCTGGGGTAGTACCGGTACCCCCACCGGTATTCTGCGGTAGTATTGGTACACCCACCGGTACTCCAGGGTAGTACCTGAACCCTTACTGGTTTGCTGGGGTACACCTGCTGACGTTACTGGCGCGCGGTGTAGACCAGACATTCCTACCTGACCCTCCGTTTTAGGCCCGGTATCCCTACCTGATGCTCCGTTGTTGGCCTGGCACCCCTACCCGATATTCTGGGGTAGTACCGGTTCCCCCACCGGTACTCTGCGGTAGTATTGGTACACCCACCGGTACTCCAGGGTAGTACCTGAACCCTTACTGGTTCGCTGGGGTACACCTGCTGACCTTACGGGCGTGCTGTGTAGACCAGACATTCCTACCTGACCCTCCAGGCTAGGCCCGGTATCCCTACATGATGCTCTGCGATAGGCCTGGCCCCCTACCCGACAATCTGGGGTAGTACCGGTACACCCACCGGTACTCCGCGGTAGTTTTGCTATACCCACCGGTACTCCTGGATTGTACCGGAAGCCTTACTGGTGCGCCGGGGTACACCTGCTGACACTACGGGCGCACCGCTTTACGCACACCCTTCCTACCTTACCCGCCGGGGTAGGCCTGGTATACCTACCCGATGTTTCGAGGTAGAACCGGTTCCCCCACCGGTACTCTGGGGTTGGAACGGAACCCTTTCTGATGCGCCAGAGAACACCAGCTGTCCCTTCGTGCGCGCTGGACTAGACCCGGCCTCCCTACCGGACCCCACAGGTTAGACCCGGTATCCCTACCTGATGCTCCGCATTAGGCTTGGCACCCATACCCGATGTTCTGGGGTAGTAGCGGTACCCCCACCCGTTACTCTGCGGTAGTATCGGTACACCCACGAGTACTCCGGGGTAGTACGTGAACGCTTACTGGTTCACTGGGGTACACCTGCTGACGTTACTGGCGCGCGGTTTATACCAGACATTCCTACCTGACCCTCCGTTTTAGGCCCGGTATCCCTACCTGATGCTCCGTTGTTGGCCTGGCACCCCTACCCGATATGCTGGGGTAGTACCGGTACCCCCACCGGTACTCTGCGGTAGTATTGGTACACCCACCGGTACTCCAGGTTAGTACCTGAACACTTACTGGTTCGCTGGGGTACACCTGCTGACATTACGGGCGTGCTGTGTAGACCAGACATTCCTACCTGACCCTCCAGGCTAGGCCCGGTATCCCTACCTGATGCTCCGTTGTTGGCCTGGCACCCCTACCCGATATGCTGGGGTAGTACCGGTACCCCCACCGGTACTCTGCGGTAGTATTGGTACACCCACAGGTACTCCAGGGTAGTCCCTGAACCCTTACTGGTTCGCTGGGGTACACCTGCTGACCTTACGGGCGTGCTCTGTAGACCAGACATTCCTACCTGACCCGCCAGGCTAGGCCCGGTATCCCTACCTGATGCTCCGTTGTTGGCCTGGCACCCCTACCCGATATGCTGGGGTAGTACCGGTACACCCACCGGTACTCCGCGGTAGTTTTGCTATACCCACCGGTACTCCTGGATTGTACCGGAACACTTACTTGTGCGCCGGGTTACACCTGCTGACACTACGGGCGCACCGCTTTACGCCCACCCTTACTACCTTATCCACCGGGGTAGGCCTGGTATACCTACCCGATGTTTCGAGGTAGAACCGGTTCCCCCACCGGTACTCTGGGGTTGGAATGGAACCCTTTGTGATGCGCCAGAGAACACCAGCTGTCCCTTCGTGCGCGCTGGACTAGACCCGGCCTCCCTACCGGACCCCGCAGGTTAGACTCGGTTTCCCTACCTGATGCTCCGCATTAGGCTTGGCACCCATACCCGATGTTCTGGGGTAGTAGCGGTACCCCCACCGTTACTCTGCGGTAGTATCGGTACACCCACCGGTACTCCAAGGTAGTACGTGAACCCTTACTGGTTCACTGGGGTACACCTGCTGACGTTACTGGCGCGTGGTGTAGACCAGACATTCCTACCTGACCCTCCAGGCTAGGCCCGGTATCCCTACCTGATGCTCTGCGGTAGGCCTGGCCCCCTACCCAACAATCTGGGGTAGTACCGGTACACCCACAGGGACTCCGCGGTACTTTTGCTATACCCACCGGTACTCCTGGATTGTACCGGAACCCTTACTGGTGCGCCGGGGTACACCTGCTGACCCTACGGGCACACTGCTTTGGACCCACCCTTCCTACCTGACCCGCCGGGGTAGGCCTGGTATACCTACCCGATGTTTCGAGGTAGAACCGGTACCCCCACCGGTACTCTGAGCTTGGAACGGAAACCTTTGTGATGCGCCAGAGAACACCAGCTGTCCCTTCCTGCGCGCTGGACTAGAACTGGCCTCCCTACCGGACCCCACAGGTTACACCCGCTATCCCTACCTGATGCTCCGCATTAGGCTTGTCACCCATACCCGATGTTCTGGGGTAGTAGCGGTACCCCCACCCGTTACTCTGCGGTAGTATCGGTACACCCACCGGTACTCCGAGGTAGTACGTGAACCCTTACTGGTTCACTGGGGTACACCTGCTGATGTTACTGGCGCGCGGTGTAGACCAGACATTCCTACCTGACCCTCCAGGCTAACCCGGTATCCCTACCTGATGCTCCGTTGTTGGCCTGGCACCCCTACCCGATATGCTGGGGTAGTACCGGTACCCCCACCGGTATTCTGCGGTAGTATTGGTACACCCACCGGTACTCCATGGTAGTACCTGAACCCTTACAGGTTCGCTGGGGTACACCTGCTGACCTTACGGGCGTGCTGTGTAGACCAGACATTCCTACCTGACCCTCCAGGCTAGGCCCGGTATCCCTACCTGATGCTCTGCGGTAGGCCTGGCCCCCTACCCGACAATCTGGGGTAGTACCGGTACACCCACCGGTACTCCGCGGTACATTTGCTATACCCACCGGTACTCCTGGATTGTACCGGAACCCTTACTGGTGCGCCGGGGTACACCAGCTGACATTACGAGCGCACCGCTTTACGCCCACTCTTTCTAGCTGACCCGCCGGGGTAGGCCTGGTATACCTACCCGATGTTTCGAGGTAGAACCGGTTCCCCCACCGGTACTCTGGGGTTGGAACGGAACCCTTTGTGATGCGCCACAGAACACCAGCTGTCCCTTCGTGCGCGCTGGACTAGACCTGGCCTCCCTACCGGACCCCACAGGTTAGACCCGCTATCCCTACCTGATGCTCCGCATTAGGCTTGGCACCCATACCCGATGTTCTCGGTAGTAGCGGTACCCCCACCGTTACTCTGTGGTAGTATCGATACACCCACCGGTACTCCGGGGTAGTACTTGAACCCTTACTGGTTCACTGGGGTACACCTGATGACGTTACGGGCACGCGGTATAGACCAGACATTCCTACCTGACCCTCCGTGTTAGACCCGGTATCCCTACCTGATGCTCCGTTGTTGGCCTGGCACCCCTACCCGATATGCTGGGGTAGTACCGGTACCCCCACCGGTACTCTGCGGTAGTATTGGTACACCCACCGGTACTCCAGGGCAGTACCTGAACACTTACTGGTTCGCTGGGGTACACCTGCTGACCTTACGGGCGTGCTCTGTAGACCAGACATTCCTACCTGACCCTCCAGGCTAGGCCCGGTATCCCTACCTGATGATCTGCGGTAGGCCTGGCCCCCTACCCGACAATCTGGGGTAGTACCGGTAAACCCACCGGTACTCCGCGGTACTTTTGCTATACCCACCGGTACTCCTGGATTGTACCGGAACCCTTACTGGTGCGCCGGGGTACACCAGCTGACACTACGGGCGCGCCGCTTTACGCCCACCCTTCCTACCTGACCCGCCGGGGTAGGCCTGGTATACCTACCCGATGTTTCGAGGTAGAACCGGTTCCCCCACCGGTACTCTGGGGTTGGAACGGAACCCTTTGTGATGCGCCAGAGAACACCAGCTGTCCCTTCGTGCGCGCTGGACTAGACCCGGCCTCCCTACCGGACCCCACAGGTTAGACCCGCTATCCCTACCTGATGCTCCGCATTAGGCTTGGCACCCATACCCGATGTTCTGGGGTACTAGCGGTACCCCCACCGTTACTCTGCGGTAGTATCGGTACACCCACCGGTACTCCGGGGTAGTACGTGAACCCTTACTGGTTCACTGGGGTACACCTGATGACGTTACTGGCGCGCGGTGTAGACCAGACATTCCTACCTGACCCTCCGTGTTAGGCCTGGTATCCCTACCTGATGCTCCGTTGTTGGCCTGGCACCCCTACCCGATATGCTGGGGTAGTACTGGTACCCCCACCGGTACTCTGCGGTAGTATTGGTACACCCACCGGTACTCCAGGGCAGTACCTGAACACTTACTGGTTTGCTGGGGTACACCTGCTGCCATTACGGGCGTGCTCTGTAGACCAGACATTCCTACCTGACCCTCCAGGCTAGGCCCGGTATCCCTACCTGATGATCTACGGTAGGCCTGGCCCCCTACCCGACAATCTGGGGTAGTACCGGTACACCCACAGGGACTCCGCGGTACTTTTGCTATACCCACCGGTACTCCTGGATTGTACCGGAACCCTTACTGGTGCGCCGGGGTACACCTGCTGACCCTATGGGCTCGCCGCTTTACGCCCACCCTTCCTACCTGACCCGCCGGGGTAGGCCTGGTTTACCTACCCGATGTTTCAAGGTAGAACCGGTTCCCCCACCGGTACTCTGGGGTTGGAACGGAACCCTTTGTGATGCGCCAGAGAACACCAGCTGTCCCTTCGTGCGCGCTGGACTAGACCCGGCCTCCCTACCGGACCCCACAGGTTAGACCCGCTATCCCTACCTGATGCTCCACATTAGGCTTGGCACCCATACCCGATGTTCTGGGGTAGTAGCGGTACCCCCACCGTTACTCTGCGGTAGTATCGGTACACCCACCGGTACTCCGGGGTAGTACGTGAACCCTTACTTGTTCACTGGGCTACACCTGATGATGTTTCGGGCACGCGGTGTAGACCAGACATTCCTACCTGACCCTCCGTTTTAGGCCCGGTATCCCTACCTGATGCTCCGCTTTAGGCTTGGCACCCATACCCGATGTTCTGGGGTAGTAGCGGTACCCCCACCGTTACTCTGCGGTAGTATCGGTACACCCACCGGTACTCCGGGGTAGTACGTGAACCCTTACTGGTTCACTGGGGTACACCTGATGACGTTTCGGGCACGCGGTGTAGACCAGACATTCGCCCTGACCCTCCGTTTTAGTCCCGGTATCCCTACCTGATGCTCCGTTGTTGGCCTGGCACCCCTACCTGATATGCTGGGGTAGTACCGGTACCCCCACGGGTACTCTGCGGTAGTATTGGTACACCCACCGGTACTCCAGGGTAGTACCTGAACCCTTACTGGTTCGCTGGGGTACACCTGCTGACCTTACGGGCGTGCTGTGTAGACCAGACATTCCTACCTGACCCTCCAGGCTAGGCCCGGTATCCCTACCTGATGCTCTGCGGTAGGCCTGGCCCCCTACCCGACAATCTGGGGTAGTACCGGTACACCCACAGGGACTCCGCGGTACTTTTGCTATACCCACCGGTGCTCCTGGATTGTACCGGAACCCTTACTGGTGCGCCGGGGTACACCTGCTGACCCTACGGGCACACTACTTTGGACCCAGCCATCCTACCTGACCCGCCGGGGTAGGCCTGGTATACCTACCCGATGTTTCGAGGTAGAACCGGTTCCCCCACCGGTACTCTGGGGTTGGAACGGAACCCTTTGTGATGCGCCAGAGAACACCAGCTGTTCCTTCATGCGCGCTGGACTAGACCCGGCCTCCCTACCGATCCCCACATGTTACACCCGGTATCCCTACCTGATGCTTCGCATTAGGCTTGGCACCCATACCCGATGTTCTGGGGTACTAGCGGTATCCCCACCGTTACTCTGCGGTTGTATCGGTACACCCACCGGTACTCCGGGGTAGTACGTGAACACTTACAGATTCACTGGGGATCACCTGATGAAGTTACGGGCACGCGGTATAGACCAGACATTCCTACCTGACGAACCGTGTTAGACCCGGTATCCCTACCTGATGCTACGTTGTTGGCTTGTCACCCCTACCCGATATGCTGGGGTAGTACCGGTACCCCCACCGGTACTCTGCGGTAGTATTGGTACACCCACCTGTACTCCAGGGTAGTACCTGTACCCTTACCGGTTCGCTGGGGTACACCTGCTGACCTTACGGGCGTGCTGTGTAGACCAGACATTCCTACCTGACCCTCCAGGCTAGGCCCGGTATCCCTACCTGATGCTCTGCGGTAGGCCTGGCCCCCTACCCGACAATCTGGGGTAGTACCGGTACACCTACCAGTACTCCGCGGTAGTTTTTCTATACCCACCGGTACTCCTGGATTGTACCGGAACCCTTACTGGTGCGCCGGGGTACACCTGCTGACCTTACGGGCACACTGCTTTGGACCCACCCTTCCTACCTGACCCTCCGGGGTAGGCCTGGTATAACTACCCGATGTTTCGAGGTAGAACCGGTTCCCCAACCGGTACTCTGGGGTTGGAACGGAACCCTTTGTGATGCGCCAGAGAACACCAGCTGTCCCTTCGTGCGCGCTGGACTAGACCCGGCCTCCCTTCCGGACACCACAGGTTAGACCCGCTATCCCTACCTGATGCTCCGCATTAGGCTTGGCACCCATACCCGATGTTCTGGGGTAGTAGCGGTACCCCCACCGTTACTCTGCGGTAGTATCGGTACACCCACCGGTACTCCGAGGTAGTACGTGAACCCTTACTGGTTCACTGGGGTACACCTGCTGATGTTACTGGCGCGCGGTGTAGACCAGACATTCCTACCTGACCCTCCAGGCTAACCCGGTATCCCTACCTGATGCTCCGTTGTTGGCCTGGCACCCCTACCCGATATGCTGGGGTAGTACCGGTACCCCCACCGGTATTCTGCGGTAGTATTGGTACACCCACCGGTACTCCAGGGTAGTACCTGAACCCTTACTGGTTTGCTGGGGTACACCTGCTGACCTTACGTGCGTGCTGTGTAGACCAGACATTCCTACCTGACCCTCCAGGCTAGGCCCGGTATCCCTACCTGATGCTCCGTTGTTGGCCTGGCACCCCTACCCGATATTCTGGGGTAGTACCGGTTCCCCCACCGGTACTCTGCGGTAGTATTGGTACACCCACCGGTACTCCAGGGTAGTACCTGAACCCTTACTGGTTCGCTGGGGTACACCTGCTGACCTTACGGGCGTGCTGTGTAGACCAGACATTCCTACCTGACCCTCCAGGCTAGGCCCGGTATCCCTACATGATGCTCTGCGGTAGGCCTGGCCCCCTACCCGACAATCTGGGGTAGTACCGGTACACCCACCGGTACTCCGCGGTAGTTTTGCTATACCCACCGGTACTCCTGGATTGTACCGGAACCCTTACTGGTGCGCCGGGGTACACCTGCTGACACTACGGGCGCACCGCTTTACGCACACCCTTCCTACCTTACCCGCCGGGGTAGGCCTGGTATACCTACCCGATGTTTCGAGGTAGAACCGGTTCCCCCACCGGTACTCTGGGGTTGGAACGGAACCCTTTCTGATGCGCCAGAGAACACCAGCTGTTCCTTCGTGCGTGCTGGACTAGACCCGGCCTCCCTACCGGACCCCACAGGTTAGACCCGGTATCCCTACCTGATGCTCCGCATTAGGCTTGGCACCCATACCCGATGTTCTGGGGTAGTAGCGGTACCCCCACCCGTTACTCTGCGGTAGTATCGGTACACCCACGAGTACTCCGGGGTAGTACGTGAACGCTTACTGGTTCACTGGGGTACACCTGCTGACGTTACTGGCGCGCGGTTTATACCAGACATTCCTACCTGACCCTCCGTTTTAGGCTCGGTATCCCTACCTGATGCTCCGTTGTTGGCCTGGCACCCCTACCCGATATGCTGGGGTAGTACCGGTACCCCCACCGGTACTCTGCGGTAGTATTGGTACACCCACCGGTACTCCAGGGCAGTACCTGAACACTTACTGGTTCGCTGGGTTACACCTGCTGACATTACGGGCGTGCTGTGTAGACCAGACATTCCTACCTGACCCTCCAGGCTAGGCCCGGTATCCCTACCTGATGATCAACGGTAGGCCTGGCCCCCTATCCGACAATCTGGGGTAGGACCGGTACACCCACCGGTACTCCGCGGTACTTTTGCTATACCCACCGGTACTCCTGGATTGTACCGGAACCCTTACTGGTGCGCCGGGGTACACCTGCTGACCCTATGGGCTCGCCGCTTTACGCGCACCCTTCCTACCTGACCCTCCGGGGTAGGCCTGGTATACCTACCCGATGTTTCAAGGTAGAACCGGTTCCCCCACCGGTACTCTGGGGTTGGAACGGAAACCTTTGTGATGCGTCAGAGAACACCAGCTGTCCCTTCATGCGCGCTGGACTAGACCCGGCCTCCCTTCCGGACACCACAGGTTAGACCCGCTATCCCTACCTGATGCTCCGCATTAGGCTTGGCACCCATACCCGATGTTCTGGGGTAGTAGCGGTACCCCCACCGTTACTCTGCGGTAGTATCGTTACAACCACCGGTAATCCGGGGTAGTACGTGAACCCTTACAGGTTCACTGGGGTACACCTGCTGATGTTACTGGCGCGCGGTGTAGACCAGACATTCCTACCTGACCCTCCGTGTTAGTCCCGGTATCCCTACCTGATGCTCCGTTGTTGGCCTGGCACCCCTACCCGATATGCTGGGGTAGTACCGGTACCCCCACCGGTACTCTGCGGTAGTATTGGTACACCCACCGGTACTCCAGGTTAGTACCTGAACCCTTACTGGTTCGCTGGGGTACACCTGCTGACCTTACGGGCATGCTGTGTAGACCAGACATTCCTACCTGACCCTCCAGGCTAGGCCCGGTATCCCTACCTGATGCTCCGTTTTTGGCCTGGCACCCCTACCCGATATGCTGGGGTAGTACCGGTACCCCCACCGGTACTCTGCGGTAGTATCGGTACACCCACCGGTACTCCGGGGTAGTCCCTGAACCCTTACTGGTTCGCTGGGGTACACCTGCTGACCTTACGGGCGTGCTCTGTAGACCAGACATTCCTACCTGACCCTCCGTTTTAGGCCCGGTATCCCTACCTGATGCTCCGTTGTTGGCCTGGCACCCCTACCCGATATGCTGGGGTAGTACCGGTACCCCCACCGGTACTCTGCGGTAGTATTGGTACACCCACCGGTACTCCAGGGCAGTACCTGAACACTTACTGGTTCGCTGGGGTACACCTGCTGCCATTACGGGCGTGCTCTGTAGACCAGACATTCCTACCTGACCCTCCAGGCTAGGCCCGGTATCCCTACCTGATGCTCTGCGGTAGGCCTGGCCCCCTACCCGACAATCTGGGGTAGTACCGGTACTACCGCGGTACTTTTGCTATACCCACCGGTACTCCTGGATTGTACCGGAACCCTTACTGGTGCGCCGGGGTACACCTGCTGACCCTACGGGCACACTGCTTTGGACCCACCCTTCCTACCTGACCCGCCGGGGTAGGCCTGGTATACCTACCAGATGTTTCGAGGTAGAACCGGTTCCCGCACCGGTACTCTGGGGTTGGAACGGAACCCTTTGTGATGCGCCAGAGAACACCAGCTGTCCCTTCGTGCGCGCTGGACTAGACCCGGCCTCCCTAATGGAACCCACAGGTTAGACCCGCTATCCGTACCTGATGCTCCGCATTAGGCTTGGCACCCATACCCGATGTTCTGGGGTAGTAGCGGTACCCCCACCCGTTACTCTGCGGTAGTATCGGTACACCCACGAGTACTCCGGGGTAGTACGTGAACGCTTACTGGTTCACTGGGGTACACCTGCTGACGTTACTGGCGCGCGGTTTATACCAGACATTCCTACCTGACCCTCCGTTTTAGGCTCGGTATCCCTACCTGATGCTCCGTTGTTGGCCTGGCACCCCTACCCGATATGCTGGGGTAGTACCGGTACCCCCACCGGTACTCTGCGGTAGTATTGGTACACCCACCGGTACTCCAGGGCAGTACCTGAACACTTACTGGTTCGCTGGGGTACACCTGCTGACATTACGGGCGTGCTGTGTAGACCAGACATTCCTACCTGACCCTCCAGGCTAGGCCCGGTATCCCTACCTGATGATCTACGGTAGGCCTGGCCCCCTATCCGACAATCTGGGGTAGGACCGGTACACCCACCGGTACTCCGCGGTACTTTTGCTATACCCACCGGTACTCCTGGATTGTACCGGAACCCTTACTGGTGCGCCGGGGTACACCTGCTGACCCTATGGGCTCGCCGCTTTACGCGCACCCTTCCTACCTGACCCTCCGGGGTAGGCCTGGTATACCTACCCGATGTTTCAAGGTAGAACCGGTTCCCCCACCGGTACTCTGGGGTTGGAACGGAAACCTTTGTGATGCGTCAGAGAACACCAGCTGTCCCTTCATGCGCGCTGGACTAGACCCGGCCTCCCTTCCGGACACCACAGGTTAGACCCGCTATCCCTACCTGATGCTCCGCATTAGGCTTGGCACCCATACCCGATGTTCTGGGGTAGTAGCGGTACCCCCACCGTTACTCTGCGGTAGTATCGGTACACCCACCGGTACTCCAAGGTAGTACGTGAACCCTTACAGGTTCACTGGGGTACACCTGCTGATGTTACTGGCGCGCGGTGTAGACCAGACATTCCTACCTGACCCTCCGTGTTAGTCCCGGTATCCCTACCTGATGCTCCGTTGTTGGCCTGGCACCCCTACCCGATATGCTGGGGTAGTACCGGTACCCCCACCGGTACTCTGCGGTAGTATTGGTACACCCACCGGTACTCCAGGTTAGTACCTGAACCCTTACTGGTTCGCTGGGGTACACCTGCTGACCTTACGGGCATGCTGTGTAGACCAGACATTCCTACCTGACCCTCCAGGCTAGGCCCGGTATCCCTACCTGATGCTCCGTTGTTGGCCTGGCACCCCTACCCGATATGCTGGGGTAGTACCGGTACCCCCACCGGTACTCTGCGGTAGTATTGGTACACCCACAGGTACTCCAGGGTAGTCCCTGAACCCTTACTGGTTCGCTGGGGTACACCTGCTGACCTTACGGGCGTGCTGTGTAGACCAGACATTCCTACCTGACCCGCCAGGCTAGGCCCGGTATCCCTACCTGATGCTCCGTTGTTGGCCTGGCACCCCTACCCGATATGCTGGGGTAGTACCGGTACCCCCACCGGTACTCTGCGGTAGTATTGGTACACCCACCGGTACTCCAGGGTAGTACCTGAACACTTACTGGTTCGCTGGGGTACACCTGCTGACCTTACGGGCGTGCTGTGTAGACCAGACATTCCTACCTGACCCTCCAGGCTAGGCCCGGTATCCCTACCTGATGCTCTGCGGTAGGCCTGGCCCCCTACCTGACAATCTGGGGTAGTACCGGTAAACCCACCGGTACTCCGCGGTACTTTTGCTATACCCACCGGTACTCCTGGATTGTACCGGAACCCTTACTGGTGCGCCGGGGTACACCAGCTGACACTACGGGCGCGCCGATTTACGCCCACCCTTCCTACCTGACCCGCCGGGGTAGGCCTGGTATACCTACCCGATGTTTCGAGGTAGAACCGGTTCCCCCACCGGTACTCTGGGGTTGGAACGGAACCCTTTGTGATGCGCCAGAGAACACCAGCTGTCCCTTCGTGCGCGCTGGACTAGACCCGGCCTCCCTTCCGGACCCCACAGGTTAGACCCGCTATCCCTACCTGATGCTCCGCATTAGGCTTGGCACCCATACCCGATGTTCTGGGGTAGTAGCGGTACCCCCACCGTTACTCTGCGGTAGTATCGGTACACCCACCGGTACTCCGGGGTAGTACGTGAACCCTTACTGGTTCACTGGGGTACACCTGATGACGTTACTGGCGCGCGGTGTAGACCAGACATTCCTACCTGACCCTCCGTGTTAGGCCTGGTATCCCTACCTGATGCTCCGTTGTTGGCCTGGCACCCCTACCCGATATGCTGGGGTAGTACCGGTACCCCCACCGGTACTCTGCGGTAGTATTGGTACACCCACTGGTACTCCAGGGTAGTACCTGAACCCTTACTGGTTCGCTGGGGTACACCTGCTGACCTTACGGGCGTGCTGTGTAGACCAGAAATTCCTACCTGACCCTCCAGGCTAGGCCCGGTATCCCTACCTGATGCTCTGCGGTAGGCCTGGCCCCCTACCCGACAATCTGGGGTAGTACCGGTAAACCCACCGGTACTCCGCGGTACTTTTGCTATACCCACCGGTACTCCTGGATTGTACCGGAACCCTTACTGGTGCGCCGGGGTACACCAGCTGACACTACGGGCGCACCGCTTTACGCCCACCCTTCCTACCTGACCCGCCAGGGTAGGCCTGGTATACCTACCCGATGTTTCGAGGTAGAACCGGTTCCCCCACCGGTACTCTGGGGTTGGAACGGAACCCTTTGTGATGCGCCAGAGAACACCAGCTGTCCCTTCGTGCGCGCTGGACTAGACCTGACCTCCCTACCGGACCCCACAGGTTAGACCCGCTATCCCTACCTGATGCTCCGCATTAGGCTTGGCACCCATACCCGATGTTCTGGGGTAGTAGCGGTACCCCCACCGTTACTCTGCGGTAGTATCGGTACACCCACCGGTACTCCGGGGTAGTACGTGAACCCTTACTGGTTTACTGGGGTACACCTGCTGACGTTACTGGCGCGCGGTGTAGACCAGACATTCCTACCTGACCCTCCGTTTTAGGCCCGGTATCCCTACCTGATGCTCCGTTGTTGGCCTGGCACCCCTACCCGATATGCTGGGGTAGTACCGGTACCCCCACCGGTACTCTGCGGTAGTATTGGTACACCCACCGGTACTCCAGGGCAGTACCTGAACACTTACTGGTTCGCTGGGGTACACCTGCTGCCATTACGGGCGTGCTCTGTAGACCAGACATTCCTACCTGACCCTCCAGGCTAGGCCCGGTATCCCTACCTGATGCTCTGCGGTAGGCCTGGCCCCCTACCCGACAATCTGGGGTAGTACCGGTACTACCGCGGTACTTTTGCTATACCCACCGGTACTCCTGGATTGTACCGGAACCCTTACTGGTGCGCCGGGGTACACCTGCTGACCCTACGGGCACACTGCTTTGGACCCACCCTTCCTACCTGACCCGCCGGGGTAGGCCTGGTATACCTACCCGATGTTTCGAGGTAGAACCGGTTCCCGCACCGGTACTCTGGGGTTGGAACGGAACCCTTTGTGATGCGCCAGAGAACACCAGCTGTCCCTTCGTGCGCGCTGGACTAGACCCGGCCTCCCTAATGGAACCCACAGGTTAGACCCGCTATCCGTACCTGATGCTCCGCATTAGGCTTGGCACCCATACCCGATGTTCTGGGGTAGTAGCGGTACCCCCACCGTTACTCTGCGGTAGTATCGGTACACCCACCGGTACTCCGGGGTAGTACGTGAACCCTTACTGGTTCACTGGGGTACACCTGCTGACGTTACTGGCGCGCGGCGTAGACCAGACATTCCTACCTGACCCTCCATTTTAGGCCTGGTATCCCTACCTGATGCTCCGTTGTTGGCCTGGCAACCCTACCCGATATGCTGGGGTAGTACCGCTACCCCCACCGGTACTCTGCGGTAGTATTGGTACACCCACCGGTACTCCAGGGCAGTACCTGAACCCTTACAGGTTCGCTGGGGTACACCTGCTGACCTTACGGGCGTGCTGTGTAGACCAGACATTCCTACCTGACCCTCCAGGCTAGGCCCGGTATCCCTACCTGATGCTCTGCGCTACGCCTGGCCCCCTACCCGACAATCTGGGGTAGTACCGGTACACCCACCGGTACTCCGCGGTACATTTGCTATACCCACCGGTACTCCTGGATTGTACCGGAACCCTTACTGGTGCGCCGGGGTACACCTGCTGACCCTACGGGCGCGCCAATTTACGCCCACCCTTCCTAACTGACCCTCCGGGTAGGCCTGCTATACCTACCCGATGTTTCAAGGTAGAACCGGTTGCCCCACCGGTACTCTGGGGTTGGAACGGAACCCTTTGTGATGCGCCAGAGAACACCAGCTGTCCCATCGTGCGCGATGGACTAGACATGGCCTCCCTACCGGACCCCACAGGTTAGACCCGCTATCCCTACCTGATTCTCCGCATTAGGCTTGGCACCCATACCCGATGTTCTGGGGTAGTAGCGGTACCCCCACCGTTACTCTGCGGTAGTATCGGTACACCCACCGGTACTCCGGGGTAGTACGTGAACCCTTACTGGTTCACTGGGGTACACCTGCTGACGTTACTGGCGCGCGGTGTAGACCAGACATTCCTACCTGACCCTCCGTTTTAGGCCCGGTACCCCTACCTGATGCTCCGTTGTTGGCCTGGCACCCCTACCCGACATGCTGGGGTAGTACAGGTACCCCCACCGGTACTCTGCGGTAGTATTGGTACACCCACCGGTACTCCAGGGTAGTACCTGAACCCTTACTGGTTCGCTGGGGTACACCTGCTGACCTTACGGGCGTGCTGTGTAGACCAGACATTCCTACCTGACCCTCCAGGCTAGGCCCGGTATCCCTACCTGATGCTCTGCGGTAGGCCTGGCCCCCTACCCGACAATCTGGGGTAGTACCGGTACACCCGCCGGTACTCCGCGGTACTTTTGCTATACCCACCGGTACTCCTGGATTGTACTGGAACCCTTACTGGTGCGCCGGGCTACACCTGCTGACCCTACGGGCGCGCCGCTTTACGCCCACCCTTCCTACCTGACCCGCCAGGGTAGGCCTGTTATACCTACCCGATGTTTCGAGGTAGAACCAGTTCCCGCACCGGTACTCTGGGGTTGGAACGGAACCCTTTGTGATGCGCCAGAGAACACCAGCTGTCCCTTCGTGCGCGCTGGACTAGACCCGGCCTCCCTAATGGAACCCACAGGTTAGACCCGCTATCCGTACCTGATGCTCCGCATTAGGCTTGGCACCCATACCCGATGTTCTGGGGTAGTAGCGGTACCCCCACCGTTACTCTGCGGTAGTATCGGTACACCCACCGGTACTCCGGGGTAGTACGTGAACCCTTACTGGTTCACTGGGGTACACCTGCTGACGTTACTGGCGCGCGGTGTAGACCAGACATTCCTACCTGACCCTCCGTTTTAGGCCCGGTACCCCTACCTGATGCTCCGTTGTTGGCCTGGCACCCCTACCCGACATGCTGGGGTAGTACAGGTACCCCCACCGGTACTCTGCGGTAGTATTGGTACACCCACCGGTACTCCAGGGTAGTACCTGAACCCTTACTGGTTCGCTGGGGTACACCTGCTGACCTTACGGGCGTGCTGTGTAGACCAGACATTCCTACCTGACCCTCCAGGCTAGGCCCGGTATCCCTACCTGATGCTCTGCGGTAGGCCTGGCCCCCTACCCGACAATCTGGGGTAGTACCGGTACACCCACCGGTACTCCGCGGTAGTTTTGCTATACCCACCGGTACTCCTGGATTATACCGGAACCCTTACTGGTGCGCCGGGGTACACCTGCTGACCCTACGGGCGCGCCGCTTTACGCCCACCCTTCCTACCTGACCCGCCAGGGTAGGCCTGTTATACCTACCCGATGTTTCGAGGTAGAACCAGTTCCCGCACCGGTACTCTGGGGTTGGAACGGAACCCTTTGTGATGCGCCAGAGAACACCAGCTGTCCCTTCGTGCGCGCTGGACTAGACCCGGCCTCCCTAATGGAACCCACAGGTTAGACCCGCTATCCGTACCTGATGCTCCGCATTAGGCTTGGCACCCATACCCGATGTTCTGGGGTAGTAGCGGTACCCCCACCGTTACTCTGCGGTAGTATCGGTACACCCACCGGTACTCCGGGGTAGTACGTGAACCCTTACTGGTTCACTGGGGTACACCTGCTGACGTTACTGGCGCGCGGTGTAGACCAGACATTCCTACCTGACCCTCCGTTTTAGGCCTGGTATCCCTACCTGATGCTCCGTTGTTGGCCTGGCAACCCTACCCGATATGCTGGGGTAGTACCGCTACCCCCACCGGTACTCTGCGGTAGTATTGGTACACCCACCGGTACTCCAGGGCAGTACCTGAACCCTTACAGGTTCGCTGGGGTACACCTGCTGACCTTACGGGCGTGCTGTGTAGACCAGACATTCCTACCTGACCCTCCAGGCTAGGCCCGGTATCCCTACCTGATGCTCTGCGGTAGGCCTGGCCCCGTACCCGACAATCTGGGGTAGTACCGGTACACCCACCGGTACTCCGCGGTAGTTTTGCTATACCCACCTGTACTCCTGGATTGTACTGGAACCCTTACTGGTGCGTCGGGGTACACCTGCTGACCCTACGGGCGCGCCGCTTTACGCCCACCCTTTCTACCTTACCCGCCGGGGTAGGCCTGGTATACCTACCAGATGTTTTGAGTTAGAACCGGTTCCCCCACCGGTACTCTGGGCTTGGAACGGAACCCTTTGTGATGCGTCAGAGAACACCAGCTGTCCCTTCATGCGCGCTGGACTAGACCCGGCCTCCCTACCGCACCCCACATGTTACACCCGGTATCACTACCTGATGCTCCGCATTAGGCTTGGCACCCATACCCGATGTTCTGGGGTAGTAGCGGTACCCCCACCGTTACTCTGCGGTAGTATCGGTACACCCACCGGTACTCCGGGGTAGTACGTGAATCCTTACTGGTTCACTGGGGTACACCTGATGACGTTTCGGGCACGCGGTATAGACCAGACATTCTTCCTGACCCTCCGTGTTAGTCCCGGTATCCCTACCTGATGCTCCGTTGTTGGCCTGGCACCCCTACCCGATATGCTGGGGTAGTACCGGTACCCCCACCGGTACTCTGCGGTAGTATTGGTACACCCACCGGTACTCCAGGGTAGTACCTGAACCCTTACTGGTTCGCTGGGGTACACCTGCTGACCTTACGGGCGTGCTGTGTAGACCAGACATTCCTACCTGACCCTCCAGGCTAGGCCCGGTATCCCTACCTGATGCTCTGCGGTAGGCCTGGCCCCCTACCCGACAATGTGGGGTAGTACCGGTACACCCACCGGTATTCCGCGGTACTTTTGCTATACCCACCGGTACTCCTGGATTGTACCGGAACCCTTACTGGTGCGCCGGGTTACACCTGCTGACCCTACGGGCACACTGCTTTGGACCCACCCTTCCTACCTGACCCGCCGGGGTAGGCCTGGTATACCTACCCGATGTTTCGAGGTAGAACCGGTTCCCCCACCGGTACTCTGGGATTGGATCGGAACCCTTTGTGATGCGCCAGAGAACACCAGCTGTCCCTTCGTGCGCGCTGGACTAGACCCGGCCTCCCTACCGGACCCCACAGGTTAGACCCGGTATCCCTACCTGATGCTCCGCATTAGGCTTGGCACCCATACCCGATGTTCTGGGGTAGTAGCGGTACCCCCACCGTTACTCTGCGGTAGTATCGGTATACCCACCGGTACTCCGGGGTAGTACGTGAACCCTTACTGGTTCACTGGGGTACACCTGATGACGTTACTGGCGCGCGGTGTAGACCAGACATTCCTACTTGACCCTCCGTTTTATGCCCGGTACCCCTACCTGATGCTCCGTTGTTGGCCTGGCACCCCTACCCGATATGCTGGGGTTGTACCGGTACCCCCACCGGTACTCTGCGGTAGTATTGGTACACCCACCGGTACTCCAGGGTAGTACCTGAACCCTTACTGGTTCGCTGGGGTACACCTGCTGACCTTACGGGCGTGCTGTGTAGACCAGACATTCCTACCTGACCCTCCAGGCTAGGCCCGGTATCCCTACCTGATGCTCTGCGCTACGCCTGGCCCCCTACCCGACAATCTGGGGTAGTACCGGTACACCCACCGGTACTCCGCGGTAGTTTTGCTATACCCACCGGTACTCCTGGATTATACCGGAACCCTTACTGGTGCGCCGGGGTACACCTGCTGACCCTACGGGCGCGCCGCTTTACGCCCACCCTTCCTACCTGACCCGCCAGGGTAGGCCTGGTATACCTACCCGATGTTTCAAGGTAGAACCGGTTCCCCCACCGGTACTCTGGGGTTGGAACGGAAGACTTTGTGATGCGCCAGAGAACACCAGCTGTCCCTTCGTGCGCGCTGGACTAGACCTGGCCTCCCTAGCGCACCCCACAGGTTACACCCGGTATCCCTACCTGATGCTCCGCATATTGGCTTGGCACCCATACCCGATGTTCTGGGGTAGTAGCGGTACCCCCACCGTTACTCTGCGGTAGTATCGGTACACCCACCGGTACTCCAGGGTAGTACGTGAATCCTTACTGGTTCACTGGGGTACACCTGATGACGTTTCGGGCACGCGGTATAGAACAGACATTCTTCCTGACCCTCCGTGTTAGTCCCGGTATCCCTACCTGATGCTCCGTTGTTGGCCTGGCACCCCTACCCGATATGCTGAGGTAGTACCGGTACCCCCACCGGTACTCTGCGGTAGTATTGGTACACCCACCGGTACTCCAGGGTAGTACCTGAACCCTTACTGGTTCGCTGGGGTACACCTGCTGACCTTACGGGCGTGCTGTGTAGACCAGACATTCCTACCTGACCCTCCAGGCTAGGCCCGGTATCCCTACCTGATGCTCTGCGGTAGGCCTGTCCCCCTACCCGACAATCTGGGGTAGTACCGGTACACCCACCGGTATTCCGCGGTACTTTTGCTATACCCACCGGTACTCCTGGATTGTACCGGAACCCTTACTGGTGCGCCGGGTTACACCTGCTGACCCTACGGGCACACTGCTTTGGACCCACCCTTGCTACCTGACCCGCCAGGGTAGGCCTGGTATACCTACCCGATGTTTCGAGGTAGAACCGGTTCCCCCACCGGTACTCTGGGATTGGAACGGAACCCTTTGTGATGCGCCAGAGAACACCAGCTGTCCCTTCGTGCGCGCTGGACTAGACCCGGCCTCCCTTCCGGACCCCACATGTTAGACCCGGTATCCCTACCTGATGCTCCGCATTAGGCTTGGCACCCATACCCGATGTTCTGGGGTAGTAGCGGTACCCCCACCGTTACTCTGCGGTAGTATCGGTATACCCACCGGTACTCCGGGGTAGTACGTGAACCCTTACTGGGTCACTGGGGTACACCTGATGACGTTACTGGCGCGCGGTGTAGACCAGACATTCCTTCCTGACCCTCCGTTTTAGGCCCGGTATCCCTACCTGATGCTCCGTTGTTGGCCTGGCACCCCTACCCGATATGCTGGGGTTGTACCGGTACCCCCACCGGTACTCTGCGGTAGTATTGGTACACCCACCGGTACTCCAGGGCAGTACCTGAACCCTTACAGGTTCGCTGGGGTACACCTGCTGACCTTACGGGCGTGCTGTGTAGACCAGACATTCCTACCTGACCCTCCAGGCTAGGCCCGGTATCCCTACCTGATGCTCTGCGGTAGGCCTGGCCCCCTACCCGACAATCTGGGGTAGTACCGGTACACCCACAGGTACTCCGCGGTAGTTTTGCTATACCCACCTGTACTCCTGGATTGTACTGGAACCCTTACTGGTGCGTCGGGGTACACCTGCTGAACCTACGGGCGCGCTGCTTTACGCCCACCCTTTCTACCTTACCCGCCGGGGTAGGCCTGGTATACCTACCAGATGTTTTGAGTTAGAACCGGTTCCCCCACCGGTACTCTGGGCTTGGAACGGAACCCTTTGTGATGCGTCAGAGAACACCAGCTGTCCCTTCATGCGCGCTGGACTAGACCCGGCCTCCCTACCGCACCCCACATGTTACACCCGGTATCACTACCTGATGCTCCGCATTAGGCTTGGCACCCATACCCGATGTTCTGGGGTAGTAGCGGTACCCCCACCGTTACTCTGCGGTAGTATCGGTACACCCACCGGTACTCCGGGGTAGTACGTGAATCCTTACTGGTTCACTGGGGTACACCTGATGACGTTTCGGGCACGCGGTATAGACCAGACATTCTTCCTGACCCTCCGTGTTAGTCCCGGTATCCCTACCTGATGCTCCGTTGTTGGCCTGGCACCCCTACCCGATATGCTGGGGTAGTACCGGTACCCCCACCGGTACTCTGCGGTAGTATTGGTACACCCACCGGTACTCCAGGGTAGTACCTGAACCCTTACTGGTTCGCTGGGGTACACCTGCTGACCTTACGGGCGTGCTGTGTAGACCAGACATTCCTACCTGACCCTCCAGGCTAGGCCCGGTATCCCTACCTGATGCTCTGCGGTAGGCCTGGCCCCCTACCCGACAATGTGGGGTAGTACCGGTACACCCACCGGTATTCCGCGGTACTTTTGCTATACCCACCGGTACTCCTGGATTGTACCGGAACCCTTACTGGTGCGCCGGGTTACACCTGCTGACCCTACGGGCACACTGCTTTGGACCCACCCTTCCTACCTGACCCGCCGGGGTAGGCCTGGTATACCTACCCGATGTTTCGAGGTAGAACCGGTTCCCCCACCGGTACTCTGGGATTGGATCGGAACCCTTTGTGATGCGCCAGAGAACACCAGCTGTCCCTTCGTGCGCGCTGGACTAGACCCGGCCTCCCTACCGGACCCCACAGGTTAGACCCGGTATCCCTACCTGATGCTCCGCATTAGGCTTGGCACCCATACCCGATGTTCTGGGGTAGTAGCGGTACCCCCACCGTTACTCTGCGGTAGTATCGGTATACCCACCGGTACTCCGGGGTAGTACGTGAACCCTTACTGGTTCACTGGGGTACACCTGATGACGTTACTGGCGCGCGGTGTAGACCAGACATTCCTACTTGACCCTCCGTTTTAGGTCCGGTACCCCTACCTGATGCTCCGTTGTTGGCCTGGCACCCCTACCCGATATGCTGGGGTTGTACCGGTACCCCCACCGGTACTCTGCGGTAGTATTGGTACACCCACCGGTACTCCAGGGTAGTACCTGAACCCTTACTGGTTCGCTGGGGTACACCTGCTGACCTTACGGGCGTGCTGTGTAGACCAGACATTCCTACCTGACCCTCCAGGCTAGGCCCGGTATCCCTACCTGATGCTCTGCGCTACGCCTGGCCCCCTACCCGACAATCTGGGGTAGTACCGGTACACCCACCGGTACTCCGCGGTAGTTTTGCTATACCCACCGGTACTCCTGGATTATACCGGAACCCTTACTGGTGCGCCGGGGTACACCTGCTGACCCTACGGGCGCGCCGCTTTACGCCCACCCTTCCTACCTGACCCGCCAGGGTAGGCCTGGTATACCTACCCGATGTTTCAAGGTAGAACCGGTTCCCCCACCGGTACTCTGGGGTTGGAACGGAAGACTTTGTGATGCGCCAGAGAACACCAGCTGTCCCTTCGTGCGCGCTGGACTAGACCTGGCCTCCCTAGCGCACCCCACAGGTTACACCCGGTATCCCTACCTGATGCTCCGCATATTGGCTTGGCACCCATACCCGATGTTCTGGGGTAGTAGCGGTACCCCCACCGTTACTCTGCGGTAGTATCGGTACACCCACCGGTACTCCAGGGTAGTACGTGAATCCTTACTGGTTCACTGGGGTACACCTGATGACGTTTCGGGCACGCGGTATAGAACAGACATTCTTCCTGACCCTCCGTGTTAGTCCCGGTATCCCTACCTGATGCTCCGTTGTTGGCCTGGCACCCCTACCCGATATGCTGAGGTAGTACCGGTACCCCCACCGGTACTCTGCGGTAGTATTGGTACACCCACCGGTACTCCAGGGTAGTACCTGAACCCTTACTGGTTCGCTGGGGTACACCTGCTGACCTTACGGGCGTGCTCTGTAGACCAGACATTCCTACCTGACCCTCCAGGCTAGGCCCGGTATCCCTACCTGATGCTCTGCGGTAGGCCTGTCCCCCTACCCGACAATCTGGGGTAGTACCGGTACACCCACCGGTATTCCGCGGTACTTTTGCTATACCCACCGGTACTCCTGGATTGTACCGGAACCCTTACTGGTGCGCCGGGTTACACCTGCTGACCCTACGGGCACACTGCTTTGGACCCACCCTTGCTACCTGACCCGCCAGGGTAGGCCTGGTATACCTACCCGATGTTTCGAGGTAGAACCGGTTCCCCCACCGGTACTCTGGGATTGGAACGGAACCCTTTGTGATGCGCCAGAGAACACCAGCTGTCCCTTCGTGCGCGCTGGACTAGACCCGGCCTCCCTACCGGACCCCACATGTTAGACCCGGTATCCCTACCTGATGCTCCGCATTAGGCTTGGCACCCATACCCGATGTTCTGGGGTAGTAGCGGTACCCCCACCGTTACTCTGCGGTAGTATCGGTATACCCACCGGTACTCCGGGGTAGTACGTGAACCCTTACTGGGTCACTGGGGTACACCTGATGACGTTACTGGCGCGCGGTGTAGACCAGACATTCCTTCCTGACCCTCCGTTTTAGGCCCGGTATCCCTACCTGATGCTCCGTTGTTGGCCTGGCACCCCTACCCGATATGCTGGGGTTGTACCGGTACCCCCACCGGTACTCTGCGGTAGTATTGGTACACCCACCGGTACTCCAGGGCAGTACCTGAACCCTTACAGGTTCGCTGGGGTACACCTGCTGACCTTACGGGCGTGCTGTGTAGACCAGACATTCCTACCTGACCCTCCAGGCTAGGCCCGGTATCCCTACCTGATGCTCTGCGGTAGGCCTGGCCCCCTACCCGACAATCTGGGGTAGTACCGGTACACCCACAGGTACTCCGCGGTAGTTTTGCTATACCCACCTGTACTCCTGGATTGTACTGGAACCCTTACTGGTGCGTCGGGGTACACCTGCTGAACCTACGGGCGCGCTGCTTTACGCCCACCCTTGCTACCTGACCCGCCGGGGTAGGCCTGGTATACCTACCAGATGTTTTGAGTTAGAACCGGTTCCCCCACCGGTACTCTGGGGTTGGAACGGAACCCTTTGTGATGCGTCAGAGAACACCAGCTGTCCCTTCATGCCCGCTGGACTAGACCCGGCCTCCCTAGCGCACCCCACATGTTACACCCGGTATCCCTACCTGATGCTCCGCATTAGGCTTGGCACCCATACCCGATGTTCTGGGGTAGTAGCGGTACCCCCACCGTTACTCTGCGGTAGTATCGGTACACCCACCGGTACTCCGGGGTAGTACGTCAATCCTTACTGGTTCACTGGGGTACACCTGATGACGTTTCGGGCACGCGGTATAGACCAGACATTCTTCCTGACCCTCCGTGTTAGGCCCGGTATCCCTACCTGATGCTCCGTTGTTGGCCTGGCACCCCTACCTGATATGCTGGGGTGGTACCGGTACCCCCACCGGTACTCTGCGGTAGTATTGGTACACCCACCGGTACTCCAGGGCAGTACCTGAACCCTTACAGGTTCGCTGGGGTACACCTGCTGACCTTACGGGCGTGCTGTGTAGACAAGACATTCCTACCTGACCCTCCAGGCTAGGCCCGGTATCCCTACCTGATGCTCTGCGCTACGCCTGGCCCCCTACCCGACAATCTGGGGTAGTACCGGTACACCCACAGGGACTCCGCGGTACTTTTGCTATACCCACCGGTACTCCTGGATTGTACCGGAACCCTACTGGTGCGCCGGGTTACACCTGCTGACCCTACGGGCACACTGCTTTGGACCCACCCTTCCTACCTGACCCGCCGGGGTAGGCCTGGTATACCTACCCGATGTTTCGAGGTAGAACCGGTTCCCCCACCGGTACTCTGGGGTTGGAACGGAACCCTTTGTGATGCGCCAGAGAACACCAGCTGTCCCTTCGTGCGCGCTGGACTAGACCTGGCCTCCCTACCGGACCCCACAGGTTAGACCCGCTATCACTACCTGATGCTCCGCATATTGGCTTGGCACCCATACCCGATGTTCTGGGGTAGTAGCGGTACCCCCACCGTTACTCTGCGGTAGTATCGGTACACCCACCGGTACTCCGGGTTAGTACGTGAATCCTTACTGGTTCACTGGGGTACACCTGATGACGTTTCGGGCACGAGGTATAGACCAGACATTCTTCCTGACCCTCCGTGTTAGTCCCGGTATCCCTACCTGATGCTCCGTTGTTGGCCTGGCACCCCTACCCGATATGCTGGGGTGGTACCGGTACCCCCACCGGTACTCTGCGGTAGTATTGGTACACCCACCGGTACTCCAGGGTAGTACCTGAACCCTTACTGGTTCGCTGGGGTACACCTGCTGACCTTACGGGCGTGCTGTGTAGACCAGACATTCCTACCTGACCCTCCAACCTAGGCCCGGTATCCCTACCTGATGCTCTGCGGTAGGCCTGGCCGCCTACCCGACAATGTGGGGTAGTACCGGTACACCCACCGGTATTCCGCGGTACTTTTGCTATACCCACCGGTACTCCTGGATTGTACCGGAACCCTTACTGGTGCGCCGGGTTACACCTGCTGACCCTACGGGCACACTGCTTTGGACCAACCCTTCCTACCTGACCCGCCGGGGTAGGCCTGGTATACCTACCCGATGTTTCGAGGTAGAACCGGTTCCCGCACCGGTACTCTGGGGTTGGAACGGAACCCTTTGTGATGCGCCAGAGAACACCAGCTGTCCCTTCGTGCGCGCTGGTCTAGACCCGGCCTCCCTAATGGAACCCACAGGTTAGACCCGCTATCCCTACCTGATGCTCCGCATTAGGCTTGGCACCCATACCCGATGTTCTGGGGTAGTAGCGGTACCCGCACCGTTACTCTGCGGTAGTATCGGTACACCCACCGGTACTCCGGGGTAGTACGTGAACACTTACTGGTTCACTGGGGTACACCTGCTGACGTTACTGGCGCGCGGTGTAGACCAGACATTCCTACCTGACCCTCCGTTTTAGGCCTGGTATCCCTACCTGATGCTCCGTTGTTGGCCTGGCAACCCTACCCGATATGCTGGGGTAGTACCGCTACCCCCACCGGTACTCTGCGGTAGTATTGGTACACCCACCGGTACTCCAGGGCAGTACCTGAACCCTTACAGGTTCGCTGGGGTACACCTGCTGACCTTACGGGCGTGCTGTGTAGACCAGACATTCCTACCTGACCCTCCAGGCTAGGCCCGGTATCCCTACCTGATGCTCTGCGGTAGGCCTGGCCCCCTACCCGACAATCTGGGGTAGTACCGGTACACCCACAGGTACTCCGCGGTAGTTTTGCTATACCCACCTGTACTCCTGGATTGTACTGGAACCCTTACTGGTGCGTCGGGGTACACCTGCTGACCCTACGGGCGCGCCGCTTTACGCCCACCCTTTCTACCTTACCCGCCGGGGTAGGCCTGGTATACCTACCAGATGTTTTGAGTTAGAACCGGTTCCCCCACCGGTACTCTGGGGTTGGAACGGAACCCTTTGTGATGCGTCAGAGAACACCAGCTGTCCCTTCATGCGCGCTGGACTAGACCCGGCCTCCCTAGCGCACCCCACATGTTACACCCGGTATCCCTACCTGATGCTCCGCATTAGGCTTGGCACCCATACCCGATGTTCTGGGGTAGTAGCGGTACCCCCACCGTTACTCTGCGGTAGTATCGGTACACCCACCGGTACTCCAGGGTAGTACGTGAATCCTTACTGGTTCACTGGGGTACACCTGATGACGTTTCGGGCACGCGGTATAGAACAGACATTCTTCCTGACCCTCCGTGTTAGTCCCGGTATCCCTACCTGATGCTCCGTTGTTGGCCTGGCACCCCTACCCGATATGCTGGGGTAGTACCGGTACCCCCACCGGTACTCTGCGGTAGTATTGGTACACCCACCGGTACTCCAGGGTAGTACCTGAACCCTTACTGGTTCGCTGGGGTACACCTGCTGACCTTACGGGCGTGCTGTGTAGACCAGACATTCCTACCTGACCCTCCAGGCTAGGCCCGGTATCCCTACCTGATGCTCTGCGGTAGGCCTGTCCCCCTACCCGACAATCTGGGGTAGTACCGGTACACCCACCGGTATTCCGCGGTACTTTTGCTATACCCACCGGTACTCCTGGATTGTACCGGAACCCTTACTGGTGCGCCGGGTTACACCTGCTGACCCTACGGGTACACTGCTTTGGACCCACCCTTCCTACCTGACCCGCCGGGGTAGGCCTGGTATACCTACCCGATGTTTCGAGGTAGAACCGCTTCCCCCACCGGTACTCTGGGATTGGATCGGAACCCTTTGTGATGCGCCAGAGAACACCAGCTGTCCCTTCGTGCGCGCTGGACTAGACCCGGCCTCCCTACCGGACCTCACAGGTTAGACCCGGTATCCCTACCTGATGCTCCGCATTAGGCTTGGCACCCATACCCGATGTTCTGGGGTAGTAGCGGTACCCCCACCGTTACTCTGCGGTAGTATCGGTATACCCACCGGTACTCCGGGGTAGTACGTGAACCCTTACTGGGTCACTGGGGTACACCTGATGACGTTACTAGCACGCGGTGTAGACCAGACATTCCTTCCTGACCCTCCGTTTTAGGCCCGGTATCCCTACCTGATGCTCCGTTGTTGGCCTGGCACCCCTACCCGATATGCTGGGGTTGTACCGGTACCCCCACCGGTACTCTGCGGTAGTATTGGTACACCCACCGGTACTCCAGGGCAGTACCTGAACCCTTACTGGTTCGCTGGGGTACACCTGCTGACCTTACGGGCGTGCTGTGTAGACCAGACATTCCTACCTGACCCTCCAGGCTAGGCCCGGTATCCCTACCTGATGCTCTGCGGTAGGCCTGGCCCCCTACCCGACAATCTGGGGTAGTACCGGTACACCCACAGGTACTCCGCGGTAGTTTTGCTATACCCACCTGTACTCCTGGATTGTACTGGAACCCTTACTGGTGCGTCGGGGTACACCTGCTGACCCTACGGGCGCGCCGCTTTACGCCCACCCTTTCTACCTTACCCGCCGGGGTAGGCCTGGTATACCTACCAGATGTTTTGAGTTAGAACCGGTTCCCCCACCGGTACTCTGGGCTTGGAACGGAACCCTTTGTGATGCGTCAGAGAACACCAGCTGTCCCTTCATGCGCGCTGGACTAGACCCGGCCTCCCTAGCGCACCCCACATGTTACACCCGGTATCCCTACCTGATGCTCCGCATTAGGCTTGGCACCCATACCCGATGTTCTGGGGTAGTAGCGGTACCCCCACCGTTACTCTGCGGTAGTATAAGTACACCCACCGGTACTCCAGGGTAGTACGTCAATCCTTACTGGTTCACTGGGGTACACCTGATGACGTTTCGGGCACGCGGTATAGACCAGACATTCTTCCTGACTCTCCGTGTTAGTCCCGGTATCCCTACCTGATGCTCCGTTGTTGGCCTGGCACCCCTACCCGATATGCTGGGGTGGTACCGGTACCCCCACCGGTACTCTGCGGTAGTATTGGTACACCCACCGGTACTCCAGGGTAGTACCTGAACCCTTACTGGTTCGCTGGGGTACACCTGCTGAACTTACGGGCGTGCTGTGTAGACCAGACATTCCTACCTGACCCTCCAGGCTAGGCCCGGTATCCCTACCTGATGCTCTGCGCTACGCCTGGCCCCCTACCCGACAATCTGGGGTAGTACAGGTACACCCACAGGGACTCCGCGGTACTTTTGCTATACCCACCGGTACTCCTGGATTGTACCGGAACCCTTACTTGTGCGCCGGGATACACCTGCTGACCCTACGGGCACACTGCTTTGGACCCACCCTTCCTACCTGACCCGCCGGGGTAGGCCTGGTATACCTACCCGATGTTTCGAGGTAGAACCGGTTCCCCCACCGGTACTCTGGGGTTGGAACGGAACCCTTTGTGATGCGCCAGAGAACACCAGCTGTCCCTTCGTGCGCGCTGGACTAGACCTGGCCTCCCTACCGGACCCCACAGGTTAGACCCGCTATCACTACCTGATGCTCCGCATATTGGCTTGGCACCCATACCCGATGTTCTGGGGTAGTAGCGGTACCCCCACCGTTACTCTGCGGTAGTATCGGTACACCCACCGGTACTCCGGGTTAGTACGTGAATCCTTACTGGTTCACTGGGGTACACCTGATGACGTTTCGGGCACGAGGTATAGACCAGACATTCTTCCTGACCCTCCGTGTTAGTCCCGGTATCCCTACCTGATGCTCCGTTGTTGGCCTGGCACCTCTACCCGATATGCAGGGGTGGTACCGGTACCCCCACCGGTACTCTGCGGTAGTATTGGTACACCCACCGGTACTCCAGGGTAGTACCTGAACCCTTACTGGTTCGCTGGGGTACACCTGCTGACCTTACGGGCGTGCTCTGTAGACCAGACATTCCTACCTGACCCTCCAAGCTAGGCCCGGTATCCCTACCTGATGCTCTGCGGTAGGCCTGGCCGCCTACCCGACAATGTGGGGTAGTACCGGTACACCCACCGGTATTCCGCGGTACTTTTGCTATACCCACCGGTACTCCTGGATTGTACCGGAACCCTTACTGGTGCGCCGGGTTACACCTGCTGACCCTACGGGCACACTGCTTTGGACCAACCCTTCCTACCTGACCCGCCGGGGTAGGCCTGGTATACCTACCCGATGTTTCGAGGTAGAACCGGTTCCCCCACCGGTACTCTGGGATTGGATCGGAACCCTTTGTAATGCGCCAGAGAACACCAGCTGTCCCTTCGTGCGCGTTAGACTAGACCCGGCCTCCCTACCGGACCCCACAGGTTAGACCCGCTATCCCTACCTGATGCTCCGCATTAGGCTTGGCACCCATACCCGATGTTCTGGGGTAGTAGCGGTACCCGCACCGTTACTCTGCGGTAGTATCGGTACACCCACCGGTACTCCGGGGTAGTACGTGAACACTTACTGGTTCACTGGGGTACACCTGCTGACGTTACTGGCGCGCGGTGTAGACCAGACATTCCTACCTGACCCTCCGTTTTAGGCCTGGTATCCCTACCTGATGCTCCGTTGTTGGCCTGGCAACCCTACCCGATATGCTGGGGTAGTACCGCTACCCCCACCGGTACTCTGCGGTAGTATTGGTACACCCACCGGTACTCCAGGGCAGTACCTGAACCCTTACAGGTTCGCTGGGGTACACCTGCTGACCTTACGGGCGTGCTGTGTAGACCAGACATTCCTACCTGACCCTCCAGGCTAGGCCCGGTATCCCTACCTGATGCTCTGCGGTAGGCCTGGCCCCCTACCCGACAATCTGGGGTAGTACCGGTACACCCACAGGTACTCCGCGGTAGTTTTGCTATACCCACCTGTACTCCTGGATTGTACTGGAACCCTTACTGGTGCGTCGGGGTACACCTGCTGACCCTATGGGCGCGCCGCTTTACGCCCACCCTTTCTACCTTACCCGCCGGGGTAGGCCTGGTATACCTACCAGATGTTTTGAGTTAGAACCGGTTCCCCCACCGGTACTCTGGGCTTGGAACGGAACCCTTTGTGATGCGTCAGAGAACACCAGCTGTCCCTTCATGCGCGCTGGACTAGACCCGGCCTCCCTAGCGCACCCCACATGTTACACCCGGTATCCCTACCTGATGCTCCGCATTAGGCTTGGCACCCATACCCGATGTTCTGGGGTAGTAGCGGTACCCCCACCGTTACTCTGCGGTAGTATCGGTACACCCACCGGTACTCCGGGGTAGTACGTCAATCCTTACTGGTTCACTGGGGTACACCTGATGACGTTTCGGGCACGCGGTATAGACCAGACCTTCTTCCTGACCCTCCGTGTTAGTCCCGGTATCCCTACCTGATGCTCCGTTGTTGGCCTGGCACCCCTACCCGATATGCTGGGGTGGTACCGGTACCCCCACCGGTACTCTGCGGTAGTATTGGTACACCCACCGGTACTCCAGGGTAGTACCTGAACCCTTACTGGTTCGCTGGGGTACACCTGCTGACCTTACGGGCGTGCTGTGTAGACCAGACATTCCTACCTGACCCTCCAGGCTAGGCCCGGTATCCCTACCTGATGCTCTGCGCTACGCCTGGCCCCCTACCCGACAATCTGGGGTAGTACAGGTACACCCACAGGGACTCCGCGGTACTTTTGCTATACCCACCGGTACTCCTGGATTGTACCGGAACCCTTACTTGTGCGCCGGGATACACCTGCTGACCCTACGGGCACACTGCTTTGGACCCACCCTTCCTACCTGACCCGCCGGGGTAGGCCTGGTATACCTACCCGATGTTTCGAGGTAGAACCGGTTCCCCCACCGGTACTCTGGGGTTGGAACGGAACCCTTTGTGATGCGCCAGAGAACACCAGCTGTCCCTTCGTGCGCGCTGGACTAGACCTGGCCTCCCTACCGGACCCCACAGGTTAGACCCGCTATCACTACCTGATGCTCCGCATATTGGCTTGGCACCCATACCCGATGTTCTGGGGTAGTAGCGGTACCCCCACCGTTACTCTGCGGTAGTATCGGTACACCCACCGGTACTCCGGGTTAGTACGTGAATCCTTACTGGTTCACTGGGGTACACCTGATGACGTTTCGGGCACGAGGTATAGACCAGACATTCTTCCTGACCCTCCGTGTTAGTCCCGGTATCCCTACCTGATGCTCCGTTGTTGGCCTGGCACCTCTACCCGATATGCTGGGGTGGTACCGGTACCCCCACCGGTACTCTGCGGTAGTATTGGTACACCCACCGGTACTCCAGGGTAGTACCTGAACCCTTACTGGTTCGCTGGGGTACACCTGCTGACCTTACGGGCGTGCTGTGTAGACCAGACATTCCTACCTGACCCTCCAAGCTAGGCCCGGTATCCCTACCTGATGCTCTGCGGTAGGCCTGGCCGCCTACCCGACAATGTGGGGTAGTACCGGTACACCCACCGGTATTCCGCGGTACTTTTGCTATACCCACCGGTACTCCTGGATTGTACCGGAACCCTTACTGGTGCGCCGGGTTACACCTGCTGACCCTACGGGCACACTGCTTTGGACCAACCCTTCCTACCTGACCCGCCGGGGTAGGCCTGGTATACCTACCCGATGTTTCGAGGTAGAACCGGTTCCCCCACCGGTACTCTGGGATTGGATCGGAACCCTTTGTAATGCGCCAGAGAACACCAGCTGTCCCTTCGTGCGCGTTAGACTAGTCCCGGCCTCCCTACCGGACCCCACAGGTTAGACCCGCTATCCCTACCTGATGCTCCGCATTAGGCTTGGCACCCATACCCGATGTTCTGGGGTAGTAGCGGTACCCGCACCGTTACTCTGCGGTAGTATCGGTACACCCACCGGTACTCCGGGGTAGTACGTGAACACTTACTGGTTCACTGGGGTACACCTGCTGACGTTACTGGCGCGCGGTGTAGACCAGACATTCCTACCTGACCCTCCGTTTTAGGCCTGGTATCCCTACCTGATGCTCCGTTGTTGGCCTGGCAACCCTACCCGATATGCTGGGGTAGTACCGCTACCCCCACCGGTACTCTGCGGTAGTATTGGTACACCCACCGGTACTCCAGGGCAGTACCTGAACCCTTACAGGTTCGCTGGGGTACACCTGCTGACCTTACGGGCGTGCTGTGTAGACCAGACATTCCTACCTGACCCTCCAGGCTAGGCCCGGTATCCCTACCTGATGCTCTGCGGTAGGCCTGGCCCCCTACCCGACAATCTGGGGTAGTACCGGTACACCCACAGGTACTCCGCGGTAGTTTTGCTATACCCACCTGTACTCCTGGATTGTACCGGAACCCTTACTGGTGCGCCGGGTTACACCTGCTGACCCTACGGGCACACTGCTTTGGACCCACCCTTCCTACCTGACCCGCCGGGGTAGGCCTGGTATACCTACCCGATGTTTCGAGGTAGAACCGGTTCCCCCACCGGTACTCTGGGGTTGGAACGGAAGACTTTGTGATGCGCCAGAGAACACCAGCTGTCCCTTCGTGCGCGCTGGACTAGACCTGGCCTCCGTAGCGCACCCCACAGGTTACACCCGGTATCCCTACCTGATGCTCCGCATATTGGCTTGGCACCCATACCCGATGTTCTGGGGTAGTAGCGGTACCCCCACCGTTACTCTGCGGTAGTATCGGTACACCCACCGGTAGTCCAGGGTAGTACGTGAATCCTTACTGGTTCACTGGGGTACACCTGATGACGTTTCGGGCACGCGGTATAGAACAGACATTCTTCCTGACCCTCCGTGTTAGTCCCGGTATCCCTACCTGATGCTCCGTTGTTGGCCTGGCACCCCTACCCGATATGCTGGGGTAGTACCGGTACCCCCACCGGTACTCTGCGGTAGTATTGGTACACCCACCGGTACTCCAGGGTAGTACCTGAACCCTTACTGGTTCGCTGGGGTACACCTGCTGACCTTACGGGCGTGCTGTGTAGACCAGACATTCCTACCTGACCCTCCAGGCTAGGCCCGGTATCCCTACCTGATGCTCTGCGGTAGGCCTGTCCCCCTACCCGACAATCTGGGGTAGTACCGGTACACCCACCGGTATTCCGCGGTACTTTTGCTATACCCACCGGTACTCCTGGATTGTACCGGAACCCTTACTGGTGCGCCGGGTTACACCTGCTGACCCTACGGGCACACTGCTTTGGACCCACCCTTCCTACCTGACCCGCCGGGGTAGGCCTGGTATACCTACCCGATGTTTCGAGGTAGAACCGGTTCCCGCACCGGTACTCTGGGGTTGGAACGGAACCCTTTGTGATGCGCCAGAGAACACCAGCTGTCCCTTCGTGCGCGCTGGACTAGACCCGGCCTCCCTAATGGAACCCACAGGTTAGACCCGCTATCCCTACCTGATGCTCCGCATTAGGCTTGGCACCCATACCCGATGTTCTGGGGTAGTAGCGGTACCCCCACCGTTACTCTGCGGTAGTATCGGTACACCCACCGGTACTCCGGGGTAGTACGTGAACCCTTACTGGTTCACTGGGGTACACCTGCTGACGTTACTGGCGCGCGGTGTAGACCAGACATTCCTACCTGACCCTCCGTTTTAGGCCCGGTATACCTACCTGATGCTCCGTTGTTGGCCTGGCAACCCTACCCGATATGCTGGGGTAGTACCGCTACCCCCACCGGTACTCTGCGGTAGTATTGGTACACCCACCGGTACTCCAGGGCAGTACCTGAACCCTTACAGGTTCGCTGGGGTACACCTGCTGACCTTACGGGCGTGCTGTGTAGACCAGACATTCCTACCTGACCCTCCAGGCTAGGCCCGGTATCCCTACCTGATGCTCTGCGGTAGGCCTGGCCCCTACCCGACAATCTGGGGTAGTACCGGTACACCCACAGGTACTCCGCGGTAGTTTTGCTATACCCACCTGTACTCCTGGATTGTACTGAAGCCCTTACTGGTGCGCCGGGGTACACCTGCTAACCCTACGGGCGCGCCGCTTTACGCCCACCCTTTCTACCTTACCCGCCGGGGTAGGCCTGGTATACCTACCAGATGTTTTGAGTTAGAACCGGTTCCCCCACTGGTACTCTGGGCTTGGAACGGAACCCTTTGTGATGCGTCAGAGAACACCAGCTGTCCCTTCATGCGCGCTGGACTAGACCCGGCCTCCCTAGCGCACCCCACATGTTACACCCGGTATCCCTACCTGATGCTCCGCATTAGGCTTGGCACCCATACCCGATGTTCTGGGGTAGTAGCGGTACCCCCACCGTTACTCTGCGGTAGTATCGGTACACCCACCGGTACTCCGGGGTAGTACGTGAATCCTTACTGGTTCACTGGGGTACACCTGATGACGTTTCGGGCACGCGGTATAGACCAGACATTCTTCCTGACCCTCCGTGTTAGTCCCGGTATCCCTACCTGATGCTCCGTTGTTGGCCTGGCACCCCTACCCGATATGCTGGGGTGGTACCGGTACCCCCACCGGTACTCTGCGGTAGTATTGGTACACCCACTGGTACTCCAGGGTAGTACCTGAACCCTTACTGGTTCGCTGGGGTACACCTGCTGACCTTACGGGCGCGCTCTGTAGACCAGACATTCCTACCTGACCCTCCAGGCTAGGCCCGGTATCCCTACCTGATGCTCTGCGCTACGCCTGGCCCCCTACCCGACAATCTGGGGTAGTACCGGTACACCCACAGGGACTCCGCGGTACTTTTGCTATACCCACCGGTACTCCTGGATTGTACCGGAACCCTTACTGGTGCGCCGGGTTACACCTGCTGACCCTACGGGCACACTGCTTTGGACCCACCCTTCCTACCTGACCCGCCGGGGTAGGCCTGGTATACCTACCCGATGTTTCGAGGTAGAACAGGTTCCCCCACCGGTACTCTGGGGTTGGAACGGAACCCTTTGTGATGCGCCAGAGAACACCAGCTGTCCCTTCATGCGCGCTGGACTAGACCTGGCCTCCCTACCGGACCCCACAGGTTAGACCCGCTATCACTACCTGATGCTCCGCATATTGGCTTGGCACCCATACCCGATGTTCTGGGGTAGTAGCGGTACCCCCACCGTTACTCTGCGGTAGTATCGGTACACCCACCGGTACTCCGGGGTAGTACGTGAATCCTTACTGGTTCACTGGGGTACACCTGATGACGTTTCGGGCACGCGGTATAGACCAGACATTCTTCCTGACCCTCCGTGTTAGTCCCGGTATCCCTACCTGATGCTCCGTTGTTGGCCTGGCACCCCTACCCGATATGCTGGGGTGGTACCGGTACCCCCACCGGTACTCTGCGGTAGTATTGGTACACCCACCGGTACTCCAGAGTAGTACCTGAACCCTTACTGGTTCGCTGGGGTACACCTGATGACCTTACGGGCGTGCTCTGTAGACCAGACATTCCTACCTGACCCTCCAGGCTAGGCCCGGTATCCCTACCTGATGCTCTGCGCTACGCCTGGCCCCCTACCCGACAATCTGGGGTAGTACCGGTACACCCACCGGTATTCCGCGGTAGTTTTGCTATACCCACCGGTACTCCTGGATTGTACCGGAACCCTTACTGGTGCGCCGGGTTACACATGCTGACCCTACGGGCACACTGCTTTGGACCAACCCTTCCTACCTGACCCGCCGGGGTAGGCCTGGTATACCTACCCGATGTTTCGAGGTAGAACCGGTTCCCCCACCGGTACTCTGGGATTGGATCGGAACCCTTTGTAATGCGCCAGAGAACACCAGCTGTCCCTTCGTGCGCGTTAGACTAGACCCGGCCTCCCTACCGGACCCCACAGGTTAGACCCGGTATCCCTACCTGATGCTCCGCATTAGGCTTGGCACCCATACCCGATGTTCTGGGGTAGTAGCAGTACCCCCACCGTTACTCTGCGGTAGTATCGGTATACCCACCTGTACTCCGGGGTAGTACCTGAACCCTTACTGGTTCGCTGGGGTACACCTGCTGACCTTACGGGCGTGCTGTGTAGACCAGACATTCCTACCTGACCCTCCAGGCTAGGCCCGGTATCCCTACCTGATGCTCTGCGCTACGCCTGGCCCCCTACCCGACAATCTGGGGTAGTACCGGTACACCCACCGGTACTCCGCGGTAGTTTTGCTATACCCACCGGTACTCCTGGATTATACCGGAACCCTTACTGGTGCGCCGGGGTACACCTGCTGACCCTACGGGCGCGCCGCTTTACGCCCACCCTTCCTACCTGACCCGCCAGTGTAGGCCTGGTATACCTACCCGATGTTTCGAGGTAGAACCGGTTCCCGCACCGGTACTCTGGGGTTGGAACGGAACCCTTTGTGATGCGCCAGAGAACACCAGCTGTCCCTTCGTGCGCGCTGGACTAGACCCGGCCTCCCTAATGGAACCCACAGGTTAGACCCGCTATCCCTACCTGATGCTCCGCATTAGGCTTGGCACCCATACCCGATGTTCTGGGGTAGTAGCGGTACCCCCACCGTTACTCTGCGGTAGTATCGGTACACCCACCGGTACTCCGGGGTAGTACGTGAACCCTTACTGGTTCACTGGGGTACACCTGCTGACGTTACTGGCGCGCGGTGTAGACCAGACATTCCTACCTGACCCTCCGTTTTAGGCCCGGTATACCTACCTGATGCTCCGTTGTTGGCCTGGCAACCCTACCCGATATGCTGGGGTAGTACCGCTACCCCCACCGGTACTCTGCGGTAGTATTGGTACACCCACCGGTACTCCAGGGCAGTACCTGAACCCTTACAGGTTCGCTGGGGTACACCTGCTAACCTTACGGGCGTGCTGTGTAGACCAGACATTCCTACCTGACCCTCCAGGCTAGGCCCGGTATCCCTACCTGATGCTCTGCGGTAGGCCTGGCCCCTACCCGACAATCTGGGGTAGTACCGGTACACCCACAGGTACTCCGCGGTAGTTTTGCTATACCCACCTGTACTCCTGGATTGTACTGAAGCCCTTACTGGTGCGCCGGGGTACACCTGCTAACCCTACGGGCGCGCCGCTTTACGCCCACCCTTTCTACCTTACCCGCCGGGGTAGGCCTGGTATACCTACCAGATGTTTTGAGTTAGAACCGGTTCCCCCACCGGTACTCTGGGCTTGGAACGGAACCCTTTGTGATGCGTCAGAGAACACCAGCTGTCCCTTCATGCGCGCTGGACTAGACCCGGCCTCCCTAGCGCACCCCACATGTTACACCCGGTATCCCTACCTGATGCTCCGCATTAGGCTTGGCACCCATACCCGATGTTCTGGGGTAGTAGCGGTACCCCCACCGTTACTCTGCGGTAGTATCGGTACACCCACCGGTACTCCGGGGTAGTACGTGAATCCTTACTGGTTCACTGGGGTACACCTGATGACGTTTCGGGCACGCGGTATAGACCAGACATTCTTCCTGACCCTCCGTGTTAGTCCCGGTATCCCTACCTGATGCTCCGTTGTTGGCCTGGCACCCCTACCCGATATGCTGGGGTGGTACCGGTACCCCCACCGGTACTCTGCGGTAGTATTGGTACACCCACTGGTACTCCAGGGTAGTACCTGAACCCTTACTGGTTCGCTGGGGTACACCTGCTGACCTTACGGGCGCGCTCTGTAGACCAGACATTCCTACCTGACCCTCCAGGCTAGGCCCGGTATCCCTACCTGATGCTCTGCGCTACGCCTGGCCCCCTACCCGACAATCTGGGGTAGTACCGGTACACCCACAGGGACTCCGCGGTACTTTTGCTATACCCACCGGTACTCCTGGATTGTACCGGAACCCTTACTGGTGCGCCGGGTTACACCTGCTGACCCTACGGGCACACTGCTTTGGACCCACCCTTCCTACCTGACCCGCCGGGGTAGGCCTGGTATACCTACCCGATGTTTCGAGGTAGAACAGGTTCCCCCACCGGTACTCTGGGGTTGGAACGGAACCCTTTGTGATGCGCCAGAGAACACCAGCTGTCCCTTCGTGCGCGCTGGACTAGACCTGGCCTCCCTACCGGACCCCACATGTTAGACCCGCTATCACTACCTGATGCTCCGCATTAGGCTTGGCACCCATACCCGATGTTCTGGGGTAGTAGCGGTACCCCCACCGTTACTCTGCGGTAGTATCGGTATACCCACCGGTACTCCGGGGTAGTACGTGAACCCTTACTGGGTCACTGGGGTACACCTGATGACGTTACTGGCGCGCGGTGTAGACCAGACATTCCTACCTGACCCTCCGTTTTAGGCCCGGTATCCCTACCTGATGCTCCGTTGTTGGCCTGGCACCCCTACCCGATATGCTGGGGTTGTACCGGTACCCCCACCGGTACTCTGCGGTAGTATTGGTACACCCACCGGTACTCCAGGGCAGTACCTGAACCCTTACAGGTTCGCTGGGGTACACCTGCTGACCTTACGGGCGTGCTGTGTAGACCAGACATTCCTACCTGACCCTCCAGGCTAGGCCCGGTATCCCTACCTGATGCTCTGCGGTAGGCCTGGCCCCCTACCCGACAATCTGGGGTAGTACCGGTACACCCACAGGTACTCCGCGGTAGTTTTGCTATACCCACCTGTACTCCTGGATTGTACTGGAACCCTTACTGGTGCGTCGGGGTACACCTGCTGACCCTACGGGCGCGCCGCTTTACGCCCACCCTTTCTACCTTACCCGCCGGGGTAGGCCTGGTATACCTACCAGATGTTTTGAGTTAGAACCGGTTCCCCCACCGGTACTCTGGGCTTGGAACGGAACCCTTTGTGATGCGTCAGAGAACACCAGCTGTCCCTTCATGCGCGCTGGACTAGACCCGGCCTCCCTAGCGCACCCCACATGTTACACCCGGTATCCCTACCTGATGCTCCGCATTAGGCTTGGCACCCATACCCGATGTTCTGGGGTAGTAGCGGTACCCCCACCGTTACTCTGCGGTAGTATCGGTACACCCACCGGTACTCCGGGGTAGTACGTCAATCCTTACTGGTTCACTGGGGTACACCTGATGACGTTTCGGGCACGCGGTATAGACCAGACATTCTTCCTGACCCTCCGTGTTAGTCCCGGTATCCCTACCTGATGCTCCGTTGTTGGCCTGGCACCCCTACCCGATATGCTGGGGTGGTACCGGTACCCCCACCGGTACTCTGCGGTAGTATTGGTACACCCACCGGTACTCCAGGGTAGTACCTGAACCCTTACTGGTTCGCTGGGGTACACCTGCTGACCTTACGGGCGTGCTGTGTAGACCAGACATTCCTACCTGACCCTCCAGGCTAGGCCCGGTATCCCTACCTGATGCTCTGCGCTACGCCTGGCCCCCTACCCGACAATCTGGGGTAGTACCGGTACACCCACCGGTACTCCGCGGTAGTTTTGCTATACCCACTGGTACTCCTGGATTATACCGGAACCCTTACTGGTGCGCCGGGGTACACCTGCTGACCCTACGGGCGCGCCGCTTTACGCCCACCCTTCCTACCTGACCCGCCGGGGTAGGCCTGGTATACCTACCCGATGTTTCGAGGTAGAACCGGTTCCCGCACCGGTACTCTGGGGTTGGAACGGAACCCTTTGTGATGCGTCAGAGAACACCAGCTGTCCCTTCGTGCGCGCTGGACTAGACCCGGCCTCCTTAATGGAACCCACAGGTTAGACCCGCTATCCCTACCTGATGCTCCGCATTAGGCTTGGCACCCATACCCGATGTTCTGGGGTAGTAGCGGTACCCCCACCGTTACTCTGCGGTAGTATCGGTACACCCACCGGTACTCCGGGGTAGTACGTGAACCCTTACTGGTTCACTGGGGTACACCTGCTGACGTTACTGGCGCGCGGTGTAGACCAGACATTCCTACCTGACCCTCCATTTTAGGCCCGGTATCCCTACCTGATGCTCCGTTGTTGGCCTGTCAACCCTACCCGATATGCTGGGGTAGTACCGCTACCCCCACCGGTACTCTGCGGTAGTATTGGTACACCCACCGGTACTCCAGGGCACTACCTGAACCCTTACAGGTTCGCTGGGGTATACCTGCTGACCTTACGGGCGTGCTGTGTAGACCAGACATTCCTACCTGACCCTCCAGGCTAGGCCCGGTATCCCTACCTGATGCTCTGCGGTAGGCCTGGCCCCTACCCGACAATCTGGGGTAGTACCGGTACACCCACAGGTACTCCGCGGTAGTTTTGCTATACCCACCTGTACTCCTGGATTGTACTGAAGCCCTTACTGGTGCGCCGGGGTACACCTGCTGACCCTACGGGCGCGCCGCTTTACGCCCACCCTTTCTACCTTACCCGCCGGGGTAGGCCTGGTATACCTACCAGATGTTTTGAGTTAGAACCGGTTCCCCCACCGGTACTCTGGGCTTGGAACGGAACCCTTTGTGATGCGTCAGAGAACACCAGCTGTCCCTTCATGCGTGCTGGACTAGACCCGGCCTCCCTAGCGCACCCCACATGTTACACCCGGTATCCCTACCTGATGCTCCGCATTAGGCTTGGCACCCATACCCGATGTTCTGGGGTAGTAGCGGTACCCCCACCGTTACTCTGCGGTAGTATCGGTACACCCACCGGTACTCCGGGGTAGTACGTGAATCCTTACTGGTTCACTGGGGTACACCTGATGACGTTTCGGGCACGCGGTATAGACCAGACATTCTTCCTGACCCTCCGTGTTAGTCCCGGTATCCCTACCTGATGCTCCGTTGTTGGCCTGGCACCCCTACCCGATATGCTGGGGTGGTACCGGTACCCCCACCGGTACTCTGCGGTAGTATTGGTACACCCACCGGTACTCCAGGGTAGTACCTGAACCCTTACTGGTTCGCTGGGGTACACCTGCTGACCTTACGGGCGTGCTGTGTAGACCAGACATTCCTACCTGACCCTCCAGGCTAGGCCCGGTATCCCTACTTGATGCTCTGCGCTACGCCTGGCCCCCTACCCGACAATCTGGGGTAGTACCGGTACACCCACAGGGACTCCGCGGTACTTTTGCTATACCCACCGGTACTCCTGGATTGTACCGGAACCCTTACTGGTGCGCCGGGTTACACCTGCTGACCCTACGGGCACACTGCTTTGGACCCACCCTTCCTACGTGACCCGCCGGGGTAGGCCTGGTATACCTACCCGATGTTTCGAGGTAGAACCGGTTCCCCCACCGGTACTCTGGGGTTGGAACGGAACCCTTTGTGATGCGCCAGAGAACACCAGCTGTCCCTTCGTGCGCGCTGGACTAGACCTGGCCTCCCTACCGGACCCCACAGGTTAGACCCGCTATCACTACCTGATGCTCCGCATATTGGCTTGGCACCCATATCCGATGTTCTGGGGTAGTAGCGGTACCCCCACCATTACTCTGCGGTAGTATCGGTACACCCACCGGTACTCCGGGGTAGTACGTGAATACTTACTGGTTCACTGGGGTACACCTGATGACGTTTCGGGCACGCGGTATAGACCAGACATTCTTCCTGACCCTCCGTGTTAGTCCCGGTATCCCTACCTGATGCTCCGTTGTTGGCCTGGCACCCCTACCCGATATGCTGGGGTGGTACCGGTACCCCCACCGGTACTCTGCGGTAGTATTGGTACACCCACCGGTACTCCAGGGCAGTACCTGAACCCTTACAGGTTCGCTGGGGTACACCTGCTGACCTTACGGGCGTGCTGTGTAGACCAGACATTCCTACCTGACCCTCCAGGCTAGGCCCGGTATCCCTACCTGATGCTCTGCGGTAGGCCTGGCCCCTACCCGACAATCTGGGGTAGTACCGGTACACCCACAGGTACTCCGCGGTAGTTTTGCTATACCCACCTGTACTCCTGGATTGTACTGAAGCCCTTACTGGTGCGCCGGGGTACACCTGCTGACCCTACGGGCGCGCCGCTTTACGCCCACCCTTTCTACCTTACCCGCCGGGGTAGGCCTGGTATACCTACCAGATGTTTTGAGTTAGAACCGGTTCCCCCACCGGTACTCTGGGGTTGGAACGGAACCCTTTGTGATGCGTCAGAGAACACCAGCTGTCCCTTCATGCGCGCTGGACTAGACCCGGCCTCCCTAGCGCACCCCACATGTTACACCCGGTATCCCTACCTGATGCTCCGCATTAGGCTTGGCACCCATACCCGATGTTCTGGGGTAGTAGCGGTACCCCCACCGTTACTCTGCGGTAGTATCGGTACACCCACCGGTACTCCGGGTTAGTACGTGAATCCTTACTGGTTCACTGGGGTACACGTGATGACGTTTCGGGCACGCGGTATAGACCAGACATTCTTCCTGACCCTCCGTGTTAGTCCCGGTATCCCTACCTGATGCTCCGTTGTTGGCCTGGCACCCCTACCCGATATGCTGGGGTGGTACCGGTACCCCCACCGGTACTCTGCGGTAGTATTGGTACACCCACCGGTACTCCAGGGTAGTACCTGAACCCTTACTGGTTCGCTGGGGTACACCTGCTGACCTTACGGGCGTGCTGTGTAGACCAGACATTCCTACCTGACCCTCCAGGCTAGGCCCGGTATCCCTACCTGATGCTCTGCGCTACGCCTGGCCCCCTACCCGACAATCTGGGGTAGTACCGGTACACCCACAGGGACTCCGCGGTACTTTTGCTATACCCACCTGTACTCCTGGATTGTACCGGAACCCTTACTGGTGCGCCGGGTTACACCTGCTGACCCTACGGCCACACTGCTTTGGACCCAATCTTCCTACGTGACCCGCCGGGGTAGGCCTGGTATACCTACCCGATGTTTCGAGGTTGAACCGGTTCCCCCACCGGTACTCTGGGGTTGGAACGGAACCCTTTGTGATGCGCCAGAGAACACCAGCTGTCCCTTCGTGCGCGCTGGACTAGACCTGGCCTCCCTACCGGACCCCACAGGTTAGACCCGCTATCACTACCTGATGCTCCGCATATTGGCTTGGCACCGATACCCGATGTTCTGGGGTAGTAGCGGTACCCCCACCGTTACTCTGCGGTAGTATCGGTACACCCACCGGTACTCCGGGGTAGTACGTGAATCCTTACTGGTTCACTGGGGTACACCTGATGACGTTTCGGGCACGCGGTATAGACCAGACATTCTTCCTGACCCTCCGTGTTAGTCCCGGTATCCCTACCTGATGCTCCGTTGTTGGCCTGGCACCCCTACCCGATATGCTGGGGTGGTACCGGTACCCCCACCGGTACTCTGCGGTAGTATTGGTACACCCACCGGTACTCCAGGGTAGTACCTGAACCCTTACTGGTTTGCTGGGGTACACCTGCTGACCTTACGGGCGTGCTGTGTAGACCAGACATTCCTACCTGACCCTCCAGGCTAGGCCCGGTATCCCTACCTGATGCTCTGCGCTACGCCTGGCCCCCTACCCGACAATCTGGGGTAGTACCGGTACACCCACTGGTATTCCGCGGTACTTTTGCTATACCCACCGGTACTCCTGGATTGTACCGGAACCCTTACTGGTGCGCCGGGTTACACCTGCTGACCCTACGGGCACACTGCTTTGGACCAACCCTTCCTACCTGACCCTCAGGGGTAGGCCTGGTATACCTACCCGATGTTTCGAGGTAGAACCGGTTCCCCCACCGGTACTCTGGGATTGGATCGGAACCCTTTGTAATGCGCCAGAGAACACCAGCTGTCCCTTCGTGCGCGTTATACTAGACCCGGCCTCCCTACCGGACCCCACAGGTTAGACCCGGTATCCCTACCTGATGCTCCGCATTAGGCTTGGCACCCATACCCGATGTTCTGGGGTAGTAGCGGTACCCCCACCGTTACTCTGCGGTAGTATCGGTATACCCACCTGTACTCCGGGGTAGTACCTGAACCCTTACTGGTTCGCTGGGGTACACCTGCTGACCTTACGGGCGTGCTGTGTAGACCAGACATTCCTACCTGACCCTCCGTTTTAGGCCCGGTATCCCTACCTGATGCTCCGTTGTTGGCCTGGCACCCCTACCCGATATGCTGGGGTTGTACCGGTACCCCCACCGGTACTCTGCGGTAGTATTGGTACACCCACCGGTACTCCAGGGTAGTACCTGAACCCTTACTGGTTCGCTGGGGTACACCTGCTGACCTTACGGGCGTGCTGTGTAGACCAGACATTCCTACCTGACCCTCCAGGCTAGGCCCGGTATCCCTACCTGATGCTCTGCGCTACGCCTGGCCCCCTACCCGACAATCTGGGGTAGTACCGGTACACCCACCGGTACTCCGCGGTAGTTTTGCTATACCCACCGGTACTCCTGGATTATACCGGAACCCTTAGTGGTGCGCCGGGGTACACCTGCTGACCCTACGGGCGCGCCGCTTTACGCCCACCCTTCCTACCTGACCCGCCAGGGTAGGCCTGGTATACCTACCCGATGTTTCGAGGTAGAACCGGTTCCCGCACCGGTACTCTGGGGTTGGAACGGAACCCTTTGTGATGCGCCAGAGAACACCAGCTGTCCCTTCGTGCGCGCTGGACTAGACCCGGCCTCCCTACCGGACCCCACAGGTTAGACCCGCTATCCGTACCTGATGCTCCGCATTAGGCTTGGCACCCATACCCGATGTTCTGGGGTAGTAGCGGTACCCCCACCGTTACTCTGCGGTAGTATCGGTACACCCACCGGTACTCCGGGGTAGTACGTGAACCCTTACTGGTTCACTGGGGTACACCTGATGACGTTACTGGCGCGCGGTGTAGACCAGACATTCCTACCTGACCCTCCGTTTTAGGCCTGGTATCCCTACCTGATGCTCCGTTGTTGGCCTGGCAACCCTACCCGATATGCTGGGGTAGTACCGCTACCCCCACCGGTACTCTGCGGTAGTATTGGTACACCCACCGGTACTCCAGGGCAGTACCTGAACCCTTACAGGTTCGCTGGGGTACACCTACTGACCTTACGGGCGTGCTGTGTAGACCAGACATTCCTACCTGACCCTCCAGGCTAGGCCCGGTATCCCTACCTGATGCTCTGCGGTAGGCCTGGCCCCCTACCCGACAATCTGGGGTAGTACCGGTACACCCACAGGTACTCCGCGGTAGTTTTGCTATATCCACCTGTACTCCTGGATTGTACTGAAACCCTTACTCGTGCGCCGGGGTACACCTGCTGACCCTACGGGCGCGCCGCTTTACGCCCACCCTTTCTACCTTACCCGCCGGGGTAGGCCTGGTATACCTACCAGATGTTTTGAGTTAGAACCGGTTCCCCCACCGGTACTCTGGGGTTGGAACGGAACCCTTTGTGATGCGTCAGAGAACACCAGCTGTCCCTTCATGCGCGCTGGACTAGACCCGGCCTCCCTAGCGCACCCCACATGTTACACCCGGTATCCCTACCTGATGCTCCGCATTAGGCTTGGCACCCATACCCGATGTTCTGGGGTAGTAGCGGTACCCCCACCGTTACTCTGCGGTAGTATCGGTATACCCACCTGTACTCCGGGGTAGTACCTGAACCCTTACTGGTTCGCTGGGGTACACCTGCTGACCTTACGGGCGTGCTGTGTAGACCAGACATTCCTACCTGACCCTCCGTTTTAGGCCCGGTATCCCTACCTGATGCTCCGTTGTTGGCCAGGCACCCCTACCCGATATGCTGGGGTTGTACCGGTACCCCCACCGGTACTCTGCGGTAGTATTGGTACACCCACCGGTACTCCAGGGTAGTACCTGAACCCTTACTGGTTCGCTGGGGTACACCTGCTGACCTTACGGGCGTGCTGTGTAGACCAGACATTCCTACCTGACCCTCCAGGCTAGGCCCGGTATCCCTACCTGATGCTCTGCGCTACGCCTGGCCCCCTACCCGACAATCTGGGGTAGTACCGGTTCACCCACCGGTACTCCGCGGTAGTTTTGCTATACCCACCGGTACTCCTGGATTATACCGGAACCCTTAGTGGTGCGCCGGGGTACACCTGCTGACCCTACGGGCGCGCCGCTTTACGCCCACCCTTCCTACCTGACCCGCCAGGGTAGGCCTGGTATACCTACCCGATGTTTCGAGGTAGAACCGGTTCCCGCACCGGTACTCTGGGGTTGGAACGGAACCCTTTGTGATGCGCCAGAGAACACCAGCTGTCCCTTCGTGCGCGCTGGACTAGACCCGGCCTCCCTACCGGACCCCACAGGTTAGACCCGCTATCCGTACCTGATGCTCCGCATTAGGCTTGGCACCCATACCCGATGTTCTGGGGTAGTAGCGGTACCCCCACCGTTACTCTGCGGTAGTATCGGTACACCCACCGGTACTCCGGGGTAGTACGTGAACCCTTACTGGTTCACTGGGGTACACCTGATGACGTTACTGGCGCGCGGTGTAGACCAGACATTCCTACCTGACCCTCCGTTTTAGGCCTGGTATCCCTACCTGATGCTCCGTTGTTGGCCTGGCAACCCTACCCGATATGCTGGGGTAGTACCGCTACCCCCACCGGTACTCTGCGGTAGTATTGGTACACCCACCGGTACTCCAGGGCAGTACCTGAACCCTTACAGGTTCGCTGGGGTACACCTGCTGACCTTACGGGCGTGCTGTGTAGACCAGACATTCCTACCTGACCCTCCAGGCTAGGCCCGGTATCCCTACCTGATGCTCTGCGGTAGGCCTGGCCCCCTACCCGACAATCTGGGGTAGTACCGGTACACCCACAGGTACTCCGCGGTAATTTTGCTATATCCACCTGTACTCCTGGATTGTACTGAAACCCTTACTCGTGCGCCGGGGTACACCTGCTGACCCTACGGGCGCGCCGCTTTACGCCCACCCTTTCTACCTTACCCGCCGGGGTAGGCCTGGTATACCTACCAGATGTTTTGAGTTAGAACCGGTTCCCCCACCGGTACTCTGGGGTTGGAACGGAACCCTTTGTGATGCGTCAGAGAACACCAGCTGTCCCTTCATGCGCGCTGGACTAGACCCGGCCTCCCTAGCGCACCCCACATGTTACACCCGGTATCCCTACCTGATGCTCCGCATTAGGCTTGGCACCCATACCCGATGTTCTGGGGTAGTAGCGGTACCCCCACCGTTACTCTGCGGTAGTATCGGTATACCCACCTGTACTCCGGGGTAGTACCTGAACCCTTACTGGTTCGCTGGGGTACACCTGCTGACCTTACGGGCGTGCTGTGTAGACCAGACATTCCTACCTGACCCTCCGTTTTAGGCCCGGTATCCCTACCTGATGCTCCGTTGTTGGCCTGGCACCCCTACCCGATATGCTGGGGTTGTACCGGTACCCCCACCGGTACTCTGCGGTAGTATTGGTACACCCACCGGTACTCCAGGGTAGTACCTGAACCCTTACTGGTTCGCTGGGGTACACCTGCTGACCTTACGGGCGTGCTGTGTAGACCAGACATTCCTACCTGACCCTCCAGGCTAGGCCCGGTATCCCTACCTGATGCTCTGCGCTACGCCTGGCCCCCTACCCGACAATCTGGGGTAGTACCGGTACACCCACCGGTACTCCGCGGTAGTTTTGCTATACCCACCGGTACTCCTGGATTATACCGGAACCCTTAGTGGTGCGCCGGGGTACACCTGCTGACCCTACGGGCGCGCCGCTTTACGCCCACCCTTCCTACCTGACCCGCCAGGGTAGGCCTGGTATACCTACCCGATGTTTCGAGGTAGAACCGGTTCCCGCACCGGTACTCTGGGGTTGGAACGGAACCCTTTGTGATGCGCCAGAGAACACCAGCTGTCCCTTCGTGCGCGCTGGACTAGACCCGGCCTCCCTACCGGACCCCACAGGTTAGACCCGCTATCCGTACCTGATGCTCCGCATTAGGCTTGGCACCCATACCCGATGTTCTGGGGTAGTAGCGGTACCCCCACCGTTACTCTGCGGTAGTATCGGTACACCCACCGGTACTCCGGGGTAGTACGTGAACCCTTACTGGTTCACTGGGGTACACCTGATGACGTTACTGGCGCGCGGTGTAGACCAGACATTCCTACCTGACCCTCCGTTTTAGGCCTGGTATCCCTACCTGATGCTCCGTTGTTGGCCTGGCACCCCTACCCGATATGCTGGGGTAGTACCGCTACCCCCACCGGTACTCTGCGGTAGTATAGGTACACCCACCGGTACTCCAGGGCAGTACCTGAACCCTTACAGGTGCGCTGGGGTACACCTGCTGACCTTACGGGCGTGCTGTGTAGACCAGACATTCCTACCTGACCCTCCAGGCTAGGCCCGGTATCCCTACCTGATGCTCTGCGGTAGGCCTGGCCCCCTACCCGACAATCTGGGGTAGTACCGGTACACCCACAGGTACTCCGCGGTAGTTTTGCTATATCCACCTGTACTCCTGGATTGTACTGAAACCCTTACTCGTGCGCCGGGGTACACCTGCTGACCCTACGGGCGCGCCGCTTTACGCCCACCCTTTCTACCTTACCCGCCGGGGTAGGCCTGGTATACCTACCAGATGTTTTGAGTTAGAACCGGTTCCCCCACCGGTACTCTGGGGTTGGAACGGAACCCTTTGTGATGCGTCAGAGAACACCAGATGTCCCTTCATGCGCGCTGGACTAGACCCGGCCTCCCTAGCGCACCCCACATGTTACACCCGGTATCCCTACCTGATGCTCCGCATTAGGCTTGGCACCCATACCCGATGTTCTGGGGTAGTAGCGGTACCCCCACCGTTACTCTGCGGTAGTATCGGTACACCCACCGGTACTCCGGGGTAGTACGTGAATCCTTACTGGTTCACTGGGGTACACCTGATGACGTTTCGGGCACGCGGTATAGACCAGACATTCTTCCTGACCCTCCGTGTTAGTCCCGGTATCCCTACCTGATGCTCCGTTGTTGGCCTGGCACCCCTACCCGATATGCTGGGGTGTTACCGGTACCCCCACCGGTACTCTGCGGTAGTATTGGTACACCCACCGGTACCCCAGGGTAGTAACTGAACCCTTACTGGTTCGCTGGGGTACACCTGCTGACCTTACGGGCGTGCTGTGTAGACCAGACATTCCTACCTGACCCTCCAGGCTAGGCCCGGTATCCCTACCTGATGCTCTGCGCTACGCCTGGCCCCCTACCCGACAATCTGGGGTAGTACCGGTACACCCACAGGGACTCCGCGGTACTTTTGCTATACCCACCGGTACTCCTGGATTGTACCGGAACCCTTACTGGTGCGCCGGGTTACACCTGCTGACCCTACGGGCACACTGCTTTGGACCCACCCTTCCTACCTGACCCGCCGGGGTAGGCCTGGTATACCTACCCGATGTTTCGAGGTAGAACCGGTTCCCCCACCGGTACTCTGGGGTTGGAACGGAACCCTTTGTGATGCGCCAGAGAACACCAGCTGTCCCTTCGTGCGCGCTGGACTAGACCTGGCCTCCCTACCGGACCCCACAGGTTAGACCCGCTATCACTACCTGATGCTCCGCATATTGTCTTGGCACCCATACCCGATGTTCTGGGGTAGTAGCGGTACCCCCACCGTTACTCTGCGGTAGTATCGGTACACCCACCGGTACTCCGGGGTAGTACGTCAATCCTTACTGGTTCACTGGGGTACACCTGATGACGTTTCGGGCACGCGGTATAGACCAGACATTCTTCCTGACCCTCCGTGTTAGTCCCGGTATCCCTACCTGATGCTCCGTTGTTGGCCTGGCACCCCTACCCGATATGCTGGGGTAGTACCGCTACCCCCACCGGTACTCTGCGGTAGTATTGGTACACCCACCGGTACTCCAGGGTAGTACCTGAACCCTTACTGGTTCGCTGGGGTACACCTGCTGACCTTACGGGCGTGCTGTGTACACCAGACATTCCTACCTGACCCTCCAGGCTAGGCCCGGTATCCCTACCTGATGCTCTGCGGTAGGCCTGGCCCCCTACACGACAATCTGGGGTAGTACCGGTACACCCACCGGTATTCCGCGGTACTTTTGCTATACCCACCGGTACTCCTGGATTGTACCGGAACCCTTACTGGTGCGCCGGGTTACACCTGCTGACCCTACGGGCACACTGCTTTGGACCCACCCTTCCTACCTGACCCGCCGGGGTAGGCCTGGTATACCTACCCGATGTTTCGAGGTAGAACCGGTTCCCCCACCGGTACTCTGGGATTGGATCGGAACCCTTTGTGATGCGCCAGAGAACACCAGCTGTCCCTTCGTGCGCGCTGGACTAGACCCCGCCTCCCTACCGGACCCCACAGGTTAGACCCGCTATCCCTACCTGATGCTCCGCATTGGGCTTGGCACCCATACCCGATGTTCTGGGGTAGTAGCGGTACCCCCACCGTTACTCTGCGGTAGTATCGGTATACCCACCGGTACTCCGGAGTAGTACGTGAACCCTTACTGGTTCACTGGGCTACACCTGATGACGTTACTGGCGCGCGGTGTAGACCAGACATTCCTACCTGACCCTCCGTTTTAGGCCCGGTATCCCTACCTGATGCTTCGTTGTTGGCCTGGCACCCCTACCCTATATGCTGGGGTTGTACCGGTACCCCCACCGGTACTCTGCGGTAGTATTGGTACACCCACTGGTACTCCAGGGTAGTACCTGAACCCTTACTGGTTCGCTGGGGTACACCTGCTGACCTTACGGGCGTGCTGTGTAGACCAGACATTCCTACCTGACCCTCCAGGCTAGGCCGGGTATCCCTACCTGATGCTCTGCGCTACGCCTGGCCCCCTACCCGACAATCTGGGGTAGTACCGGTACACCCACCGGTACTCCGCGGTAGTTTTGCTATACCCACCGGTACTCCTGGATTATACCGGAACCCATACTGGTGCGCCGGGGTACACCTGCTGACCCTACGGGCGCGCCGCTTTACGCCCACCCTTCCTACCTGACCCGCCAGGGTAGGCCTGGTATACCTACCCGATGTTTCGAGGTAGAACCGGTTCCCGCACCGGTACTCTGGGGTTGGAACGGAACCCTTTGTGATGCGCCAGAGAACACCAGCTGTCCCTTCGTGCGCGCTGGACTAGACCCGGCCTCCCTAGCGCACCCCACATGTTACACCCGGTATCCCTACCTGATGCTCCGCATTAGGCTTGGCACCCATACCCGATGTTCTGGGGTAGTAGCGGTACCCCCATCGTTACTCTGCGGTAGTATCGGTACACCCACCGGTACTCCGGGGTAGTACGTGAACCCTTACTGGTTCACTGGAGTACACCTGCTGACGTTACTGGCGCACGGTGTAGACCAGACATTCCTACCTGACCCTCCGTTTTAGGCCTGGTATCCCTACCTGATGCTCCGTTGTTGGCCTGGCAACCCTACCCGATATGCTGGGGTAGTACCGGTACCCCCACCGGTACTCTGCGGTAGTATTGGTACACCCACCGGTACTCCAGGGTAGTACCTGAACCCTTACATGTTTGCTGGGGTACACCTGCTGACCTTACGGGCGTGCTGTGTAGACCAGACATTCCTACCTGACCCTCCAGGCTAGGCCCGGTATCCCTACCTGATGCTCTGCGCTACGCCTGGCCCCCTACCCGACAATCTGGGGTAGTACCGGTACACCCACAGGTACTCCGCGGTAGTTTTGCTATACCCACCTGTACTCCTGGATTGTACTGGAACCCTTACTGGTGCGCCGGGGTACACCTGCTGACCCTACGGGCGCGCCGCTTTACGCCCACCCTTTCTACCTTACCCGCCGGGGTAGGCCTGGTATACCTAACAGATGTTTTGAGTTAGAACCGGTTCCCCCACCGGTACTCTGGGCTTGGAACGGAACCCTTTGTGATGCGTCAGAGAACACCAGCTGTCCCTTCATGCGCGCTGGACTAGACCCGGCCTCCCTAGCGCACCCCACATGTTACACCCGGTATCCCTACCTGATGCTCCGCATTAGGCTTGGCACCCATACCCGATGTTCTGGGGTAGTAGCGGTACCCCCACCGTTACTCTGCGGTAGTATCGGTACACCCACCGGTACTCCGGGGTAGTACGTGAATCCTTACTGGTTCACTGGGGTACACCTGATGACGTTTCGGGCACGCGGTATAGACCAGACATTCTTCCTGACCCTCCGTGTTAGTCCCGGTATCCCTACCTGATGCTCCGTTGTTGGCCTGGCACCCCTACCCGATATGCTGGGGTGGTACCGGTACCCCCACCGGTACTCTGCGGTAGTATTGGTACACCCACCGGTACTCCAGGGTAGTACCTGAACCCTTACTGGTTCGCTGGGGTACACCTGCTGACCTTACGGGCGTGCTGTGTAGACCAGACATTCCTACCTGACCCTCCAGGCTAGGCCCGGTATCCCTACCTGATGCTCTGCGCTACGCCTGGCCCCCTACCCGACAATCTGCGGTAGTACCGGTACACCCACCGGGACTCCGCGGTACTTTTGCTATACCCACCGGTACTCCTGGATTGTACTGGAACCCTTACTCGTGCGCCGGGGTACACCTGCTGACCCTACGGGCTCGCCGCTTTACGCCCACCCTTTCTACCTTACCCGCCGGGGTAGGCCTGGTATACCTACCAGATGTTTTGAGTTAGAACCGGTTCCCCCACCGGTACTCTGGGCTTGGAACGGAACCCTTTGTGATGCGTCAGAGAACACCAGCTGTCCCTTCATGCGCGCTGGACTAGACACGGCCTCCCTACCGGACCCCACAGGTTAGACACGGTATCCCTACCTGATGCTCCGCATTAGGCTTGGCACCCATACCCGATGATCTGGGGTAGTAGCGGTACCCCCACCGTTACTCTGCGGTAGTATCGGTATACCCACCGGTACTCCGGGGTAGTACGTGAACCCTTACTGGTTCACTGGGGTACACCTGATGACGTTACTGGCGCGCGGTGTAGACCAGACATTCCTACCTGACCCTCCGTTTTAGGCCCGGTATTCCTACCTGATGCTCCGTTGTTGGCCTGTCACCCCTACCCGATATGCTGGGGTTGTACCGGTACCCCCACCGGTACTCTGCGGTAGTATTGGTACACCCACCGGTACTCCAGGGTAGTACCTGAACCCTTACTGGTTCGCTGGGGTACACCTGCTGACCTTACGGGCGTGCTGTGTAGACCAGACATTCCTACCTGACCCTCCAGGCTAGGCCCGGTATCCCTACCTGATGCTCTGCGCTACGCCTGGCCCCCTACCCGACAATCTGGGGTAGTACCGGTACACCCACCGGTATTCCGCGGTACTTTTGCTATACCCACCGGTACTCCTGGATTATACCGGAACCCTTACTGGTGCGCCGGGGTACACCTGCTGACCCTACGGGCGCGCCGCTTTACGCGCACCCTTTCTACCTGACCCGCCAGGGTAGGCCTGGTATACCTACCCGATGTTTCGAGGTAGAACCGGTTCCCCCACCGGTACTCTGGGGTTGGAACGGAAACCTTTGTGATGCGCCAGAGAACACCAGCTGTCCCTTCGTGTGCGCTGGACTAGACCCGGCCTCCCTAATGGAACCCACATGTTAGACGCGCTATCCCTACCTGATGCTCCGCATTAGGCTTGGCACCCATACCCGATGTTCTGGGGTAGTAGCGGTACCCCCACCGTTACTCTGCGGTAGTATCGGTACACCCACCGGTACTCCGGGGTAGTACGTGAACCCTTACTGGTTCACTGGGGTACACCTGCTGACGTTACTGGCGCGCGGTGTAGACCAGACATTCCTACCTGACCCTCCGTTTTAGGCCTGGTATCCCTACCTGATGCTCTGTTGTTGGCCTGGCAACCCTACCCGATATGCTGGGGTAGTACCGCTACCCCCACCGGTACTCTGCGGTAGTATTGGTACACCCACCGGTACTCCAGGGCAGTACCTGAACCCTTACAGGTTCGCTGGGGTACACCTGCTGACCTTACGGGCGTGCTGTGTAGACCAGACATTCCTACCTGACCCTCCAGGCTAGGCCCGGTATCCCTACCTGATGCTCTGCGGTAGGCCTGGCCCCCTACCCGACAATCTGGGGTACTACCGGTACACCCACAGGTACGCCGCGGTAGTTTTGCTATACCCACCGGTACTCCTGGATTGTACTGGAACCCTTACTGGTGCGCCGGGGTACACCTGCTGACCCTACGGGCGCGCCGCTATACGCCCACCCTTTCTACCTTCCCCGCCGGGGTAGGCCTGGTATACCTACCAGATGTTTTGAGTTAGAACCGGGTCCCCCACCGGTACTCTGGGCTTGGAACGGAACCCTTTGTGATGCGTCAGAGAACACCAGCTGTCCCTTCGTGCGCGCTGGACTAGACCCGGCCTCCCTAGCGCACCCCACATGTTACACCCGGTATCCCTACCTGATGCTCCGCATTAGGCTTGGCACCCATACCCGATGTTCTGGGGTAGTAGCGGTACCCCCACCGTTAATCTGCGGTAGTATCGGTACACCCACCGGTACTCCGGGGTAGTACGTGAATCCTTACTGGTTCACTGGGGTACACCTGATGACGTTTCGGGCACGCGGTATAGACCAGACATTCTTCCTGACCCTCCGTGTTAGTCCCGGTATCCCTACCTGATGCTCCATTGTTGGCCTGGCACCTCTACCCGATATGCTGGGGTAGTACCGGTACCCCCACCGGTACTCTGCGGTAGTATTGGTACACCCACCGGTACTCCAGGGTAGTACCTGAACCCTTACTGGTTCGCTGGGGTACACCTGCTGACCTTACGGGCGTGCTGTGTAGACCAGACATTCCTACCTGACCCTCCAGGCTAGGCCCGGTATCCCTACCTGATGCTCTGCGGTAGGCCTGGCCCCCTACCCGACAATCTGGGGTAGTACCGGTACACCCACAGGTACTCCGCGGTAGTTTTGCTATACCCACCGGTACTCCTGGATTGTACCGGAACCCTTACTGGTGCGCCGGGTACACCTGCTGACACTACGGGCGCGCCGCTTTACGCCCACCCTTCCTACCTGACCCGCCAGGGTAGGCCTGGTATACCTACCCGATGTTTCGAGGTAGAACCGGTTCCCCACCGCTACTCTGCGGTTGGAACGGAACCCTTTGTGATGCGCCAGAGAACACCAGCTGTCCCTTCGTGCGCGCTGGACTAGACCAGGCCTACCTACCGGACCCCACAGGTTAGACCCGCTATCCCTACCTGATGCTCCACATTAGGCTTGGCACCCATACCCGATGTTCTGGGGTAGTAGCGGTACCTCCACCGTTACTCTGCGGTAGTATAGGTACACCCACCGGTACTCCGGGGTAGTACGTGAACCCTTACTGGTTCACTGGGGTACACCTGCTGACGTTACTGGCGTGCGGTGTAGGCCAGACATTCCTACCTGACCCTCCGTTTTAGGCCCGGTATCCCTACCTGATGCTCTGTTGTTGGCCTGGCACCCCTACCCGATATGCTGGGGTAGTACCGGTACCCCCACCGGTACTCTGCGGTAGTATTGGTACACCCACCGGTACTCCAGGGTAGTACCTGAACACTTACTGGTTCGCTGGGGTACACCTGCTGACCTTACGGGCGTGCTCTGTAGACCAGACATTCCTACCTGACCCTCCAGGCTAGGCCCGGTATCCCTACCTGATGCTCTGCGCTACGCCTGGCCCCCTACCCGACAATCTGGGGTAGTACCGGTACACCCACAGGTACTCAGCGGTACTTTTGCTGTACCCACAGGTATTCCTGGATTGTACCGGAACCCTTACTGGTGCGCCGGGGTACACCTGCTGGCCCTACGGGCGCGCCGCTTTACGCCCACCCTTCCTACCTGATGCTCCGGTGTAGGCCTGGTATACCTACCCGATGTTTCGAGGTAGAACCGGTTCCCCCACCGGTACTCTGGGGTTGGAACGGAACCCTTTGTGATGCGCCAGAGAACACCAGCTGTCCCATCGTGCGTGCTAGACTACACCCGGCCTCCCTACCGGACCCCACAGGTTAGACCCGGTATCCCTACCTGATGCTCCGCATTAGGCTTGGCACCCATACCCGATGTTCTGGGGTAGTAGCGGTACCCCCACCGTTACTCTGCCGTAGTATCGGTACACCCACCGGTACTCCGGGGTAGTACGTGAACCCTTACTGGTTCACTGGGGTACTCCTGCTGACGTTACTGGCGCGCGGTGTAGACCAGACATTCCTACCTGACCCTCCGTGTTAGTCCCGGGATCCCTACCTGATGCTCTGTTGTTGGCCTGGCACCCCTACCCGATATGCTGGGATAGTACCGGTACCCCCACCGGTACTCTGCGGTAGTATTGGTACACCCACCGGTACTCCAGGGTAGTACCTGAACCCTTACTGGTTCGCTGGGGTACACCTGCTGACCTTACGGGCGTGCTGTGTAGACCAGACATTCCTACCTGACCCTCCAGGCTAGTCCCGGTATCCCTACCTGATGCTCTGCGGTAGGCCTGGCCCCCTACCCGACAATCTGGGGTAGTACCGGTACACCCAGAGGTACTCCGCGGTAATTTTGCTATACCCACCGGTACTCCTGGATTGTATCGGAACCCTTACTGGTGCGCCGGGGTACACCTGCTGACCCTACGGGCACACTGCTTTGGACCCACCCTTGCTACCTGACCCGGCGGGGTAGGCCTGGTATACCTACCCGATGTTTCGAGGTAGAACCGGTTCCCCCACCGGTACTCTGGGGTTGGAAAGGAACCCTTTGTGATGCGCCAGAGAACACCAGCTGTCCCTTCGTGCGCGCTGGACTAGACCCGGCCTCCCTACCGGACACCACAGGTTAGACCCGCTATCCCTACCTGATGCTCCGCATTAGGCTTGGCACCCATACCCGATGCTCTGGGGTACTAGCGGTACCCCCATCGTTACTCTGCCGTAGTATCGGTACACCCAGCGGTACTCCGGGGTAGTACGTGAACCCTTACTGGTTCACTCGGGTACACCTGCTGATGTTACTGGCGCGCGGTTTAGACCAGACATTCCTACCTGATCCTCCGTGTTAGGCCCGGTATCCCTACCTGATGCTCCGTTGTTGGCCTGGCACCCCTACCCGATATGCTGGGGTAGTACCGGTACCCCCACCGGTACTCTGCGGTAGTATTGGTACACCCACTGGTATTTCAAGGCATTACCTGAACACTTACTGGTTCGCTGGGGTACACCTGCTGACCTTACAGGCGTGCTGTGTAGACCAGACATTCCTACCTGACCCTCCAGGCTAGGCCCGGTATCCCTACCTGATGCTCTGCGGTAGGCCTGGCCCCCTACCCGACAATCTGGGGTAGTACCGGTACACCCACCGGTATTCCGCGGTACTTTTGCTATACCCACCGGTACTCCTGGATTGTACCGGAACCCTTACTGGTGCGCCGGGGTATACCTGCTGACCCTACGGGCACACTGCTTTGGACCCACCCTTACTACCTGACCCGGCGGGGTAGGCCTGGTATACCTACCCGATGTTTCGAGGTAGAACCGGTTCCCCCACCGGTACTCTGGGGTTGGAACGGAACCCTTTGTGATGCGCCAGAGAACACCAGCTGTCCCTTCGTGCGCGCTGGACTAGACCCGGCCTCCCTACCGGACACCACAGGTTAGACCCGCTATCCCTACCTGACGCTCCGCATTAGGCTTGGCACCCATACCCGATGTTCTGGGGTACTAGCGGTACCCCCATCGTTACTCTGCCGTAGTATCGGTACACCCAGCGGTACTCCGGGGTAGTACGAGAACCCTTACTGGTTCACTGGGGTACACCTGATGACGTTACGGGCACGCGGTATAGACGACACATTCTTCCTGACCGTCCGTGTTAGTCCCGGTATCCCTACCTGATGCTCCGTTGTTGGCCTGGCACCCCTACCCGATATGCTGGGGTAGTACCGGTACCCCCACCGGTACTCTGCGGTAGTATTGGTACACCCACCGGTACTCCTGGGTAGTACCTGAACCCTTACTGGTTCGCTGGGTTACCCCTGCTGACCTTACGGGCGTGCTGTGTAGACCAGACATTCCTACCTGACCCTCCAGGCTAGTCCCGGTATCCCTACCTGATGCTCTGCGGTAGGCCTGGCCCCCTACCCGACAATCTGGGGTAGTACCGGTACACCCAGAGGTACTCCGCGGTAATTTTGCTATACCCACCGGTACTCCTGGATTGTATCGGAACCCTTACTGGTGCGCCGGGGTACACCTGCTGACCCTACGGGCACACTGCTTTGGACCCACCCTTGCTACCTGACCCGGCGGGGTAGGCCTGGTATACCTACCCGATGTTTCGAGGTAGAACCGGTTCCCCCACCGGTACTCTGGGCTTGGAACGGAACCCTTTGTGATGCGCCAGAGAACACCAGCTGTCCCTTCGTGCGCGCTGGACTAGACCCGGCCTCCCTACCGGACACCACAGGTTAGACCCGCTATCCCTACCTGATGCTCCGCATTAGGCTTGGCACCCATACCCGATGCTCTGGGGTACTAGCGGTACCCCCATCGTTACTCTGCCGTAGTATCGGTACACCCAGCGGTACTCCGGGGTAGTACGTGAACCCTTACTGGTTCACTCGGGTACACCTGCTGATGTTACTGGCGCGCGGTTTAGACCAGACATTCCTACCTGATCCTCCGTGTTAGGCCCGGTATCCCTACCTGATGCTCCGTTGTTGGCCTGGCACCCCTACCCGATATGCTGGGGTAGTACCGGTACCCCCACCGGTACTCTGCGGTAGTATTGGTACACCCACTGGTATTTCAAGGCATTACCTGAACACTTACTGGTTCGCTGGGGTACACCTGCTGACCTTACAGGCGTGCTGTGTAGACCAGACATTCCTACCTGACCCTCCAGGCTAGGCCCGGTATCCCTACCTGATGCTCTGCGGTAGGCCTGGCCCCCTACCCGACAATCTGGGGTAGTACCGGTACACCCACCGGTATTCCGCGGTACTTTTGCTATACCCACCGGTACTCCTGGATTGTACCGGAACCCTTACTGGTGCGCCGGGGTATACCTGCTGACCCTACGGGCACACTGCTTTGGACCCACCCTTACTACCTGACCCGGCGGGGTAGGCCTGGTATACCTACCCGATGTTTCGAGGTTGAACCGGTTCCCCCACCGGTACTCTGGGGTTGGAACGGAACCCTTTGTGATGCGCCAGAGAACACCAGCTGTCCCTTCGTGCGCGCTGGACTAGACCCGGCCTCCCTACCGGACACCACAGGTTAGACCCGGTATCCCTACCTGACGCTCCGCATTAGGCTTGGCACCCATACCCGATGTTCTGGGGTACTAGCGGTACCCCCATCGTTACTCTGCCGTAGTATCGGTACACCCAGCGGTACTCCGGGGTAGTACGAGAACCCTTACTGGTTCACTGGGGTACACCTGATGACGTTACGGGCACGCGGTATAGACGACACATTCTTCCTGACCGTCCGTGTTAGTCCCGGTATCCCTACCTGATGCTCCGTTGTTGGCCTGGCACCCCTACCCGATATGCTGGGGTAGTACCGGTACCCCCACCGGTACTCTGCGGTAGTATTGGTACACCCACCGGTACTCCTGGGTAGTACCTGAACCCTTACTGGTTCGCTGGGTTACCCCTGCTGACCTTACGGGCGTGCTGTGTAGACCAGACATTCCTACCTGACCCTCCAGGCTAGTCCCGGTATCCCTACCTGATGCTCTGTGGTAGGCCTGGCCCCCTACCCGACAATCTGGGGTAGTACCGGTACACCCAGAGGTACTCCGCGGTAATTTTGCTATACCCACCGGTACTCCTGGATTGTACCGGAACCCTTACTGGTGCGCCGGGGTACACCTGCTGACCCTACGGGCACACTGCTTTGGACCCACCCTTGCTACCTGACCCGGCGGGGTAGGCCTGGTATACCTACCCGATGTTTCGAGGTAGAACCGGTTCCCCCACCGGTACTCTGGGCTTGGAACGGAACCCTTTGTGATGCGCCAGAGAACACCAGCTGTCCCTTCGTGCGCGCTGGACTAGACCCGGCCTCCCTACCGGACCCCACAGGTTAGACCCGCTATCCCTACCTGATGCTCCGCATTAGGCTTGGCACCCATACCCGATGCTCTGGGGTACTAGCGGTACCCCCATCGTTACTCTGCCGTAGTATCGGTACACCCAGCGGTACTCCGGGGTAGTACGTGAACCCTTACTGGTTCACTCGGGTACACCTGCTGATGTTACTGGCGCGCGGTTTAGACCAGACATTCCTACCTGATCCTCCGTGTTAGGCCCGGTATCCCTACCTGATGCTCCGTTGTTGGCCTGGCACCCCTACCCGATATGCTGGGGTAGTACGGGTACCCCCACCGGTACTCTGCGGTAGTATTGGTACACCCACTGGTATTTCAAGGCAGTACCTGAACACTTACTGGTTCGCTGGGGTACACCTGCTGACCTTACAGGCGTGCTGTGTAGACCAGACATTCCTACCTGACCCTCCAGGCTAGGCCCGGTATCCCTACCTGATGCTCTGCGGTAGGCCTGGCCCCCTACCCGACAATCTGGGGTAGTACCGGTACACCCACCGGTATTCCGCGGTACTTTTGCTATACCCACCGGTACTCCTGGATTGTACCGGAACCCTTACTGGTGCGCCGGGGTACACCTGCTGACCCTACGGGCACACTGCTTTGGACCCACCCTTACTACCTGACCCGGCGGGGTAGGCCTGGTATACCTACCCGATGTTTCGAGGTAGAACCGGTTCCCCCACCGGTACTCTGGGGTTGGAACGGAACCCTTTGTGATGCGCCAGAGAACACCAGCTGTCCCTTCGTGCGCGCTGGACTAGACCCGGCCTCCCTACCGGACCCCACAGGTTAGACCCGCTATCCCTACCTGATGCTCCGCATTAGGCTTGGCACCCATACCCGATGTTCTGGGGTACTAGCGGTACCCCCATCGATACTCTGCCGTAGTATCGGTACACCCAGCGGTACTCCGGGGTAGTACGTGAACCCTTACTGGTTCACTGGGGTACATCTGCTGATGTTACTGGCGCGCGGTGTAGACCAGACATTCCTACCTGACCCTCCGTTTTAGTCCCGGTATCCCTACCTGATGCTCCGTTGTTGGCCTGGCACCCCTACCCGATATGCTGGGGTAGTACCGGTACCCCCACCGGTACTCTGCGGTAGTATTGGTACACCCACCGGTACTCCAGGGCAGTACCTGAACCCTTACTGGTTCGCTGGGTTACCCCTGCTGACCTTACGGGCGTGCTGTGTAGACCAGACATTCCTACCTGACCCTCCAGGCTAGTCCCGGTATCCCTACCTGATGCTCTGCGGTAGGCCTGGCCCCCTACCCGACAATCTGGGGTAGCACCGGTACACCCACAGGTACTCCGCGGTAATTTTGCTATACCCACCGGTACTCCTGGATTGTACCGGAACCCTTACTGGTGCGCCGGGGTACACCTGCTGACCCTACGGGCACACTGCTTTGGACCCACCCTTGCTACCTGACCCGCCGGGGTAGGCCTGGTATACCTACCCGATGTTTCGAGGTAGAACCGGTTCCCCCACCGGTACTCTGGGCTTGGAACGGAACCCTTTGTGATGCGCCAGAGAACACCAGCTGTCCCTTCGTGCGCGCTGGACTAGACCCGGCCTCCCTACCGGACCCCACAGGTTAGACCCGCTATCCCTACCTGATGCTCCGCATTAGGCTTGGCACCCATACCCGATGCTCTGGGGTACTAGCGGTACCCCCATCGTTACTCTGCGGTAGTATCGGTACACCCACCGGTACTCCGGGGTAGTACGTGAACCCTTTCTGGTTCGCTGGGGTACACGTGATGACGTTATGGGCACGCGGTATAGAACAGACATTCCTACCTGACCCTCCGTGTTAGTCCCGGTATCCCTACCTGATGCTCCGTTGTTGGCTTGGCACCCCTACCCGATATGCTGGGGTAGTACCGGTACCCCCACCGGTGCTCTGCGGTAGTATTGGTACACCCACCGGTACTCCAGGGCAGTACATGAACCCTTACTGGTTCGCTGGGGTACACCTGCTGACCTTACGGGCGTGCTGTGTAGACCAGACATTCCTACCTGACCCTCCAGGCTAGGCCCGGTATCCCTACCTGATGCTCTGCGGTAGGCCTGGCCCCCTACCCGACAATCTGGGGTAGTACCGGTACACCCACCGGTATTCCGCGGTACTTTTGCTATACCCACCGGTACTCCTGGATTGTACCGGAACCCTTACTGGTGCGCCGGGGTACACCTGCTGACACTACGGGCGCGCAGCTTTACGCCCACCCTTCCTACCTGACCCGCCGGGGTAGGCCTGGTATACCTACCCGATGTTTCGAGGTAGAACCGGTTCCCCCACCGGTACTCTGGGGTTGGAACGGAACCCTTTGTGATGCGCCAGAGAACACCAGCTGTCCCTTCGTGCGCGCTGGACTAGACCCGGCCTCCCTACCGGACCCCACTGGTTAGACCCGGTATCCCTACCTGATGCTCCGCATTAGGCTTGGCACCCATACCCGATGTTCTGGGGTACTAGCGGTACCCCCACCGTTACTCTGCCGTAGTATCGGTACACCCACCGGTACTCCGGGGTAGTACGTGAACCCTTACTGGTTCACTGGGGTACACCTGATGACGTTACAGGCACGCGGTATAGAACAGACATTCTTCCTGACCCTCCGTGTTATTCCCGGTATCCCTACCTGATGCTCTGTTGTTGGCCTGGCACCCCTACCCGATATGCTGGGGTAGTACCGGTACCCCCACCGGTACTCTGCGGTAGTATTGGTACACCCACCGGTACTCCGGGGTAGTACTTGAACCCTTACTGGTTCGCTGGGTTACCCCTGCTGACCTTACGGGCGTGCTGTGTAGACCAGACATTTCTACCTGACCCTCCAGGCTAGGCCCGGTATCCCGGGTGCTCTGCGCTACGCCTGGCCCCCTACCCGACAATCTGGGGTAGTACCGGTACACCCAGAGGTACTCCGCGGTAATTTTGCTATACCCACCGGTACTCCTGGATTGTACCGGAACCCTTACTGGTGCGCCGGGGTACACCTGCTGACCCTACGGGCACACTGCTTTGGACCCACCCTTCCTAAGTGACCCGCTGGGGTAGGCCTGGTATACCTACCCGATGTTTCGAGGTAGAACCGGTTCCCCCACCGGTACTCTGGGCTTGGAACGGAAACCTTTGTGATGCGCCAGAGAACACCAGCTGTCCCTTCGTGCGCGCTGGACTAGACCTGGCCTCCCTACCGGACCCCACAGGTTAGACCCGCTATCCCTACCTGATGCTCCGCATTAGGCTTGGCACCCATACTCGATGTTCTGGGGTACTAGCGGTACCCCCATCGTTACTCTGCCGTAGTATCGGTACACCCAGCGGTACTCCGGGGTAGTACGTGAACCCTTACTGGTTCGCTGGGGTACACCTGATGACGTTACGGGCACGCGGTATAGACGACACATTCTTCCTGACCGTCCGTGTTAGTCCCGGTATCCCTACCTGATGCTCCGTTGTTTTCCTGGCACCCCTACCCGATATGCTGGGGTAGTACCGGTACCCCCACCGGTACTCTGCGGTAGTATTGGTACACACACCGGTACTCCTGGGTAGTACCTGAACCCTTACTGGTTCGCTGGGTTACCCCTGCTGACCTTACGGGCGTGCTGTGTAGACCAGACATTCCTACCTGACCCTCCAGGCTAGTCCCGGTATCCCTACCTGATGCTCTGTGGTAGGCCTGGCCCCCTACCCGACAATCTGGGGTAGTACCGGTACACCCAGAGGTACTCCGCGGTAATTTTGCTATACCCACCGGTACTCCTGGATTGTACCGGAACCCTTACTGGTGCGCCGGGGTACACCTGCTGACCCTACGGGCACACTGCTTTGGACCCACCCTTGCTACCTGACCCGGCGGGGTAGGCCTGGTATACCTACCCGATGTTTCGAGGTAGAACCGGTTCCCCCACCGGTACTCTGGGCTTGGAACGGAACCCTTTGTGATGCGCCAGAGAACACCAGCTGTCCCTTCGTGCGCGCTGGACTAGACCCGGCCTCCCTACCGGACCCCACAGGTTAGACCCGCTATCCCTACCTGATGCTCCGCATTAGGCTTGGCACCCATACCCGATGCTCTGGGGTACTAGCGGTACCCCCATCGTTACTCTGCCGTAGTATCGGTACACCCAGCGGTACTCCGGGGTAGTACGTGAACCCTTACTGGTTCACTCGGGTACACCTGCTGATGTTACTGGCGCGCGGTTTAGACCAGACATTCCTACCTGATCCTCCGTGTTAGGCCCGGTATCCCTACCTGATGCTCCGTTGTTGGCCTGGCACCCCTACCCGATATGCTGGGGTAGTACGGGTACCCCCACCGGTACTCTGCGGTAGTATTGGTACACCCACTGGTATTTCAAGGCAGTACCTGAACACTTACTGGTTCGCTGGGGTACACCTGCTGACCTTACAGGCGTGCTGTGTAGACCAGACATTCCTACCTGACCCTCCAGGCTAGGCCCGGTATCCCTACCTGATGCTCTGCGGTAGGCCTGGCCCCCTACCCGACAATCTGGGGTAGTACCGGTACACCCACCGGTATTCCGCGGTACTTTTGCTATACCCACCGGTACTCCTGGATTGTACCGGAACCCTTACTGGTGCGCCGGGGTACACCTGCTGACCCTACGGGCACACTGCTTTGGACCCACCCTTACTACCTGACCCGGCGGGGTAGGCCTGGTATACCTACCCGATGTTTCGAGGTAGAACCGGTTCCCCCACCGGTACTCTGGGGTTGGAACGGAACCCTTTGTGATGCGCCAGAGAACACCAGCTGTCCCTTCGTGCGCGCTGGACTAGACCCGGCCTCCCTACCGGACACCACAGGTTAGACCCGCTATCCCTACCTGATGCTCCGCATTAGGCTTGGCACCCATACCCGATGTTCTGGGGTACTAGCGGTACCCCCATCGATACTCTGCCGTAGTATTGGTACACCCAGCGGTACTCCGGGGTAGTACGTGAACCCTTACTGGTTCACTGGGGTACACCTGCTGATGTTACTGGTGCGCGGTGTAGACCAGACATTCCTACCTGACCCTCCGTTTTAGTCCCGGTATCCCTACCTGATGCTCCGTTGTTGGCCTGGCACCCCTACCCGATATGCTGGGGTAGTACCGGTACCCCCACCGGTACTCTGCGGTAGTATTGGTACACCCACCGGTACTCCAGGGCAGTACCTGAACCCTTACTGGTTCGCTGGGTTACCCCTGCTGACCTTACGGGCGTGCTGTGTAGACCAGACATTCCTACCTGACCCTCCAGGCTAGTCCCGGTATCCCTACCTGATGCTCTGCGGTAGGCCTGGCCCCCTACCCGACAATCTGGGGTAGCACCGGTACACCCACAGGTACTCCGCGGTAATTTTGCTATACCCACCGGTACTCCTGGATTGTACCGGAACCCTTACTGGTGCGCCGGGGTACACCTGCTGACCCTACGGGCACACTGCTTTGGACCCACCCTTGCTACCTGACCCGCCGGGGTAGGCCTGGTATACCTACCCGATGTTTCGAGGTAGAACCGGTTCCCCCACCGGTACTCTGGGCTTGGAACGGAACCCTTTGTGATGCGCCAGAGAACACCAGCTGTCCCTTCGTGCGCGCTGGACTAGACCCGGCCTCCCTACCGGACCCCACAGGTTAGACCCGCTATCCCTACCTGATGCTCCGCATTAGGCTTGGCACCCATACCCGATGCTCTGGGGTACTAGCGGTACCCCCATCGTTACTCTGCGGTAGTATCGGTACACCCACCGGTACTCCGGGGTAGTACGTGAACCCTTTCTGGTTCGCTGGGGTACACGTGATGACGTTATGGGCACGCGGTATAGAACAGACATTCCTACCTGACCCTCCGTGTTAGTCCCGGTATCCCTACCTGATGCTCCGTTGTTGGCTTGGCACCCCTACCCGATATGCTGGGGTAGTACCGGTACCCCCACCGGTGCTCTGCGGTAGTATTGGTACACCCACCGGTACTCCAGGGCAGTACATGAACCCTTACTGGTTCGCTGGGGTACACCTGCTGACCTTACGGGCGTGCTGTGTAGACCAGACATTCCTACCTGACCCTCCAGGCTAGGCCCGGTATCCCTACCTGATGCTCTGCGGTAGGCCTGGCCCCCTACCCGACAATCTGGGGTAGCACCGGTACACCCACAGGTACTCCGCGGTAATTTTGCTATACCCACCGGTACTCCTGGATTGTACCGGAACCCTTACTGGTGCGCCGGGGTACACCTGCTGACCCTACGGGCACACTGCTTTGGACCCACCCTTGCTACCTGACCCGCCGGGGTAGGCCTGGTATACCTACCCGATGTTTCGAGGTAGAACCGGTTCCCCCACCGGTACTCTGGGCTTGGAACGGAACCCTTTGTGATGCGCCAGAGAACACCAGCTGTCCCTTCGTGCGCGCTGGACTAGACCCGGCCTCCCTACCGGACCCCACAGGTTAGACCCGCTATCCCTACCTGATGCTCCGCATTAGGCTTGGCACCCATACCCGATGCTCTGGGGTACTAGCGGTACCCCCATCGTTACTCTGCGGTAGTATCGGTACACCCACCGGTACTCCGGGGTAGTACGTGAACCCTTTCTGGTTCGCTGGGGTACACGTGATGACGTTATGGGCACGCGGTATAGAACAGACATTCCTACCTGACCCTCCGTGTTAGTCCCGGTATCCCTACCTGATGCTCCGTTGTTGGCTTGGCACCCCTACCCGATATGCTGGGGTAGTACCGGTACCCCCACCGGTGCTCTGCGGTAGTATTGGTACACCCACCGGTACTCCAGGGCAGTACATGAACCCTTACTGGTTCGCTGGGGTACACCTGCTGACCTTACGGGCGTGCTGTGTAGACCAGACATTCCTACCTGACCCTCCAGGCTAGGCCCGGTATCCCTACCTGATGCTCTGCGGTAGGCCTGGCCCCCTACCCGACAATCTGGGGTAGTACCGGTACACCCACCGGTATTCCGCGGTACTTTTGCTATACCCACCGGTACTCCTGGATTGTACCGGAACCCTTACTGGTGCGCCGGGGTACACCTGCTGACACTACGGGCGCGCCGCTTTACGCCCACCCTTCCTACCTGACCCGCCGGGGTAGGCCTGGTATACCTACCCGATGTTTCGAGGTAGAACCGGTTCCCCCACCGGTACTCTGGGGTTGGAACGGAACCCTTTGTGATGCGCCAGAGAACACCAGCTGTCCCTTCGTGCGCGCTGGACTAGACCCGGCCTCCCTACCGGACCCCACTAGTTAGACCCGGTATCCCTACCTGATGCTCCGCATTAGGCTTGGCACCCATACCCGATGTTCTGGGGTACTAGCGGTACCCCCACCGTTACTCTGCCGTAGTATCGGTACACCCACCGGTACTCCGGGGTAGTACGTGAACCCTTACTGGTTCACTGGGGTACACCTGATGACGTTACAGGCACGCGGTATAGAACAGACATTCTTCCTGACCCTCCGTGTTATTCCCGGTATCCCTACCTGATGCTCTGTTGTTGGCCTGGCACCCCTACCCGATATGCTGGGGTAGTACCGGTACCCCCACCGGTACTCTGCGGTAGTATTGGTACACCCACCGGTACTCCGGGGTAGTACTTGAACCCTTACTGGTTCGCTGGGTTACCCCTGCTGACCTTACGGGCGTGCTGTGTAGACCAGACATTTCTACCTGACCCTCCAGGCTAGGCCCGGTATCCCGGGTGCTCTGCGCTACGCCTGGCCCCCTACCCGACAATCTGGGGTAATACCGGTACACCCAGAGGTACTCCGCGGTAATTTTGCTATACCCACCGGTACTCCTGGATTGTACCGGAACCCTTACTGGTGCGCCGGGGTACACCTGCTGACCCTACGGGCACACTGCTTTGGACCCACCCTTCCTAAGTGACCCGCTGGGGTAGGCCTGGTATACCTACCCGATGTTTCGAGGTAGAACCGGTTCCCCCACCGGTACTCTGGGCTTGGAACGGAAACCTTTGTGATGCGCCAGAGAACACCAGCTGTCCCTTCGTGCGCGCTGGACTAGACCTGGCCTCCCTACCGGACCCCACAGGTTAGACCCGCTATCCCTACCTGATGCTCCGCATTAGGCTTGGCACCCATACTCGATGTTCTGGGGTACTAGCGGTACCCCCATCGTTACTCTGCCGTAGTATCGGTACACCCAGCGGTACTCCGGGGTAGTACGTGAACCCTTACTGGTTCGCTGGGGTACACCTGATGACGTTACGGGCACGCGGTATAGACGACACATTCTTCCTGACCGTCCGTGTTAGTCCCGGTATCCCTACCTGATGCTCCGTTGTTTTCCTGGCACCCCTACCCGATATGCTGGGGTAGTACCGGTACCCCCACCGGTACTCTGCGGTAGTATTGGTACACACACCGGTACTCCTGGGTAGTACCTGAACCCTTACTGGTTCGCTGGGTTACCCCTGCTGACCTTACGGGCGTGCTGTGTAGACCAGACATTCCTACCTGACCCTCCAGGCTAGTCCCGGTATCCCTACCTGATGCTCTGTGGTAGGCCTGGCCCCCTACCCGACAATCTGGGGTAGTACCGGTACACCCAGAGGTACTCCGCGGTAATTTTGCTATACCCACCGGTACTCCTGGATTGTACCGGAACCCTTACTGGTGCGCCGGGGTACACCTGCTGACCCTACGGGCACACTGCTTTGGACCCACCCTTGCTACCTGACCCGGCGGGGTAGGCCTGGTATACCTACCCGATGTTTCGAGGTAGAACCGGTTCCCCCACCGGTACTCTGGGCTTGGAACGGAACCCTTTGTGATGCGCCAGAGAACACCAGCTGTCCCTTCGTGCGCGCTGGACTAGACCCGGCCTCCCTACCGGACCCCACAGGTTAGACCCGCTATCCCTACCTGATGCTCCGCATTAGGCTTGGCACCCATACCCGATGTTCTGGGGTACTAGCGGTACCCCCATCGATACTCTGCCGTAGTATTGGTACACCCAGCGGTACTCCGGGGTAGTACGTGAACCCTTACTGGTTCACTGGGGTACACCTGCTGATGTTACTGGCGCGCGGTTTAGACCAGACATTCCTACCTGATCCTCCGTGTTAGGCCCGGTATCCCTACCTGATGCTCCGTTGTTGGCCTGGCACCCCTACCCGATATGCTGGGGTAGTACGGGTACCCCCACCGGTACTCTGCGGTAGTATTGGTACACCCACTGGTATTTCAAGGCAGTACCTGAACACTTACTGGTTCGCTGGGGTACACCTGCTGACCTTACAGGCGTGCTGTGTAGACCAGACATTCCTACCTGACCCTCCAGGCTAGGCCCGGTATCCCTACCTGATGCTCTGCGGTAGGCCTGGCCCCCTACCCGACAATCTGGGGTAGTACCGGTACACCCACCGGTATTCCGCGGTACTTTTGCTATACCCACCGGTACTCCTGGATTGTACCGGAACCCTTACTGGTGCGCCGGGGTACACCTGCTGACCCTACGGGCACACTGCTTTGGACCCACCCTTACTACCTGACCCGGCGGGGTAGGCCTGGTATACCTACCCGATGTTTCGAGGTAGAACCGGTTCCCCCACCGGTACTCTGGGGTTGGAACGGAACCCTTTGTGATGCGCCAGAGAACACCAGCTGTCCCTTCGCGCGCGCTGGACTAGACCCGGCCTCCCTACCGGACACCACAGGTTAGACCCGCTATCCCTACCTGATGCTCCGCATTAGGCTTGGCACCCATACCCGATGCTCTGGGGTACTAGCGGTACCCCCATCGTTACTCTGCCGTAGTATCGGTACACCCAGCGGTACTCCGGGGTAGTACGTGAACCCTTACTGGTTCACTGGGGTACACCTGCTGATGTTACTGGTGCGCGGTGTAGACCAGACATTCCTACCTGACCCTCCGTTTTAGTCCCGGTATCCCTACCTGATGCTCCGTTGTTGGCCTGGCACCCCTACCCGATATGCTGGGGTAGTACCGGTACCCCCACCGGTACTCTGCGGTAGTATTGGTACACCCACCGGTACTCCAGGGCAGTACCTGAACCCTTACTGGTTCGCTGGGTTACCCCTGCTGACCTTACGGGCGTGCTGTGTAGACCAGACATTCCTACCTGACCCTCCAGGCTAGTCCCGGTATCCCTACCTGATGCTCTGCGGTAGGCCTGGCCCCCTACCCGACAATCTGGGGTAGCACCGGTACACCCACAGGTACTCCGCGGTAATTTTGCTATACCCACCGGTACTCCTGGATTGTACCGGAACCCTTACTGGTGCGCCGGGGTACACCTGCTGACCCTACGGGCACACTGCTTTGGACCCACCCTTGCTACCTGACCCGCCGGGGTAGGCCTGGTATACCTACCCGATGTTTCGAGGTAGAACCGGTTCCCCCACCGGTACTCTGGGCTTGGAACGGAACCCTTTGTGATGCGCCAGAGAACACCAGCTGTCCCTTCGTGCGCGCTGGACTAGACCCGGCCTCCCTACCGGACCCCACAGGTTAGACCCGCTATCCCTACCTGATGCTCCGCATTAGGCTTGGCACCCATACCCGATGCTCTGGGGTACTAGCGGTACCCCCATCGTTACTCTGCGGTAGTATCGGTACACCCACCGGTACTCCGGGGTAGTACGTGAACCCTTTCTGGTTCGCTGGGGTACACGTGATGACGTTATGGGCACGCGGTATAGAACAGACATTCCTACCTGACCCTCCGTGTTAGTCCCGGTATCCCTACCTGATGCTCCGTTGTTGGCTTGGCACCCCTACCCGATATGCTGGGGTAGTACCGGTACCCCCACCGGTGCTCTGCGGTAGTATTGGTACACCCACCGGTACTCCAGGGCAGTACATGAACCCTTACTGGTTCGCTGGGGTACACCTGCTGACCTTACGGGCGTGCTGTGTAGACCAGACATTCCTACCTGACCCTCCAGGCTAGGCCCGGTATCCCTACCTGATGCTCTGCGGTAGGCCTGGCCCCCTACCCGACAATCTGGGGTAGTACCGGTACACCCACCGGTATTCCGCGGTACTTTTGCTATACCCACCGGTACTCCTGGATTGTACCGGAACCCTTACTGTTGCGCCGGGGTACACCTGCTGACACTACGGGCGCGCAGCTTTACGCCCACCCTTCCTACCTGACCCGCCGGGGTAGGCCTGGTATACCTACCCGATGTTTCGAGGTAGAACCGGTTCCCCCACCGGTACTCTGGGGTTGGAACGGAACCCTTTGTGATGCGCCAGAGAACACCAGCTGTCCCTTCGTGCGCGCTGGACTAGACCCGGCCTCCCTACCGGACCCCACTGGTTAGACCCGGTATCCCTACCTGATGCTCCGCATTAGGCTTGGCACCCATACCCGATGTTCTGGGGTACTAGCGGTACCCCCACCGTTACTCTGCCGTAGTATCGGTACACCCACCGGTACTCCGGGGTAGTACGTGAACCCTTACTGGTTCACTGGGGTACACCTGATGACGTTACAGGCACGCGGTATAGAACAGACATTCTTCCTGACCCTCCGTGTTATTCCCGGTATCCCTACCTGATGCTCTGTTGTTGGCCTGGCACCCCTACCCGATATGCTGGGGTAGTACCGGTACCCCCACCGGTACTCTGCGGTAGTATTGGTACACCCACCGGTACTCCGGGGTAGTACTTGAACCCTTACTGGTTCGCTGGGTTACCCCTGCTGACCTTACGGGCGTGCTGTGTAGACCAGACATTTCTACCTGACCCTCCAGGCTAGGCCCGGTATCCCGGGTGCTCTGCGCTACGCCTGGCCCCCTACCCGACAATCTGGGGTAGTACCGGTACACCCAGAGGTACTCCGCGGTAATTTTGCTATACCCACCGGTACTCCTGGATTGTACCGGAACCCTTACTGGTGCGCCGGGGTACACCTGCTGACCCTACGGGCACACTGCTTTGGACCCACCCTTCCTAAGTGACCCGCTGGGGTAGGCCTGGTATACCTACCCGATGTTTCGAGGTAGAACCGGTTCCCCCACCGGTACTCTGGGCTTGGAACGGAAACCTTTGTGATGCGCCAGAGAACACCAGCTGTCCCTTCGTGCGCGCTGGACTAGACCTGGCCTCCCTACCGGACCCCACAGGTTAGACCCGCTATCCCTACCTGATGCTCCGCATTAGGCTTGGCACCCATACTCGATGTTCTGGGGTACTAGCGGTACCCCCATCGTTACTCTGCCGTAGTATCGGTACACCCAGCGGTACTCCGGGGTAGTACGTGAACCCTTACTGGTTCGCTGGGGTACACCTGATGACGTTACGGGCACGCGGTATAGACGACACATTCTTCCTGACCGTCCGTGTTAGTCCCGGTATCCCTACCTGATGCTCCGTTGTTTTCCTGGCACCCCTACCCGATATGCTGGGGTAGTACCGGTACCCCCACCGGTACTCTGCGGTAGTATTGGTACACACACCGGTACTCCTGGGTAGTACCTGAACCCTTACTGGTTCGCTGGGTTACCCCTGCTGACCTTACGGGCGTGCTGTGTAGACCAGACATTCCTACCTGACCCTCCAGGCTAGTCCCGGTATCCCTACCTGATGCTCTGCGGTAGGCCTGGCCCCCTACCCGACAATCTGGGGTAGTACCGGTACACCCAGAGGTACTCCACGGTAATTTTGCTATACCCACCGGTACTCCTGGATTATACCGGAACCCTTACTGGTGCGCCGGGGTACACCTGCTGACACTACGGGCGCGCCGCTTTACGCCCACCCTTCCTACCTGACCCGCCAGGGTAGGCCTGGTATACCTACCCGATGTTTCGAGGTAGAACCGGTTCCCCACCGCTACTCTGCGGTTGGAACGGAACCCTTTGTGATGCGCCAGAGAACACCAGCTGTCCCTTCGTGCGCGCTGGACTAGACCAGGCCTACCTACCGGACCCCACAGGTTAGACCCGCTATCCCTACCTGATGCTCCACATTAGGCTTGGCACCCATACCCGATGTTCTGGGGTAGTAGCGGTACCCCCACCGTTACTCTGCGGTAGTATAGGTACACCCACCGGTACTCCGGGGTAGTACGTGAACCCTTACTGGTTCACTGGGGTACACCTGCTGACGTTACTGGCGTGCGGTGTAGGCCAGACATTCCTACCTGACCCTCCGTTTTAGGCCCGGTATCCCTACCTGATGCTCTGTTGTTGGCCTGGCACCCCTACCCGATATGCTGGGGTAGTACCGGTACCCCCACCGGTACTCTGCGGTAGTATTGGTACACCCACCGGTACTCCAGGGTAGTACCTGAACACTTACTGGTTCGCTGGGGTACACCTGCTGACCTTACGGGCGTGCTCTGTAGACCAGACATTCCTACCTGACCCTCCAGGCTAGGCCCGGTATCCCTACCTGATGCTCTGCGCTACGCCTGGCCCCCTACCCGACAATCTGGGGTAGTACCGGTACACCCACAGGTACTCAGCGGTACTTTTGCTGTACCCACAGGTATTCCTGGATTGTACCGGAACCCTTACTGGTGCGCCGGGGTACACCTGCTGGCCCTACGGGCGCGCCGCTTTACGCCCACCCTTCCTACCTGACCCTCCGGTGTAGGCCTGGTATACCTACCCGATGTTTCGAGGTAGAACCGGTTCCCCCACCGGTACTCTGGGGTTGGAACGGAACCCTTTGTGATGCGCCAGAGAACACCAGCTGTCCCATCGTGCGTGCTAGACTACACCCGGCCTCCCTACCGGACCCCACAGGTTAGACCCGGTATCCCTACCTGATGCTCCGCATTAGGCTTGGCACCCATACCCGATGTTCTGGGGTAGTAGCGGTACCCCCACCGTTACTCTGCCGTAGTATCGGTACACCCACCGGTACTCCGGGGTAGTACGTGAACCCTTACTGGTTCACTGGGGTACTCCTGCTGACGTTACTGGCGCGCGGTGTAGACCAGACATTCCTACCTGACCCTCCGTGTTAGTCCCGGGATCCCTACCTGATGCTCTGTTGTTGGCCTGGCACCCCTACCCGATATGCTGGGATAGTACCGGTACCCCCACCGGTACTCTGCGGTAGTATTGGTACACCCACCGGTACTCCAGGGTAGTACCTGAACCCTTACTGGTTCGCTGGGGTACACCTGCTGACCTTACGGGCGTGCTGTGTAGACCAGACATTCCTACCTGACCCTCCAGGCTAGGCCCGGTATCCCTACCTGATGCTCTGCGGTAGGCCTGGCCCCCTACCCGACAATCTGGGGAAGTATCGGTACACCCACCGGTACTCCGCGGTAGTTTTGCTATACCCACCGGTACTCCTGGATTGTACCGGAACCATTACTGGTGCGCCGGGGTACACCTGCTGACCCTACGGGCACACTTCTTTGGACCCACCCTTGCTACATGACCCGCCGGGGTAGGCCTGGTATACCTACCCGATGTTTCGAGGTAGAACCGGTTGCCCCACCGGTACTCTGGGGTTGGAACGGAACCCTTTGTGATGCGCCAGAGAACACCAGCTGTCCCTTCGTGCGCGCTGGACTAGACCCGGCCTCCCTACCGGACCCCACAGGTTAGACCCGCTATCCCTACCTGATGCTCCGCATTAGGCTTGGCACCCATACCCGATGTTCTGGGGTACTAGCGGTACCCCCACCGTTACTCTGCCGTAGTATTGGTACACCCACCGGTACTCCGGGGTAGTACGTGAACCCTTACTGGTTCACTGGGGTACACCTGATGACGTTACAGGCACGCGGTATAGAACAGACATTCTTCCTGACCCTCCGTGTTATTCCCGGTATCCCTACCTGATGCTCTGTTGTTGGCCTGGCACCCCTACCCGATATGCTGGGGTAGTACCGGTACCCCCACAGGTACTCTGCGGTAGTATTGGTACACCCAGCGGTACTCCTGGGTAGTACCTGAACCCTTACTGGTTCGCTGGGTTACCCCTGCTGACCTTACGGGCGTGCTGTGTAGACCAGACATTCCTACCTGACCCTCCAGGCTAGTCCCGGTATCCCTACCTGATGCTCTGCGGTAGGCCTGGCCCCCTACCCGACAATCTGGGGTAGTACCGGTACACCCAGAGGTACTCCGCGGTAATTTTGCTATACCCACCGGTACTCCTGGATTGTATCGGAACCCTTACTGGTGCGCCGGGGTACACCTGCTGACCCTACGGGCACACTGCTTTGGACCCACCCTTGCTACCTGACCCGGCGGGGTAGGCCTGGTATACCTACCCGATGTTTCGAGGTAGAACCGGTTCCCCCACCGGTACTCTGGGGTTGGAAAGGAACCCTTTGTGATGCGCCAGAGAACACCAGCTGTCCCTTCGTGCGCGCTGGACTAGACCCGGCCTCCCTACCGGACACCACAGGTTAGACCCGCTATCCCTACCTGATGCTCCGCATTAGGCTTGGCACCCATACCCGATGTTCTGGGGTACTAGCGGTACCCCCATCGTTACTCTGCCGTAGTATCGGTACACCCAGCGGTACTCCGGGGTAGTACGTGAACCCTTACTGGTTCACTCGGGTACACCTGCTGATGTTACTGGCGCGCGGTTTAGACCAGACATTCCTACCTGATCCTCCGTGTTAGGCCCGGTATCCCTACCTGATGCTCCGTTGTTGGCCTGGCACCCCTACCCGATATGCTGGGGTAGTACCGGTACCCCCACCGGTACTCTGCGGTAGTATTGGTACACCCACTGGTATTTCAAGGCATTACCTGAACACTTACTGGTTCGCTGGGGTACACCTGCTGACCTTACAGGCGTGCTGTGTAGACCAGACATTCCTACCTGACCCTCCAGGCTAGGCCCGGTATCCCTACCTGATGCTCTGCGGTAGGCCTGGCCCCCTACCCGACAATCTGGGGTAGTACCGGTACACCCACCGGTATTCCGCGGTACTTTTGCTATACCCACCGGTACTCCTGGATTGTACCGGAACCCTTACTGGTGCGCCGGGGTATACCTGCTGACCCTACGGGCACACTGCTTTGGACCCACCCTTACTACCTGACCCGGCGGGGTAGGCCTGGTATACCTACCCGATGTTTCGAGGTAGAACCGGTTCCCCCACCGGTACTCTGGGGTTGGAACGGAACCCTTTGTGATGCGCCAGAGAACACCAGCTGTCCCTTCGTGCGCGCTGGACTAGACCCGGCCTCCCTACCGGACACCACAGGTTAGACCCGCTATCCCTACCTGACGCTCCGCATTAGGCTTGGCACCCATACCCGATGTTCTGGGGTACTAGCGGTACCCCCATCGTTACTCTGCCGTAGTATCGGTACACCCAGCGGTACTCCGGGGTAGTACGAGAACCCTTACTGGTTCACTGGGGTACACCTGATGACGTTACGGGCACGCGGTATAGACGACACATTCTTCCTGACCGTCCGTGTTAGTCCCGGTATCCCTACCTGATGCTCCGTTGTTGGCCTGGCACCCCTACCCGATATGCTGGGGTAGTACCGGTACCCCCACCGGTACTCTGCGGTAGTATTGGTACACCCACCGGTACTCCTGGGTAGTACCTGAACCCTTACTGGTTCGCTGGGTTACCCCTGCTGACCTTACGGGCGTGCTGTGTAGACCAGACATTCCTACCTGACCCTCCAGGCTAGTCCCGGTATCCCTACCTGATGCTCTGCGGTAGGCCTGGCCCCCTACCCGACAATCTGGGGTAGTACCGGTACACCCAGAGGTACTCCGCGGTAATTTTGCTATACCCACCGGTACTCCTGGATTGTACCGGAACCCTTACTGGTGCGCCGGGGTACACCTGCTGACCCTACGGGCACACTGCTTTGGACCCACCCTTGCTACCTGACCCGGCGGGGTAGGCCTGGTATACCTACCCGATGTTTCGAGGTAGAACCGGTTCCCCCACCGGTACTCTGGGCTTGGAACGGAACCCTTTGTGATGCGCCAGAGAACACCAGCTGTCCCTTCGTGCGCGCTGGACTAGACCCGGCCTCCCTACCGGACCCCACAGGTTAGACCCGCTATCCCTACCTGATGCTCCGCATTAGGCTTGGCACCCATACCCGATGCTCTGGGGTACTAGCGGTACCCCCATCGTTACTCTGCCGTAGTATCGGTACACCCAGCGGTACTCCGGGGTAGTACGTGAACCCTTACTGGTTCACTCGGGTACACCTGCTGATGTTACTGGCGCGCGGTGTAGACCAGACATTCCTACCTGATCCTCCGTGTTAGGCCCGGTATCCCTACCTGATGCTCCGTTGTTGGCCTGGCACCCCTACCCGATATGCTGGGGTAGTACGGGTACCCCCACCGGTACTCTGCGGTAGTATTGGTACACCCACTGGTATTCCAGGGCAGTACCTGAACACTTCCTGGTTCGCTGGGGTACACCTGCTGACCTTACAGGCGTGCTGTGTAGACCAGACATTCCTACCTGACCCTCCAGGCTAGGCCCGGTATCCCTACCTGATGCTCTGCGGTAGGCCTGGCCCCCTACCTGACAATCTGGGGTAGTACCGGTACATCCACCGGTATTCCGCGGTACTTTTGCTATACCCACCGGTACTCCTGGATTGTACCGGAACCCTTACTGGTGCGCCGGGGTACACCTGCTGACCCTACGGGCACACTGCTTTGGACCCACCCTTACTACCTGACCCGGCGGGGTAGGCCTGGTATACCTACCCGATGTTTCGAGGTAGAACCGGTTCCCCCACCGGTACTCTGGGGTTGGAACGGAACCCTTTGTGATGCGCCAGAGAACACCAGCTGTCCCTTCGTGCGCGCTGGACTAGACCCGGCCTCCCTACCGGACACCACAGGTTAGACCCGCTATCCCTACCTGATGCTCCGCATTAGGCTTGGCACCCATACCCGATGTTCTGGGGTACTAGTGGTACCCCCATCGTTACTCTGCCGTAGTATCGGTACACCCAGCGGTACTCCGGGGTAGTACGTGAACCCTTACTGGTTCACTGGGGTACACCTGCTGATGTTACTGGTGCGCGGTGTAGACCAGACATTCCTACCTGACCCTCCGTTTTAGTCCCGGTATCCCTACCTGATGCTCCGTTGTTGGCCTGGCACCCCTACCCGATATGCTGGGGTAGTACCGGTACCCCCACCGGTACTCTGCGGTAGTATTGGTACACCCACCGGTACTCCAGGGCAGTACCTGAACCCTTACTGGTTCGCTGGGTTACCCCTGCTGACCTTACGGGCGTGCTGTGTAGACCAGACATTCCTACCTGACCCTCCAGGCTAGTCCCGGTATCCCTACCTGATGCTCTGCGGTAGGCCTGGCCCCCTACCCGACAATCTGGGGTAGCACCGGTACACCCACAGGTACTCCGCGGTAATTTTGCTATACCCACCGGTACTCCTGGATTGTACCGGAACCCTTACTGGTGCGCCGGGGTACACCTGCTGACCCTACGGGCACACTGCTTTGGACCCACCCTTGCTACCTGACCCGCCGGGGTAGGCCTGGTATACCTACCCGATGTTTCGAGGTAGAACCGGTTCCCCCACCGGTACTCTGGGCTTGGAACGGAACCCTTTGTGATGCGCCAGAGAACACCAGCTGTCCCTTCGTGCGCGCTGGACTAGACCCGGCCTCCCTACCGGACCCCACAGGTTAGACCCGCTATCCCTACCTGATGCTCCGCATTAGGCTTGGCACCCATACCCGATGCTCTGGGGTACTAGCGGTACCCCCATCGTTACTCTGCGGTAGTATCGGTACACCCACCGGTACTCCGGGGTAGTACGTGAACCCTTTCTGGTTCGCTGGGGTACACGTGATGACGTTATGGGCACGCGGTATAGAACAGACATTCCTACCTGACCCTCCGTGTTAGTCCCGGTATCCCTACCTGATGCTCCGTTGTTGGCTTGGCAACCCTACCCGATATGCTGGGGTAGTACCGGTACCCCCACCGGTGCTCTGCGGTAGTATTGGTACACCCACCGGTACTCCAGGGCAGTACATGAACCCTTACTGGTTCGCTGGGGTACACCTGCTGACCTTACGGGCGTGCTGTGTAGACCAGACATTCCTACCTGACCCTCCAGGCTAGGCCCGGTATCCCTACCTGATGCTCTGCGGTAGGCCTGGCCCCCTACCCGACAATCTGGGGTAGTACCGGTACACCCACCGGTATTCCGCGGTACTTTTGCTATACCCACCGGTACTCCTGGATTGTACCGGAACCCTTACTGGTGCGCCGGGTTACACCTGCTGACACTACGGGCGCGCAGCTTTACGCCCACCCTTCCTACCTGACCCGCCGGGGTAGGCCTGGTATACCTACCCGATGTTTCGAGGTAGAACCGGTTCCCCCACCGGTACTCTGGGGTTGGAACGGAACCCTTTGTGATGCGCCAGAGAACACCAGCTGTCCCTTCGTGCGCGCTGGACTAGACCCGGCCTCCCTACCGGACCCCACTGGTTAGACCCGGTATCCCTACCTGATGCTCCGCATTAGGCTTGGCACCCATACCCGATGTTCTGGGGTACTAGCGGTACCCCCACCGTTACTCTGCCGTAGTATCGGTACACCCACCGGTACTCCGGGGTAGTACGTGAACCCTTACTGGTTCACTGGGGTACACCTGATGACGTTACAGGCACGCGGTATAGAACAGACATTCTTCCTGACCCTCCGTGTTATTCCCGGTATCCCTACCTGATGCTCTGTTGTTGGCCTGGCACCCCTACCCGATATGCTGGGGTAGTACCGGTACCCCCACCGGTACTCTGCGGTAGTATTGGTACACCCACCGGTACTCCGGGGTAGTACTTGAACCCTTACTGGTTCGCTGGGTTACCCCTGCTGACCTTACGGGCGTGCTGTGTAGACCAGACATTCCTACCTGACCCTCCAGGCTAGGCCCGGTATCCCGGGTGCTCTGCGCTACGCCTGGCCCCCTACCCGACAATCTGGGGTAGTACCGGTACACCCAGAGGTACTCCGCGGTAATTTTGCTATACCCACCGGTACTCCTGGATTGTACCGGAACCCTTACTGGTGCGCCGGGGTACACCTGCTGACCCTACGGGCACACTGCTTTGGACCCACCCTTCCTAAGTGACCCGCTGGGGTAGGTCTGGTATACCTACCCGATGTTTCGAGGTAGAACCGGTTCCCCCACCGGTACTCTGTGGTTGGAACGGAAACCTTTGTGATGCGCCAGAGAACACCAGCTGTCCCTTCGTGCGCGCTGGACTAGACCTGGCCTCCCTACCGGACCCCACAGGTTAGACCCGCTATCCCTACCTGATGCTCCGCATTAGGCTTGGCACCCATACTCGATGTTCTGGGGTACTAGCGGTACCCCCATCGTTACTCTGCCGTAGTATCGGTACACCCAGCGGTACTCCGGGGTAGTACGTGAACCCTTACTGGTTCGCTGGGGTACACCTGATGACGTTACGGGCACGCGGTATAGACGACACATTCTTCCTGACCGTCCGTGTTAGTCCCGGTATCCCTACCTGATGCTCCGTTTTTTTCCTGGCACCCCTACCCGATATGCTGGGGTAGTACCGGTACCCCCACCGGTACTCTGCGGTAGTATTGGTACACCCACCGGTACTCCTGGGTAGTACCTGAACCCTTACTGGTTCGCTGGGTTACCCCTGCTGACCTTACGGGCGTGCTGTGTAGACCAGACATTCCTACCTGACCCTCCAGGCTAGTCCCGGTATCCCTACCTGATGCTCTGCGGTAGGCCTGGCCCCCTACCCGACAATCTGGGGTAGTACCGGTACACCCAGAGGTACTCCACGGTAATTTTGCTATATCCACCGGTACTCCTGGATTGTACCGGAACCCTTACTGGTGCGCCGGGGTACACCTGCTGACCCTACGGGCACACTGCTTTGGACCCACCCTTGCTACCTGACCCGGCGGGGTAGGCCTGGTATACCTACCCGATGTTTCGAGGTAGAACCGGTTCCCCCACCGGTACTCTGGGCTTGGAACGGAACCCTTTGTGATGCGCCAGAGAACACCAGCTGTCCCTTCGTGCGCGCTGGACTAGACCCGGCCTCCCTACCGGACCCCACAGGTTAGACCCGCTATCCCTACCTGATGCTCCGCATTAGGCTTGGCACCCATACCCGATGTTCTGGGGTACTAGCGGTACCCCCACCGTTACTCTGCAGTAGTATCGGTACACCCACCGGTACTCCGAGGTATTACGAGAACCCTTTCTGGTTCGCTGGGGTACCCATGATGACGTTATGGGCACGCGTTACAGACCAGACATTCCTACCTGACCCTCCGTGTTAGGCCCGGTATCCCTACCTGATGCTCCGTTGTTGGCTTGGCACCCCTACCCGATATGCTGGGGTAGTACCGGTACCCCCACCGGTACTCTGCGGTAGTATTGGTACACCCACCGGTACTCCAGGGTAGTACCTGAACCCTTACTGGTTCGCTGGGGTACACCTGCTGACCTTACGGGCGTGCTGTGTAGACCAGACATTCCTACCTGACCCTCCAGGCTAGGCCCGGTATCCCTACCTGATGCTCTGCGGTAGGCCTGGCCCCCTACCCGACAATCTGGGGTAGTACCGGTACACCCACAGGTACTCCGCGGTAATTTTGCTATACCCACCGGTACTCCTGGATTGTACCGGAACCCTTACTGGTGCGCCGGGGTACACCTGCTGACCCTATGGGCTCGCCGCTTTACGCCCAGCCTTCCTACCTGACCCGCCGGGGTAGGCCTGGTATACCTACCCGATGTTTCGAGGTAGAACCGGTTCCCCCACCGGTACTCTGGGGTTGGAACGGAACCCTTTGTGATGCGCCAGAGAACACCAGCTGTCCCTTCGTGCGCGCTGGACTAGACCCGGCCTCCCTACCGGACCCCACAGGTTAGACCCGCTATCCCTACCTGATGCTCCGCATTAGGCTTGGCACCCATACCCGATGCTCTGGGGTATTAGCGGTACCCCCATCGTTACTCTGCCGTAGTATCGGTACACCCAGCGGTACTCCGGGGTAGTACGTGAACCCTTACTGGTTCACTGGATTACACCTGCTGACGTTACTGGCGCGAGGTGTAGACCAGGCATTCCTACCTGACCCTCCAGGCTAGGCCCGGTATCCCTACCTGATGCTCTGCGGTAGGCCTGGCCCCCTACCCGACAATCTGGGGTAGTATCGGTACACCCACAGGTACTCCGCGGTACTTTTGCTATACCCACCGGTACTCCTGGATTGTACCGGAACGCTTACTGGTGCGCCGGGGTAAAACTGCTGACCCTACGGGCTTGCCGCTTTACGCCCACCCTTCCTACCTGACCCTCCGGGGTAGGCCTGGTATACCTACCCGATGTTTCGAGGTAGAACCGGTTCCCCCACCGGTACTCTGGGGTTGGAACGGAACCCTTTGTGATGCGCCAGAGAACACCAGCTCTCCCTTCGTGCGCGCTGGACTAGACCTGGCATCCCTACCGGACCCCACAAGTTACACCCGCTATCCCTACCTGATGCTCCGCATTAGGCTTGGCACCCATACCCGATGTTCTGGGGTAGTAGCGGTACCCCCACCGTTACTCTGCGGTAGCATCGGTACACCCACCGGTACTCCGGGGTAGTATGTGAACCCTTACTGGTTCACTGGGGTACACCTGCTGACGTTACGGGCACGCGGTATAGACCAGACATTCCTACCTGACCCTCCGTTTTAGGCCCGGTATCCCTACCTGATGCTCCGTTGTTGGCTTGGCACCCCTACCTGATATGCTGGGGTAGTACCGGTACCCCCACCGGTGCTCTGCGGTAGTATTGGTACACCCACCGGTACTCCAGGGCAGTACCTGAACCCTTACTGGTTCGCTGGGGTACACCTGCTGACCTTACGGGCGTGCTGTGTAGACCAGACATTCCTACCTGACCCTCCGTTTTAGGCCCGGTATCCCTACCTGATGCTCTGCGGTAGGCCTGGCCCCGTATCCGACAATCTGGGGTACTACCGGTACACCCACCGGTATTCCGCGGTACTTTTGCTATACCCACCGGTACTCCTGGATTGTACCGGAACCCTTACTGGTGCGCCGGGGTACACCTGCTGACCCTACGGGCACTCTGCTTTGGACCCACCCTTCCTATGTGACCCTCCGCGGTAGGCCTGGTATACCTACCCGATGTTTCGAGGTAGAACCGGTTCCCCCACCGGTACTCTGGGGTTGGAACGGAACCCTTTGTGATGCGCCAGAGAACACCAGCTGTCCCTTCGTGCGCGCTGGACTAGACCCGGCCTCCCTACCGGACCCCACAGGTTAGACCCGGTGTCCCTACCTGATGCTCCGCATTAGGCTTGGCACCCATACCCGATGTTCTGGGGTAGTAGCGGTACCCCCACCGTTACTCTGCGGTAGTATCGGTACACCCACCGGTACTCCGGGGTAGTACGTGAACCCTTACTGGTTCACTGGGGTACACCTGATGACGTTACAGGCACGCGGTATAGAACAGACATTCTTCCTGACCCTCCGTGTTAGTCCCGGTATCCCTACCTGATGCTCCGTTGTTGGCCTGGCACCCCTACCCGATATGCTGGGGTAGTACCGGTACCCCCACCGGTACTCTGCGGTAGTATTGGTACACCCACCGGTACTGCAGGGTAGTACCTGAACCCTTACTGGTTCGCTGGGGTACACCTGCTGACCTTACGGGCGTGCTGTGTAGACCAGACATTCCTACCTGACCCTCCAGGCTAGGCCCCGTGTCCCTACCTGATGCTCTGCGGTAGGCCTGGCCCCCTATCCGACAATCTGGGGTACTACCGGTACACCCACCGGTATTCCGCGGTAGTTTTGCTATACCCACCGGTACTCCTGGATTGTACCGGAACCCTTACTGGTGCGCCGGGGTACACCTGCTGACCCTACGGGCACTCTGCTTTGGACCCACCCTTCCTATGTGAACCTCCGGGGTAGGCCTGGTATACCTACCCGATGTTTCGAGGTAGAACCGGTTCCCCCACCGGTACTCTGGGGTTGGAACGGAACCCTTTGTGATGCGCCAGAGAACACCAGCTGTCCCTTCGTGCGCGCTGGACTAGACCCGGCCTCCCTACCGGACCCCACAGGTTAGACCCGGTATCTCTACCTGATGCTCCGCATTAGGCTTGGCACCCATACCCGATCTTCTGCGGTAGTAGCGGTACCCCCACCGTTACTCTGCGGTAGTATCAGTACACCCACCGGTACTCCGGGGTAGTACGTGAACCCTTACTGGTTCACTGGGGTACACCTGATGACGTTACAGGCACACGGTATAGAAAAGACATTCTTCCTGACCCTCCGTGTTAGTCCCGGTATCCCTACCTGATGCTCCGTTGTTGGCCTGGCACCCCTACCCGATATGCTGGGGTAGTACCGGTACCCCCACCGGTACTCTGCGGTAGTATTGGTACACCCACCGGTACTCCAGGCTAGTACCTGAACCCTTACTGGTTCGCTGGGATACACCTGCTGACCTTACGGGCGTGCTGTGTAGACCAGACATTCCTACCTGACCCTCCAGGCTAGGCCCGGTATCCCTACCTGATGCTCTACGGTAGGCCTGGCCCCCTACCCGACAATCTGGGGTAGTACCGGTACACCCACAGGTACTCCGCGGTACTTTTGCTATACCCACCGGTACTCCTGGATTATACCGGAACCCTTACTGGTGCGCCGGGGTACACCTGCTGACCCTATGGGCTCGCCGCTTTACGCCCACCCTTCCTACCTGACCCTCCGGGGTAGGCCTGGTATACCTACCCGATGTTTCGAGGTAGAACCGGTTCCCCCACCGGTACTCTGGGGTTGGAACGGAACCCTTTGTGATGCGCCAGAGAACACCAGCTGTCCCTTCGTGCGCGCTGGACTAGACCCGGCCTCCCTACCGGACCCCACAGGTTAGACCCGCTATCCCTACCTGATGCTCCGCATTAGGCTTGGCACCCATACCCGATGTTCTAGGGTAGTAGCGGTACCCCCACCGTTACTCTGCGGTAGTATCGGTACACCCACCGGTACTCCGGGGTAGTACGTGAACCCTTACTGGTTCACTGGGGTACACCTGCTGACGTTACTGGCGCGAGGTGTAGACCAGACATTCCTACCTGACCCTCCGTTTTAGGCACGGTATCCCTACCTGATGCTCCGTTGTTGGCCTGGCACCCCTACCCGATATGCTGGGGTAGGACCGGTACCCCCACTGCTACTCTGCGGTAGTATTGGTACACCCACCGGTACTCCAGGGCAGTACCTGAACACTTACTGGTTCGCTGGGGTACACCTGCTGACCTTACGGGCGTGCTGTGTAGACCAGACATTCCTACCTGACCCTCCAGGCTAGGCCCGGTATCCCTACCTGATGCTCTGCGATAGGCCTGGCCCCCTACCCGACAATCTGGGGTAGTACCGGTACACCCACAGGTACTCCGCGGTACTTTTGCTATACCCACCGGTACTCCTGGATTGTACCGGAACCCTTACTGGTGCGCTGGGGTACACCTGCTCACCCTACGGGCACACTGCTTTGGACCCACCCTTCCTGCGTGACCCTCCGGGGTAGGCCTGGTATACCTACCCGATGTTTCGAGGTAGAACCGGTTCCCCCACCGGTACTCTGGGGTTGGAACGGAACCCTTTGTGATGCGCCAGAGAACACCAGCTGTCCCTTCGTGCGCGCAGGACTAGACCCGGCCTCCCTACCGGACCCCACAGCTTAGACCCGCTATCCCTACCTGATTCTCCGCATTAGGCTTGGCACCCATACCCGATGTTCTGGGGTAGTAGCGCTACCCCCACCGTTACTCTGCGGTAGTATCGGTACACCCACTGGTACTCCGGGGTAGTACGTGAACCCTTACTGGTTCACTGGGGTACACCTCATGACGTTACTGGTGCGCGGTGTAGACCAGACATTCCTACCTGACCCTCCGCTTTAGGCCCGGTATCACTACCTGATGCTCCGTGTTTGGCCTGGCACCCCTACCCGACAATCTGGGGTAGTACCGGTACCCCCACCGGTACTCTGCGGTACTATTGGTACACCCACCGGTACTCCAGGGCAGTACCTGAACCCTTACTGGTTCGCTGGGGTACACCTGCTGACCTTACGGGCGTGCTCTGTAGACCAGACATTCCTACCTGACCCTCCAGGCTAGGCCCGGTATCCCTACCTGATGCTCTGCGGTAGGCCTGGCCCCCTATCCGACAATCTGGGGTACTACCGGTACACCCACCGGTATTCCGCGGTAGTTTTGCTATACCCACCGGTACTCCTGGATTGTACCGGAACCCTTACTGGTGCGCCGGGGTACACCTGCTGACCCTACGGGCACTCTGCTTTGGACCCACCCTTCCTACCTGACCCTCCGGCGTAGGCCTGGTATACCTACCCGATGTTTCGAGGTAGAACCGGTTCCCCCACCGGTACTCTGGGGTTGGAACGGAACCCTTTGTGATGCGCCAGAGAACACCAGCTGTCCCTTCGTGCGCGCTGGACTAGACCCGGCCTCCCTACCGGACCCCACAGGTTAGACCCGGTGTCCCTACCTGATGCTCCGCATTAGGCTTGGCACCCATACCCGATGTTCTGGGGTAGTAGCGGTACCCCCACCGTTACTCTGCGGTAGTATCGGTACACCCACCGGTACTCTGGGGTAGTACGTGAACCCTTACTGGTTCACTGGGGTACACTTGATGACGTTACAGGCACCCGGTATAGAACAGACATTCTTCCTGACCCTCCGTGTTAGTCCCGGTATCCCTACCTGATGCTCCGTTGTTGGCCTGGCACCCCTACCCGATATGCTGGGGTAGTACCGGTACCCCCACCGGTACTCTGCGGTAGTATTGGTACACCCACCGGTACTCCAGGGCAGTACCTGAACACTTACTGGTTCGCTGGGGTACACCTGCTGACCTTACGGGCGTGCTCTGTAGACCAGACATTCCTACCTGACCCTCCAGGCTAGGCCCGGTATCCCTACCTGATGCTCTGCGGTAGACCTGGCCCCCTACCCGACAATCTGGGGTAGTACCGGTACACCCACAGGTACTCCGCGGTACTTTTGCTATACCCACCGGTACTCCTGGATTGTACCGGAACCCTTACTGGTGCGCCGTGTTACACCTGCTGACCCTACGGGCACACTGCTTTGGACCCACCGTTCCTACCTGACCCGCCGGGGTAGGCCTGGTATACCTACCCGATGTTTCGAGGTAGAACCGGTTCCCCCACCGGTACTCTGGGGTTGGAACGGAACCCTTTGTGATGCGCCAGAGAACACCAGCTGTCCCGTCGTGCGCGCTGGACTAGACCCGGCCTCCCTACCGGACCCCACAGGTTAGACCCGGTATCCCTACCTGATGCTCCGCATTAGGCTTAGCACCCATACCCGATCTTCTGGGGTAGTAGCGGTACCCCCCACCGTTACTCTGCGGTAGTATCGGTACACCCACCGGTACTCCGGGGTAGTACGTGAACCCTTACTGGTTCACTGGGGTACACCTGATGACGTTACAGGCACGCGGTATAGAATAGACATTCTTCCTGACCCTCCGTGTTAGTCCCGGTATCCCTACCTGATGCTCCGTTGTTGGCCTGGCACCCCTACCCGATATGCTGGGGTAGTACCGGTACCCCCACCGGTACTCTGCGGTAGTATTGGTACACCCACCGGTACTCCAGGGTAGTACCTGAACCCTTACTGGTTCGCTGGGGTACACCTGCTGACCTTACGGGCGTGCTCTGTAGACCAGACATTCCTACCTGACCCTCCGTTTTAGGCCCGGTATCCCTACCTGATGCTCTGCGGTAGGCCTGGCCCCCTACCCGACAATCTGGGGTAGTACCGGTACACCCACCGGTATTCCGCGGTAGTTTTGCTATACCCACCGGTACTCCTGGATTGTACCGGAACCCTTACTGGTGCGCCGGGTTACACCTGCTGACCCTACGGGCACACTGCTTTGGACCCACCCTTCCTACCTGACCCGCCGGGGTAGGCCTGGTATACCTACCCGATGTTTCGAGGTAGAACCGGTTCCCCCACCGGTACACTGGGGTTGGAACGGAACCCTTTGTGATGCGCCAGAGAACACCAGCTGTCCCTTCGTGCGTGCTGGACTAGACACGGCCTCCCTAACGGACCCCACAGGTTACACCCGCTATCCCTACCTGATTCTCCGCATCAGGCTTGGCACCCATACCTGATGTTCTGGGGTAGTAGCGGTACACCCACCGTTACTCTGCGGTACTATCGGTACACCCACCGGTACTCCGGGGTAGTACGTGAACCCTTACTGGTTCACTGGGGTACACCTCATGACGTTACTGGTGCGCGGTGTAGACCAGACATTCCTCCCTGACCCTCCGCTTTAGGCCCGGTATCCCTACCTGATGCTCCGTTGTTGGCCTGGCACCCCTACCCAATATGCTGGGGTAGTACCGGTACCCCCACCGGTACTCTGCGGTAGTATTGGTACACCCACCGGTACTCCAGGGCAGTACCTGAACCCTTACTGGTTCGCGGGGGCACACCTGCTGACCTTACGGGCGTGCTGTGTAGACCAGACATTCCTACCTGACCCTCCAGGCTAGGCCCAGTATCCCTACCTGATGCTCTGCGGTAGGCCTGGCCCACTACCCGACAATCTGGCGTAGTACCGGTACACCCACCGGTATTCCGCGGTAGTTTTGCTATACCCACCGGTACTCCTGGATTGTACCGGAACCCTTACTGGTGCGCCGGAGTACACTGCTGACCCTACGGGCTCGCCGCTTTACGCCCACCCTTCCTACCTGACCCTCCGGGGTAGGCCTGGTATACCTACCCGATGTTTCGAGGTAGAACCGCTTCCCCCACCGGTACTCTGGGGTTGGAACGGAACCCTTTGTGATGCGCCAGAGAACACCAGCTGTCCCTTCGTGCGCGCTGGACTAGACCCGGCCTCCCTACCGGACCCCACAGGTTAGACCCGCTATCCCTACCTGATGCTCCGCATTAGGCTTGGCACCCATACCCGATGTTCTGGGGTAGTAGCGCTACCCCCACCGTTACTCTGCGGTAGTATCGGTACACCCACCGGTACTCCGGGGTAGTACGTGAACCCTTACTGGTTCACTGGGGTACCCCTGGTGACGTTACTGGCGCGAGGTGTAGACCAGACATTCCTACCTGACCCTCCGTTTTAGGCCCGGTATCCCTACCTGATGCTCCGTTGTTGGCCTGGCACCCCTACCCGATATGCTGGGGTAGTACCGGTACCCCCACTGCTACTCTGCGGTAGTATTGGTACACCCACCGGTACTCCAGGGCAGTACCTGAACACTTACTGGTTCGCTGGGGTACACCTGCTGACCTTACGGGCGTGCTGTGTAGACCAGACATTCCTACCTGACCCTCCAGGCTAGGCCCGGTATCCCTACCTGATGCTCTGCGGTAGACCTGGCCCCCTACCAGACAATCTGGGGTAGTACCGGTACACCCACAGGTACTCCGCGGTACTTTTGCTATACCCACCGGTACTCCTGGATTGTACCGGAACCCTTACTGGTGCGCCGGGGTACACCTGCTGACCCTACGGGCACACTGCTTTGGACCCACCCTTCCTACCTGACCCGCCGGGGTAGGCCTGGTATACCTACCCGATGTTTCGAGGTAGAACCGCTTCCCCCACCGGTACTCTGGGGTTGGAACGGAACCCTTTGTGATGCGCCAGAGAACACCAGCTGTCCCTTCGTGCGCGCTGGACTAGACCCGGCCTCCCTACCGGACCCCACAGGTTAGACCCGCTATCCCTACCTGATGCTCCGCATTAGGCTTGGCACCCATACCCGATGTTCTGGGCTAGTAGCGCTACCCCCACCGTTACTCTGCGGTAGTATCGGTACACCCACCGGTACTCCGGGGTAGTACGTGAACCCTTACTGGTTCACTGGGGTACCCCTGGTGACGTTACTGGCGCGAGGTGTAGACCAGACATTCCTACCTGACCCTCCGTTTTAGGCCCGGTATCCCTACCTGATGCTCCGTTGTTGGCCTGGCACCCCTACCCGATATGCTGGGGTAGTACCGGTACCCCCACTGCTACTCTGCGGTAGTATTGGTACACCCACCGGTACTCCAGGGCAGTACCTGAACACTTACTGGTTCGCTGGGGTACACCTGCTGACCTTACGGGCGTGCTGTGTAGACCAGACATTCCTACCTGACCCTCCAGGCTAGGCCCGGTATCCCTACCTGATGCTCTGCGGTAGACCTGGCCCCCTACCAGACAATCTGGGGTAGTACCGGTACACCCACAGGTACTCCGCGGTACTTTTGCTATACCCACCGGTACTCCTGGATTGTACCGGAACCCTTACTGGTGCGCCGGGGTACACCTGCTGACCCTACGGGCACACTGCTTTGGACCCACCCTTCCTACCTGACCCGCCGGGGTAGGCCTGGTATACCTACCCGATGTTTCGAGGTAGAACCGCTTCCCCCACCGGTACTCTGGGGTTGGAACGGAACCCTTTGTGATGCGCCAGAGAACACCAGCTGTCCCGTCGTGCGCGCTGGACTAGACCCGGCCTCCCTACCGGACCCCACAGGTTAGACCCGCTATCCCTACCTGATGCTCCGCATTAGGCTTGGCACCCATACCCGATGTTCTGGGGTAGTAGCGCTACCCCCACCGTTACTCTGCGGTAGTATCGATACACCCACCGGTACTCCGGGGTAGTACGTGAACCCTTACTGGTTCACTGGGGTACACCTCATGACGTTACTGGTGCGCGGTGTAGACCAGACATTCCTCCCTGACCCTCCGCTTTAGGCCCGGTATCACTACCTGATGCTCCGTGTTTGGCCTGGCACCCCTACCCGATATGCTGGGGTAGTACCGGTACCCCCACCGGTACTCTGCGGTAGTATTGGTACACCCACCGGTACTCCAGGGCAGTACCTGAACCCTTACTGGTTCTCTGGGGTACACCTGCTGACCTTACGGGCGTGCTCTGTAGACCAGACATTCCTACCTGACCCTCCAGGCTAGGCCCGGTATCCCTACCTGATGCTCTGCGGTAGGCCTGGCCCCCTACCCGACAATCTGGGGTAGTATCGGTACACACAGAGGTATTCCGCGGTAGTTTTGCTATACCCACCGGTACTCCTGGATTGTACCGGAACCCTTACTGGTGCGCCGGGGTACACCTGCTGACCCTAAGGGCTCGCCGCTTTACGCCCACCCTTCCTACCTGACCCGCCGGGGTAGGCCTGGTATACCTACCCGATGTTTCGAGGTAGAACCGGTTCCCCCACCGGTACTCTGGGGTTGGAACGGAACCCTTTGTGATGCGCCAGAGAACACCAGCTGTCCCTTCGTGCTCACTGGACTAGACCCGGCATCCCTACCGGACCCCACAGGTTAGACCCGGTATCCCTACCTGATTCTCCGCATCAGGATTGGCACGCATACCCGATGTTCTGGGGTAGTAGCGGTACCCCCACCGTTACTCTGCGGTAGTATCGATACACCCACCGGTACTCCGGGGTAGTACGTGAACCCTTACTGGTTCACTGGGGTACACCTCATGACGTTACTGGCGCGAGTTGTAGACCAGACATTCTTACCTGAACCTCCGTGTTAGACCCGGTATCCCTACCTGATGCTCCGTTGTTGGCCTGGCACCCCTACCCGATATGCTGGGGTAGTACCGGTACCCCCACCGGTACTCTGCGGTAGTATTGGTACACCCACCGGTACTCCAGGGCAGTACCTGAACCCTTACTGGTTCGCTGGGGTACACCTGCTGACCTTACGGGCGTGCTCTGTAGACCAGACATTCCTACCTGACCCTCCAGGCTAGGCCCGGTATCCCTACCTGATGCTCTGCGGTAGACCTGGCCCCCTACCCGACAATCTGGTGTAGTACCGGTACACCCACTGGTATTCCGCGGTAGTTTTGCTATACCCACCGGTACTCCTGGATTATACCGGAACCCTTACTGGTGCGCCGGGGTACACCTGCTGACCCTATGGGCGCGTCGCTTTACGCCCACCCTTCCTACCTGACCCGCCGGGGTAGTCCTGGTATACCTACCCGATGTTTCGAGGTAGAACCGGTTCCCCCACCGGTACTCTGGGGTTGGAACGGAACCCTTTGTCATGCGCCAGAGAACACCAGCTGTCCCGTCGTGCGCGCTGGACTAGACCTGGCCTCCCTACCGGACCCCACAGGTTAGACCCGGTATCCCTACCTGATGCTCCGCATTAGGCTTGGCACCCATACCCGATGTTCTGGGGTAGTAGCGGTACCCCCACCGTTACTCTGCGGTAGTATCGGTACACCCACCGGTACTCCGGGGTAGTACGTGAACCCTTACTGGTTCACTGGGGTACACCTGATGACGTTACAGGCACGCGGTATAGAACAGACATTCTTCCTGACCCTCCGTGTTAGTCCCGGTATCCCTACCTGATGCTCCGTTGTTGGCCTGGCACCCCTACCCGATATGCTGGGGTAGTACCGGTACCCCCACCGGTACTGTGCGGTAGTATTGGTACACCCACCGGTACTCCAGGGTAGTACCTGAACCCTTACTGGTTCGCTGGGGTACACCTGCTGACCTTACGGGCGTGCTGTGTAGACCAGACATTCCTACCTGACCCTCCAGGCTAGGCCCGGTATCCCTACCTGATGCTCTGCGGTAGGCCTGGCCCCCTACCCGACAATCTGGGGTAGTATCGGTACACACAGAGGTATTCCGCGGTAGTTTTGCTATACCCACCGGTACTCCTGTATTTTACCGGAACCCTTACTGGTGCGCCGGGGTACACCTGCTGACCCTACGGGCACTCTGCTTTGGACCCACCCTTCCTATGTGACCCTCCAGGGTAGGCCTGGTATACCTACCCGATGTTTCGAGGTAGAACCGGTTCCCCCACCGGTACTCTGGGTTTGGAACGGAACCCTTTGTGATGCGCCAGAGAACACCAGCTGTCCCTTCGTGCGTGCTGGACTAGACCCGGCCTCCCTACCGGACGCCACAGGTTAGACCCGGTATCCCTACCTGATTCCCCGCATCAGGCTTGGCACGCATACCCGATGTTCTGGGGTAGTAGCGGTACCCCCACCGTTACTCTGCGGTAGTATCGATACACCCACCGGTACTCCGGGGTAGTACGTGAACCCTTACTGGTTCACTGGGGTACACCTCATGACGTTACTGGTGCGCGGTGTAGACCAGACATTCCTCCCTGACCCTCCGCTTTAGGCCCGGTATCACTACCTGATGCTCCGTGTTTGGCCTGGCACCCCTACCCGACAATCTGGGGTAGTAACGGTACCCCCACCGGTACTCTGCGGTACTATTGGTACACCCACCGGTACTCCAGGGTAGTACCTGAACCCTTACTGGTTCGCTGGGGTACACCTGCTGACCTTACGGGCGTGCTGTGTAGACCAGACTTTCCTACCTGACCCTCCAGGCTAGTCCCGGTATCCCTACCTGATGCTCTGCGGTAGGCCTGGCCCCCTACCCGACAATCTGGGGTAGTACCGGTACACCCACAGGTACTCCGTGGTAATTTTGCTATACCCACCGGTACTCCTGGATTGTACCGGAACCCTTACTGGTGCGCCGGGGTACACCTGCTGACCCTATGGGCTCGCCGCTTTACGCCCACCCTTCCTACCTGACCCGCCGGGGTAGGCCTGGTATACCTACCCGATGTTTCGAGGTAGAACCGGTTCCCCCACCGGTACTCTGGGGTTGGAACGGAACCCTTTGTGATGCGCCAGAGAACACCAGCTGTCCCTTCGTGCGCGCTGGACTAGACCCGGCCTCCCTACCGGACCCCACAGGTTAGACCCGCTATCCCTACCTGATGCTCCGCATTAGGCTTGGCACCCATACCCGATGTTCTAGGGTAGTAGCGGTACCCCCACCGTTACTCTGCGGTAGTATCGGTACACCCACCGGTACTCCGGGGTAGTACGTGAACCCTTACTGGTTCACTGGGGTACACCTGCTGACGTTACTGGCGCGAGGTGTAGACCAGACATTCCTACCTGACCCTCCGTTTTAGGCACGGTATCCCTACCTGATGCTCCGTTGTTGGCCTGGCACCCCTACCCGATATGCTGGGGTAGGACCGGTACCCCCACCGGTACTCTGCGGTAGTATTGGTACACCCACCGGTACTCCAGGGCAGTACCTGAACACTTACTGGTTCGCGGGGGCACACCTGCTGACCTTACGGGCGTGCTGTGTAGACCAGACATTCCTACCTGACCCTCCAGGCTAGGCCCAGTATCCCTACCTGATGCTCTGCGGTAGGCCTGGCCCCCTACCCGACAATCTGGGGTAGTACCGGTACACCCACCGGGACTCCGCGGTACTTTTGCTATACCCACCGGTACTCCTGGATTGTACCGGAACCCTTACTGGTGCGCCGGAGTACACTGCTGACCCTACGGGCTCGCCGCTTTACGCCCACCCTTCCTACCTGACCCTCCGGGGTAGGCCTGGTATACCTACCCGATGTTTCGAGGTAGAACCGCTTCCCCCACCGGTACTCTGGGGTTGGAACGGAACCCTTTGTGATGCGCCAGAGAACACCAGCTGTCCCTTCGTGCGCGCTGGACTAGACCCGGCCTCCCTACCGGACCCCACAGGTTAGACCCGCTATCCCTACCTGATGCTCCGCATTAGGCTTGGCACCCATACCCGATGTTCTGGGGTAGTAGCGCTACCCCCACCGTTACTCTGCGGTAGTATCGGTACACCCACCGGTACTCCGGGGTAGTACGTGAACCCTTACTGGTTCACTGGGGTACCCCTGGTGACGTTACTGGCGCGAGGTGTAGACCAGACATTCCTACCTGACCCTCCGTTTTAGGCCCGGTATCCCTACCTGATGCTCCGTTGTTGGCCTGGCACCCCTACCCAATATGCTGGGGTAGTACCGGTACCCCCACTGCTACTCTGCGGTAGTATTGGTACACCCACCGGTACTCCAGGGCAGTACCTGAACCCTTACTGGTTCGCTGGGGTACACCTGCTGACCTTACGGGCGTGCTCTGTAGACCAGACATTCCTACCTGACCCTCCGTTTTAGGCCCGGTATCCCTACCTGATGCTCTGCGGTAGGCCTGGCCCCCTACCCGACAATCTGGGGTAGTACCGGTACACCCACCGGTATTCCGCGGTAGTTTTGCTATACCCACCGGTACTCCTGGATTGTACCGGAACCCTTACTGGTGCGCCGGGTTACACCTGCTGACCCTACGGGCACACTGCTTTGGACCCACCGTTCCTACCTGACCCGCCGGGGTAGGCCTGGTATACCTACCCGATGTTTCGAGGTAGAACCGGTTCCCCCACCGGTACACTGGGGTTGGAACGGAACCCTTTGTGATGCGCCAGAGAACACCAGCTGTCCCTTCGTGCGTGCTGGACTAGACACGGCCTCCCTAACGGACCCCACAGGTTACACCCGCTATCCCTACCTGATTCTCCGCATCAGGCTTGGCACCCATACCTGATGTTCTGGGGTAGTAGCGGTACACCCACCGTTACTCTGCGGTAGTATCGGTACACCCACCGGTACTCCGGGGTAGTACGTGAACCCTTACTGGTTCACTGGGGTACACCTCATGACGTTACTGGTGCGCGGTGTAGACCAGACATTCCTCCCTGACCCTCCGCTTTAGGCCCGGTATCCCTACCTGATGCTCCGTTGTTGGCCTGGCACCCCTACCCAATATGCTGGGGTAGTACCGGTACCCCCACCGGTACTCTGCGGTAGTATTGGTACACCCACCGGTACTCCAGGGCAGTACCTGAACCCTTACTGGTTCGCGGGGGCACACCTGCTGACCTTACGGGCGTGCTGTGTAGACCAGACATTCCTACCTGACCCTCCAGGCTAGGCCCAGTATCCCTACCTGATGCTCTGCGGTAGGCCTGGCCCACTACCCGACAATCTGGCGTAGTACCGGTACACCCACCGGTATTCCGCGGTAGTTTTGCTATACCCACCGGTACTCCTGGATTGTACCGGAACCCTTACTGGTGCGCCGGAGTACACTGCTGACCCTACGGGCGTGCCGCTTTACGCCCACCCTTCCTACCTGACCCTCCGGGGTAGGCCTGGTATACCTACCCGATGTTTCGAGGTAGAACCGCTTCCCCCACCGGTACTCTGGGGTTGGAACGGAACCCTTTGTGATGCGCCAGAGAACACCAGCTGTCCCTTCGTGCGCGCTGGACTAGACCCGGCCTCCCTACCGGACCCCACAGGTTAGACCCGCTATCCCTACCTGATTCTCCGCATCAGGATTGGCACGCATACCCGATGTTCTGGGGTAGTAGCGGTACCCCCACCGTTACTCTGCGGTAGTATCGATACACCCACCGGTACTCCGGGGTAGTACGTGAACCCTTACTGGTTCACTGGGGTACACCTCATGACGTTACTGGCGCGAGTTGTAGACCAGACATTCTTACCTGAACCTCCGTGTTAGACCCGGTATCCCTACCTGATGCTCCGTTGTTGGCCTGGCACCCCTACCCGATATGCTGGGGTAGTACCGGTACCCCCACCGGTACTCTGCGGTAGTATTGGTACACCCACCGGTACTCCAGGGCAGTACCTGAACCCTTACTGGTTCGCTGGGGTACACCTGCTGACCTTACGGGCGTGCTCTGTAGACCAGACATTCCTACCTGACCCTCCAGGCTAGGCCCGGTATCCCTACCTGATGCTCTGCGGTAGACCTGGCCCCCTACCCGACAATCTGGTGTAGTACCGGTACACCCACTGGTATTCCGCGGTAGTTTTGCTATACCCACCGGTACTCCTGGATTATACCGGAACCCTTACTGGTGCGCCGGGGTACACCTGCTGACCCTACGGGCGCGTCGCTTTACGCCCACCCTTACTACCTGACCCGCCGGGGTAGGCCTGGTATACCTACCCGATGTTTCGAGGTAGAACCGGTTCCCCCACCGCTACTCTGGGGTTGGAACGGAACCCTTTGTGATGCGCCAGAGCACACCAGCTGTACCTTCGTGCGCGCTGGACTAGACCTGGCCTCCCTAACGGACCCCACAGGTTAGACCCGCTATCCCTACCTGATTCTCCGCATTAGGCTTGGCACCCATACCCGATGTTCTGGGGTAGTAGCGCTACCCCCACCGTTACTCTGCGGTAGTATCGGTACACCCACAGTTACTCCGGGGTAGTACGTGAACCCTTACTGGTTCACTGGGGTACACCTGATGACGTTACGGGCACGCGGTATAGACCAGACATTCCTACCTGACCCTCCGTGTTAGACCCGGTATCTCTACCTGATGCTCCGTTGTTGGCCTGGCACCCCTACCCGATATGCTGGGGTAGTACCGGTACCCCCACCGGTACTGTGCGGTAGTATTGGTACACCCACCGGTACTCCAGGGTAGTACCTGAACCCTTACTGGTTCGCTGGGGTACACCTGCTGACCTTACGGGCGTGCTCTGTAGACCAGACATTCCTACCTGACCCTCCAGGCTAGGCCCGGTATCCCTACCTGATGCTCTGCGGTAGACCTGGCCCCCTACCCGACAATCTGGGGTAGTACCGGTACACCCACAGGTACTCCGCGGTAGTTTTGCTATACCCACCGGTACTCCTGGATTGTACCGGAACCCTTACTGGTGCGCCGGGTTACACCTGCTGACCCTACGGGCACACTGCTTTGGACCCACCGTTCCTACCTGACCCGCCGGGGTAGGCCTGGTATACCTACCCGATGTTTCGAGGTAGAACCGGTTCCCCCACCGGTACACTGGGGTTGGAACGGAACCCTTTGTGATGCGCCAGAGAACACCAGCTGTCCCTTCGTGCGTGCTGGACTAGACACGGCCTCCCTAACGGACCCCACAGGTTACACCCGCTATCCCTACCTGATTCTCCGCATCAGGCTTGGCACCCATACCTGATGTTCTGGGGTAGTAGCGGTACACCCACCGTTACTCTGCGGTAGTATCGGTACACCCACCGGTACTCCGGGGTAGTACGTGAACCCTTACTGGTTCACTGGGGTACACCTCATGACGTTACTGGTGCGCGGTGTAGACCAGACATTCCTCCCTGACCCTCCGCTTTAGGCCCGGTATCCCTACCTGATGCTCCGTTGTTGGCCTGGCACCCCTACCCAATATGCTGGGGTAGTACCGGTACCCCCACCGGTACTCTGCGGTAGTATTGGTACACCCACCGGTACTCCAGGGCAGTACCTGAACCCTTACTGGTTCGCGGGGGCACACCTGCTGACCTTACGGGCGTGCTGTGTAGACCAGACATTCCTACCTGACCCTCCAGGCTAGGCCCAGTATCCCTACCTGATGCTCTGCGGTAGGCCTGGCCCACTACCCGACAATCTGGCGTAGTACCGGTACACCCACCGGTATTCCGCGGTAGTTTTGCTATACCCACCGGTACTCCTGGATTGTACCGGAACCCTTACTGGTGCGCCGGAGTACACTGCTGACCCTACGGGCGTGCCGCTTTACGCCCACCCTTCCTACCTGACCCTCCGGGGTAGGCCTGGTATACCTACCCGATGTTTCGAGGTAGAACCGCTTCCCCCACCGGTACTCTGGGGTTGGAACGGAACCCTTTGTGATGCGCCAGAGAACACCAGCTGTCCCTTCGTGCGCGCTGGACTAGACCCGGCCTCCCTACCGGACCCCACAGGTTAGACCCGCTATCCCTACCTGATTCTCCGCATCAGGATTGGCACGCATACCCGATGTTCTGGGGTAGTAGCGGTACCCCCACCGTTACTCTGCGGTAGTATCGATACACCCACCGGTACTCCGGGGTAGTACGTGAACCCTTACTGGTTCACTGGGGTACACCTCATGACGTTACTGGCGCGAGTTGTAGACCAGACATTCTTACCTGAACCTCCGTGTTAGACCCGGTATCCCTACCTGATGCTCCGTTGTTGGCCTGGCACCCCTACCCGATATGCTGGGGTAGTACCGGTACCCCCACCGGTACTCTGCGGTAGTATTGGTACACCCACCGGTACTCCAGGGCAGTACCTGAACCCTTACTGGTTCGCTGGGGTACACCTGCTGACCTTACGGGCGTGCTCTGTAGACCAGACATTCCTACCTGACCCTCCAGGCTAGGCCCGGTATCCCTACCTGATGCTCTGCGGTAGACCTGGCCCCCTACCCGACAATCTGGTGTAGTACCGGTACACCCACTGGTATTCCGCGGTAGTTTTGCTATACCCACCGGTACTCCTGGATTATACCGGAACCCTTACTGGTGCGCCGGGGTACACCTGCTGACCCTACGGGCGCGTCGCTTTACGCCCACCCTTACTACCTGACCCGCCGGGGTAGGCCTGGTATACCTACCCGATGTTTCGAGGTAGAACCGGTTCCCCCACCGCTACTCTGGGGTTGGAACGGAACCCTTTGTGATGCGCCAGAGCACACCAGCTGTACCTTCGTGCGCGCTGGACTAGACCTGGCCTCCCTAACGGACCCCACAGGTTAGACCCGCTATCCCTACCTGATTCTCCGCATTAGGCTTGGCACCCATACCCGATGTTCTGGGGTAGTAGCGCTACCCCCACCGTTACTCTGCGGTAGTATCGGTACACCCACAGTTACTCCGGGGTAGTACGTGAACCCTTACTGGTTCACTGGGGTACACCTGATGACGTTACGGGCACGCGGTATAGACCAGACATTCCTACCTGACCCTCCGTGTTAGACCCGGTATCTCTACCTGATGCTCCGTTGTTGGCCTGGCACCCCTACCCGATATGCTGGGGTAGTACCGGTACCCCCACCGGTACTGTGCGGTAGTATTGGTACACCCACCGGTACTCCAGGGTAGTACCTGAACCCTTACTGGTTCGCTGGGGTACACCTGCTGACCTTACGGGCGTGCTCTGTAGACCAGACATTCCTACCTGACCCTCCAGGCTAGGCCCGGTATCCCTACCTGATGCTCTGCGGTAGACCTGGCCCCCTACCCGACAATCTGGGGTAGTACCGGTACACCCACAGGTACTCCGCGGTAGTTTTGCTATACCCACCGGTACTCCTGTATTTTACCGGAACCCTTACTGGTGCGCCGGGGTACACCTGCTGACCCTACGGGCACTCTGCTTTGGACCCACCCTTCCTATGTGACCCTCCAGGGTAGGCCTGGTATACCTACCCGATGTTTCGAGGTAGAACCGGTTCCCCCACCGGTACTCTGGGTTTGGAACGGAACCCTTTGTGATGCGCCAGAGAACACCAGCTGTCCCTTCGTGCGTGCTGGACTAGACCCGGCCTCCCTACCGGACGCCACAGGTTAGACCCGGTATCCCTACCTGATTCCCCGCATCAGGATTGGCACGCATACCCGATGTTCTGGGGTAGTAGCGGTACCCCCACCGTTACTCTGCGGTAGTATCGATACACCCACCGGTACTCCGGGGTAGTACGTGAACCCTTACTGGTTCACTGGGGTACACCTCATGACGTTACTGGTGCGCGGTGTAGACCAGACATTCCTCCCTGACCCTCCGCTTTAGGCCCGGTATCACTACCTGATGCTCCGTGTTTGGCCTGGCACCCCTACCCGACAATCTGGGGTAGTACCGGTACCCCCACCGGTACTCTGCGGTACTATTGGTACACCCACCGGTACTCCAGGGTAGTACCTGAACCCTTACTGGTTCGCTGGGGTACACCTGCTGACCTTACGGGCGTGCTGTGTAGACCAGACTTTCCTACCTGACCCTCCAGGCTAGGCCCGGTATCCCTACCTGATGCTCTGCGGTAGGCCTGGCCCCCTACCCGACAATCTGGGGTAGTACCGGTACACCCACAGGTACTCCGCGGTAATTTTGCTATACCCACCGGTACTCCTGGATTGTACCGGAACCCTTACTGGTGCGCCGGGGTACACCTGCTGACCCTATGGGCTCGCCGCTTTACGCCCACCCTTCCTACCTGACCCGCCGGGGTAGGCCTGGTATACCTACCCGATGTTTCGAGGTAGAACCGGTTCCCCCACCGGTACTCTGGGGTTGGAACGGAACCCTTTGTGATGCGCCAGAGAACACCAGCTGTCCCTTCGTGCGCGCTGGACTAGACCCGGCCTCCCTACCGGACCCCACAGGTTAGACCCGCTATCCCTACCTGATGCTCCGCATTAGGCTTGGCACCCATACCCGATGTTCTAGGGTAGTAGCGGTACCCCCACCGTTACTCTGCGGTAGTATCGGTACACCCACCGGTACTCCGGGGTAGTACGTGAACCCTTACTGGTTCACTGGGGTACACCTGCTGACGTTACTGGCGCGAGGTGTAGACCAGACATTCCTACCTGACCCTCCGTTTTAGGCACGGTATCCCTACCTGATGCTCCGTTGTTGGCCTGGCACCCCTACCCGATATGCTGGGGTAGGACCGGTACCCCCACCGGTACTCTGCGGTAGTATTGGTACACCCACCGGTACTCCAGGGCAGTACCTGAACCCTTACTGGTTCGCTGGGGTACACCTACTGACCTTACGGGCATGCTGTGTAGACCAGACATTCCTACCTGACCCTCCAGGCTAGGCCCCGTATCCCTACCTGATGCTCTGCGGTAGGCCTGGCCCCCTACCCGACAATCTGGGGTAGTATCGGTACACACAGAGGTACTCCGCGGTACTTTTGCTATACCCACCGGTACTCCTGGATTGTACCGGAACCCTTACTGGTGCGCCGGGGTACACCTGCTGACCCTACGGGCGTGCCGCTTTACGCCCACCCTTCCTACCTGACCCGCCGGGGTAGGCCTGGTATACCTACCCGATGTTTCGAGGTAGAACCGGTTCCCCCACCGGTACTCTGGGGTTGGAACGGAACCCTTTGTGATGCGCCAGAGAACACCAGCTGTCCCGTCGTGCGACTGGACTAGACCTGGCCTCCCTACCGGACCCCACAGGTTAGACCCGGTATCCCTACCTGATGCTCCGCATTAGGCTTGGCACCCATACCCGATGTTCTGGGGTAGTAGCGCTACCCCCACCGTTACTCTGCGGTAGTATCGGTACACCCACCGGTACTCCGGGGTACTACGTGAACCCTTACTGGTTCACTGGGGTACACCTGATGACGTTACAGGCACGCGGTATAGAACAGACATTCTTCCTGACCCTCCGTGTTAGTCCCGGTATCCCTACCTGATGCTCCGTTGTTGGCCTGGCACCCCTACCCGATATGCTGGGGTAGTACCGGTACCCCCACCGGTACTCTGCGGTAGTATCGATACACCCACCGGTACTCCGGGGTAGTACATGAACCCTTACTGGTTCACTGGGGTACACCTCATGACGTTACTGGTGCGCGGTGTAGACCAGACATTCCTCCCTGACCCTCCGCTTTAGGCCCGGTATCACTACCTGATGCTCCGTGTTTGGCCTGGCACCCCTACCCGATATGCTGGGGTAGTACCCGTACCCCCACCGGTACTCTGCGGTAGTATTGGTACACCCACCGGTACTCCAGGGCAGTACCTGAACCCTTACTGGTTCGCTGGGGTACACCTGCTGACCTTACGGGCGTGCTCTGTAGACCAGACATTCCTACCTGACCCTCCAGGCTAGGCCCCGTATCCCTACCTGATGCTCTGCGGTAGGCCTGGCCCCCTATCCGACAATCTGGGGTACTACCGGTACACCCACCGGTATTCCGCGGTAGTTTTGCTATACCCACCGGTACTCCTGGATTGTACCGGAACCCTTACTGGTGCGCCGGGGTACACCTGCTGACCCTACGGGCACTCTGCTTTGGACCCACCCTTCCTATGTGACCCTCCGGGGTAGGCCTGGTATACCTACCCGATGTTTCGAGGTAGAACCGGTTCCCCCACCGGTACTCTGGGGTTGGAACGGAACCCTTTGTGATGCGCCAGAGAACACCAGCTGTCCCTTCGTGCGCGCTGGACTAGACCCGGCCTCCCTACCGGACCCCACAGGTTAGACCCGCTATCCCTACCTGATGCTCCGCATTAGGCTTGGCACCCATACCCGATGTTCTGGGGTAGTAGCGCTACCCCCACCGTTACTCTGCGGTAGTATCGGTACACCCACCGGTACTCCGGGGTAGTACGTGAACCCTTACTGGTTCACTGGGGTACCCCTGGTGACGTTACTGGCGCGAGGTGTAGACCAGACATTCCTACCTGACCCTCCGTTTTAGGCCCGGTATCCCTACCTGATGCTCCGTTGTTGGCCTGGCACCCCTACCCGATATGCTGGGGTAGTACCGGTACCCCCACTGCTACTCTGCGGTAGTATTGGTACACCCACCGGTACTCCAGGGCAGTACCTGAACACTTACTGGTTCGCTGGGGTACACCTGCTGACCTTACGGGCGTGCTGTGTAGACCAGACATTCCTACCTGACGCTCCAGGCTAGGCCCGGTATCCCTACCTGATGCTCTGCGGTAGACCAGGCCCCCTACCCGACAATCTGGGGTAGTACCGGTACACCCACAGGTACTCCGCGGTACTTTTGCTATACTCACCGGTACTCCTGGATTGTACCGGAACCCTTACTGGTGCGCCGGGGTACACCTGCTGACCCTACGGGCACACTGCTTTGGACCCACCCTTCCTACCTGACCCGCCGGGGTAGGCCTGGTATACCTACCCGATGTTTCGAGGTAGAACCGCTTCCCCCACCGGTACTCTGGGGTTGGAACGGAACCCTTTGTGATGCGCCAGAGAACACCAGCTGTCCCGTCGTGCGCGCTGGACTAGACCTGGCCTCCCTACCGGACCCCACAGGTTAGACCCGGTATCCCTACCTGATGCTCCGCATTAGGCTTGGCACCCATACCCGATGTTCTGGGGTAGTAGCGCTACCCCCACCGTTACTCTGCGGTAGTATCGGTACACCCACCGGTACTCCGGGGTACTACGTGAACCCTTACTGGTTCACTGGGGTACACCTGATGACGTTACAGGCACGCGGTATAGAACAGACATTCTTCCTGACCCTCCGTGTTAGTCCCGGTATCCCTACCTGATGCTCCGTTGTTGGCCTGGCACCCCTACCCGATATGCTGGGGTAGTACCGGTACCCCCACCGGTACTCTGCGGTAGTATCGATACACCCACCGGTACTCCGGGGTAGTACATGAACCCTTACTGGTTCACTGGGGTACACCTCATGACGTTACTGGTGCGCGGTGTAGACCAGACATTCCTCCCTGACCCTCCGCTTTAGGCCCGGTATCACTACCTGATGCTCCGTGTTTGGCCTGGCACCCCTACCCGATATGCTGGGGTAGTACCGGTACCCCCACCGGTACTCTGCGGTAGTATTGGTACACCCACCGGTACTCCAGGGCAGTACCTGAACCCTTACTGGTTCGCTGGGGTACACCTGCTGACCTTACGGGCGTGCTCTGTAGACCAGACATTCCTACCTGACCCTCCAGGCTAGGCCCCGTATCCCTACCTGATGCTCTGCGGTAGGCCTGGCCCCCTATCCGACAATCTGGGGTACTACCGGTACACCCACCGGTATTCCGCGGTAGTTTTGCTATACCCACCGGTACTCCTGGATTGTACCGGAACCCTTACTGGTGCGCCGGGGTACACCTGCTGACCCTACGGGCACTCTGCTTTGGACCCACCCTTCCTATGTGACCCTCCGGGGTAGGCCTGGTATACCTACCCGATGTTTCGAGGTAGAACCGCTTCCCCCACCGGTACTCTGGGGTTGGAACGGAACCCTTTGTGATGCGCCAGAGAACACCAGCTGTCCCTTCGTGCGCGCTGGACTAGACCCGGCCTCCCTACCGGACCCCACAGGTTAGACCCGCTATCCCTACCTGATGCTCCGCATTAGGCTTGGCACCCATACCCGATGTTCTGGGGTAGTAGCGCTACCCCCACCGTTACTCTGCGGTAGTATCGGTACACCCACCGGTAGTCCGGGGTAGTACGTGAACCCTTACTGGTTCACTGGGGTACCCCTGGTGACGTTACTGGCGCGAGGTGTAGACCAGACATTCCTACCTGACCCTCCGTTTTAGGCCCGGTATCCCTACCTGATGCTCCGTTGTTGGCCTGGCACCCCTACCCGATATGCTGGGGTAGTACCGGTACCCCCACTGCTACTCTGCGGTAGTATTGGTACACCCACCGGTACTCCAGGGCAGTACCTGAACACTTACTGGTTCGCTGGGGTACACCTGCTGACCTTACGGGCGTGCTGTGTAGACCAGACATTCCTACCTGACCCTCCAGGCTAGGCCCGGTATCCCTACCTGATGCTCTGCGGTAGGCCTGGCCCCCTACCCGACAATCTGGGGTAGTATCGGTACACACAGAGGTATTCCGCGGTAGTTTTGCTATACCCACCGGTACTCCTGGATTGTACCGGAACCCTTACTGGTGCGCCGGGGTACACCTGCTGACCCTATGGGCTCGCCGCTTTACGCCCACCCTTCCTACCTGACCCGCCGGGGTAGGCCTGGTATACCTACCCGATGTTTCGAGGTAGAACCGGTTCCCCCACCGGTACTCTGGGGTTGGAACGGAACCCTTTGTGATGCGCCAGAGAACACCAGCTGTCCCTTCGTGCGCACTGGACTAGACCCGGCATCCCTACCGGACCCCACAGGTTAGACCCGGTATCCCTACCTGATTCTCCGCATCAGGATTGGCACGCATACCCGATGTTCTGGGGTAGTAGCGGTACCCCCACCGTTACTCTGCGGTAGTATCGATACACCCACCGGTACTCCGGGGTAGTACGTGAACCCTTACTGGTTCACTGGGGTACACCTCATGAGGTTACTGGTGCGCGGTGTAGACCAGACATTCCTCCCTGACCCTCCGCTTTAGGCCCGGTATCACTACCTGATGCTCCGTTGTTGGCCTGGCACCCCTACCCGATATGCTGGGGTAGTACCGGTACCCCCACCGGTACTCTGCGGTAGTATTGGTACACCCACCGGTACTCCAGGGTAGTACCTGAACCCTTACTGGTTCGCTGGGGTACACCTGCTGACCTTACGGGCGTGCTGTGTAGACCAGACATTCCTACCTGACCCTCCAGGCTAGGCCCGGTATCCCTACCTGATGCTCTGCAGTAGGCCTGGCCCCCTACCCGACAATCTGGGGTAGTATCGGTACACACAGAGGTACTCCTCGGTACTTTTGCTATACCCACCGGTACTCCTGGATTGTACCGGAACCCTTACTGGTGCGCCGGGGTACACCTGCTGACCCTACGGGCGTGCCGCTTTACGCCCACCCTTCCTACCTGACCCGCCGGGGTAGGCCTGGTATACCTACCCGATGTTTCGAGGTAGAACCGGTTCCCCCACCGGTACTCAGGGGTTGGAACGGAACCCTTTGTGATGCGCCAGAGAACACCAGCTGTCCCGTCGTGCGCGCTGGACTAGACCCGGCCTCCCTACCGGACCCCACAGGTTAGACCCGCTATCCCTACCTGATGCTCCGCATTAGGCTTGGCACCCATACCCGATCTTCTGCGGTAGTAGCGGTACCCCCACCGTTACTCTGCGGTAGTATCAGTACACCCACCGGTACTCCGAGGTAGTACGTGAACCCTTACTGGTTCACTGGGGTACACCTGATGACGTTACTGGCGCGAGGTGTAGACCAGACATTCTTACCTGAACCTCCGTGTTAGACCCGGTATCCCTACCTGATGCTCCGTTGTTGGCCTGGCACCCCTACCCGATATGCTGGGGTAGTACCGGTACCCCCACCGGTACTCTGCGGTAGTATTGGTACACCCACCGGTACTCCAGGGCAGTACCTGAACACTTACTGGTTCGCTGGGGTACACCTGCTGACCTTACGGGCGTGCTCTGTAGACCAGACATTCCTACCTGACCCTCCAGGCTAGGCCCGGTATCCCTACCTGATGCTCTGCGGTAGACCTGGCCCCCTACCCGACAATCTGGGGTAGTACCGGTACACCCACCGGTATTCCGCGGTACTTTTGCTATACCCACCGGTACTCCTGGATTATACCGGAACCCTTACTGGTGCGCCGGGGTACACCTGCTGACCCTACGGGCGCGTCGCTTTACGCCCACCCTTCCTACCTGACCCGCCGGGGTAGGCCTGGTATACCTACCCGATGTTTCGAGGTAGAACCGGTTCCCACACCGGTACTCTGGGGTTGGAACGGAACCCTTTGTCATGCGCCAGAGAACACCAGCTGTCCCGTCGTGCGCGCTGGACTAGACCTGGCCTCCCTACCGGACCCCACAGGTTAGACCCGGTATCCCTACCTGATGCTCCGCATTAGGCTTGGCACCCATACCCGATGTTCTGGGGTAGTAGCGCTACCCCCACCGTTACTCTGCGGTAGTATCGGTACACCCACCGGTACTCCGGGGTAGTACGTGAACCCTTACTGGTTCACTGGGGTACACCTGATGACGTTACAGGCACGCGGTATAGAACAGACATTCTTCCTGACCCTCAGTGTTAGTCCCGGTATCCCTACCTGATGCTCCGTTGTTGGCCTGGCACCCCTACCCGATATGCTGGGGTAGTACCGGTACCCCCACCGGTACTCTGCGGTAGTATTGGTACACCCACCGGTACTCCAGGGTAGTACCTGAACCCTTACTGGTTCGCTGGGGTACACCTGCTGACCTTACGGGCGTGCTGCGTAAACCAGACATTCCTACCTGACCCTCCAGGCTAGGCCCGGTATCCCTACCTGATGCTCTGCGGTAGACCTGGCCCCCTACCCGACAATCTGGGGTAGTACCGGTACACCCAGAGGTACTCCGCGGTAGTTTTGCTATACCCACCGGTACTCCTGGATTTTACCGGAAGCCTTACTGGTGCGCCGGGTTACACCTGCTGACCCTACGGGCACTCTGCTTTGGACCCACCCTTCCTATGTGACCCTCCGGGGTAGGCCTGGTATACCTACCCGATGTTTCGAGGTAGAACCGCTTCCCCCACCGGTACTCTGGGGTTGGAACGGAACCCTTTGTGATGCGCCAGAGAACACCAGCTGTCCCGTCGTGCGCGCTGGACTAGACCTGGCCTCCCTACCGGACCCCACAGGTTAGACCCGGTATCCCTACCTGATGCTCCGCATTAGGCTTGGCACCCATACCCGATCTTCTGCGGTAGTAGCGGTACCCCCACCGTTACTCTGCGGTAGTATCGGTACACCCACCGGTACTCCGGGGTACTACGTGAAACCTTACTGGTTCACTGGGGTACACCTGATGACGTTACAGGCACGCGGTATAGAACAGACATTCTTCCTGACCCTCCGTGTTAGTCCCGGTATCCCTACCTGATGCTCCGTTGTTGGCCTGGCACCCCTACCCGATATGCTGGGGTAGTACCGGTACCCCCACCGGTACTCTGCGGTAGTATCGATACACCCACCGGTACTCCGGGGTAGTACATGAACCCTTACTGGTTCACTGGGGTACACCTCATGACGTTACTGGTGCGCGGTGTAGACCAGACATTCCTCCCTGACCCTCCGCTTTAGGCCCGGTATCACTACCTGATGCTCCGTGTTTGGCCTGGCACCCCTACCCGATATGCTGGGGTAGTACCGGTACCCCCACCGGTACTCTGCGGTAGTATTGGTACACCCACCGGTACTCCAGGGCAGTACCTGAACCCTTACTGGTTCTCTGGGGTACACCTGCTGACCTTACGGGCGTGCTCTGTAGACCAGACATTCCTACCTGACCCTCCAGGCTAGGCCCCGTATCCCTACCTGATGCTCTGCGGTAGGCCTGGCCCCCTATCCGACAATCTGGGGTACTACCGGTACACCCACCGGTATTCCGCGGTAGTTTTGCTATACCCACCGGTACTCCTGGATTGTACCGGAACCCTTACTGGTGCGCCGGGGTACACCTGCTGACCCTACGGGCACTCTGCTTTGGACCCACCCTTCCTATGTGACCCTCCGGGGTAGGCCTGGTATACCTACCCGATGTTTCGAGGTAGAACCGCTTCCCCCACCGGTACTCTGGGGTTGGAACGGAACCCTTTGTGATGCGCCAGAGAACACCAGCTGTCCCTTCGTGCGCGCTGGACTAGACCCGGCCTCCCTACCGGACCCCACAGGTTAGACCCGCTATCCCTACCTGATGCTCCGCATTAGGCTTGGCACCCATACCCGATGTTCTGGGGTAGTAGCGCTACCCCCACCGTTACTCTGCGGTAGTATCGGTACACCCACCGGTAGTCCGGGGTAGTACGTGAACCCTTACTGGTTCACTGGGGTACCCCTGGTGACGTTACTGGCGCGAGGTGTAGACCAGACATTCCTACCTGACCCTCCGTTTTAGGCCCGGTATCCCTACCTGATGCTCCGTTGTTGGCCTGGCACCCCTACCCGATATGCTGGGGTAGTACCGGTACCCCCACTGCTACTCTGCGGTAGTATTGGTACACCCACCGGTACTCCAGGGCAGTACCTGAACACTTACTGGTTCGCTGGGGTACACCTGCTGACCTTACGGGCGTGCTGTGTAGACCAGACATTCCTACCTGACCCTCCAGGCTAGGCCCGGTATCCCTACCTGATGCTCTGCGGTAGGCCTGGCCCCCTACCCGACAATCTGGGGTAGTATCGGTACACACAGAGGTATTCCGCGGTAGTTTTGCTATACCCACCGGTACTCCTGGATTGTACCGGAACCCTTACTGGTGCGCCGGGGTACACCTGCTGACCCTATGGGCTCGCCGCTTTACGCCCACCCTTCCTACCTGACCCGCCGGGGTAGGCCTGGTATACCTACCCGATGTTTCGAGGTAGAACCGGTTCCCCCACCGGTACTCTGGGGTTGGAACGGAACCCTTTGTGATGCGCCAGAGAACACCAGCTGTCCCTTCGTGCGCACTGGACTAGACCCGGCATCCCTACCGGACCCCACAGGTTAGACCCGGTATCCCTACCTGATTCTCCGCATCAGGATTGGCACGCATACCCGATGTTCTGGGGTAGTAGCGGTACCCCCACCGTTACTCTGCGGTAGTATCGATACACCCACCGGTACTCCGGGGTAGTACGTGAACCCTTACTGGTTCACTGGGGTACACCTCATGAGGTTACTGGTGCGCGGTGTAGACCAGACATTCCTCCCTGACCCTCCGCTTTAGGCCCGGTATCACTACCTGATGCTCTGTTGTTGGCCTGGCACCCCTACCCGATATGCTGGGGTAGTACCGGTACCCCCACCGGTACTCTGCGGTAGTATTGGTACACCCACCGGTACTCCAGGGTAGTACCTGAACCCTTACTGGTTCGCTGGGGTACACCTGCTGACCTTACGGGCGTGCTGTGTAGACCAGACATTCCTACCTGACCCTCCAGGCTAGGCCCGGTATCCCTACCTGATGCTCTGCAGTAGGCCTGGCCCCCTATCCGACAATCTGGGGTAGTATCGGTACACACAGAGGTACTCCTCGGTACTTTTGCTATACCCACCGGTACTCCTGGATTGTACCGGAACCCTTACTGGTGCGCCGGGGTACACCTGCTGACCCTACGGGCGTGCCGCTTTACGCCCACCCTTCCTACCTGACCCGCCGGGGTAGGCCTGGTATACCTACCCGATGTTTCGAGGTAGAACCGGTTCCCCCACCGGTACTCAGGGGTTGGAACGGAACCCTTTGTGATGCGCCAGAGAACACCAGCTGTCCCGTCGTGCGCGCTGGACTAGACCCGGCCTCCCTACCGGACCCCACAGGTTAGACCCGCTATCCCTACCTGATGCTCCGCATTAGGCTTGGCACCCATACCCGATCTTCTGCGGTAGTAGCGGTACCCCCACCGTTACTCTGCGGTAGTATCAGTACACCCACCGGTACTCCGAGGTAGTACGTGAACCCTTACTGGTTCACTGGGGTACACCTGATGACGTTACTGGCGCGAGGTGTAGACCAGACATTCTTACCTGAACCTCCGTGTTAGACCCGGTATCCCTACCTGATGCTCCGTTGTTGGCCTGGCACCCCTACCCGATATGCTGGGGTAGTACCGGTACCCCCACCGGTACTCTGCGGTAGTATTGGTACACCCACCGGTACTCCAGGGCAGTACCTGAACACTTACTGGTTCGCTGGGGTACACCTGCTGACCTTACGGGCGTGCTCTGTAGACCAGACATTCCTACCTGACCCTCCAGGCTAGGCCCGGTATCCCTACCTGATGCTCTGCGGTAGACCTGGCCCCCTACCCGACAATCTGGGGTAGTACCGGTACACCCACCGGTATTCCGCGGTACTTTTGCTATACCCACCGGTACTCCTGGATTATACCGGAACCCTTACTGGTGCGCCGGGGTACACCTGCTGACCCTACGGGCGCGTCGCTTTACGCCCACCCTTCCTACCTGACCCGCCGGGGTAGGCCTGGTATACCTACCCGATGTTTCGAGGTAGAACCGGTTCCCACACCGGTACTCTGGGGTTGGAACGGAACCCTTTGTCATGCGCCAGAGAACACCAGCTGTCCCGTCGTGCGCGCTGGACTAGACCTGGCCTCCCTACCGGACCCCACAGGTTAGACCCGGTATCCCTACCTGATGCTCCGCATTAGGCTTGGCACCCATACCCGATGTTCTGGGGTAGTAGCGCTACCCCCACCGTTACTCTGCGGTAGTATCGGTACACCCACCGGTACTCCGGGGTAGTACGTGAACCCTTACTGGTTCACTGGGGTACACCTGATGACGTTACAGGCACGCGGTATAGAACAGACATTCTTCCTGACCCTCCGTGTTAGTCCCGGTATCCCTACCTGATGCTCCGTTGTTGGCCTGGCACCCCTACCCGATATGCTGGGGTAGTACCGGTACCCCCACCGGTACTCTGCGGTAGTATTGGTACACCCACCGGTACTCCAGGGTAGTACCTGAACCCTTACTGGTTCGCTGGGGTACACCTGCTGACCTTACGGGCGTGCTGCGTAAACCAGACATTCCTACCTGACCCTCCAGGCTAGGCCCGGTATCCCTACCTGATGCTCTGCGGTAGACCTGGCCCCCTACCCGACAATCTGGGGTATTACCGGTACACCCAGAGGTACTCCGCGGTAGTTTTGCTATACCCACCGGTACTCCTGGATTTTACCGGAAGCCTTACTGGTGCGCCGGGTTACACCTGCTGACCCTACGGGCACTCTGCTTTGGACCCACCCTTCCTATGTGACCCTCCGGGGTAGGCCTGGTATACCTACCCGATGTTTCGAGGTAGAACCGGTTCCCCCACCGGTACTCTGGGGTTGGAACGGAACCCTTTGTGATGCGCCAGAGAACACCAGCTGTCCCGTCGTGCGCGCTGGACTAGACCCGGCCTCCCTACCGGACCCCACAGGTTAGACCCGCTATCCCTACCTGATTCTCCGCATTAGGCTTGGCACCCATACCCGATGTTCTGGGGTAGTAGCGCTACCCCCACCGTTACTCTGCGGTAGTATCGGTACACCCACCGGTACTCTGGGGTAGTACGTGAACCCTTACTGGTTCACTGGGGTACACCTGATGACGTTACGGGCACGCGGTATAGACCAGACATTCCTACCTGACCCTTCGTGTTAGACCCGGTATCCCTACCTGATGCTCCGTTGTTGGCCTGGCACCCCTACCCGATATGCTGGGGTAGTACCGGTACCCCCACCTGTACTGTGCGGTAGTATTGGTACACCCACCGGTACTCCAGGGTAGTACCTGAACCCTTACTGGTTCGCTGGGGTACACCTGCTGACCTTACGGGCGTGCTCTGTAGACCAGACATTCCTACCTGACCCTCCAGGCTAGGCCCGGTATCCCTACCTGATGCTCTGCGGTAGACCTGGCCCCCTACCAGACAATCTGGGGTAGTACCGGTACACCCACAGGTACTCCGCGGTACTTTTGCTATACCCACCGGTACTCCTGGATTGTACCGGAACCCTTACTGGTGCGCCGGGGTACACCTGCTGACCCTACGGGCACACTGCTTTGGACCCACCCTTCCTACCTGACCCGCCGGGGTAGGCCTGGTATACCTACCCGATGTTTCGAGGTAGAACCGCTTCCCCCACCGGTACTCTGGGGTTGGAACGGAACCCTTTGTGATGCGCCAGAGAACACCAGCTGTCCCGTCGTGCGTGCAGGACTAGACCCGGCCTCCCTACCGGACCCCACAGGTTACACCCGGTATCCCTACCTGATGCTCCGCATTAGGCTTGGCACCCATACCCGATGTTCTGGGGTAGTAGCGCTACCCCCACCGTTACTCTGCGGTAGTATCGGTACACCCACCGGTACTCCGGGGTAGTACGTGAACCCTTACTGGTTCACTGGGGTACACCTGCTGACGTTACGGGCACGCGGTATACACCAGACATTCCTACCTGACCCTCCGTGTTAGACCCGGTATCCCTACCTGATGCTCCGTTGTTGGCCTGGCACCCCTACCCGATATGCTGGGGTAGTACCGGTACCCCCACCGGTACTCTGCGGTAGTATTGGTACACCCAGCGGTACTCCAGGGCAGTACCTGAACCCTTACTGGTTCGCTGGGGTACACCTGCTGACCTTACGGGCGTGCTGTGTAGACCAGACATTCCTACCTGACCCTCCAGGCTAGGCCCGGTATCCCTACCTGATGCTCTGCGGTAGGCCTGAACCACTACCCGACAATCTGGCGTAGTACTGGTACACCCACCGGTATTCCGCGGTACTTTTGCTATACCCACCGGTACTCCTGGATTGTACCGGAACCCTTACTGGTGCGCCGGGGTACACCTGCTGACCCTATGCGCTCGCCGCTTTACGCCCACCCTTCCTACCTGACCCTCCGGGGTAGGCCTGGTATACCTACCCGATGTTTCGAGGTAGAACCGGTTCCCCCACCGGTACTCTGGGGTTGGAACGGAACCCTTTGTGATGCGCCAGAGAACACCAGCTGTCCCTTCGTGCGCGCTGGACTAGACCCGGCCTCCCTACCGGACCCCACAGGTTAGACCCGCTATCCCTACCTGATGCTCCGCATTAGGCTTGGCACCCATACCCGATGTTCTAGGATAGTAGCGGTACCCCCACCGTTACTCTGCGGTAGTATCGGTACACCCACCGGTACTCCGGGGTAGTACGTGAACCCTTACTGGTTCACTGGGGTACACGTGCTGACGTTACTGGCGCGAGGTGTAGACCAGACATTCCTACCTGACCCTCCGTTTTAGGCACGGTATACCTACCTGATGCTCCGTTGTTGGCCTGGCACCCCTACCCGATATGCTGGGGTAGGACCGGTACCCCCACTGCTACTCTGCGGTAGTATTGGTACACCCACCGGTACTCCAGGGCAGTACCTGAACACTTACTGGTTCGCTGGGGTACACCTGCTGACCTTACGGGCGTGCTCTGTAGACCAGACATTCCTACCTGACCCTCCAGGCTAGGCCCGGTATCCCTACCTGATGCTCTGCGGTAGGCCTGGCCCCCTATCCGACAATCTGGAGTAATACCGGAACACCCACCGGTACTCCGCGGTAGTTTTGCTATACCCACCGGTACTCCTGGATTGTACCGGAACCCTTACTGGTGCGCCGGGGTACACCTGCTGACCCTACGGGCACTCTGCTTTGGACCCACCCTTCCTACCTGACCCTCCGGCGTAGGCCTGGTATACCTACCCGATGTTTCGAGGTAGAACCGGTTCCCCCACCGGTACTCTGGGGTTGGAACGGAACCCTTTGTGATGCGCCAGAGAACACCAGCTGTCCCTTCGTGCGCGCTGGACTAGACCCGGCCTCCCTACCGGACCCCACAGGTTACACCCGGTATCCCTACCTGATGCTCCGCATTAGGCTTGGCACCCATACCCGATGTTCTGGGGTAGTAGCGGTACCCCCACCGTTACTCTGCGGTAGTATCGGTACACCCACCGGTACTCTGGGGTAGTACGTGAACCCTTACTGGTTCACTGGGGTACACCTGCTGACGTTACGGGCACGCGGTATAGACCAGACATTCCTACCTGACGCTCCGTGTTAGACCCGGTATCCCTACCTGATGCTCCGTTGTTGGCCTGGCACCCCTACCCGATATGCTGGGGTAGTACCGGTACCCCCACCGGTACTCTGCGGTAGTATTGGTACACCCACCGGTACTCCAGGGCAGTACCTGAACACTTACTGGTTCGCTGGGGTACACCTGCTGACCTTACGGGCGTGCTCTGTAGACCAGACATTCCTACCTGACCCTCCAGGCTAGGCCCGGTATCCCTACCTGATGCTCTGCGGTAGACCTGGCCCCCTACCCGACAATCTGGGGTAGTACCGGTACACCCACAGGTACTCCGCGGTACTTTTGCTATACCCACCGGTACTCCTGGATTGTACCGGAACCCTTACTGGTGCGCCGGGTTACACCTGCTGACCCTACGGGCACACTGCTTTGGACCCACCGTTCCTACCTGACCCGCCGGGGTAGGCCTGGTATACCTACCCGATGTTTCGAGGTAGAACCGGTTCCCCCACCGGTACTCTGGGGTTGGAACGGAACCCTTTGTGATGCGCGAGAGAACACCAGCTGTCCCGTCGTGCGCGCTGGACTAGACCCGGCCTCCCTACCGGACCCCACAGGTTAGACCCGCTATCCCTACCTGATGCTCCGCATTAGGCTTGGCACCCATACCCAATGTTCTGGGGTAGAAGCGGTACCCCCACCATTACTCTGCGGTAGTATCAGTACACCCACCGGTACTCTGCGGTAGTACGTGAACCCTTACTGGTTCACTGGGGTACACCTGATGACGTTACAGGCACGCGGTATAGAATAGACATTCTTCCTGACCCTCCGTGTTAGTCCCGGTATCCCTACCTGATGCTCCGTTGTTGGCCTGGCACCCCTACCCGATATGCTGGGGTAGTACCGGTACCCCCACCGGTACTCTGCGGTAGTATTGGTACACCCACCGGTACTCCAGGGTAGTACCTGAACCCTTACTGGTTCGCTGGGGTACACCTGCTGACCTTACGGGCGTGCTCTGTAGACCAGACATTCCTACCTGACCCTCCGTTATAGGCCCGGTATCCCTACCTGATGCTCTGCGGTAGGCCTGGCCCCCTACCCGACAATCTGGCGTAGTACCGATACACCCACCGGTATTCCGCGGTAGTTTTGCTATACCCACCGGTACTCCTGGATTGTACCGGAACCCTTACTGGTGCGCCGGGGTACACCTGCTGACCCTACGGGCGCGCCGCTTTACGCCCACCCTTCCTACCTGACCCTCCGGGGTAGGCCTGGTATACCTACCCGATGTTTCGAGGTAGAACCGGTTCCCCCACCGGTACTCTGGGGTTGGAACGGAACCCTTTGTGATGCGCCAGAGAACACCAGCTGTCCCTTCGTGCGTGCTGGACTAGACCCGGCCTCCCTACCGGACCCCACAGGTTAGACCCGCTATCCCTACCTGATTCTCCGCATCAGGCTTGGCACCCATACCTGATGTTCTGCGGTAGTATCGGTACACCCACCGGTACTCCGGGGTAGTACGTGAACCCTTACTGGTTCACTGGGGTACACCTCATGACGTTACTGGTGCGCGGTGTAGACCAGACATTCCTCCCTGACCCTCCGTTTTAGGCCCGGTATCCCTACCTGATGCTCCGTTGTTGGCCTGGCACCCCTACCCGATATGCTGGGGTAGTACCGGTACCCCCACCGGTACTCTGCGGTAGTATTGGTACACCCACCGGTACTCCAGGGCAGTACCTGAACCCTTACTGGTTCTCTGGGGTACACCTGCTGACCTTACGGGCGTGCTCTGTAGACCAGACATTCCTACCTGACCCTCCAGGCTAGGCCCAGTATCCCTACCTGATGCTCTGCGGTAGGCCTGGCCCACTACCCGACAATCTGGCGTAGTACCGGTACACCCACCGGTATTCCGCGGTAGTTTTGCTATACCCACCGGTACTCCTGGATTGTACCGGAACCCTTACTGGTGCGCCGGGTTACACCTGCTGACCCTACGGGCACACTGCTTTGGACCCACCGTTCCTACCTGACCCGCCGGGGTAGGCCTGGTATACCTACCCGATGTTTCGAGGTAGAACCGGTTCCCCCACCGGTACTCTGGGGTTGGAACGGAACCCTTTGTGATGCGCGAGAGAACACCAGCTGTCCCGTCGTGCGCGCTGGACTAGACCCGGCCTCCCTACCGGACCCCACAGGTTAGACCCGCTATCCCTACCTGATGCTCCGCATTAGGCTTGGCACCCATACCCAATGTTCTGGGGTAGAAGCGGTACCCCCACCATTACTCTGCGGTAGTATCAGTACACCCACCGGTACTCTGCGGTAGTACGTGAACCCTTACTGGTTCACTGGGGTACACCTGATGACGTTACAGGCACGCGGTATAGAATAGACATTCTTCCTGACCCTCCGTGTTAGTCCCGGTATCCCTACCTGATGCTCCGTTGTTGGCCTGGCACCCCTACCCGATATGCTGGGGTAGTACCGGTACCCCCACCGGTACTCTGCGGTAGTATTGGTACACCCACCGGTACTCCAGGGTAGTACCTGAACCCTTACTGGTTCGCTGGGGTACACCTGCTGACCTTACGGGCGTGCTCTGTAGACCAGACATTCCTACCTGACCCTCCGTTTTAGGCCCGGTATCCCTACCTGATGCTCTGCGGTAGGCCTGGCCCCCTACCCGACAATCTGGCGTAGTACCGATACACCCACCGGTATTCCGCGGTAGTTTTGCTATACCCACCGGTACTCCTGGATTGTACCGGAACCCTTACTGGTGCGCCGGGGTACACCTGCTGACCCTACGGGCGCGCCGCTTTACGCCCACCCTTCCTACCTGACCCTCCGGGGTAGGCCTGGTATACCTACCCGATGTTTCGAGGTAGAACCGGTTCCCCCACCGGTACTCTGGGGTTGGAACGGAACCCTTTGTGATGCGCCAGAGAACACCAGCTGTCCCTTCGTGCGTGCTGGACTAGACCCGGCCTCCCTACCGGACCCCACAGGTTAGACCCGCTATCCCTACCTGATTCTCCGCATCAGGCTTGGCACCCATACCTGATGTTCTGGGGTAGTAGCGGTACACCCACCGTTACTCTGCGGTAGTATCGGTACACCCACCGGTACTCCGGGGTAGTACGTGAACCCTTACTGGTTCACTGGGGTACACCTCATGACGTTACTGGTGCGCGGTGTAGACCAGACATTCCTCCCTGACCCTCCGTTTTAGGCCCGGTATCCCTACCTGATGCTCCGTTGTTGGCCTGGCACCCCTACCCGATATGCTGGGGTAGTACCGGTACCCCCACCGGTACTCTGCGGTAGTATTGGTACACCCACCGGTACTCCAGGGCAGTACCTGAACCCTTACTGGTTCTCTGGGGTACACCTGCTGACCTTACGGGCGTGCTGTGTAGACCAGACATTCCTACCTGACCCTCCAGGCTAGGCCCAGTATCCCTACCTGATGCTCTGCGGTAGGCCTGGCCCACTACCCGACAATCTGGCGTAGTACCGGTACACCCACCGGTATTCCGCGGTAGTTTTGCTATACCCACCGGTACTCCTGGATTGTACCGGAACCCTTACTGGTGCGCCGGGGTACACCTGCTGACCCTACGGGCACTCTGCTTTGGACCCACCCTTCCTACCTGACCCTCCGGCGTAGGCCTGGTATACCTACCCGATGTTTCGAGGTAGAACCGGTTCCCCCACCGGTACTCTGGGGTTGGAACGGAACCCTTTGTGATGCGCCAGAGAACACCAGCTGTCCCTTCGTGCGCGCTGGACTAGACCCGGCCTCCCTACCGGACCCCACAGGTTACACCCGGTGTCCCTACCTGATGCTCCGCATTAGGCTTGGCACCCATACCCGATGTTCTGGGGTAGTAGCGGTACCCCCACCGTTACTCTGCGGTAGTATCGGTACACCCACCGGTACTCTGGGGTAGTCCGTGAACCCTTACTGGTTCACTGGGGTACACCTGCTGACGTTACGGGCACGCGGTATAGACCAGACATTCCTACCTGACGCTCCGTGTTAGACCCGGTATCCCTACCTGATGCTCCGTTGTTGGCCTGGCACCCCTACCCGATATGCTGGGGTAGTACCGGTACCCCCACCGGTACTCTGCGGTAGTATTGGTACACCCACCGGTACTCCAGGGCAGTACCTGAACACTTACTGGTTCGCTGGGGTACACCTGCTGACCTTACGGGCGTGCTCTGTAGACCAGACATTCCTACCTGACCCTCCAGGCTAGGCCCGGTATCCCTACCTGATGCTCTGCGGTAGACCAGGCCCCCTACCCGACAATCTGGGGTAGTACCGGTACACCCACAGGTACTCCGCGGTACTTTTGCTATACCCACCGGTACTCCTGGATTGTACCGGAACCCTTACTGGTGCGCCGGGTTACACCTGCTGACCCTACGGGCACACTGCTTTGGACCCACCGTTCCTACCTGACCCGCCGGGGTAGGCCTGGTATACCTACCCGATGTTTCGAGGTAGAACCGGTTCCCCCACCGGTACTCTGGGGTTGGAACGGAACCCTTTGTGATGCGCGAGAGAACACCAGCTGTCCCGTCGTGCGCGCTGGACTAGACCCGGCCTCCCTACCGGACCCCACAGGTTAGACCCGCTATCCCTACCTGATGCTCCGCATTAGGCTTGGCACCCATACCCAATGTTCTGGGGTAGAAGCGGTACCCCCACCATTACTCTGCGGTAGTATCAGTACACCCACCGGTACTCCGGGGTAGTACGTGAACCCTTACTGGTTCACTGGGGTACACCTGATGACGTTACAGGCACGCGGTATAGAATAGACATTCTTCCTGACCCTCCGTGTTAGTCCCGGTATCCCTACCTGATGCTCCGTTGTTGGCCTGGCACCCCTACCCGATATGCTGGGGTAGTACCGGTACCCCCACCGGTACTCTGCGGTAGTATTGGTACACCCACCGGTACTCCAGGGTAGTACCTGAACCCTTACTGGTTCGCTGGGGTACACCTGCTGACCTTACGGGCGTGCTCTGTAGACCAGACATTCCTACCTGACCCTCCGTTTTAGGCCCGGTATCCCTACCTGATGCTCTGCGGTAGGCCTGGCCCCCTACCCGACAATCTGGCGTAGTACCGATACACCCACCGGTATTCCGCGGTAGTTTTGCTATACCCACCGGTACTCCTGGATTGTACCGGAACCCTTACTGGTGCGCCGGGGTACACCTGCTGACCCTACGGGCGCGCCGCTTTACGCCCACCCTTCCTACCTGACCCTCCGGGGTAGGCCTGGTATACCTACCCGATGTTTCGAGGTAGAACCGGTTCCCCCACCGGTACTCTGGGGTTGGAACGGAACCCTTTGTGATGCGCCAGAGAACACCAGCTGTCCCTTCGTGCGTGCTGGACTAGACCCGGCCTCCCTACCGGACCCCACAGGTTAGACCCGCTATCCCTACCTGATTCTCCGCATCAGGCTTGGCACCCATACCTGATGTTCTGGGGTAGTAGCGGTACACCCACCGTTACTCTGCGGTAGTATCGGTACACCCACCGGTACTCCGGGGTAGTACGTGAACCCTTACTGGTTCACTGGGGTACACCTCATGACGTTACTGGTGCGCGGTGTAGACCAGACATTCCTCCCTGACCCTCCGTTTTAGGCCCGGTATCCCTACCTGATGCTCCGTTGTTGGCCTGGCACCCCTACCCGATCTGCTGGGGTAGTACCGGTACCCCCACCGGTACTCTGCGGTAGTATTGGTACACCCACCGGTAATCCAGGGCAGTACCTGAAACCTTACAGGTTCTCTGGGGTACACCTGCTGACCTTACGGGCGTGCTCTGTAGACCAGACATTCCTACCTGACCCTCCAGGCTAGGCCCAGTATCCCTACCTGATGCTCTGCGGTAGGCCTGGCCCACTACCCGACAATCTGGCGTAGTACCGGTACACCCACCGGTATTCCGCGGTAGTTTTGCTATACCCACCGGTACTCCTGGATTGTACCGGAACCCTTACTGGTGCGCCGGGTTACACCTGCTGACCCTACGGGCACACTGCTTTGGACCCACCGTTCCTACCTGACCCGCCGGGGTAGGCCTGGTATACCTACCCGATGTTTCGAGGTAGAACCGGTTCCCCCACCGGTACTCTGGGGTTGGAACGGAACCCTTTGTGATGCGCGAGAGAACACCAGCTGTCCCGTCGTGCGCGCTGGACTAGACCCGGCCTCCCTACCGGACCCCACAGGTTAGACCCGCTATCCCTACCTGATGCTCCGCATTAGGCTTGGCACCCATACCCAATGTTCTGGGGTAGAAGCGGTACCCCCACCATTACTCTGCGGTAGTATCAGTACACCCACCGGTACTCTGCGGTAGTACGTGAACCCTTACTGGTTCACTGGGGTACACCTGATGACGTTACAGGCACGCGGTATAGAATAGACATTCTTCCTGACCCTCCGTGTTAGTCCCGGTATCCCTACCTGATGCTCCGTTGTTGGCCTGGCACCCCTACCCGATATGCTGGGGTAGTACCGGTACCCCCACCGGTACTCTGCGGTAGTATTGGTACACCCACCGGTACTCCAGGGTAGTACCTGAACCCTTACTGGTTCGCTGGGGTACACCTGCTGACCTTACGGGCGTGCTCTGTAGACCAGACATTCCTACCTGACCCTCCGTTTTAGGCCCGGTATCCCTACCTGATGCTCTGCGGTAGGCCTGGCCCCCTACCCGACAATCTGGCGTAGTACCGATACACCCACCGGTATTCCGCGGTAGTTTTGCTATACCCACCGGTACTCCTGGATTGTACCGGAACCCTTACTGGTGCGCCGGGGTACACCTGCTGACCCTACGGGCGCGCCGCTTTACGCCCACCCTTCCTACCTGACCCTCCGGGGTAGGCCTGGTATACCTACCCGATGTTTCGAGGTAGAACCGGTTCCCCCACCGGTACTCTGGGGTTGGAACGGAACCCTTTGTGATGCGCCAGAGAACACCAGCTGTCCCTTCGTGCGCACTGGACTAGACCCGGCATCCCTACCGGACCCCACAGGTTAGACCCGGTATCCCTACCTGATTCTCCGCATCAGGATTGGCACGCATACCCGATGTTCTGGGGTAGTAGCGGTACCCCCACCGTTACTCTGCGGTAGTATCGATACACCCACCGGTACTCCGGGGTAGTACGTGAATCCTTACTGGTTCACTGGGGTACACCTCATGAGGTTACTGGTGCGCGGTGTAGACCAGACATTCCTCCCTGACCCTCCGCTTTAGGCCCGGTATCACTACCTGATGCTCTGTTGTTGGCCTGGCACCCCTACCCGATATGCTGGGGTAGTACCGGTACCCCCACCGGTACTCTGCGGTAGTATTGGTACACCCACCGGTACTCCAGGGTAGTACCTGAACCCTTACTGGTTCGCTGGGGTACACCTGCTGACCTTACGGGCGTGCTGTGTAGACCAGACATTCCTACCTGACCCTCCAGGCTAGGCCCGGTATCCCTACCTGATGCTCTGCAGTAGGCCTGGCCCCCTATCCGACAATCTGGGGTAGTATCGGTACACACAGAGGTACTCCTCGGTACTTTTGCTATACCCACCGGTACTCCTGGATTGTACCGGAACCCTTACTGGTGCGCCGGGGTACACCTGCTGACCCTACGGGCGTGCCGCTTTACGCCCACCCTTCCTACCTGACCCGCCGGGGTAGGCCTGGTATACCTACCCGATGTTTCGAGGTAGAACCGGTTCCCCCACCGGTACTCAGGGGTTGGAACGGAACCCTTTGTGATGCGCCAGAGAACACCAGCTGTCCCGTCGTGCGCGCTGGACTAGACCCGGCCTCCCTACCGGACCCCACAGGTTAGACCCGCTATCCCTACCTGATGCTCCGCATTAGGCTTGGCACCCATACCCGATCTTCTGCGGTAGTAGCGGTACCCCCACCGTTACTCTGCGGTAGTATCAGTACACCCACCGGTACTCCGAGGTAGTACGTGAACCCTTACTGGTTCACTGGGGTACACCTGATGACGTTACTGGCGCGAGGTGTAGACCAGACATTCTTACCTGAACCTCCGTGTTAGACCCGGTATCCCTACCTGATGCTCCGTTGTTGGCCTGGCACCCCTACCCGATATGCTGGGGTAGTACCGGTACCCCCACCGGTACTCTGCGGTAGTATTGGTACACCCACCGGTACTCCAGGGTAGTACCTGAACACTTACTGGTTCGCTGGGGTACACCTGCTGACCTTACGGGCGTGCTCTGTAGACCAGACATTCCTACCTGACCCTCCAGGCTAGGCCCGGTATCCCTACCTGATGCTCTGCGGTAGACCTGGCCCCCTACCCGACAATCTGGGGTAGTACCGGTACACCCACCGGTATTCCGCGGTACTTTTGCTATACCCACCGGTACTCCTGGATTATACCGGAACCCTTACTGGTGCGCCGGGGTACACCTGCTGACCCTACGGGCGCGTCGCTTTACGCCCACCCTTCCTACCTGACCCGCCGGGGTAGGCCTGGTATACCTACCCGATGTTTCGAGGTAGAACCGGTTCCCACACCGGTACTCTGGGGTTGGAACGGAACCCTTTGTCATGCGCCAGAGAACACCAGCTGTCCCGTCGTGCGCGCTGGACTAGACCTGGCCTCCCTACCGGACCCCACAGGTTAGACCCGGTATCCCTACCTGATGCTCCGCATTAGGCTTGGCACCCATACCCGATGTTCTGGGGTAGTAGCGCTACCCCCACCGTTACTCTGCGGTAGTATCGGTACACCCACCGGTACTCCGGGGTAGTACGTGAACCCTTACTGGTTCACTGGGGTACACCTGATGACGTTACAGGCACGCGGTATAGAACAGACATTCTTCCTGACCCTCCGTGTTAGTCCCGGTATCCCTACCTGATGCTCCGTTGTTGGCCTGGCACCCCTACCCGATATGCTGGGGTAGTACCGGTACCCCCACCGGTACTCTGCGGTAGTATTGGTACACCCACCGGTACTCCAGGGTAGTACCTGAACCCTTACTGGTTCGCTGGGGTACACCTGCTGACCTTACGGGCGTGCTGCGTAAACCAGACATTCCTACCTGACCCTCCAGGCTAGGCCCGGTATCCCTACCTGATGCTCTGCGGTAGACCTGGCCCCCTACCCGACAATCTGGGGTAGTACCGGTACACCCAGAGGTACTCCGCGGTAGTTTTGCTATACCCACCGGTACTCCTGGATTTTACCGGAAGCCTTACTGGTGCGCCGGGTTACACCTGCTGACCCTACGGGCACTCTGCTTTGGACCCACCCTTCCTATGTGACCCTCCGGGGTAGGCCTGGTATACCTACCCGATGTTTCGAGGTAGAACCGGTTCCCCCACCGGTACTCTGGGGTTGGAACGGAACCCTTTGTGATGCGCCAGAGAACACCAGCTGTCCCGTCGTGCGCGCTGGACTAGACCCGGCCTCCCTACCGGACCCCACAGGTTAGACCCGCTATCCCTACCTGATTCTCCGCATTAGGCTTGGCACCCATACCCGATGTTCTGGGGTAGTAGCGCTACCCCCACCGTTACTCTGCGGTAGTATCGGTACACCCACCGGTACTCTGGGGTAGTACGTGAACCCTTACTGGTTCACTGGGGTACACCTGATGACGTTACGGGCACGCGGTATAGACCAGACATTCCTACCTGACCCTTCGTGTTAGACCCGGTATCCCTACCTGATGCTCCGTTGTTGGCCTGGCACCCCTACCCGATATGCTGGGGTAGTACCGGTACCCCCACCTGTACTGTGCGGTAGTATTGGTACACCCACCGGTACTCCAGGGTAGTACCTGAACCCTTACTGGTTCGCTGGGGTACACCTGCTGACCTTACGGGCGTGCTCTGTAGACCAGACATTCCTACCTGACCCTCCAGGCTAGGCCCGGTATCCCTACCTGATGCTCTGCGGTAGACCTGGCCCCCTACCAGACAATCTGGGGTAGTACCGGTACACCCACAGGTACTCCGCGGTACTTTTGCTATACCCACCGGTACTCCTGGATTGTACCGGAACCCTTACTGGTGCGCCGGGGTACACCTGCTGACCCTACGGGCACACTGCTTTGGACCCACCCTTCCTACCTGACCCGCCGGGGTAGGCCTGGTATACCTACCCGATGTTTCGAGGTAGAACCGCTTCCCCCACCGGTACTCTGGGGTTGGAACGGAACCCTTTGTGATGCGCCAGAGAACACCAGCTGTCCCGTCGTGCGTGCAGGACTAGACCCGGCCTCCCTACCGGACCCCACAGGTTACACCCGGTATCCCTACCTGATGCTCCGCATTAGGCTTGGCACCCATACCCGATGTTCTGGGGTAGTAGCGCTACCCCCACCGTTACTCTGCGGTAGTATCGGTACACCCACCGGTACTCCGGGGTAGTACGTGAACCCTTACTGGTTCACTGGGGTACACCTGCTGACGTTACGGGCACGCGGTATACACCAGACATTCCTACCTGACCCTCCGTGTTAGACCCGGTATCCCTACCTGATGCTCCGTTGTTGGCCTGGCACCCCTACCCGATATGCTGGGGTAGGACCGGTACCCCCACTGCTACTCTGCGGTAGTATTGGTACACCCACCGGTACTCCAGGGCAGTACCTGAACACTTACTGGTTCGCTGGGGTACACCTGCTGACCTTACGGGCGTGCTCTGTAGACCAGACATTCCTACCTGACCCTCCAGGCTAGGCCCGGTATCCCTACCTGATGCTCTGCGGTAGACCTGGCCCCCTACCCGACAATCTGGGGTAGTACCGGTACACCCACAGGTACTCCGCGGTACTTTTGCTATACCCACCGGTACTCCTGGATTGTACCGGAACCCTTACTGGTGCGCCGGGTTACACCTGCTGACCCTACGGGCACACTGCTTTGGACCCACCGTTCCTACCTGACCCGCCGGGGTAGGCCTGGTATACCTACCCGATGTTTCGAGGTAGAACCGGTTCCCCCACCGGTACTCTGGGGTTGGAACGGAACCCTTTGTGATGCGCGAGAGAACACCAGCTGTCCCGTCGTGCGCGCTGGACTAGACCCGGCCTCCCTACCGGACCCCACAGGTTAGACCCGCTATCCCTACCTGATGCTCCGCATTAGGCTTGGCACCCATACCCAATGTTCTGGGGTAGAAGCGGTACCCCCACCATTACTCTGCGGTAGTATCAGTACACCCACCGGTACTCTGCGGTAGTACGTGAACCCTTACTGGTTCACTGGGGTACACCTGATGACGTTACAGGCACGCGGTATAGAATAGACATTCTTCCTGACCCTCCGTGTTAGTCCCGGTATCCCTACCTGATGCTCCGTTGTTGGCCTGGCACCCCTACCCGATATGCTGGGGTAGTACCGGTACCCCCACCGGTACTCTGCGGTAGTATTGGTACACCCACCGGTACTCCAGGGTAGTACCTGAACCCTTACTGGTTCGCTGGGGTACACCTGCTGACCTTACGGGCGAGCTCTGTAGACCAGACATTCCTACCTGACCCTCCGTTTTAGGCCCGGTATCCCTACCTGATGCTCTGCGGTAGGCCTGGCCCCCTACCCGACAATCTGGCGTAGTACCGATACACCCACCGGTATTCCGCGGTAGTTTTGCTATACCCACCGGTACTCCTGGATTGTACCGGAACCCTTACTGGTGCGCCGGGGTACACCTGCTGACCCTACGGGCGCGCCGCTTTACGCCCACCCTTCCTACCTGACCCTCCGGGGTAGGCCTGGTATACCTACCCGATGTTTCGAGGTAGAACCGGTTCCCCCACCGGTACTCTGGGGTTGGAACGGAACCCTTTGTGATGCGCCAGAGAACACCAGCTGTCCCTTCGTGCGTGCTGGACTAGACCCGGCCTCCCTACCGGACCCCACAGGTTAGACCCGCTATCCCTACCTGATTCTCCGCATCAGGCTTGGCACCCATACCTGATGTTCTGGGGTAGTAGCGGTACACCCACCGTTACTCTGCGGTAGTATCGGTACACCCACCGGTACTCCGGGGTAGTACGTGAACCCTTACTGGTTCACTGGGGTACACCTCATGACGTTACTGGTGCGCGGTGTAGACCAGACATTCCTCCCTGACCCTCCGTTTTAGGCCCGGTATCCCTACCTGATGCTCCGTTGTTGGCCTGGCACCCCTACCCGATATGCTGGGGTAGTACCGGTACCCCCACCGGTACTCTGCGGTAGTATTGGTACACCCACCGGTACTCCAGGGCAGTACCTGAACCCTTACTGGTTCTCTGGGGTACACCTGCTGACCTTACGGGCGTGCTCTGTAGACCAGACATTCCTACCTGACCCTCCAGGCTAGGCCCAGTATCCCTACCTGATGCTCTGCGGTAGGCCTGGCCCACTACCCGACAATCTGGCGTAGTACCGGTACACCCACCGGTATTCCGCGGTAGTTTTGCTATACCCACCGGTACTCCTGGATTGTACCGGAACCCTTACTGGTGCGCCGGGTTACACCTGCTGACCCTACGGGCACACTGCTTTGGACCCACCGTTCCTACCTGACCCGCCGGGGTAGGCCTGGTATACCTACCCGATGTTTCGAGGTAGAACCGGTTCCCCCACCGGTACTCTGGGGTTGGAACGGAACCCTTTGTGATGCGCGAGAGAACACCAGCTGTCCCGTCGTGCGCGCTGGACTAGACCCGGCCTCCCTACCGGACCCCACAGGTTAGACCCGCTATCCCTACCTGATGCTCCGCATTAGGCTTGGCACCCATACCCAATGTTCTGGGGTAGAAGCGGTACCCCCACCATTACTCTGCGGTAGTATCAGTACACCCACCGGTACTCTGCGGTAGTACGTGAACCCTTACTGGTTCACTGGGGTACACCTGATGACGTTACAGGCACGCGGTATAGAATAGACATTCTTCCTGACCCTCCGTGTTAGTCCCGGTATCCCTACCTGATGCTCCGTTGTTGGCCTGGCACCCCTACCCGATATGCTGGGGTAGTACCGGTACCCCCACCGGTACTCTGCGGTAGTATTGGTACACCCACCGGTACTCCAGGGTAGTACCTGAACCCTTACTGGTTCGCTGGGGTACACCTGCTGACCTTACGGGCGTGCTCTGTAGACCAGACATTCCTACCTGACCCTCCGTTTTAGGCCCGGTATCCCTACCTGATGCTCTGCGGTAGGCCTGGCCCCCTACCCGACAATCTGGCGTAGTACCGATACACCCACCGGTATTCCGCGGTAGTTTTGCTATACCCACCGGTACTCCTGGATTGTACCGGAACCCTTACTGGTGCGCCGGGGTACACCTGCTGACCCTACGGGCGCGCCGCTTTACGCCCACCCTTCCTCCCTGACCCTCCGGGGTAGGCCTGGTATACCTACCCGATGTTTCGAGGTAGAACCGGTTCCCCCACCGGTACTCTGGGGTTGGAACGGAACCCTTTGTGATGCGCCAGAGAACACCAGCTGTCCCTTCGTGCGTGCTGGACTAGACCCGGCCTCCCTACCGGACCCCACAGGTTAGACCCGCTATCCCTACCTGATTCTCCGCATCAGGCTTGGCACCCATACCTGATGTTCTGGGGTAGTAGCGGTACACCCACCGTTACTCTGCGGTAGTATCGGTACACCCACCGGTACTCCGGGGTAGTACGTGAACCCTTACTGGTTCACTGGGGTACACCTCATGACGTTACTGGTGCGCGGTGTAGACCAGACATTCCTCCCTGACCCTCCGTTTTAGGCCCGGTATCCCTACCTGATGCTCCGTTGTTGGCCTGGCACCCCTACCCGATATGCTGGGGTAGTACCGGTACCCCCACCGGTACTCTGCGGTAGTATTGGTACACCCACCGGTACTCCAGGGCAGTACCTGAACCCTTACTGGTTCTCTGGGGTACACCTGCTGACCTTACGGGCGTGCTCTGTAGACCAGACATTCCTACCTGACCCTCCAGGCTAGGCCCAGTATCCCTACCTGATGCTCTGCGGTAGGCCTGGCCCACTACCCGACAATCTGGCGTAGTACCGGTACACCCACCGGTATTCCGCGGTAGTTTTGCTATACCCACCGGTACTCCTGGATTGTACCGGAACCCTTACTGGTGCGCCGGGGTACACCTGCTGACCCTACGGGCACTCTGCTTTGGACCCACCCTTCCTACCTGACCCTCCGGCGTAGGCCTGGTATACCTACCCGATGTTTCGAGGTAGAACCGGTTCCCCCACCGGTACTCTGGGGTTGGAACGGAACCCTTTGTGATGCGCCAGAGAACACCAGCTGTCCCTTCGTGCGCGCTGGACTAGACCCGGCCTCCCTACCGGACCCCACAGGTTACACCCGGTGTCCCTACCTGATGCTCCGCATTAGGCTTGGCACCCATACCCGATGTTCTGGGGTAGTAGCGGTACCCCCACCGTTACTCTGCGGTAGTATCGGTACACCCACCGGTACTCTGGGGTAGTCCGTGAACCCTTACTGGTTCACTGGGGTACACCTGCTGACGTTACGGGCACGCGGTATAGACCAGACATTCCTACCTGACGCTCCGTGTTAGACCCGGTATCCCTACCTGATGCTCCGTTGTTGGCCTGGCACCCCTACCCGATATGCTGGGGTAGTACCGGTACCCCCACCGGTACTCTGCGGTAGTATTGGTACACCCACCGGTACTCCAGGGCAGTACCTGAACCCTTACTGGTTCGCTGGGGTACACCTGCTGACCTTACGGGCGTGCTCTGTAGACCAGACATTCCTACCTGACCCTCCAGGCTAGGCCCGGTATCCCTACCTGATGCTCTGCGGTAGACCTGGCCCCCTACCCGACAATCTGGGGTAGTACCGGTACACCCACAGGTACTCCGCGGTACTTTTGCTATACCCACCGGTACTCCTGGATTGTACCGGAACCCTTACTGGTGCGCCGGGTTACACCTGCTGACCCTACGGGCACACTGCTTTGGACCCACCGTTCCTACCTGACCCGCCGGGGTAGGCCTGGTATACCTACCCGATGTTTCGAGGTAGAACCGGTTCCCCCACCGGTACTCTGGGGTTGGAACGGAACCCTTTGTGATGCGCGAGAGAACACCAGCTGTCCCGTCGTGCGCGCTGGACTAGACCCGGCCTCCCTACCGGACCCCACAGGTTAGACCCGCTATCCCTACCTGATGCTCCGCATTAGGCTTGGCACCCATACCCAATGTTCTGGGGTAGAAGCGGTACCCCCACCATTACTCTGCGGTAGTATCAGTACACCCACCGGTACTCTGCGGTAGTACGTGAACCCTTACTGGTTCACTGGGGTACACCTGATGACGTTACAGGCACGCGGTATAGAATAGACATTCTTCCTGACCCTCCGTGTTAGTCCCGGTATCCCTACCTGATGCTCCGTTGTTGGCCTGGCACCCCTACCCGATATGCTGGGGTAGTACCGGTACCCCCACCGGTACTCTGCGGTAGTATTGGTACACCCACCGGTACTCCAGGGTAGTACCTGAACCCTTACTGGTTCGCTGGGGTACACCTGCTGACCTTACGGGCGTGCTCTGTAGACCAGACATTCATACCTGACCCTCCGTTTTAGGCCCGGTATCCCTACCTGATGCTCTGCGGTAGGCCTGGCCCCCTACCCGACAATCTGGCGTAGTACCGATACACCCACCGGTATTCCGCGGTAGTTTTGCTATACCCACCGGTACTCCTGGATTGTACCGGAACCCTTACTGGTGCGCCGGGGTACACCTGCTGACCCTACGGGCGCGCCGCTTTACGCCCACCCTTCCTACCTGACCCTCCGGGGTAGGCCTGGTATACCTACCCGATGTTTCGAGGTAGAACCGGTTCCCCCACCGGTACTCTGGGGTTGGAACGGAACCCTTTGTGATGCGCCAGAGAACACCAGCTGTCCCTTCGTGCGTGCTGGACTAGACCCGGCCTCCCTACCGGACCCCACAGGTTAGACCCGCTATCCCTACCTGATTCTCCGCATCAGGCTTGGCACCCATACCTGATGTTCTGGGGTAGTAGCGGTACACCCACCGTTACTCTGCGGTAGTATCGGTACACCCACCGGTACTCCGGGGTAGTACGTGAACCCTTACTGGTTCACTGGGGTACACCTCATGACGTTACTGGTGCGCGGTGTAGACCAGACATTCCTCCCTGACCCTCCGTTTTAGGCCCGGTATCCCTACCTGATGCTCCGTTGTTGGCCTGGCACCCCTACCCGATCTGCTGGGGTAGTACCGGTACCCCCACCGGTACTCTGCGGTAGTATTGGTACACCCACCGGTACTCCAGGGCAGTACCTGAACCCTTACTGGTTCTCTGGGGTACACCTGCTGACCTTACGGGCGTGCTCTGTAGACCAGACATTCCTACCTGACCCTCCAGGCTAGGCCCAGTATCCCTACCTGATGCTCTGCGGTAGGCCTGGCCCACTACCCGACAATCTGGCGTAGTACCGGTACACCCACCGGTATTCCGCGGTAGTTTTGCTATACCCACCGGTACTCCTGGATTGTACCGGAACCCTTACTGGTGCGCCGGGTTACACCTGCTGACCCTACGGGCACACTGCTTTGGACCCACCGTTCCTACCTGACCCGCCGGGGTAGGCCTGGTATACCTACCCGATGTTTCGAGGTAGAACCGGTTCCCCCACCGGTACTCTGGGGTTGGAACGGAACCCTTTGTGATGCGCGAGAGAACACCAGCTGTCCCTTCGTGCGCGCTGGACTGGACCCGGCCTCCCTACCGGACCCCACAGGTTAGACCCGCTATCCCTACCTGATGCTCCGCATTAGGCTTGGCACCCATACCCAATGTTCTGGGGTAGAAGCGGTACCCCCACCATTACTCTGCGGTAGTATCAGTACACCCACCGGTACTCTGCGGTAGTACGTGAACCCTTACTGGTTCACTGGGGTACACCTGATGACGTTACAGGCACGCGGTATAGAATAGACATTCTTCCTGACCCTCCGTGTTAGTCCCGGTATCCCTACCTGATGCTCCGTTGTTGGCCTGGCACCCCTACCCGATATGCTGGGGTAGTACCGGTACCCCCACCGGTACTCTGCGGTAGTATTGGTACACCCACCGGTACTCCAGGGTAGTACCTGAACCCTTACTGGTTCGCTGGGGTACACCTGCTGACCTTACGGGCGTGCTCTGTAGACCAGACATTCCTACCTGACCCTCCGTTTTAGGCCCGGTATCCCTACCTGATGCTCTGCGGTAGGCCTGGCCCCCTACCCGACAATCTGGCGTAGTACCGATACACCCACCGGTATTCCGCGGTAGTTTTGCTATACCCACCGGTACTCCTGGATTGTACCGGAACCCTTACTGGTGCGCCGGGGTACACCTGCTGACCCTACGGGCGCGCCGCTTTACGCCCACCCTTCCTACCTGACCCTCCGGGGTAGGCCTGGTATACCTACCCGATGTTTCGAGGTAGAACCGGTTCCCCCACCGGTACTCTGGGGTTGGAACGGAACCCTTTGTGATGCGCCAGAGAACACCAGCTGTCCCTTCGTGCGCGCTGGACTAGACCCGGCCTCCCTACCGGACCCCACAGGTTAGACCCGCTATCCCTACCTGATTCTCCGCATCAGGCTTGGCACCCATACCTGATGTTCTGGGGTAGTAGCGGTACACCCACCGTTACTCTGCGGTAGTATCGGTACACCCACCGGTACTCCGGGGTAGTACGTGAACCCTTACTGGTTCACTGGGGTACACCTCATGACGTTACTGGTGCGCGGTGTAGACCAGACATTCCTCCCTGACCCTCCGTTTTAGGCCCGGTATCCCTACCTGATGCTCCGTTGTTGGCCTGGCACCCCTACCCGATATGCTGGGGTAGTACCGGTACCCCCACCGGTACTCTGCGGTAGTATTGGTACACCCACCGGTACTCCAGGGCAGTACCTGAACCCTTACTGGTTCTCTGGGGTACACCTGCTGACCTTACGGGCGTGCTCTGTAGACCAGACATTCCTACCTGACCCTCCAGGCTAGGCCCAGTATCCCTACCTGATGCTCTGCGGTAGGCCTGGCCCACTACCCGACAATCTGGCGTAGTACCGGTACACCCACCGGTATTCCGCGGTAGTTTTGCTATACCCACCGGTACTCCTGGATTGTACCGGAACCCTTACTGGTGCGCCGGGGTACACCTGCTGACCCTACGGGCACTCTGCTTTGGACCCACCCTTCCTACCTGACCCTCCGGCGTAGGCCTGGTATACCTACCCGATGTTTCGAGGTAGAACCGGTTCCCCCACCGGTACTCTGGGGTTGGAACGGAACCCTTTGTGATGCGCCAGAGAACACCAGCTGTCCCTTCGTGCGCGCTGGACTAGACCCGGCCTCCCTACCGGACCCCACAGGTTACACCCGGTGTCCCTACCTGATGCTCCGCATTAGGCTTGGCACCCATACCCGATGTTCTGGGGTAGTAGCGGTACCCCCACCGTTACTCTGCGGTAGTATCGGTACACCCACCGGTACTCTGGGGTAGTCCGTGAACCCTTACTGGTTCACTGGGGTACACCTGCTGACGTTACGGGCACGCGGTATAGACCAGACATTCCTACCTGACGCTCCGTGTTAGACCCGGTATCCCTACCTGATGCTCCGTTGTTGGCCTGGCACCCCTACCCGATATGCTGGGGTAGTACCGGTACCCCCACCGGTACTCTGCGGTAGTATTGGTACACCCACCGGTACTCCAGGGCAGTACCTGAACCCTTACTGGTTCGCTGGGGTACACCTGCTGACCTTACGGGCGTGCTCTGTAGACCAGACATTCCTACCTGACCCTCCAGGCTAGGCCCGGTATCCCTACCTGATGCTCTGCGGTAGACCTGGCCCCCTACCCGACAATCTGGGGTAGTACCGGTACACCCACAGGTACTCCGCGGTACTTTTGCTATACCCACCGGTACTCCTGGATTGTACCGGAACCCTTACTGGTGCGCCGGGTTACACCTGCTGACCCTACGGGCACACTGCTTTGGACCCACCGTTCCTACCTGACCCGCCGGGGTAGGCCTGGTATACCTACCCGATGTTTCGAGGTAGAACCGGTTCCCCCACCGGTACTCTGGGGTTGGAACGGAACCCTTTGTGATGCGCGAGAGAACACCAGCTGTCCCGTCGTGCGCGCTGGACTAGACCCGGCCTCCCTACCGGACCCCACAGGTTAGACCCGCTATCCCTACCTGATGCTCCGCATTAGGCTTGGCACCCATACCCAATGTTCTGGGGTAGAAGCGGTACCCCCACCATTACTCTGCGGAAGTATCAGTACACCCACCGGTACTCTGCGGTAGTACGTGAACCCTTACTGGTTCACTGGGGTACACCTGATGACGTTACAGGCACGCGGTATAGAATAGACATTCTTCCTGACCCTCCGTGTTAGTCCCGGTATCCCTACCTGATGCTCCGTTGTTGGCCTGGCACCCCTACCCGATATGCTGGGGTAGTACCGGTACACCCACAGGTACTCCGCGGTACTTTTGCTATACCCACCGGTACTCCTGGATTGTACCGGAACCCTTACTGGTGCGCCGGGTTACACCTGCTGACCCTACGGGCACACTGCTTTGGACCCACCGTTCCTACCTGACCCGCCGGGGTAGGCCTGGTATACCTACCCGATGTTTCGAGGTAGAACCGGTTCCCCCACCGGTACTCTGGGGTTGGAACGGAACCCTTTGTGATGCGCGAGAGAACACCAGCTGTCCCGTCGTGCGCGCTGGACTAGACCCGGCCTCCCTACCGGACCCCACAGGTTAGACCCGCTATCCCTACCTGATGCTCCGCATTAGGCTTGGCACCCATACCCAATGTTCTGGGGTAGAAGCGGTACCCCCACCATTACTCTGCGGTAGTATCAGTACACCCACCGGTACTCTGCGGTAGTACGTGAACCCTTACTGGTTCACTGGGGTACACCTGATGACGTTACAGGCACGCGGTATAGAATAGACATTCTTCCTGACCCTCCGTGTTAGTCCCGGTATCCCTACCTGATGCTCCGTTGTTGGCCTGGCACCCCTACCCGATATGCTGGGGTAGTACCGGTACCCCCACCGGTACTCTGCGGTAGTATTGGTACACCCACCGGTACTCCAGGGTAGTACCTGAACCCTTACTGGTTCGCTGGGGTACACCTGCTGACCTTACGGGCGTGCTCTGTAGACCAGACATTCCTACCTGACCCTCCAGGCTAGGCCCGGTATCCCTACCTGATGCTCTGCGGTAGGCCTGGCCCACTACCCGACAATCTGGCGTAGTACCGGTACACCCACCGGTATTCCGCGGTAGTTTTGCTATACCCACCGGTACTCCTGGATTGTACCGGAACCCTTACTGGTGCGCCGGAGTACACTGCTGACCCTACGGGCTCGCCGCTTTACGCCCACCCTTCCTACCTGACCCTCCGGGGTAGGCCTGGTATACCTACCCGATGTTTCGAGGTAGAACCGCTTCCCCCACCGGTACTCTGGGGTTGGAACGGAACCCTTTGTGATGCGCCAGAGAACACCAGCTGTCCCTTCGTGCGCGCTGGACTAGACCCGGCCTCCCTACCGGACCCCACAGGTTAGACCCGCTATCCCTACCTGATGCTCCGCATTAGGCTTGGCACCCATACCCGATGTTCTGGGGTAGTAGCGCTACCCCCACCGTTACTCTGCGGTAGTATCGGTACACCCACCGGTACTCCGGGGTAGTACGTGAACCCTTACTGGTTCACTGGGGTACACCTGCTGACGTTACAGGCACGCGGTATAGAACAGACATTCTTCCTGACCCTCCGTGTTAGTCCCGGTATCCCTACCTGATGCTCCGTTGTTGGCCTGGCACCCCTACCCGATATGCTGGGGTAGTACCGGTACCCCCACCGGTACTCTGCGGTAGTATTGGTACACCCACCGGTACTCCAGGGCAGTACCTGAACCCTTACTGGTTCGCTGGGGTACACCTGCTGACCTTACGGGCGTGCTGTGTAGACCAGACATTCCTACCTGACCCTCCAGGCTAGGCCCGGTATCCCTACCTGATGCTCTGCGGTAGGCCTGGCCCACTACCCGACAATCTGGCGTAGTACCGGTACACCCACCGGTATTCCGCGGTAGTTTTGCTATACCTACCGGTACTCCTGGATTGTACCGGAACCCTTACTGGTGCGCCGGGGTACACCTGCTGACCCTACGGGCACTCTGCTTTGGACCCACCCTTCCTACCTGACCCTCCGGGGTAGGCCTGGTATACCTACCCGATGTTTCGAGGTAGAACCGGTTCCCCCACCGGTACTCTGGGGTTGGAACGGAACCCTTTGTGATGCGCCAGAGAACACCAGCTGTCCCTTCGTGCGCGCTGGACTAGACCCGGCCTCCCTACCGGACCCCACAGGTAAGACCCGGTGTCCCTACCTGATGCTCCGCATTAGGCTTGGCACCCATACCCGATGTTCTGGGTTAGTAGCGGTACCCCCACCGATACTCTGCGGTAGTATCGGTACACCCACCGGTACTCCGGGGTAGTACGTGAACCCTTACTGGTTCACTGGGGTACACCTGATGACGTTACAGGCACGCGGTATAGAACAGACATTCTTCCTGACCCTCCGTGTTAGTCCCGGTATCCCTACCTGATGCTCCGTTGTTGGCATGGCACCCCTACCTGATATGCTGGGGTAGTACCGGTACCCCCACCGGTACTCTGCGGTAGTATTGGTACACCCACCGGTACTCCAGGGTAGTACCTGAACCCTTACTGGTTCGCTGGGGTACACCTGCTGACCTTACGGGCGTGCTGCGTAGACCAGACATTCCTACCTGACCCTCCAGGCTAGGCCCGGTATCCCTACCTGATGCTCTGCGGTAGGCCTGGCCCCCTACCCGACAATCTGGGGTAGTATCGGTACACACAGAGGTACTCCGCGGTACTTTTGCTATACCCACCGGTACTCCTGGATTGTACCGGAACCCTTACTGGTGCGCCGGGGTACACCTGCTGACCCTACGGGCGCGCCGCTTTACGCCCACCCTTCCTACCTGACCCGCCGGGGTAGGCCTGGTATACCTACCCGATGTTTCGAGGTAGAACCGGTTCCCCCACCGGTACTCTGGGGTTGGAACGGAACCCTTTCTGATGCGCCAGAGAACACCAGCTGTCCCTTCGTGCGCGCTGGACTAGACCCGGCCTCCCTACCGGACCCCACAGGTTAGACCCGCTATCCCTACCTGATGCTCCGCATTAGGCTTGGCACCCATACCCGATGTTCTGCGGTAGTAGCGGTACCCCCACCGTTACTCTGCGGTAGTATCAGTACACCCACAGGTACTCCGAGGTAGTACGTGAACCCTTACTGGTTCACTGGGGTACCCCTGGTGACGTTACTGGCGCGAGGTGTAGACCAGACATTCTTACCTGAACCTCCGTGTTAGACCCGGTATCCCTACCTGATGCTCCGTTGTTGGCCTGGCACCCCTACCCGATATGCTGGGGTAGTACCGGTACCCCCACCGGTACTCTGCGGTAGTATTGGTACACCCACCGGTACTCCAGGGCAGTACCTGAACACTTACTGGTTCGCTGGGGTACACCTGCTGACCTTACGGGCGTGCTCTATAGACCAGACATTCCTACCTGACCCTCCAGGCTAGGCCCGGTATCCCTACCTGATGCTCTGCGGTAGACCTGGCCCCCTACCCGACAATCTGGGGTAGTACCGGTACACACACACGTATTCCGCGGTAGTTTTGCTATACCCACCGGTACTCCTGGATTATACCAGAACCCTTACTGGTGCGCCGGGGTACACCTGCTGACCCTACGGGCGCGTCGCTTTACGCCCACCCTTCCTACCTGACCCGCCGGGGTAGGCCTGGTATACCTACCCGATGTTTCGAGGTAGAACCGGTTCCCCCACCGGTACTCTGGGGTTGGAACGGTACCCTTTGTGATGCGCCAGAGAACACCAGGTGTCCCGTCGTGCGCGCTGGACTAGACCCGGCCTCCCTACCGGACCCCACAGGTTAGACCCGCTATCCCTACCTGATGCTCCGCATTAGGCTTGGCACCCATACCCGATGTTCTGGGGTAGTAGCGCTACCCCCACCGTTACTCTGCGGTAGTATCGGTACACCCACCGGTACTCCGGGGTAGTACGTGAACCCTTACTGGTTCACTGGGGTACCCCTGGTGACGTTAATGGCGCGAGGTGTAGACCAGACATTCCTACCTGACCCTCCGTTTTAGTCCCGGTATCCCTACCTGATGCTCCGTTGTTGGCCTGGCACCCCTACCCGATATGCTGGGGTAGTACCGGTACCCCCACTGCTACTCTGCGGTAGTATTGGTACACCCACCGGTACTCCAGGGCAGTACCTGAACACTTACTGGTTCGCTGGGGTACACCTGCTGACCTTACGGGCGTGCTGTGTAGACCAGACATTCCTACCTGACCCTCCAGGCTAGGCCCGGTATCCCTACCTGATGCTCTGCGGTAGACCTGGCCCCCTACCTGACAATCTGGGGTAGTACCGGTACACCCACAGGTACTCCGCGGTACTTTTGCTATACCCACCGGTACTCCTGGATTGTACCGGAACCCGTACTGGTGCGCCGGGGTACACCTGCTGACCCTACGGGCACACTGCTTTGGACCCACCCTTCCTACCTGACCCGCCGCGGTAGGCCTGGTATACCTACCCGATGTTTCGAGGTAGAACCGCTTCCCCCACCGGTACTCTGGGGTTGGAACGGAACCCTTTGTGATGCGCCAGAGAACACCAGCTGTCCCTTCGTGCGCGCTGGACTAGACATGGCCTCCCTACCGGACCCCACAGGTTACACCCGGTATCCCTACCTGATGCTCCGCATTAGGCTTGGCACCCATACCCGATGTTCTGGGGTAGTAGCGCTACCCCCACCGTTACTCTGCGGTAGTATCGGTACACCCACCGGTACTCCGGGGTAGTACGTGAACCCTTACTGGTTCACTGGGGTACACCTGCTGACGTTACAGGCACGCGGTATAGAACAGACATTCTTCCTGACCCTCCGTGTTAGTCCCGGTATCCCTACCTGATGCTCCGTTGTTGGCCTGGCACCCCTACCCGATATGCTGGGGTAGTACCGGTACCCCCACCGGTACTCTGCGGTAGTATTGGTACACCCACCGGTACTCCAGGGCAGTACCTGAACCCTTACTGTTTCGCTGGGGTACACCTGCTGACCTTACGGGCGTGCTCTGTACACCAGACATTCCTACCTGACCCTCCAGGCTAGGCCCGGTATCCCTACCTGATGCTCTGCGGTAGACCTGGCCCCCTACCAGACAATCTGGGGTAGTACCGGTACACCCAGAGGTACTCCGCGGTACTTTTGCTATACCCACCGGTACTCCTGGATTGTACCGGAACCCTTACTGGTGCGCCGGGGTACACCTGCTGACCCTACGGGCACACTGCTTTGGACCCACCGTTCCTACCTGACCCGCCGGGGTAGGCCTGGTATACCTACCCGATGTTTCGAGGTAGAACCGGTTCCCCCACCGGTACTCTGGGGTTGGAACGGAACCCTTTGTGATGCGCCAGAGAACACCAGCTGTCCCGTCGTGTGCGCTGCACTAGACCCGGCCTCCCTACCGGACCCCACAGGTTAGACCCGGTATCCCTACCTGATGCTCCGCATTAGGCTTGGCACCCATACCCAATGTTCTGGGGTAGAAGCGGTACCCCCACCATTACTCTGCGGTAGTATCAGTACACCCACCGGTACTCTGCGGTAGTACGTGAACCCTTACTGGTTCACTGGGGTACACCTGATGACGTTACAGGCACGCGGTATAGAATAGACATTCTTCCTACCCTCCGTGTTAGTCCCGGTATCCCTACCTGATGCTCCGTTGTTGGCCTGGCACCCCTACCCGATATGCTGGGGTAGTACCGGTACCCCCACCGGTACTCTGCGGTAGTATTGGTACACCCACCGGTACTCCAGGGTAGTACCTGAACCCTTACTGGTTCGCTGGGGTACACCTGCTGACCTTACGGGCGTGCTCTGTAGACCAGACATTCCTACCTGACCCTCCGTTTTAGGCCCGGTATCCCTACCTGATGCTCTGCGGTAGGCCTGGCCCCCTACCCGACAATCTGGGGTAGTACCGGTACACCCACAGGTACTCCGCGGTACTTTTGCTATACCCACCGGTACTCCTGGATTGTACCGGAACCCTTACTGGTGCGCCGGGTTACACCTGCTGACCCTACGGGCACACTGCTTTGGACCCACCCTTCCTACCTGACCCGCCGGGGTAGGCCTGGTATACCTACCCGATGTTTCGAGGTAGAACCGGTTCCCCCACCGGTACTCTGGGGTTGGAACGGAACCCTTTGTGATGCGCCAGAGAACACCAGCTGTCCCTTCGTGCGTGCTGGACTAGACCCGGCCTCCCTACCGGACCCCACAGGTTAGACCTGCTATCCCTACCTGATTCTCCGCATCAGGCTTGGCACCCATACCTGATGTTCTGGGGTAGTAGCGGTACACCCACCGTTACTCTGCGGTAGTATCGGTACACCCACCGGTACTCCGGGGTAGTACGTGAACCCTTACTGGTTCACTGGGGTACACCTGCTGACGTTCCTGGCGCGCGGTGTAGACCAGACATTCCTCCCTGACCCTCCGCTTTAGGCCCGGTATCCCTACCTGATGCTCCGTTGTTGGCCTGGCACCCCTACCCGATATGCTGGGGTAGTACCGGTACCCCCACCGCTACTCTGCGGTAGTATTGGTACACCCACCGGTACTCCAGGGCAGTACCTGAACCCTTACTGGTTCGCTGGGGTACACCTGCTGACCTTACGGGCGTGCTGTGTAGACCAGACATTCCTACCTGACCCTCCAGGCTAGGCCCCGTATCCCTACCTGATGCTCTGCGGTAGGCCTGGCCCCCTATCCGACAATCTGGGGTACTACCGGTACACCCACCGGTATTCCGCGGTAGTTTTGCTATACCCACCGGTACTACTGGATTGTACCGGAACCCTTACTGGTGCGCCGGGGTACACCTGCTGACCCTACGGGCACACTGGTTTGGACCCACCCTTCCTACCTGACCCGCCGGGATAGGCCTGGTATACCTACCCGATGTTTCGAGGTAGAACCGGTTCCCCCACCGGTACTCTGGGGTTGGAACGGAACCCTTTGTGATGCGCCAGAGAACACCAGCTGTCCCTTCGTGCGCGCTGGACTAGACCTGGCCTCCCTACCGGACCCCACATGTTACACCCGGTATCCCTACCTGATGCTCCGCATTAGGCTTGGCACCCATACCCGATGTTCTGGGGTAGTAGCGCTACCCCCACCGTTACTCTGCGGTAGTATCGGTACACCCACCGGTACTCCGGGGTAGTACGTGAACCCTTACTGGTTCACTGGGTTACACCTGCTGACGTTACGGGCACGCGGTATACACCAGACATTCCTACCTGACCCTCCGTGTTAGACCCGGTATCCCTACCTGATGCTCCGTTGTTGGCCTGGCACCCCTACCCGATATGCTGGGGTAGTACCGGTACCCCCACCGCTACTCTGCGGTAATATTGGTACACCCACCGGTACTCCAGGGTAGTACCTGAACTCTTACTGGTTCGCTGGGGTACACCTGCTGACCTTACGGGCGTGCTGTGTAGACCAGACATTCCTACCTGACCCTCCAGGCTAGGCCCGGTATCCCTACCTGATGCTCTGCGGTAGGCCTGGCCCCCTACCCGACAATCTGGGGTAGTACCGGTACACCCACAGGTACTCCGCGGTACTTTTGCTATACGAACCGGTACTCCTGGATTGTACCGGAACCCTTACTGGTGCGCCGGGGTACACCTGATGATCCTACAGGCGCACCGCTTTACGCCCACCCTTCCTACCTGACCCGCCGGAGTAGACCCGGTATTCCTACCCGATGTTTCGAGGTAGAACCCGTTCCCCCACCAGTACTCTGGGGTTGGAACGGAACCCTTTGTGATGCGCCAGAGAACACCAGCTGTCCCTTCGTGCGCGCTGGACTAGACCCGGCCTCCCTACTGGACCCCACAGGTTAGACCCGGTATCCCTACCTGATGCTCCGCATTAGGCTTGGCACACATAACCGATCTTCTGGACTAGTAGTGGCACTCCCACCGTTACTCTGCGGTAGTATCGGTACAGCCACCGGTACTACGAGATTGTACGTGAACCCTTACTGGTTCACTGGGGTACACCTGATGACATTAATGGCGCGCGGTGTAGACCAGACATTCCGACCTGACCCTCCGTGTTAGGCCCGGTATCCCTACCTGATGCTCCGTTGTTGGCCTGGCACCCCTACCCGATATGCTGGGGTAGTACCGGTACCCCCACCGGTACTCTGCAGTAGTATCGGTACACCCACCGGTACTCCAGGGTAGTACCTGAACACTTACTGGTTCGCTGCGGTACACCTGCTGAACTTACGGGCCCGCGGTATAGACCAGAAAGTCCTACCTGACCCTCCAGGCTAGGCCCGGTATCCCTACCTGATGCTCTGCGGTAGGCCTGGCCCCCTATTAAACAACCTGGGGTAGTACCGGTACACCCTCTGGTACTCCGCGGTAGGTTTGCTATACCCTCCGGTTCTCCTGGATTGTACCGGAACCCTTACTGGTGCGCCGGGGTACACCTGCTGACCCTACGGGCGCGACGCTTTACGCCCACCCTTCCTACCTGACCCGCCGGAGTAGGCACAGTATATATACCCGATGTTTCGAGGTAGAACCGGTTCCCCCACCGGTACTCTGGGGTTGGAACGGAAACCTTTGTGATGCGCCAGAGAACACCAGCTGTCCCTTTGTGCGCGCAGGACTAGACCCGGCCTCCCTACCGGACCCCACAGGTTACACCCGGTATCCCTACCTGATGCTCCGTTGTTGGCCTGGCACCCCTACCCGATATGCTGGGGTAGTAGCGGTACCCCCACCGTTACTCTGCGGTAGTATTGGTACACCCACCGGTACTCCGGGGTAGTACGTGAACCCTTACTGGTTCACTGGGGTACACATGATGACGTTACTTGTGCGCGGTGTAGACCAGACATTCCTACCTGAAACTCCGTTTTAGGCCGGGTATCCCTACCTGATGCTCCGTTGTTGGCCTGGCACCCCTACCCGATATGCTGGGGTAGTACCGGTACCCCCAACGGTACTCTGCGGTAGTATTGGTACACCCACCGGTACTCCAGGGTAGTACCTGAACCCTTACTGGTTCGCTGGGGTACACCTGCTGACCTTACGGGCGTGCTGTGTAGACCAGACATTCCTACCTGACCCTCCAGGCTAGGCCCGGTATCCCTACCTGATGCTCTGCGGTAGGCCTGGCCCCCTACCCGACAATCCCGGTTAGTACCGGTACACCCACTGGTACTCCGCAGTAGTTTTGCTATACCCACCGGTACTCCTGGATTGTACCGGAACACTTACTGGTGCGCCGGGGTACACCTCCTGATCCTACGGGCGCCCCGCTTTACGCCTACCCTTCCTACATGACCCGCCGGAGTAGGCCCGGTATACGTACCCGATGTTTCGAGGTAGAACCCGTTCCCCCACCAGTACTCTGGGGTTGGAACGGAACCCTTTGTGATGCGCCAGAGAACACCAGCTGTCCCTTCGTGCGCGCTGGACTAGACCCGGCCTCCCTACCGGACCCCACAGGTTACACCCGGTATCCCTACCTGATGCTCCGCATTAGGCTTGGCACCCATACCCGATTTTCTGCGGTAGTAGCGGTACCCCCACCGTTACTCTGCAATAGTATCGTTACACCCACCGGTATTCCGGGGTAGTACGTGAACCCTTACTGGTTCACTGGGGTACACCTGATGACGTTACAGGCACGCGCTATAGAACAGACATTCTTCCTGACCCTCCGTGTTAGTCCCGATATCCCTACCTGATGCTCCGTTGTTGGACTGGCACCCATACCCGATATGGTGGGGTAGTACCGGTACCCCCACCGGTACTCTGCGGTAGTATTGGTACACCCACCGTTAATCCAGGGCAGTACCTGAACACTTACTGGTTCGCTGGGGTACACCTGCTGACCTTACGGGCGTGCTCTGTAGACCAGACATTCCTACCTGACCCTCCAGGCTAGGCCCGGTATCCCTACCTGATGCTCTGCGGTAGGCCTGCCCCCCTACCCGACAATCTGTGGTAGTATCGGTACACACAGAGGTACTCCGCGGTAATTTTGCTATACCCGGCAGTACTCCTGTATTGTACCGGAACCCTTACTGGTGCGCCGGGGTACACCTGCTGACAGTACGGGCGCGCCGATTTACGCCCACCCTTCCTACCTGACCCGCCGTGGTAGGCCTGGTATATCTACCCGATGTTTCAAGGTAGAACCGGTTGCCCCACCGGTACTCTGGGGTTGGAACAGAACCCTTTGTGATGTGTCAGAGAACACCAGCTGTCCCATCGTGCGCGCTGGAGTAGACCTCGCCTCCCTACCGGACCCTACAGGTTAGACCCGCTATCCCTACCTGATGCTCCGCATTAGGCTTGGCACCCATACCCGATGTTCCGGGGTAATAGCGGTACCCCCACTGTTACTCTGCGGTAATATCGGTACACCCACCGGTACTCCGGGGTAGTACGTGAACCCTTACTGGTTCACTGGGGTACACCTGATGAAGTTACGGGCACACGGTATAGACCAGACATTCCTACCTGACCCTCCGTGTTAGTCCCGGTATCCCTACCTGATGCTCCGTTGTTGGCCTGGCACCCCTACCCGATATGCTGGGGTAGTACCGGTACCCCCACCGGTACTCTGCGGTAGTATTGGTACACCCACCGGTACTCCGGGGTAGTACGTGAACCCTTACTGGTTCACTGGGGTACACCTGATGACGTTACTGGCGCGCGGTGTAGACCAGACATTCCTACCTGACCCTCCGTTTTAGGCCCGGTATCCCTACCTGATGCTCCGTTGTTGGCCTGGCACCCATACCCGATATGCTGGGGTAGTACCGGTACCCCCACGGGTACTCTGCGGTAGTATTGGTACACCCACCGGTACTCCAGGGTAGTACCTGAACCCTTACTGGTTCGCTGGGGTACACCTGCTGACCTTACGGGCATGCTGTGTAGACCAGACATTCCTACCTGACCCTCCAGGCTAGGCCCGGTATCCCTACCTGATGCTCTGCGGTAGGCCTGGCCCCCTACCCGACAATCTGGGGTAGTACCGGTACACCCACCGGTATTCCGCGGTAGTTTTGCTATACCCACCGGTACTCCTGGATTGTACCGGAACACTTACTGGTGCGCCGGGGTACACCTGCTGACCCTACGGGCGCGCCGCTTTACGCCCACCCTTCCTAAATGACCCGCCGGGGTAGGCCTGGTATATCTACCCGATGTTTCAAGGTAGAACCGGTTGCCCCACCGGTACTCTGGGGTTGGAACAGAACCCTTTGTGATGTGTCAGAGAACACCAGCTGTCCCATCGTGCGCGCTGGAGTAGACCTCGCCTCCCTACCGGACCCTACAGGTTAGACCCGCTATCCCTACCTGATGCTCCGCATTAGGCTTGGCACCCATACCCGATGTTCCGGGGTACTAGCGGTACCCCCACCGTTACTCTGCGGTAGTATCGGTACACCCACCGGTACTCCGAGGTAGTACGTGAACTCTTACTGGTTCACTGGGGTACACCTGATGACGTTTCGGGCACGCGGTATAGACCAGACATTCTTCCTGACCCTCCGTGTTAGTCCCGGTATCCCTACCTGATGCTCCGTTGTTGGCCTGGCACCCCTACCCGATATGCTGGGGTAGTACCGGTACCCCCACCGTTACTCTGCGGTAGTATTGGTACACCCACCGGTACTCCGGGGTAGTACGTGAACCCTTACTGGTTCACTGGGGTACACCTGCTGACGTTACTGGCGCGCGGTGTAGACCAGACCTTCCTAGCTGACCCTCCCTGTTAGGCCCGGTATCCGTACCTGATGCTCCGTTGTTGGCCTGGCACCCCGACCCGATATGCTAGGGTAGTACCGGTACCCCCACCGGTACTCTGCGGTAGTATTGGTACACCCACCGGTACTCCGGGGCAGTACCTGAACCCTTACTGGTTCGCTGGGGTACACCTGCTGACCTTATGGGCGTGCTGTGTAGACCAGACATTCCTACCTGACCCTCCAGGCTAGGCCCTGTATCCCTACCTGATGCTCTGCGGTAGGCCTGGCCCCCTACCCGACAATCTGGGGTAGTACCGCTACACCCACAGGTACTCCGCGGTAATTTTGCTATACCCACCGGTACTCCTGGATTGTACCGGAACCCTTACTGGTGCACCGGGGTACACCTGCTGACCCTACGGGCACACTGCTTTGGACCCACCCTTCCTACCTGACCCGCCGGTGTAGGCCTGGTATACCTACCCGATGTTTCTAGGTAGAACCGGTTCCCCCACCGGTACTCTGGGGTTGGAACGGAACCCTTAGTGATGCGCCAGAGAACACCAGCTGTCCCGTCGTGCGCGCTGGACTAGACCCGGCCTCCCTACCGGACCCCACAGCTTAGACCCGCTATCCCTACCTGATGCTCCGCATTAGGCTTGGCACCCCTACCCGATATGCTGAGGTAGTACCGGTACCCCCACCGGTACTCTGCGGTAGTATCGGTACACCCACCGGTACTCCGGGGTAGTACGTGAACCCTTACTGGTTCACTGGGGTACACCTGATGACGTTACGCGCACGCGGTATAGACCAGACATTCCTACCTGACCATCCGTGTTAGTCCCGGTATCCCTACCTGATGCTCCGTTGTTGGCCTGGCACCCCTACCCGATATGCTGGGGTAGTACCGGTACCCCCACCGGTACTCTGCGGTAGTATTGGTACACCCACCGGTACTCCAGGGCAGTACCTGAACACTTACTGGTTCGCTGGGGTACACCTGCTGACCTTACCGGCGTGCTCTGTAGACCAGACATTCCTACCTGACCCTCCAGGCTAGGCCCGGTATCCCTACCTGATGCTCTGCGGTAGGCCTGCCCCCCTACCTGACAATCTGGGGTAGTATCAGTACACACAGAGGTACTCCGCGGTAATTTTGCTATACCCGCCAGTACTCCTGGATTGTACCGGAACCCTTACTGGTGCGCCGGGGTACACATGCTGACCCTACGGGCTCGCCGCTTTACGCCCACCCTTCTTACCTGACCCACCGGGGTAGGCCTGGTATACCTACCCGATGTTTCGAGGTAGAACCGGTTCCCCCACCGGTACTCTGGGGTTGGAACGGAACCCTTTGTGATGCGCCAGAGAACACCAGCTGTCCCTTCGTGCGCGCTGGACTAGACCCGGCCTCCCTACCAGACCCCACAGCTTAGACCCGCTATCCCTACCTGATGCTCCGCATTAGGTTTGGCACCCATACCCGATGTTCTGGGGTAGTAGCGGTACCCCCACCGTTACTCTGCGGTAATATCGGTACACCCACCGGTACTCCGGGGTAGTACGTGAACCCTTACTGGTTCACTGGGGTACACCTGATGAAGTTACGGGCACACGGTATAGACCAGACATTCCTACCTGACCCTCCGTGTTAGTCCCGGTATCCCTACCTGATGCTCCGTTGTTGGCCTGGCACCCCTACCCGATATGCTGAGGTAGTACCGGTACCCCCACCGGTACTCTGCGGTAGTATTGGTACACCCACCGGTACTCCGGGGTAGTACGTGAACCCTTACTGGTTCACTGGGGTACACCTGATGACGTTACTGGCGCGCGGTGTAGACCAGACATTCCGACCTGACCCTCCGTTTTAGGCCCGGTATCCCTACCTGATGCTCCGTTGTTGGCCTGGCACCCATACCCGATATGCTGGGGTAGTACCGGTACCCCCACGGGTACTCTGCGGTAGTATTGGTACACCCACCGGTACTCCAGGGTAGTACCTGAACCCTTACTGGTTCGCTGGGGTACACCTGCTGACCTTACGGGCATGCTGTGTAGACCAGACATTCCTACCTGACCCTCCAGGCTAGGCCCGGTATCCCTACCTGATGCTCTGCGGTAGGCCTGGCCCCCTACCCGACAATCTGGGGTAGTACCGGTACACCCACCGGTATTCCGCGGTAGTTTTGCTATACCCACCGGTACTCATGGATTGTACCGGAACCCTTACTGGTGCGCCGGGGTACACCTGCTGACAGTACGGGCGCGCCGATTTACGCCCACCCTTCCTACCTGACCCGCCGGGGTAGGCCTGGTATACCTACCCGATGTTTCAAGGTAGAACCGGTTGCCCCACCGGTACTCTGGGGTTGGAACGGAACCCTTTGTGATGCGCCACAGAACACCAGCTGTCCCATCGTGCGCGCTGGAGTAGACCTCGCCTCCCTACCGGACCCTACAGGTTAGACCCGCTATCGCTACCTGATGCTCCGCATTAGGCTTGGCACCCATACCCGATGTTCCGGGGTACTAGCGGTACCTCCACCGTTACTCTGCGGTAGTATCGGTACACCCACCGGTACTCCGAGGTAGTACGTGAACTCTTACTGGTTCACTGGGGTACACCTGATGACGTTTCGGGCACGCGGTATAGACCAGACATTCTTCCTGACCCTCCGTGTTAGTCCCGGTATCCCTACCTGATGCTCCGTTGTTGGCCTGGCACCCCTAACCGATATGCTGGGGTAGTACCGGTACCCCCACCGGTACTCTGCGGTAGTATCGGTACACCCACCGGTACTCCAGGGCAGTACCTGAACCCTTACTGGTGCGCCGGGGTACACCTGCTGACCCTACGGGCACTCTGCTTTGGACCCACCCTTCCTACCTGACCCTCCGGGGTAGGCCTGGTATACCTACCCGATGTTTCGAGGTAGAACCGGTTCCCCCACCGGTACTCTGTGGTTGGAACGGAACCCTTTGTGATGCGCCAGAGAACACCAGCTGTCCCTTCGTGCGCGCTGGACTAGACCCGGCCTCCCTACCGGACCCCACAGGTTAGACCCGCTATCCCTACCTGATGCTCCGCATTAGGCTTGGCACCCATACCCGATGTTCCGGGGTACTAGCGGTACCTCCACCGTTACTCTGCGGTAGTATCGGTACACCCACCGGTACTCCGAGGTAGTACGTGAACTCTTACTGGTTCACTGGGGTACACCTGATGACGTTTCGGGCACGCGGTATAGACCAGACATTCTTCCTGACCCTCCGTGTTAGTCCCGGTATCCCTACCTGATGCTCCGTTGTTGGCCTGGCACCCCTAACCGATATGCTGGGGTAGTACCGGTACCCCCACCGGTACTCTGCGGTAGTATCGGTACACCCACCGGTACTCCAGGGCAGTACCTGAACCCTTACTGGTGCGCCGGGGTACACCTGCTGACCCTACGGGCACTCTGCTTTGGACCCACCCTTCCTACCTGACCCTCCGGGGTAGGCCTGGTATACCTACCCGATGTTTCGAGGTAGAACCGGTTCCCCCACCGGTACTCTGGGGTTGGAACGGAACCCTTTGTGATGCGCCAGAGAACACCAGCTGTCCCTTCGTGCGCGCTGGACTAGACCCGGCCTCCCTACCGGACCCCACAGGTTAGACCCGCTATCCCTACCTGATGCTCCGCATTAGGCTTGGCACCCATACCCGATGTTCTGCGGTAGTAGCGGTACCCCCACCGTTACTCTGCGGTAGTATCAGTACACCCACCGGTACTCCGAGGTAGTACGTGAACCCTTACTGGTTCACTGGGGTACCCCTGTTGACGTTACTGGCGCGAGGTGTAGACCAGACATTCTTACCTGAACCTCCGTGTTAGACCCGGTATCCCTACCTGATGCTCCGTTGTTGGCCTGGCACCCCTACCCGATATGCTGGGGTAGTACCGGTACCCCCACCGGTACTCTGCGGTAGTATTGGTACACCCACCGGTACTCCAGGGCAGTACCTGAACACTTACTGGTTCGCTGGGGTACACCTGCTGACCTTACGGGCATGCTGTGTAGACCAGACATTCCTACCTGACCCTCCAGGCTAGGCCCGGTATCCCTACCTGATGCTCTGCGGTAGACCTGGCCCCCTACCCGACAATCTGGGGTAGTACCGGTACACCCACCGGTATTCCGCGGTAGTTTTGCTATACCCACCGGTACTCCTGGATTATACCAGAACCCTTACTGGTGCGCCGGGGTACACCTGCTGACCCTACGGGCGCGTCGCTTTACGCCCACCCTTCCTACCTGACCCGCCGGGGTAGGCCTGGTATACCTACCCGATGTTTCGAGGTAGAACCGGTTCCCCCACCGGTACTCTGGGGTTGGAACGGTACCCTTTGTGATGCGCCAGAGAACACCAGCTGTCCCGTCGTGCGCGCTGGACTAGACCCGGCCTCCCTACCGGACCCCACAGGTTAGACCCGCTATCCCTACCTGATGCTCCGCATTAGGCTTGGCACCCATACCCGATCTTCTGCGGTAGTAGCGGTACCCCCACCGTTACTCTGCGGTAGTATCAGTACACCCACCGGTACTACGGGGTAGTACGTGAACCCTTACTGGTTCACTGGGGTACACCTGCTGACGTTACAGGCACGCGGTATAGAACAGACATTCTTCCTGACCCTCCGTGTTAGTCCCGGTATCCCTACCTGATGCTCCGTGTTTGGCCTGGCACCCCTACCCGATATGCTGGGGTAGTACCGGTACCCCCACCGGTACTCTGCGGTAGTATTGGTACACCCACCGGTACTCCAGGGCAGTACCTGAACACGTACTGGTTCGCTGGGGTACACCTGCTGACCTTACGGGCGTGCTGTGTAGACCAGACATTCCTACCTGACCCTCCAGGCTAGGCCCGGTATCCCTACCTGATGCTCTGCGATAGGCCTGGCCTCCTACCCGACAATCTGGGGTACTACCGGTACACCCACAGGTACTCCGCGGTACTTTTGCTATACCCACCGGTACTCCTGGATGGTACCGGAACCCTTACTGGTGCGCCGGGGTACACCTGCTCACCCTACGGGCACACTGCTTTGGACACACCCTTCCTGCGTGACCCTCCGGGGTAGGCCTGGTATACCTACCCGATGTTTCGAGGTAGAACCGGTTCCCCCACCGGTACTCTGGGGTTGGAACGAAACCCTTTGTGATGCGCCAGAGCACACCAGCTGTACCTTCGTGCGCGCTGGACTAGACCTGGCATCCCTAACGGACCCCACAGGTTAGACCCGGTGTCCCTACCTGATGCTCCGCATTAGGCTTGGCACCCATACCCGATGTTCTGGGGTAGTAGCGGTACCCCCACCGTTACTCTGCGGTAGTATCGGTACACCCACCGGTACTCTGGGGTAGTACGTGAACCCTTACTGGTTCACTGGGGTACACTTGATGACGTTACAGGCACGCGGTATAGAACAGACATTCTTCCTGACCCTCCGTGTTAGTCCCGGTATCCCTACCTGATGCTCCGTTGTTGGCCTGGCACCCCTACCCGATATGCTGGGGTAGTACCGGTACCCCCACCGGTACTCTGCGGTAGTATTGGTACACCCACCGGTACTCCAGGGCAGTACCTGAACACTTACTGGTTCGCTGGGGTACACCTGCTGACCTTACGGGCGTGCTCTGTACACCAGACATTCCTACCTGACCCTCCAGGCTAGGCCCGGTATCCCTACCTGATGCTCTGCGGTAGACCTGGCCCCCTACCAGACAATCTGGGGTAGTACCGGTACACCCACAGGTACTCCGCGGTACTTTTGCTATACCCACCGGTACTCCTGGATTGTACCGGAACCCTTACTGGTGCGCCGGGGTACACCTGCTGACCCTACGGGCACACTGCTTTGGACCCACCGTTCCTACCTGACCCGCCGGGGTAGGCCTGGTATACCTACCCGATGTTTCGAGGTAGAACCGGTTCCCCCACCGGTACTCTGGGGTTGGAACGGAACCCTTTGTGATGCGCCAGAGAACACCAGCTGTCCCGTCGTGTGCGCTGGACTAGACCCGGCCTCCCTACCGGACCCCACAGGTTAGACCCGGTATCCCTACCTGATGCTCCGCATTAGGCTTGGCACCCATACCCAATGTTCTGGGGTAGAAGCGGTACCCCCACCATTACTCTGCGGTAGTATCAGTACACCCACCGGTACTCTGCGGTAGTACGTGAACCCTTACTGGTTCACTGGGGTACACCTGATGACGTTACAGGCACGCGGTATAGAATAGACATTCTTCCTACCCTCCGTGTTAGTCCCGGTATCCCTACCTGATGCTCCGTTGTTGGCCTGGCACCCCTACCCGATATGCTGGGGTAGTACCGGTACCCCCACCGGTACTCTGCGGTAGTATTGGTACACCCACCGGTACTCCAGGGTAGTACCTGAACCCTTACTGGTTCGCTGGGGTACACCTGCTGACCTTACGGGCGTGCTCTGTAGACCAGACATTCCTACCTGACCCTCCGTTTTAGGCCCGGTATCCCTACCTGATGCTCTGCGGTAGGCCTGGCCCCCTACCCGACAATCTGGGGTAGTACCGGTACACCCACCGGTATTCCGCGGTACTTTTGCTATACCCACCGGTACTCCTGGATTGTACCGGAACCCTTACTGGTGCGCCGGGTTACACCTGCTGACCCTACGGGCACACTGCTTTGGACCCACCCTTCCTACCTGACCCGCCGGGGTAGGCCTGGTATACCTACCCGATGATTCGAGGTAGAACCGGTTCCCCCACCGGTACTCTGGGGTTGGAACGGAACCCTTTGTGATGCGCCAGAGAACACCAGCTGTCCCTTCGTGCGTGCTGGACTAGACCCGGCCTCCCTACCGGACCCCACAGGTTAGACCTGCTATCCCTACCTGATTCTCCGCATCAGGCTTGGCACCCATACCTGATGTTCTGGGGTAGTAGCGGTACACCCACCGTTACTCTGCGGTAGTATCGGTACACCCACCGGTACTCCGGGGTAGTACGTGAACCCTTACTGGTTCACTGGGGTACACCTGCTGACGTTCCTGGCGCGCGGTGTAGACCAGACATTCCTCCCTGACCCTCCGCTTTAGGCCCGGTATCCCTACCTGATGCTCCGTTGTTGGCCTGGCACCCCTACCCGATATGCTGGGGTAGTACCGGTACCCCCACCGCTACTCTGCGGTAGTATTGGTACACCCACCGGTACTCCAGGGCAGTACCTGAAACCTTACTGGTTCGCTGGGGTACACCTGCTGACCTTACGGGCGTGCTGTGTAGACCAGACATTCCTACCTGACCCTCCAGGCTAGGCCCCGTATCCCTACCTGATGCTCTGCGGTAGGCCTGGCCCCCTATCCGACAATCTGGGGTACTACCGGTACACCCACCGGTATTCCGCGGTAGTTTTGCTATACCCACCGGTACTACTGGATTGTACCGGAACCCTTACTGGTGCGCCGGGGTACACCTGCTGACCCTACGGGCACACTGGTTTGGACCCACCCTTCCTACCTGACCCGCCGGGATAGGCCTGGTATACCTACCCGATGTTTCGAGGTAGAACCGGTTCCCCCACCGGTACTCTGGGTTTGGAACGGAACCCTTTGTGATGCGCCAGAGAACACCAGCTGTCCCTTCGTGCGCGCTGGACTAGACCTGGCCTCCCTACCGGACCCCACATGTTACACCCGGTATCCCTACCTGATGCTCCGCATTAGGCTTGGCACCCATACCCGATGTTCTGGGGTAGTAGCGCTACACCCACCGTTACTCTGCGGTACTATCGGTACACCCACCGGTACTCCAAGGCAGTACCTGAACACTTACTGGTTCGCTGGGGTACACCTGATGACATTACTGGCGCGCAGTGTAGACCAGACATTCCGACCTGACCCTCCGTGTTAGGCCCGGTATCCCTACCTGATGCTCCGTTGTTGGCCTGGCACCCCTACCCGATATGCTGGGGTAGTACCGGTACCCCCACCGGTACTCTGCAGTAGTATCGGTACACCCACCGGTACTCCAGGGTAGTACCTGAACACTTACTGGTTCGCTGCGGTACACCTGCTGAACTTACGGGCCCGCGGTATAGACCAGAAAGTCCTACCTGACCCTCCAGGCTAGGCCCGGTATCCCTACCTGATGCTCTGCGGTAGGCCTGGCCCCCTATTAAACAACCTGGGGTAGTACCGGTACACCCTCTGGTACTCCGCGGTAGGTTTGCTATACCCTCCGGTTCTCCTGGATTGTACCGGAACCCTTACTGGTGCGCCGGGGTACACCTCCTGACCCTACGGGCGCGACGCTTTACGCCCACCCTTCCTACCTGACCCGCCGGAGTAGGCACAGTATATATACCCGATGTTTCGAGGTAGAACCGGTTCCCCCACCGGTACTCTGGGGTTGGAACGGAAACCTTTGTGATGCGCCAGAGAACACCAGCTGTCCCTTTGTGCGCGCAGGACTAGACCCGGCCTCCCTACCGGACCCCACAGGTTACACCCGGTATCCCTACCTGATGCTCCGCATTAGGCTTGGCACCCATACCCGATGTTCTGGGGTAGTAGCGGTACCCCCACCGTTACTCTGCGGTAGTATCGGTACACCCACCGGTACTCCGGGGTAGTACGTGAACCCTTACTGGTTCACTGGGGTACACCTGATGACATTACAGGCCTGCGCTATAGAACAGACATTCTTCCTGACCCTCCGTGTTAGTCCCGGTATCCCTACCTGATGCTCCGTTGTTGGACTGGCACCCCTACCCGATATGCTGGGGTAGTACCGGTACCCCCACCGGTACTCTGCGGTAGTATTGGTACACCCACCGGTACTCCAGGGCAGTACCTGAACCCTTACTGGTTCGCTGGGGTACACCTGCTGACCTTACGGGCGTGCTCTGTAGACCCGACATTCCTACCTGACTCTCCAGGCTAGGCCCGGTATCCCTACCTGATGCTCTGCGGTAGGCCTGGCCCCCTACCCGACAATCTGGGGTAGTACCGGTACACCCACCGGTATTCCGCGGTAGTTTTGCTATACCCACCAGTACTCCTGGATTGTACCGGAACACTTACTGGTGCGCCGGGGTACACCTGCTGACCCTACGGGCGTGCCGCTTTACGCCCACCCTTCCTACCTGACCCGCCGGTGTAGGCCTGGTACACCTACCCGATGTTTCGAGGTAGAACCGGTTCCCCCACCGGTACTCTGGGATTGGAACGGAACCCTTTGTGATGCGCCAGAGAACACCAGCTGTCCCTTCGTGCGTGCTGGACTAGACCCGGCCTCCCTACCGGACCCCACAGGTTAGACCCGCTATCCCTACCTGATGCTCCGCATTAGGCTTGGCACCCATACCCGATGTTCTGGGGTAGTAGCGGTACCCCCACCGTTACTCTGCGGTAGTATCAGTACACCCACCGGTACTCCGGGGAAGTACGTGAACCCTTACTGGTTCACTGGGGTACACCTGATGACGTTACAGGCACGCGGTATAGAACAGACATTCTTCCTGACCCTCCGTGTTAATCCCGGTATCCCTACCTGATGCTCCGTTGTTGGCCTGGCACCCCTACCCGATATGCTGGGGTAGTAGCGGTACCCCCACCGTTACTCTGCGGTAGTATTGGTACACCCACCGGTACTCCGGGGTAGTACGTGAACCCTTACTGGTTCACTGGGGTACACATGATGACGTTACTTGTGCGCGGTGTAGACCAGACATTCCTACCTGAAACTCCGTTTTAGGCCGGGTATCCCTACCTGATGCTCCGTTGTTGGCCTGGCACCCCTACCCGATATGCTGGGGTAGTACCGGTACCCCCAACGGTACTCTGCGGTAGTATTGGTACACCCACCGGTACTCCAGGGTAGTACCTGAACCCTTACTGGTTCGCTGGGGTACACCTGCTGACCTTACGGGCGTGCTGTGTAGACCAGACATTCCTACCTGACCCTCCAGGCTAGGCCCGGTATCCCTACCTGATCCTCTGCGGTAGGCCTAGCCCCCTACCCGACAATCCCGGTTAGTACCGGTACACCCACTGGTACTCCGCAGTAGTTTTGCTATACCCACCGGTACTCCTGGATTGTACCGGAACACTTACTGGTGCGCCGGGGTACACCTCCTGATCCTACGGGCGCCCCGCTTTACGCCTACCCTTCCTACATGACCCGCCGGAGTAGGCCCGGTATACGTACCCGATGTTTCGAGGTAGAACCCGTTCCCCCACCAGTACTCTGGGGTTGGAACGGAACCCTTTGTGATGCGCCAGAGAACACCAGCTGTCCCTTCGTGCGCGCTGAACTAGACCCGGCCTCCCTACCGGACCCCACAGGTTACACCCGGTATCCCTACCTGATGCTCCGCATTAGGCTTGGCACCCATACCCGATTTTCTGCGGTAGTAGCGGTACCCCCACCGTTACTCTGCAATAGTATCGTTACACCCACCGGTATTCCGGGGTAGTACGTGAACCCTTACTGGTTCACTGGGGTACACCTGATGACGTTACAGGCACGCGCTATAGAACAGACATTCTTCCTGACCCTCCGTGTTAGTCCCGATATCCCTACCTGATGCTCCGTTGTTGGACTGGCACCCATACCCGATATGGTGGGGTAGTACCGGTACCCCCACCGGTACTCTGCGGTAGTATTGGTACACCCACCGTTAATCCAGGGCAGTACCTGAACACTTACTGGTTCGCTGGGGTACACCTGCTGACCTTACGGGCGTGCTCTGTAGACCAGACATTCCTACCTGACCCTCCAGGCTAGGCCCGGTATCCCTACCTGATGCTCTGCGGTAGGCCTGCCCCCCTACCCGACAATCTGTGGTAGTATCGGTACACACAGAGGTACTCCGCGGTAATTTTGCTATACCCGGCAGTACTCCTGTATTGTACCGGAACCCTTACTGGTGCGCCGGGGTACACCTGCTGACAGTACGGGCGCGCCGATTTACGCCCACCCTTCCTACCTGACCCGCCGTGGTAGGCCTGGTATATCTACCCGATGTTTCAAGGTAGAACCGGTTGCCCCACCGGTACTCTGGGGTTGGAACAGAACCCTTTGTGATGTGTCAGAGAACACCAGCTGTCCCATCGTGCGCGCTGGAGTAGACCTCGCCTCCCTACCGGACCCTACAGGTTAGACCCGCTATCCCTACCTGATGCTCCGCATTAGGCTTGGCACCCATACCCGATGTTCCGGGGTAATAGCGGTACCCCCACCGTTACTCTGCGGTAATATCGGTACACCCACCGGTACTCCGGGGTAGTACGTGAACCCTTACTGGTTCACTGGGGTACACCTGATGAAGTTACGGGCACACGGTATAGACCAGACATTCCTACCTGACCCTCCGTGTTAGTCCCGGTATCCCTACCTGATGCTCCGTTGTTGGCCTGGCACCCCTACCCGATATGCTGGGGTAGTACCGGTACCCCCACCGGTACTCTGCGGTAGTATTGGTACACCCACCGGTACTCCGGGGTAGTACGTGAACCCTTACTGGTTCACTGGGGTACACCTGATGACGTTACTGGCGCGCGGTGTAGACCAGACATTCCGACCTGACCCTCCGTTTTAGGCCCGGTATCCCTACCTGATGCTCCGTTGTTGGCCTGGCACCCATACCCGATATGCTGGGGTAGTACCGGTACCCCCACGGGTACTCTGCGGTAGTATTGGTACACCCACCGGTACTCCAGGGTAGTACCTGAACCCTTACTGGTTCGCTGGGGTACACCTGCTGACCTTACGGGCATGCTGTGTAGACCAGACATTCCTACCTGACCCTCCAGGCTAGGCCCGGTATCCCTACCTGATGCTCTGCGGTAGGCCTGGCCCCCTACCCGACAATCTGGGGTAGTACCGGTACACCCACCGGTATTCCGCGGTAGTTTTGCTATACCCACCGGTACTCCTGGATTGTACCGGAACACTTACTGGTGCGCCGGGGTACACCTGCTGACCCTACGGGCGCGCCGCTTTACGCCCACCCTTCCTACATGACCCGCCGGGGTAGGCCTGGTATATCTACCCGATGTTTCAAGGTAGAACCGGTTGCCCCACCGGTACTCTGGGGTTGGAACAGAACCCTTTGTGATGTGTCAGAGAACACCAGCTGTCCCATCGTGCGCGCTGGAGTAGACCTCGCCTCCCTACCGGACCCTACAGGTTAGACCCGCTATCCCTACCTGATGCTCCGCATTAGGCTTGGCACCCATACCCGATGTTCCGGGGTACTAGCGGTACCTCCACCGTTACTCTGCGGTAGTATCGGTACACCCACCGGTACTCCGAGGTAGTACGTGAACTCTTACTGGTTCACTGGGGTACACCTGATGACGTTTCGGGCACGCGGTATAGACCAGACATTCTTCCTGACCCTCCGTGTTAGTCCCGGTATCCCTACCTGATGCTCCGTTGTTGGCCTGGCACCCCTACCCGATATGCTGGGGTAGTAGCGGTACCCCCACCGGTACTCTGCGGTAGTATTGGTACACCCACCGGTACTCCGGGGTAGTACGTGAACCCTTACTGGTTCACTGGGGTACACCTGCTGACGTTACTGGCGCGCGGTGTAGACCAGACATTCCTAGCTGACCCTCCCTGTTAGGCCCGGTATCCCTACCTGATGCTCCGTTGTTGGCCTGGCACCCCGACCCGATATGCTAGGGTAGTACCGGTACCCCCACCGGTACTCTGCGGTAGTATTGGTACACCCACCGGTACTCCGGGGCAGTACCTGAACCCTTACTGGTTCGCTGGGGTACACCTGCTGACCTTATGGGCGTGCTGTGTAGACCAGACATTCCTACCTGACCCTCCAGGCTAGGCCCTGTATCCCTACCTGATGCTCTGCGGTAGGCCTGGCCCCCTACCCGACAATCTGGGGTAGTACCGCTACACCCACAGGTACTCCGCGGTAATTTTGCTATACCCACCGGTACTCCTGGATTGTACCGGAACCCTTACTGGTGCACCGGGGTACACCTGCTGACCCTACGGGCACACTGCTTTGGACCCACCCTTCCTACCTGACCCGCCGGGGTAGGCCTGGTATACCTACCCGATGTTTCTAGGTAGAACCGGTTCCCCCACCGGTACTCTGGGGTTGGAACGGAACCCTTAGTGATGCGCCAGAGAACACCAGCTGTCCCGTCGTGCGCGCTGGACTAGACCCGGCCTCCCTAGCGGACCCCACAGCTTAGACCCGCTATCCCTACCTGATGCTCCGCATTAGGCTTGGCACCCCTACCCGATATGCTGAGGTAGTACCGGTACCCCCACCGGTACTCTGCGGTAGTATCGGTACACCCACCGGTACTCCGGGGTAGTACGTGAACCCTTACTGGTTCACTGGGGTACACCTGCTCACGTTACGCGCACGCGGTATAGACCAGACATTCCTACCTGACCATCCGTGTTAGTCCCGGTATCCCTACCTGATGCTCCGTTGTTGGCCTGGCACCCCTACCCGATATGCTGGGGTAGTACCGGTACCCCCACCGGTACTCTGCGGTAGTATTGGTACACCCACCGGTACTCCAGGGCAGTACCTGAACACTTACTGGTTCGCTGGGGTACACCTGCTGACCTTACCGGCGTGCTCTGTAGACCAGACATTCCTACCTGACCCTCCAGGCTAGGCCCGGTATCCCTACCTGATGCTCTGCGGTAGGCCTGCCCCCCTACCTGACAATCTGGGGTAGTATCAGTACACACAGAGGTACTCCGCGGTAATTTTGCTATACCCGCCAGTACTCCTGGATTGTACCGGAACCCTTACTGGTGCGCCGGGGTACACATGCTGACCCTACGGGCTCGCCGCTTTACGCCCACCCTTCTTACCTGACCCACCGGGGTAGGCCTGGTATACCTACCCGATGTTTCGAGGTAGAACCGGTTCCCCCACCGGTACTCTGGGGTTGGAACGGAACCCTTTGTGATGCGCCAGAGAACACCAGCTGTCCCTTCGTGCGCGCTGGACTAGACCCGGCCTCCCTACCAGACCCCACAGCTTAGACCCGCTATCCCTACCTGATGCTCCGCATTAGGTTTGGCACCCATACCCGATGTTCTGGGGTAGTAGCGGTACCCCCACCGTTACTCTGCGGTAGTATCGGTACACCCACCGGTACTCCGGGGTAGTACGTGAACCCTTACTGGTTCACTGGGGTACACCTGATGAAGTTACGGGCACACGGTATAGACCAGACATTCCTACCTGACCCTCCGTGTTAGTCCCGGTATCCCTACCTGATGCTCCGTTGTTGGCCTGGCACCCCTACCCGATATGCTGGGGTAGTACCGGTACCCCCACCGGTACTCTGCGGTAGTATTGGTACACCCACCGGTACTCCGGGGTAGTACGTGAACCCTTACTGGTTCACTGGGGTACACCTGATGACGTTACTGGCGCGCGGTGTAGACCAGACATTCCGACCTGACCCTCCGTTTTAGGCCCGGTATCCCTACCTGATGCTCCGTTGTTGGCCTGGCACCCATACCCGATATGCTGGGGTAGTACCGGTACCCCGACCGGTACTCTGCGGTAGTATTGGTACACCCACCGGTACTCCAGGGTAGTACCTGAACCCTTACTGGTTCGCTGGGGTACACCTGCTGACCTTACGGGCATGCTGTGTAGACCAGACATTCCTACCTGACCCTCCAGGCTAGGCCCGGTATCCCTACCTGATGCTCTGCGGTAGGCCTGGCCCCCTACCCGACAATCTGGGGTAGTACCGGTACACCCACCGGTATTCCGCGGTAGTTTTGCTATACCCACCGGTACTCATGGATTGTACCGGAACCCTTACTGGTGCGCCGGGGTACACCTGCTGACAGTACGGGCGCGCCGATTTACGCCCACCCTTCCTACCTGACCCGCCGGGGTAGGCCTGGTATATCTACCCGATGTTTCAAGGTAGAACCGGTTGCCCCACCGGTACTCTGGGGTTGGAACAGAACCCTTTGTGATGCGCCACAGAACACCAGCTGTCCCATCGTGCGCGCTGGAGTAGACCTCGCCTCCCTACCGGACCCTACAGGTTAGACCCGCTATCCCTACCTGATGCTCCGCATTAGGCTTGGCACCCATACCCGATGTTCCGGGGTACTAGCGGTACCCCCACCGTTACTCTGCGGTAGTATCGGTACACCCACCGGTACTCCGAGGTAGTACGTGAACTCTTACTGGTTCACTGGGGTACACCTGATGACGTTTCGGGCACGCGGTATAGACCAGACATTCTTCCTGACCCTCCGTGTTAGTCCCGGTATCCCTACCTGATGCTCCGTTGTTGGCCTGGCACCCCTAACCGATATGCTGGGGTAGTACCGGTACCCCCACCGGTACTCTGCGGTAGTATCGGTACACCCACCGGTACTCCGGGGTAGTACGTGAACCCTTACTGGTTCACTGGGGTACACCTGCTGACGTTACTGGCGCGCGGTGTAGACCAGACATTCCTAGCTGACCCTCCCTGTTAGGCCGGGTATCCCTACCAGATGCTCCGTTGTTGGCCTGGCACCCCGACCCGATATGCTGGGGTAGTACCGGTACCCCCACCGGTACTCTGCGGTAGTATTGGTACACCCACCGGTACTCCGGGGCAGTACCTGAACCCTTACTTGTTCGCTGGGGTACACCTGCTGACCTTATGGGCATGCTGTGTAGACCAGACATTCCTACCTGACCCTCCAGGCTAGGCCCGGTATCCCTACCTGATGCTCTGCGGTAGGCCTGGCCCCCTACCCGACAATCTGGGGTAGTACCGGTACACCCACAGGTACTCCGCGGTAATTTTGCTATACTCACCGGTACTCCTGGATTGTACCGGAACCCTTACTGGTGCACCGGGGTACACCTGCTGACCCTACGGGCACACTGCTTTGGACCCACCCTTCCTACCTGACCCGCCGGGGTAGGCCTGGTATACCTACCCGATGTTTCGAGGTAGAACCGGTTCCCCCACCGGTACTCTGGGGTTGGAACGGAACCCTTAGTGATGCGCCAGAGAACACCAGCTGTCCCTTCGTGCGCGCTGGACTAGACCCGGCCTCCCTACCGGACACCACAGGTTGGACCCGATATCCCTACCTGATGCTCCGCATTAGGCTTGGCACCCTTACCCTATGTTCTGGGGTAGTAGCGGTACCCCCACCGTTACTGTGCTGTAGTATCGGTACACCTACCGGTACTCCGGGGTAGTACGTGAACCCTTACTGGTTCACTGGGGTACACCTGCTGACGTTACTGGCGCGCGGTGTAGACCAGACATTCCTAGCTGACCCTCCCTGTTAGGCCCGGTATCCCTACCTGATGCTCCGTTGTTGGCCTGGCACCCCGACCCGATATGCTAGGGTAGTACCGGTACCCCCACCGGTACTCTGCGGTAGTATTGGTACATCCACCGGTACTCCGGGGTAGTACCTGAACCCTTACTGGTTCGCTGGGGTACACCTGCTGACCTTATGGGCGTGCTGTGTAGACCAGACATTCCTACCTGACCCTCCAGGCTAGGCCCGGTATCCCTACCTGATGCTCTGCGGTAGGCCTGGCCCCCTACCCGACAATCTGGGGTAGTACCGGTACACCCACAGGTACTCCGCGGTAATTTTGCTATACCCACCGGTACTCCTGGATTGTACCGGAACCCTTACTGGTGCACCGGGGTACACCTGCTGACCCTACGGGCACACTGCTTTGGACCCACCCTTCCTACCTGACCCGCCGGGGTAGGCCTGGTATACCTACCCGATGTTTCGAGGTAGAACCGGTTCCCCCACTGGTACTCTGGGGTTGGAACGGAACCCTTAGTGATGCGCCAGAGAACACCAGCTGTCCCGTCGTGCGCGCTGGACTAGACCCGGCCTCCCTACCGGACCCCACAGCTTAGACCCGCTATCCCTACCTGATGCTCCGCATTAGGCTTGGCACCCTTACCCTATGTTCTGGGGTAGTAGCGGTACCCCCACCGTTACTGTGCTGCAGTATCGGTACACCCACCGGTACTCCGGGGTTGTACGTGAACCCTTACTGGTTCACTGGGGTACACCTGATGACGTTACAGGCACGCGCTATAGAACAGACATTCTTCCTGACCCTCCGTGTTAGTCCCGGTATCCCTACCTGATGCTCCGTTGTTGGACTGGCACCCCTACCCGATATGCTGGGGTAGTACCGGTACCCCCACCGGTACTCTGCGGTAGTATTGGTACACCCACCGGTACTCCAGGACAGTACCTGAACCCTTACTGGTTCGCTGGGGTACACCTGCTGACCTTACGGGCGTGCTGTGTAGACCAGACATTCCTACCTGACCCTCCGTGTTAGGCCCGGTATCCCTACCTGATGCTCCGTTGTTGGCCTGGCACCCATACCTGATATTCTGGGGTAGTACCGGTACCCCCACCGGTACTCTGCAGTAGTATCGGTACACCCACCGGTAGTCCGAGGTAGTACGTGAACCCTTACTGGTTCACTTGGGTACACCTGATGACATTACTGCCGCGCAGTGTAGACAAGACATTCCTACCTGACCCTCCGTGTTAGGCCCGGTATCCCTACATGATGCTCCATTGTTGGCCTGGCACCCGTACAAGATATGATGGGGTAGTACCGGTACCCCCACCGGTACTCTGCAGTAGTATCGGTACACCCACCGGTACTCCAAGATAGTACCTGAACCCTTACTGGTTCGCTGCATTATACCTGCTGAACTTACTGGCGCGCGGTATAGACCAGACATTCCTACCTGACCCTCCAGGCTAGGCCCGGTATCTCTACCTATTGCTCTGCGGTAGGCCTGGCCCCCTACCCGACAATCTGGGGTAGTACCGGTACACCCACTGGTACTCCGCGGTAGTTTTGCTATACCCACCGGTACTCCTGGATTGTACCGGAACACTTACTGGTGCGCCGGGGTACACCTGCTGACCCTACGGGCGCGACGCATTACGCCCGCCCTTCCTACCTGACCCGCCGGAGTAGGCCCGGTATACGTACCCGATGTTTCGAGGTAGAACCGGTTCACCCACCAGTACTCTGGGGTTGGAACGGAACCCTTTGTGATGCGCCAGAGAACACCAGCTGTCCCTGCGTGCGTGCTGGACTAGACCCGGCCTACCTACAGGACCCCACAGGTTAGGCCCGGTATCCCTACCTGATGCTCCGCATTAGGCTTGGCACCTCTAACCATCTTCTGGATTAGTAGCGGTACCCCCACCGTTACTCTGCGGTAGTATCGGTACACCCACCGGTACTCCGAGGTAGTACGTGAACCCTTACTGGTTCACTGCGTTACTCCAGCTGACATTACGAGCGCGCGGTGTAGACCAGACATTCATACCTGACCCTCCGTGTTAGGCCCGGTAACCCTACCTGATGCTCCGTTGTTGGCCTGGCACCCATACCTGATATTCTGGGGTAGTACCGGTACCCCCACCGTTACTCTGCGGTAGTATCGGTACACCCACCGGTACTCTGAGGTAGTACGTGAACCCTTACTGGTTCACTTGGGTACACCTGATGACACTACTGGCGCGCGGTGTAGACAAGATATTCCTACCTGACCCTCCGTGTTAGGCCCAGTATCCCTACCTGATGCTCCATTGTTGGCCTGGCACCCGTACAAGATATGATGGGGTAGTACCGGTACCCCCACCGGTACTCTGCAGTAGTATCGGTACACCCACCGGTACTCCAGGGTAGTACCTGAACCCTTACTTGTCCGCTGCAGTACACCTGCTGAACTTACGGGCGCGCGGTATAGACCAGACATTCCTACCTGACCCTCCAGGCTAGGCCCGGTATCTCTACCTATTGCTCTGCGGTAGGCCTGGCCCCCTACCCGACAATCTGGGGTAGTACCGGTACACCCACTGGTACTCCGCGGTAGTTTTGCTATACCCACCGGTACTCCAGGGCAGTACCTGAACACTTACTGGTGCGACGGGGTACACCTGCTGACCCTACGGGCGCGACGCATTACGCCCGCCCTTCCTACCTGACCCGCCGGAGTAGGCCCGGTATACGTACCCGATGTTTCGAGGTAGAACCGGTTCACCCACCAGTACTCTGGGGTTGGAACGGAACCCTTTGTGATGCGCCAGAGAACACCAGCTGTCCCTGCGTGCGTGCTGGACTAGACCCGGCCTACCTACAGGACCCCACAGGTTAGGCCCGGTATCCCTACCTGATGCTCCGCATTAGGCTTGGCACCTCTAACCATCTTCTGGATTAGTAGCGGTACCCCCACCGTTACTCTGCGGTAGTATCGGTACACCCACCGGTACTCCGAGGTAGTACGTGAACCCTTACTGGTTCACTGCGTTACTCCAGCTGACATTACGAGCGCGCGGTGTAGACCAGACATTCATACCTGACCCTCCGTGTTAGGCCCGGTAACCCTACCTGATGCTCCGTTGTTGGACTGGCACCCATACCTGATATTCTGGGGTAGTACCGGTACCCCCACCGTTACTCTGCGGTAGTATCGCTACACCCACCGGTACTCCGAGGTAGTACGTGAACCCTTACTGGTTCACTTGGGTACACCTGATGACATTACTGGCGCGCGGTGTAGACAAGACATTCCTACCTGACCCTCCGTGTTAGGCCCAGTATCCCTACCTGATGCTCCATTGTTGGCCTGGCACCCGTACAAGATATGATGGGGTAGTACCGGTACCCCCACCGGTACTCTGCAGTAGTATCGGTACACCCACCGGTACTCCAGGGTAGTACCTGAACTCTTACTGGTCGGCCGCAGTACACCTGCTGAACTTACGGGCGCGCGGTATAGACCAGACATTCCTACCTGACCCTCCAGGCTAGGCCCGGTATCCCTACCTGATGCTTGTTGTTGGCCTGGCACCCATACCTGATATGCTGGGGTAGTACCGGTACCACACCGGTACTCTGCAGTAGTATTGGTACACCCACCGGTACTCCAGGGTAGTACCTGAACCCTTACTGGCTCTCTACGGTACACCTGCTGAACTTTACGGGCCCGCGGTATAGACCAGAAATTCCTACCTGAAAGCTACAGGCTAGGCCCGGTATCCCTACCTGATGCTCTGCGGTAGGCCTGGCCCCCTACCCGACAATCTGGGGTAGTACCGGTACACCCACTGGTACTCTGCGGTAGTTTTGCTATACCCACCGGTATTCCTGGATTGTACCGGAACACTTACTGGTACGCCGGGGTACACCTGATGATCCTACGGGCGCCCCGCTTTACGCCCACCCTTCCTACCTGACCAGCTGGAGTACACCCGGTATACCTAACCGATGTTTCGAGGTAGAACCGGTTCCCCCACAGGTACTCTGGGGTTGGAACGGAACCCTTCGTGATGCGCCAGAGAACACCAGCTGTACCTTCGTGCGTGCTGGACTAGACCCGGCCTCCCTACCGGACCCCACAGGTTAGGCCCGCTATCCCTACCTGATTCTCCGCATTAGGCTTGGCACCCATACCCGATGTTCTGGGGTAGTAGCGGCACCCCCACCGTCACTCTGCGGTAGTATCGGTACACCCACCGGTACTCCGAGGTAGTACGTGAACCCTTACTGGTTCACTGGGGTACACCTGCTGACATTACTGACGCACGGTGTAGACCAGACATTCCTACTTGACCCTCCGTGTTAGGCCCGGTATCCCTACCTGATGCTCCGTTGTTGGCCTGGCACCCATACATGATATTCTGGGGTAGCACCGGTACCCCCACCGGTACTCTGCAGTAGTATCAGTACACCCACCGGCACTCCAGGGTAGTACCTGAACACTTACTGGTTCGCTGCAGTACACCTGCTGAACTTACGGGCCCGCGGTATAGACCAGAAATTCCTACCTGACCCTCCAGGCTACGCCCGGTATCCCTACCTGATGCTCTGCGGTAGGCCTGGCCCCCTACCCGACAATCTGGGGTAGTACCGGTACACCCACTGGTACTCCGCGGTAGTTTTGCTATACCCACCGGTATTCCTGGATTGTACTGGAATGTTTACTGGTGCGCCGGGGTACACCTGCTGATCCTACGGGCGCCCCGCTTTACGCCCACCCTTCCTACCTGAACCGCCGGAGTAGACCCGGTATTCCTACCCGATGTTTCGAGGTAGAACCCGTTCCCCCACCAGTACTCTGGGGTTGGAACGGAACCCTTTGTGATGCGCCAGAGAACACCAGCTCTCCCGTCGTGCGCGCAGGACTAGACCCGGCCTCCCTACCGGACCCCACAGGTTAGACCCGCTATCCCTACCTGATTCTCCGCATTAGGCTTGGCACCCATACCCGATGTTCTGGGGTAGTAGCGGCACCCCCACCGTCACTCTGCGGTAGTATCGGTACACCCACCGGTACTCCGAGGTTGTACGTGAACCCTTACTGGTTCACTGGGGTACACCTGCTGACATTAATGGCACGCGGTGTAGACCAGACATTCCTACCTGACCCTCCGTGTTAGGCCCGGTATCCCTACCTGATGCTCCATTGTTGGCCTGGCACCCGTAAAAGATATGATGGGGTAGTACCGGTACCCACACCGGTACTCTGCAGTAGTATCGGTACACCCACCGGTACTCCAAGATAGTACCTGAACCCTTACTGGTTCGCTGCATTACACCTGCTGAACTTACTGGCGCGCGGTATAGACCAGACATTCCTACCTGACCCTCCAGGCTAGGCCCGGTATCTCTACCTATTGCTCTGCGGTAGGCCTGGCCCCCTACCCGACAATCTGGGTTAGTACCGGTACACCCACTGGTACTCCGCGGTAGTTTTGCTATACCCACCGGTACTCCAGGGCAGTACCTGAACACTTACTGGTGCGACGGGGTACACCTGCTGACCCTACGGGCGCGACGCATTACGCCCGCCCTTCCTACCTGACCCGCCGGAGTAGGCCCGGTATACGTACCCGATGTTTCGAGGTAGAACCGGTTCACCCACCAGTACTCTGGGGTTGGAACGGAACCCTTTGTGATGCGCCAGAGAACACCAGCTGTCCCTGCGTGCGTGCTGCACTAGACCCGGCCTACCTACAGGACCCCACAGGTTTGGCCCGGTATCCCTACCTGATGCTCCGCATTAGGCTTGGCACCTCTAACCATCTTCTGGATTAGTAGCGGTACCCCCACCGTTACTCTGCGGTAGTATCGGTACACCCACCGGTACTCCGAGGTAGTACGTGAACCCTTACTGGTTCACTGCGTTACTCCAGCTGACATTACGAGCGCGCGGTGTAGACCAGACATTCATACCTGACCCTCCGTGTTAGGCCCGGTAACCCTACCTGATGCTCCGTTGTTGGCCTGGCACCCATACCTGATATTCTGGGGTAGTACCGGTACCCCCACCGTTACTCTGCGGTAGTATCGCTACACCCACCGGTACTCCGAGGTAGTACGTGAACCCTTACTGGTTCACTTGGGTACACCTGATGACATTAATGGCGCGCGGTGTAGACAAGACATTCCTACCTGACCCTCCGTGTTAGGCCCAGTATCCCTACCTGATGCTCCATTGTTGGCCTGGCACCCGTACAAGATATGATGGGGTAGTACCGGTACCCCCACCGGTACTCTGCAGTAGTATTGGTACACCCACCGGTACTCCAGGGTAGTACCTGAACCCTTACTGGCTCTCTACGGTACACCTGCTGAACTTTACGGGCCCGCGGTATAGACCAGAAATTCCTACCTGAAAGCTACAGGCTAGGCCCAGTATCCCTACCTGATGCTCTGCGGTAGGCCTGGCCCCCTACCCGACAATCTGGGGTAGTACCGGTACACCCACTGGTACTCCGCGGTAGTTTTGCTATACCCACCGGTACTCCTGGATTGTACCGGAACCCTTACTGGTGCGCCGGGGTACACCTGCTGACACTACGGGCGCGCCGATTTACGCCAACCCTTCCTACCTCACCTTCCGTGTAGGCCTGGTATACCTACCCGATGTTTCAAGGTAGAACCGGTTGCCCCACAGGTACTCTGGGGTTGGAACGAAACCCTTTCTGATGCGCCAGAGAACACCAGCTGTCCCTTCATGCGCGCTGGACTAGACCCGGCCTCCCTACCGGACCCCACAGGTTATACCCGGTATCCCTACCTGATGCTCCGCATTAGGCTTGGCACCCATACCCGATCTTCTGCGGTAGTAGCGGTACCCCCACCGTTACTCTGCGGTAGTATCGGTACACCCACCGGTACTCCGGGGTAGTACGTGAACCCTTACTGGTTCACTGGGGTACACCTGATGACGTTACTGGCGCGCGGTGTGGACCAGACATTCCTACCTGACCCTCTGTGTTAGTCCCGGTATCCCTACCTGATGCTCCGTTGTTGGCCTGGCACCCCTACCCGATATGCTGGGGTAGTACCGGTACCCCCACCGGTACTCTGCGGTAGTATTGGTACACCCACCTTTACTCCAGGGTAGTACCTGAACACTTACTGGTTCGCTGGGGTAACACCTGCTGACCTTACGGGCGTGCTGTGTAGACCAGACATTCCTACCTGACCCTTCAGGCTAGGCCCGGTATCCCTACCTGATGCTCTGCGGTAGGCCTGGCCCCCTACCCGACAATCTGCGGTAGTACCGGTACACCCACAGGTACTCCGCGGTAATTTTGCTATACCCACCGGTACTCCTGGATTGTACCGGAACCCTTACTGGTGCGCCGGTGTACACCTGCTGACCCTACGGGCACACTGCTTTGGACCCACCCTTGCTAGCTGACCCGCCGGGGTAGGCCTGGTATACCTACCCGATGTTTCGAGGTAGAACCGGTTCCCCCACCGGTACTCTGGGGTTGGAACGGAACCCTTTGTGATGCGCCAGAGAACACCAGCTGTCCCTTCTTGCGCGCTGGACTAGACCCGGCCTCCCTATTGGAACCCACAGGTTAGACCCGGTATCCCTACCTGATGCTCCGCATTAGGCTTGGCACCCATACCTGATGTTCTGGGGTAGTAGCGGTACCCCCACCGTTACTCTGCGGTAGTATCGGTACAACCACCGGTACTCCGGGGTAGTACGTGAACCCTTAGTGGTTCACTGGGGTACACCTGCTGACGTTACTGGCGCGCGGTGTAGACCAGACATTCCTACCTGACCCTCCGTTTTAGGCCCGGTATCCCTACCTGTTGCTCCGTTGGTCGTCTGGCACCCCTACCCGATATGCTGGGGTAGTACCGGTACCCCCACCGGTACTCTGCGGTAGTATTGGTACACCCACCGGTACTGCAGGGTAGTACCTGAACCCTTACTGGTTCGCTGGGGTACACCTGCTGACCTTACGGGCGTGCTGTGTAGACCAGACATTCCTACCTGACCCTCCAGGCTAGGCCCGGTATCCCTACCTGATGCTCTGCGGTAGGCCTGGCCCCCTACCCGACAATCTGGGGTAGTACCGGTACACCCACAGGTACTCCGCGGTAGTTTTGCTATACCCACCGGTACTCCTGGATTGTACCGGAACCCTTACTGGTGCGCCGGGGTACACCTGCTGACCCTACGGGCGCGCCGCTTTACGCCCACCCTTCCTACCTGACCCGCCGGGGTAGGCCTGGTATACCTACCCGATGTTTCGAGGTAGAACCGGTTCCCCCACCGGTACTCTGGGTTGGAACGGAACCCTTTGTGATGCGCCAGTGAACACCAGCTGTCCCTTCGTGCGCGCTGGACTAGACCCGGCCTCCCTATCGGACCCCACAGGTTAGACCCGCTATCCCTACCTGATGCTCCGCATTAGGCTTGGCACCCATACCCGATGTTCTGGGGTAGTAGCGGTACCCCCACCGTTACTCTGCGGTAGTATCGGTACACCCACCGGTACTCCGGGGTAGTACGTGAACCCTTACTGGTTCACTGGGGTACACCTGCTGACGTTACTGGTGCGCGGTGTAGACCAGACATTCCGACCTGACCCTCCGTTTTAGGCCCGGTATCCCTACCTGATGCTCCGTTGTTGGCCTGGCACCCCTACCCGATATGCTGGGGTAGTACCGGTACCCCCACCGGTACTCTGCGGTAGTATTGGTACACCCACCGGTACTGCAGGGTAGTACCGGAACCCTTACTGGTGCGCCGGGGTACACCTGCTGACCCTATGCGCTCGCCGCTTTACGCCCACCCTTCCTACCTGGCCCGCCGTGGTAGGCCTGGTATACCTACCCGATGTTTCGAGGTAGAACCGGTTGCCCCACCGGTACTCTGGGGTTGGAACGGAACCCTTTGTGATGCGCCAGAGAACACCAGCTGTCCCTTCGTGCGCGCTGGACTAGACCCGGCCTCCCTACCGGACCCCACATGTTACACCCGGTATCCCTACCTGATGCTCCGCATTGGGCTTGGCACCCATACCCGATGTTCTGGGGTAGTAGCGGTACCCCCACCCTTACTCTGCGGTAGTATCGGTACACCCACCGGTACTCCGGGGTAGTACGTGAACACTTACTGGTTCACTGGGGTACACCTGATGACGTTACGGGCACACGGTATAGAACAGACATTCCTACCTGACCCTCCGTGTTAGTCCCGGTATCCCTACCTGATGCTCCGTTGTTGGCCTGGCACCCCTACCCGATACGCTGGGGTAGTACCGGTACCCCCACCGGTACTCTGCGGTAGTATTGGTACACCCACCGGTACTCCAGGGTAGTACCTGAACCCTTACTGGTTCGCTGGGGTACACCTGCTGACCTTACGGGCGTGCTCTGTAGACCAGACATTCCTACCTGACCCTCCAGGCTAGGCCTGGTATCCCTACCTGATGCTCTGCGGTAGGCCTGGCCCCCTACCCGGCAATCTGGGGTAGTACCGGTACACCAAGAGGTACTCCGCGGTACTTTTGCTATACCCACCGGTACTCCTGGATTGTACCGGAACCCTTACTGGTGCGCCGGGGTACACCTGCTGAACCTACGGGCGTGCCGCTTTACGCCCACCCTTCCTACCTGACCCGCCGGGGTAGGCCTGGTATACCTACCCGATGTTTCGAGGTAGAACCCGTTCCCCCACTGGTACTCTGGGGTTGGAACGGAACCCTTTGTGATGCGCCAGAGAACACCAGCTGTCCCTTCGTGCGCGCTGAACTAGACACGGCCTCCCTACCGGACCCCACATGTTACACCCGGTATCCCTACCTGATGCTCCGCATTAGGCTTGGCACCCATACCCGATGTTCTGGGGTAGTAGCGGTACCCCCACCCTTACTCTGCGGTAGTATCGGTACACCCACCGGTACTCCGGGGTAGTACGTGAACACTTAGTGGTTCACTGGGGTACACCTGATGACGTTACGGGCACACGGTATAGAACAGACATTCCTACCTGACCCTCCGTGTTAGTCCCGGTATTCCTACCTGATGCTCCGCTGTTGGCCTGGCACCCCTACCCGATATGCTGGGGTAGTACCGGTACCCCCACCGGTACTCTGCGGTAGTATTGGTACACCCACCGGTACTCCAGGGTAGTACCTGAACACTTACTGGTTCGCTGGGGTACACCTGCTGACCTTACGGGCGTGCTCTGTAGACCAGACATTCCTACCTGACCCTCCAGGCTAGGCCCGGTATCCCTACCTGATGCTCTGCGGTAGGCCTGGCCCCCTACCCGACAATCTGGGGTAGTACCGGTACACCCACAGGTACTCCGCGGTAATTTTGCTATACCCACCGGTACTCCTGGATTGTACCGGAACCCTTACTGGTGCGCCGGGGTACACCTGCTGACCCTACGGGCGCGCCGCTTTACGCCCACCCTTCCTACCTGACCCGCCGGTGTAGGCCTGGTATACATACCCGATGTTTCGAGGTAGAACCGGTTCCCCCAGCGGTACTCTGGGTTTGGAACGCAACCATTTGTGATGCGCCAGAGAACACCAGCTGTCCCTTCGTGCGTGCAGGACTAGACCCGGCCTCCCTACCGGACCCCACAGGTTACACCCGGTATCCCTACCTGATGCTCCGCATTAGGCTTGGCACCCATACCCGATGTTCTGGGGTAGTAGCGGTACCCCCACCGTTACTCTGCGGTAGTATCGGTACACCCACCGGTACTCCGGGGTAGTACGTGAACACTTAATGGTTCACTGGGCTACACCTGATGACGTTACGGGCACACGGTATAGACCAGACATTCATACCTGACCCTCCGTTTTAGGCCCGGTATCCCTACCTGATGCTCCGTTGTTGGCCTGGCACCCCTACCCGATATGCTGGGGTAGTACCGGTACCCCCACCGGTACTCTGCGGTAGTATTGGTACACCCACCGGTACTCCAGGGTAGTACCTGAACCCTTACTGGTTCGCTGGGGTACACCTGCTGACCTTACGGGCGTGCTCTGTAGACCAGACATTCCTACCTGACCCTCCAGGCTAGGCCCGGTATCCCTACCTGATGCTCTGCGCTACGCCTGGCCCCCTACCCGGCAATCTGGGGTAGTACCGGTACACCAAGAGGTACTCCGCGGTAATTTCGCTATACCCACCGGTACTCCTGGATTGTACCGGAACCCTTACTGGTGCGCCGGGGTACACCTGCTGACCCTACGGGCGTGCCGCTTTACGCCCACCCTTCCTACCTGACCCGCCGGGGTAGGCCTGGTATACCTACCCGATGTTTCGAGGTAGAACCCGTTCCCCCACTGGTACTCTGGGGTTGGAACGGAACCCTTTGTGATGCGCCAGAGAACACCAGCTGTCCCTTCGTGCGCGCTGAACTAGACCCGGCCTCCCTACCGGACCCCACATGTTACACCCGGTATCCCTACCTGATGCTCCGCATTGGGCTTGGCACCCATACCCGATGTTCTGGGGTAGTAGCGGTACCCCCACCCTTACTCTGCGGTAGTATCGGTACACCCACCGGTACTCCGGGGTAGTACGTGAACACTTACTGGTTCACTGGGGTACACCTGATGACGTTACGGGCACACGGTATAGAACAGACATTCCTACCTGACCCTCCGTGTTAGTCCCGGTATCCCTACCTGATGCTCCGTTGTTGGCCTGGCACCCCTACCCGATACGCTGGGGTAGTACCGGTACCCCCACCGGTACTCTGCGGTAGTATTGGTACACCCACCGGTACTCCAGGGTAGTACCTGAACCCTTACTGGTTCGCTGGGGTACACCTGCTGACCTTACGGGCGTGCTCTGTAGACCAGACATTCCTACCTGACCCTCCAGGCTAGGCCTGGTATCCCTACCTGATGCTCTGCGGTAGGCCTGGCCCCCTACCCGGCAATCTGGGGTAGTACCGGTACACCAAGAGGTACTCCGCGGTACTTTTGCTATACCCACCGGTACTCCTGGATTGTACCGGAACCCTTACTGGTGCGCCGGGGTACACCTGCTGAACCTACGGGCGTGCCGCTTTACGCCCACCCTTCCTACCTGACCCGCCGGGGTAGGCCTGGTATACCTACCCGATGTTTCGAGGTAGAACCCGTTCCCCCACTGGTACTCTGGGGTTGGAACGGAACCCTTTGTGATGCGCCAGAGAACACCAGCTGTCCCTTCGTGCGCGCTGAACTAGACACGGCCTCCCTACCGGACCCCACATGTTACACCCGGTATCCCTACCTGATGCTCCGCATTAGGCTTGGCACCCATACCCGATGTTCTGGGGTAGTAGCGGTACCCCCACCCTTACTCTGCGGTAGTATCGGTACACCCACCGGTACTCCGGGGTAGTACGTGAACACTTAGTGGTTCACTGGGGTACACCTGATGACGTTACGGGCACACGGTATAGAACAGACATTCCTACCTGACCCTCCGTGTTAGTCCCGGTATCCCTACCTGATGCTCCGTTGTTGGCCTGGCACCCCTACCCGATACGCTGGGGTAGTACCGGTACCCCCACCGGTACTCTGCGGTAGTATTGGTACACCCACCGGTACTCCAGGGTAGTACCTGAACCCTTACTGGTTCGCTGGGGTACACCTGCTGACCTTACGGGCGTGCTCTGTAGACCAGACATTCCTACCTGACCCTCCAGGCTAGGCCCGGTATCCCTACCTGATGCTCTGCGGTAGGCCTGGCCCCCTACCCGACAATCTGGGGTAGTACCGGTACACCCACAGGTACTCCGCGGTAATTTTGCTATACCCACCGGTACTCCTGGATTGTACCGGAACCCTTACTGGTGCGCCGGGGTACACCTGCTGACCCTACGGGCGCGCCGCTTTACGCCCACCCTTCCTACCTGACCCGCCGGTGTAGGCCTGGTATACATACCCGATGTTTCGAGGTAGAACCGGTTCCCCCAGCGGTACTCTCGGTTTGGAACGCAACCATTTGTGATGCGCCAGAGAACACCAGCTGTCCCTTCGTGCGTGCAGGACTAGACCCGGCCTCCCTACCGGACCCCACAGGTTACACCCGGTATCCCTACCTGATGCTCCGCATTAGGCTTGGCACCCATACCCGATGTTCTGGGGTAGTAGCGGTACCCCCACCGTTACTCTGCGGTAGTATCGGTACACCCACCGGTACTCCGGGGTAGTACGTGAACACTTAATGGTTCACTGGGCTACACCTGATGACGTTACGGGCACACGGTATAGACCAGACATTCATACCTGACCCTCCGTTTTAGGCCCGGTATCCCTACCTGATGCTCCGTTGTTGGCCTGGCACCCCTACCCGATATGCTGGGGTAGTACCGGTACCCCCACCGGTACTCTGCGGTAGTATTGGTACACCCACCGGTACTCCAGGGTAGTACCTGAACCCTTACTGGTTCGCTGGGGTACACCTGCTGACCTTACGGGCGTGCTCTGTAGACCAGACATTCCTACCTGACCCTCCAGGCTAGGCCCGGTATCCCTACCTGATGCTCTGCGCTACGCCTGGCCCCCTACCCGGCAATCTGGGGTAGTACCGGTACACCAAGAGGTACTCCGCGGTAATTTCGCTATACCCACCGGTACTCCTGGATTGTACCGGAACCCTTACTGGTGCGCCGGGGTACACCTGCTGACCCTACGGGCGTGCCGCTTTACGCCCACCCTTCCTACCTGACCCGCCGGGGTAGGCCTGGTATACCTACCCGATGTTTCGAGGTAGAACCCGTTCCCCCACTGGTACTCTGGGGTTGGAACGGAACCCTTTGTGATGCGCCAGAGAACACCAGCTGTCCCTTCGTGCGCGCTGAACTAGACCCGGCCTCCCTACCGGACCCCACATGTTACACACGGTATCCCTACCTGATGCTCCGCATTAGGCTTGGCACCCATACCCGATGTTCTGGGGTAGTAGCGGTACCCCCACCGTTACTCTGCGGTAGTATCGGTACACCCACCGGTACTCCAGGGTAGTACGTGAACCCTTACTGGTTCACTGGGGTACACCTGATGACGTTACTGGCGCGCGATTTAGACCAGACATTCCGACCTGACCCTCCGTTTTAGGCCCGGTATCCCTACCTGATGCTCCGTTGTTGGCCTGGCACCCCTACCCGATATGCTGGGGTAGTACCGGTACCCCCACCGGTACTCTGCGGTAGTATTGGTACACCCACCGGTAATCCAGGGCAGTACCTGAACACTTACTGGTTCGCTGGGGTACATCTGTTGACCTTACGGGCGTGCTGTGTAGACCAGACATTCCTACCTGACCCTCCAGGCTAGGCCCGGTATCCCTACCTGATGCTCTGCGGTAGGCCTGGCCCCCTACCCGACAATCTGGGGTAGTATCGGTACACCCACCGGTACTCCGCGGTACTTTTGCTATACCCACCGGTACTCCTGGATTGTACCGGAACCCTTACTGGTGCGCCGGGTTACACCTGCTGACCCTACGGGCACACTGCTTTGGACCCACCCTTCCTACCTGACCCGCCGGGGTAGGCCTGGTATACCTACCCGATGTTTCGAGGTAGAACCGGTTCCCCCACCGGTACACTGGGTTTGGAACGCAGCCCTTTGTGATGCGCCAGAGAACACCAGCTGTCCCTTCGTGCATGCTGGACTAGACACGGCCTCCCTAACGGAACCCACAGGTTACACCCGGTATCCCTACCTGATGCTCCGCATTGGGCTTGGCACCCATACCCGATGTTCTGGGGTAGTAGCGGTACCCCCACCGTTACTCTGCGGTAGTATCGGTACACCCACCGGTACTCCGGGGTAGTACGTGAACCCTTACTGGTTCACTGCGGTACACCTGCTGACGTTACTGGCGCGCGGTGTAGACAAGACATTCCTACCTGACCCTCCGTTTTAGGCCCGGTATCCCTACCTGATTCTCCGTTGTTGGCCTGGCACCCCTACCCGATATGCTGGGGTAGTACCGGTACCCCCACCGGTACTCTGCGGTAGTATTGGTACACCCACCAGTACTCCAGGGCAGTACCTGAACACTTACTGGTTCGCTGGGGTATACCTGCTGACCTTACGGGCGTGCTGTGTAGACCAGACATTCCTACCTGACCCTCCAGGCTAGGCCCGGTATCCCTACCTGATGCTCTGCGGTAGGCCTGGCCCCCTACCCGACAATCTGGGGTAGTATCGGTACACCCACAGGTACTCCGCGGTACTTTTGCTATACCACCGGTACTCCTGGATTGTACCGGAACCCTTACTGGTGCGCCGGGGTACACCTGCTGACCCTATGCGCTCGCCGCTTTACGCCCACCCTTCCTACCTGGCCCGCCGTGGTAGGCCTGGTATACCTACCCGATGTTTCGAGGTAGAACCGGTTGCCCCACCGGTACTCTGGGGTTGGAACGGAACCCTTTGTGATGCGCCAGAGAACACCAGCTGTCCCTTCGTGCGCGCTGGACTAGACCCGGCCTCCCTACCGGACCCCACATGTTACACCCGGTATCCCTACCTCATGCTCCGCATTGGGCTTGGCACCCATACCCGATGTTCTGGGGTAGTAGCGGTACCCCCACCCTTACTCTGCGGTAGTATCGGTACACCCACCGGTACTCCGGGGTAGTACGTGAACACTTACTGGTTCACTGGGGTACACCTGATGACGTTACGGGCACACGGTATAGAACAGACATTCCTACCTGACCCTCCGTGTTAGTCCCGGTATCCCTACCTGATGCTCCGTTGTTGGCCTGGCACCCCTACCCGATACGCTGGGGTAGTACCGGTACCCCCACCGGTACTCTGCGGTAGTATTGGTACACCCACCGGTACTCCAGGGTAGTACCTGAACCCTTACTGGTTCGCTGGGGTACACCTGCTGACCTTACGGGCGTGCTCTGTAGACCAGATATTCCTACCTGACCCTCCAGGCTAGGCCTGGTATCCCTACCTGATGCTCTGCGGTAGGCCTGGCCCCCTACCCGGCAATCTGGGGTAGTACCGGTACACCAAGAGGTACTCCGCGGTACTTTTGCTATACCCACCGGTACTCCTGGATTGTACCGGAACCCTTACTGGTGCGCCGGGGTACACCTGCTGACCCTACGGGCGTGCCGCTTTACGCCCACCCTTCCTACCTGACCCGCCGGGGTAGGCCTGGTATACCTACCCGATGTTTCGAGGTAGAACCCGTTCCCCCACTGGTACTCTGGGGTTGGAACGGAACCCTTTGTGATGCGCCAGAGAACACCAGCTGTCCCTTCGTGCGCGCTGGACTAGACCTGACCTCCCTACCGGACACCACAGGTTAGACCCGCTATCCCTACCTGATGCTCCGCATTAGGCTTGGCACCCATACCCGATGTTCTGGGGTAGTAGCGGTACCCCCACCCTTACTCTGCGGTAGTATCGGTACACCCACCGGTACTCCGGGGTAGTACGTGAACACTTACTGGTTCACTGGGGTACACCTGATGACGTTACGGGCACACGGTATAGAACAGACATTCCTACCTGACCCTCCGTGTTAGTCCCGGTATCCCTACCTGATGCTCCGTTGTTGGCCTGGCACCCCTACCCGATATGCTGGGGTAGTACCGGTACCCCCACCGGTACTCTGCGGTAGTATTGGTACACCCACCGGTAATCCAGGGCAGTACCTGAACACTTACTGGTTCGCTGGGGTACATCTGTTGACCTTACGGGCGTGCTGTGTAGACCAGACATTCCTACCTGACCCTCCAGGCTAGGCCCGGTATCCCTACCTGATGCTCTGCGGTAGGCCTGGCCCCCTACCCGACAATCTGGGGTAGTATCGGTACACCCACCGGTACTCCGCGGTACTTTTGCTATACCCACCGGTACTCCTGGATTGTACCGGAACCCTTACTGGTGCGCCGGGTTACACCTGCTGACCCTACGGGCACACTGCTTTGGACCCACCCTTCCTACCTGACCCGCCGGGGTAGGCCTGGTATACCTACCCGATGTTTCGAGGTAGAACCGGTTCCCCCACCGGTACACTGGGTTTGGAACGCAGCCCTTTGTGATGCGCCAGAGAACACCAGCTGTCCCTTCGTGCATGCTGGACTAGACACGGCCTCCCTAACGGACCCCACATGTTACACCCGGTATCCCTACCTGATGCTCCGCATTGGGCTTGGCACCCATACCCGATGTTCTGGGGTAGTAGCGGTACCCCCACCGTTACTCTGCGGTAGTATCGGTACACCCACCGGTACTCCGGGGTAGTACGTGAACCCTTACTGGTTCACTGCGGTACACCTGCTGACGTTACTGGCGCGCGGTGTAGACAAGACATTCCTACCTGACCCTCCGTTTTAGGCCCGGTATCCCTACCTGATTCTCCATTGTTGGCCTGGCACCCCTACCCGATATGCTGGGGTAGTACCGGTACCCCCACCGGTACTCTGCGGTAGTATTGGTACACCCACCAGTACTCCAGGGCAGTACCTGAACACTTACTGGTTCGCTGGGGTATACCTGCTGACCTTACGGGCGTGCTGTGTAGACCAGACATTCCTACCTGACCCTCCAGGCTAGGCCCGGTATCCCTACCTGATGCTCTGCGGTAGGCCTGGCCCCCTACCCGACAATCTGGGGTAGTATCGGTACACCCACAGGTACTCCGCGGTACTTTTGCTATACCACCGGTACTCCTGGATTGTACCGGAACCCTTACTGGTGCGCCGGGGTACACCTGCTGACCCTATGCGCTCGCCGCTTTACGCCCACCCTTCCTACCTGGCCCGCCGCGGTAGGCCTGGTATACCTACCCGATGTTTCGAGGTAGAACCGGTTGCCCCACCGGTACTCTGGGGTTGGAACGGAACCCTTTGTGATGCGCCAGAGAACACCAGCTGTCCCTTCGTGCGCGCTGGACTAGACCCGGCCTCCCTACCGGACCCCACATGTTACACCCGGTATCCCTACCTGATGCTCCGCATTGGGCTTGGCACCCATACCCGATGTTCTGGGGTAGTAGCGGTACCCCCACCCTTACTCTGTGGTAGTATCGGTACACCCACCGGTACTCCGGGGTAGTACGTGAACACTTACTGGTTCACTGGGGTACACCTGATGACGTTACGGGCACACGGTATAGAACAGACATTCCTACCTGACCCTCCGTGTTAGTCCCGGTATCCCTACCTGATGCTCCGTTGTTGGCCTGGCACCCCTACCCGATACGCTGGGGTAGTACCGGTACCCCCACCGGTACTCTGCGGTAGTATTGGTACACCCACCGGTACTCCAGGGTAGTACCTGAACCCTTACTGGTTCGCTGGGGTACACCTGCTGACCTTACGGGCGTGCTCTGTAGACCAGACATTCCTACCTGACCCTCCAGGCTAGGCCTGGTATCCCTACCTGATGCTCTGCGGTAGGCCTGGCCCCCTACCCGGCAATCTGGGGTAGTACCGGTACACCAAGAGGTACTCCGCGGTACTTTTGCTATACCCACCGGTACTCCTGGATTGTACCGGAACCCTTACTGGTGCGCCGGGGTACACCTGCTGACCCTACGGGCGTGCCGCTTTACGCCCACCCTTCCTACCTGACCCGCCGGGGTAGGCCTGGTATACCTACCCGATGTTTCGAGGTAGAACCCGTTCCCCCACTGGTACTCTGGGGTTGGAACGGAACCCTTTGTGATGCGCCAGAGAACACCAGCTGTCCCTTCGTGCGCGCTGAACTAGACACGGCCTCCCTACCGGACCCCACATGTTACACCCGGTATCCCTACCTGATGCTCCGCATTAGGCTTGGCACCCATACCCGATGTTCTGGGGTAGTAGCGGTACCCCCACCGTTACTCTGCGGTAGTATCGTACACCCACCGGTACTCCGGGGTAGTACCTGAACCCTTACTGGTTCGCTGGGGTACACCTGCTGACCTTACGGGCGTGCTCTGTAGACCAGACATTCCTACCTGACCCTCCAGGCTAGGCTCGGTATCCCTACCTGATGCTCTGCGGTAGGCCTGGCCCCCTACCCGACAATCTGGGGTAGTACCGGTACACCAAGAGGTACTCCGCGGTACTTTTGCTATACCCACCGGTACTCCTGGATTGTACCGGAACCCTTACTGGTGCGCCGGGGTACACCTGCTGACCCTACGGGCGCGCCGCTTTACGCCCACCCTTCCTACCTGACCCGCCGGGGTAGGCCTGGTATACCTACCCGATGTTTCGAGGTAGAACCGGTTCCCCCACCGGTACACTGGGTTTGGAACGCAGCCCTTTGTGATGCGCCAGAGAACACCAGCTGTCCCTTCGTGCATGCTGGACTAGACCCGGCCTCCCTAACGGACCCCACATGTTACACCCGGTATCCCTACCTGATGCTCCGCATTAGGCTTGGCACCCATACCTGATGTTCTGGGGTAGTAGCGGTACCCCCACCGTTACTCTGCGGTAGTATCGGTACACCCACCGGTACTCCGGGGTAGTACGTGAACCCTTACTGGTTCACTGCGGTACACCTGCTGACGTTACTGGCGCGCGGTGTAGACAAGACATTCCTACCTGACCCTCCGTTTTAGGCCCGGTATCCCTACCTGATTCTCCGTTGTTGGCCTGGCACCCCTACCCGATATGCTGGGGTAGTACCGGTACCCCCACCGGTACTCTGCGGTAGTATTGGTACACCCACCGGTACTCCAGGGCAGTACATGAACACTTACTGGTTCGCTGGGGTACACCTGCTGACCTTACGGGCGTGCTGTGTAGACCAGACATTCCTACCTGACCCTCCAGGCTAGGCCCGGTATCCCTACCTGATGCTCTGCGGTAGGCCTGGCCCCCTACCCGACAATCTGGGGTAGTATCGGTACACCCACAGGTACTCCGCGGTACTTTTGCTATACCACCGGTACTCCTGGATTGTACCGGAACCCTTACTGGTGCGCCGGGGTACACCTGCTGACCCTATGGGTTCGCCGCTTTACGCCCACCCTTCCTACCTGGCCCGCCGGGGTAGGCCTGGTATACCTACCCGATGTTTCGAGGTAGAACCGGTTGCCCCACCGGTACTCTGGGGTTGGAACGGAACCCTTTGTGATGCGCCAGAGAACACCAGCTGTCCCTTCGTGCGCGCTGGACTAGACCCGGCCTCCCTACCGGACCCCACATGTTACACCCGGTATCCCTACCTGATGCTCCGCATTGGGTTTGGCACCCATACCCGATGTTCTGGGGTAGTAGCGGTACCCCCACCGTTACTCTGCGGTAGTATCGGTACACCCACCGGTACTCCGGGGTAGTACGTGAACACTTACTGGTTCACTGGGGTACACCTGATGACGTTACGGGCACACGGTATAGAACAGACATTCCTACCTGACCCTCCGTGTTAGTCCCGGTATCCCTACCTGATGCTCCGTTGTTGGCCTGGCACCCCTACCCGCTATGCTGGGGTAGTACCGGTACCCCCACCGGTACTCTGCGGTAGTATTGGTACACCCACCGGTACTCCAGGGCAGTACCTGAACACTTACTGGTTCGCTGGGGTACACCTGCTGACCTTACGGGCGTGCTCTGTATACCAGACATTCCTACCTGACCCTCCAGGCTAGGCCCGGTATCCCTACCTGATGCTCTGCGGTAGGCCTGGCCCCCTACCCGACAATCTGGGGTAGTACCGGTACACCCACAGGTACTCCGCGGTACTTTTGCTATACCCACCGGTACTCCTGGATTGTACTGGAACCCTTACTGGTGCGCCGGGGTACACCTGCTGACCCTATGCGCTCGCCGCTTTACGCCCACCCTTCCTACCTGACCCGCCGGGGTAGGCCTGGTATACCTACCCGATGTTTCGAGGTAGAACCGGTTCCCCTACCGGTACTCTGGGCTTGGAACGGAAACCTTTGTGATGCGCCAGAGAACACAAGCTGTCCCTTCGTGCGCGCTGGACTAGACCTGGCCTCCCTACCGGACCCCACAGGTTACACCCGCTATCACTACCTGATGCTCCGCATATAGGCTTGGCACCCATACCCGATGTTCTGGGGTAGTAGCGGTACCCCCACCGTTACTCTGCGGTAGTATCGGTACACCCACCGGTACTCCGGGGTAGTACGTGAACCCTTACTGGTTCGCTGGGGTACACCTGCTGACCTTACGGGCGTGCTCTGTAGACCAGACATTCCTACCTGACCCTCCAGGCTAGGCCCGGTATCCCTACCTGATGCTCTGCGGTAGGCCTGGCCCCCTACCCGACAATCTGGGGTAGTACCGGTACACCCACAGGTACTCCGCGGTACTTTTGCTATACCCACCGGTACTCCTGGATTGTACCGGAACCCTTACTGGTGCGCCGGGGTACACCTGCTGACCCTACGGGCGCGCCGCTTTACGCCCACCCTTCCTACCTGACCCGCCGGTGTAGGCCTGGTATACCTACCCGATGTTTCGAGGTAGAACCGGTTCCCCCACCGGTACTCTGGGTTTGGAACGCAACCATTTGTGATGCGCCAGAGAACACCAGCTGTCCCTTCGTGCGTGCAGGACTAGACCCGGCCTCCCTACCGGACCCCACAGGTTACACCCGGTATCCCTACCTGATGCTCCGCATTAGGCTTGGCACCCATACCCGATGTTCTGGGGTAGTAGCGGTACCCCCACCGTTACTCTGCGGTAGTATCGGTACACCCACAGGTACTCCGGGGTAGTACGTGAACACTTAATGGTTCACTGGGGTACACCTGATGACGTTACGGGCGCGCGGTGTAGACCAGACATTCCTACCTGACCCTCTGTGTTAGTCCCGGTATGCCTACCTGATGCTCCGTTGTTGGCCTGGCACCCCTACCCGATATGCTGGGGTAGTACCGGTACCCCCACTGGTACTCTGCGGTAGTATTGGTACACCCACCGGTACTCCAGGGTAGTACCTGAACCCTTACTGGTTCGCTGGGGTACACCTGCTGACCTTACGGGCGTGCTCTGTAGACCAGACATTCCTACCTGACCCTCCAGGCTAGGCCCGGTATCCCTACCTGATGCTCTGCGGTAGGCCTGGCCCCCTACCCGGCAATCTGGGGTAGTACCGGTACACCAAGAGGTACTCCGCGGTACTTTTGCTATACCCACCGGTACTCCTGGATTGTACCGGAACCCTTACTGGTGCGCCGGGGTACACCTGC